>NC_143558.1:76912500-77537500 GCF_054136105.1 Typopeltis vanoorti | reverse complement strand
GAAATGCATCTCCCTCCCACTAAGTCTTTGACAGAATGGTATGGAATGCTGTTACATAAGTTAGTGGATATGGGATTGGATTAGAAATTACTTGTTTGGATTAGAGGATGGCTGCATGACATATCAAAAAGTAGTGCATGAGGGGTGTGAGCCTGCAAGATTAAAAATGACCAGGGACGTACTCACTGTTTACTCAATCCTTGGTCCACTGATATTCAGTCTTGACATTAATGACATTGAGAAGGATTTGACAGGGGACATACAGCTGTTTGCTGATGATGCAAAGAAGGCAGGTAATCATGAATTCAGCTACCATGCAACACTTGCAGAATGATCTGAATAGGCTGGAAATGTGGGCATGTGCAAATGGCAATCAGTTTTGTGTTAATAAAGTTACACACTTGGATGTGATGAGATATCCAAGGCATGTTATAGTAGAGGGATTATGCCAGAAGAAACTGATCAGACTAAGGGGAGTTTTAGTAGATAAGAAATTGAAGGGCCAATATAGCAGAGATTCCAAATACAACTCACAGGACAATTGCAATACCGAAAGAACCTTTTCCTTAACATGTAAGGAAAAGGAAATCATTTTTCTCATTACAAGGCCTTGATACCATCCTTCCTGGTTTCTGAGATTAGATACAGAGGAGGGGTGCAAAGGAGAATGTTAAAGATGACATTGTAACTGTGAGTAGAGATTATGAGAAGATTTGAGAATCTGTCGATTGCAAACATTAGCAAACAGGAGTGATGTGATAGAATATCTTCAAACTTTTGAAAAGGTTATATAATACCAGTAGATCAATTTTTCATTTTATGAGGGTTGAAAGAATGAATGCAATCAAGAAAGAGGTGAGAGCTAGATTTTTCTCTCATAGAGTGGTGTGCGATTGGAATGGCTTAACTTTGCTAGTGGAGATGCAGATGATGTGAATGAATTCAAAAAAAGGTAGTGTGAGTGATGTGTAGCCTCCCTCAAAGAGCCCTAACTACCTAGAGGCCTCTGATAATAATAAAATTATACAATCTAGAATAGCTGTCTAGGTGTATTTTGGCTGTCTTTCTATTGAAGGTATTTTAATTTGATTTGAAGAGCAAAACATTCATTTCTGATGCAAATATTTTTTCCATATCTTCATTTAAAAGATTCAGTGGGCACTGATTCGTAAAAGGATTAGTGCCACTTTGGCATTGATGTTCTTTATCAAAACAACTATATATGATCCAATTTGTATTTTGTTAATTATTTTTGATAACTCATGATAGAACGTTATGTAGTACTTGATTCTTCATTCTGTTGAGGTGTAAATACCTATTACTACTGATGCCTAACTATGAGAAGGTGTGTTATATTCTTACATTATGTAAAGGACTTAAAATCAAGATTTTAAGCATATACTCCCGTGAGAAAGGTTCCGCCATTTACTCTTATTAGTACATTTTATATCCTTGTTACTTAGTTGTTCTAACTAATTCAAAACATGGAAATAACTATATGTGGTCAAATAGTTATTTAATAGAAACAATTAATACTTAGTTTTCAAATTTTGTGGTATCTCTATAAGATAAGAAATAAGACTGCATTCTGGCAGCAAATGAAGTTCAGAAGGTTGTGCTAACATTACTGAAAAATAGCTAAATCAGAATTTAAGGTTGAGTTTGCACTACCGGGTTTATCAAATGGGGGGGGGGGGAGATATGTTACTGTCCTCAATAGCTGTGGCTAATTTGTGGTCAGTGAGAGGTCATTTAATGTATACAAGGAAGAGAGTGTGAATGACAATACAGGATACTTCAGCACTGATGGGAAAAAATCTGAGGGGAGAAAGCCATTGGTGGAAGCAAATGACTGGAAATTAAACTAATAAATGAATTTCAAAAGGTGGGAGGCAAACCATAATATGGTAATTAGGTGAGCAGGCCTCTATACCATACCTAAACAAACTCCCAGAAGCATCAATACTGATCATGTAAGTTGCTCCGAACTTTCTCATGGCTATCACCATCATCTCCTTTATCAAGATTTATAGATCCATATTGCTGGTCACTAATTTTGGTAGGTCTCTTGGTGATCAAGAAGTTAGCATTTGATGACCATTTCCATGATTTTTGAGAGAACCAAAGTGCATATAATAATGGAATGATTTTGGCTGACTTTTGTGACTTTTTTATGGCCTGAACATAGGTTTGCTCCTATGCTATGGGACAGATGCCAGACAAGTAGGAAGGATTGTCAGGATGATATAGGATGAGTGTTAGATTCTGGAGCAAACGTTTTGGTGAACTAGATGTGGAAACTTTTTTTTCTTTGTCTTACTGATGACTTTTTTGTGGATAAAAGATTTTTCTATCTAGAATAATTTCTTTGTTTTCTTTCATGGTTAGTAGTGAATTGAAAAACTCAAGTATGTTGTCCATAGTCAAAACTCAGTTCTCCTGTCTGTGCTTAACTCCTGCTTACACCAGTTTTTTTCCAGGTATGATATGACAGAGTAAAACATAAGAGTAACTAGTAGATGAGGAAGTGATTTGTTATAAGGTTCAGTTCCACAGATCTAGGCAGAACTGCTTTGCCTCTGCTGAAACTGTGTCCCTACAACATGTTTGCCATACTCTTGAAGGGTGTCATCTGAACTGCATACAAAAAGAAATGGAAGATAAAAACAGTCTTGTTCTGACACCAAATATATCAACAGCCACTTCATTCTTCTAATAAGCAAAGTGGTGTTTTATTACATTATGAGTCATATACAACTTGGAATTGGCATAATTAATGACCATTCAGTTATAAACGTAGGTTTCTGTGGTTAAGCATTCTGTAGGGAGTTTTTGGTATCGAGACCACATTGTAATATAAAGAGTTTATTAAAAATAAACAAAAAAACCCGACAAGTTTCATGCGTCATAAGACTTACATCGTCAGGGGTAATGGTACATAAAAGTTTTACACCACAAAAGCTTATTGATGATTAATTATAAATATTAGATGTTTTTCATAACTTCACAACTGTGAAGTTATAAAAAACTCGTAAAGCTTGCTAGCTTTAGCTGAATGGAATGCATGTTTAATTCTAACGAACTTAGACAAAATATCATTCTCTGTATCAAATAAGTCAGTTGAAGTTCTTATGTTTAATGCAAAATTTTTCTAGTTGTGTTACTTTAGACCAGGGGGTCTCCAAACTATGGCCTGCAGGTCAGATGCAGCCCATGATATGATTTTATCTGGCCTGCCAATTGGACTAATTTTTCAATAAGAATCTGCAAAAAAAAACAAAAAAAAACAGGGTGTTGATAGATTTCAAATGCATTAATTAAAATTGTGTTCAAAATATATTCCCGAATAGCAAAAAGTCAGTTAAAATGGACTAACGAAGAAAAAAAATTTTAATTTTACAAGTAAATTTGAAGAAATTTGCTTATAAATTTATCTCTATTTTTGGGACAACTTATCTTTGCGAACAAACTTTTTCCCGAATGAAATATATCAAGTTAAAATACAGGGCAAATTTATCTGATGAACATTTGAAATCGCTACTTGTAATTAGCACTTCAAAATTTGAACCTGAGTTTAATAAGATTTTAAAAACACAAACACAGTTACATCATTCACATTAATGGTTTTATTATAATTTAATTTGTGATAAAAATATGAGAATTTGCTGGATAGTGTTTGTTGTCATTAATATACGATAATTTAATCTCACATACTCTGTAATCAGTTTTTATCTGCTTTCAATAAAACTCATATATCTAGTTCTAGATTTTTTTTTTACTACGGCCTGCTGAACAGTGCTGAAGTACCCAATGTGGCCCTCACGGCGAAAAGTTTGGAGACCACTGCTTTAGATCATAGGCACTCACCATGAGCTTCCAGATGGACATAGGTTTCTGTGGTTAAGCAGTTCTGTAGGTAGTTTTTGGTATTGAGACCACATTATAATATATATATAGAGAGAGAGAGTTTATTAAAATTAAACAATTAAAAAATCCAGAAATGACACAGTGGATCTACTTGAAACCTTTTCTTACTGGACACTGTAGGACTTCAAACACTGCAGGAAAACATCTTTTTCACTTTTCAAGACAAATATTGGGAACAAAAAAAAAGGACTTGCAATGGGCTCCCCCCCCCCTTTCTCCAGCTCTAGCCAACCTGTTTATGGAAAATTTCAAAATAAATGCATTAAAAACCTATCAGAAAAGACCAAGAGTTTGGCTACATTATGTCGATATTTTCGTCATTTGGTCAGGAATGGTAGATGAGCTGATTGCTTTCAAAGATTATCTAAACAACTTGCATCCCAATATGAAATTCACTATTGAACTAGAAGCACAAAAAATGATCCTTCTCCGTATACAGAAAACCTACCACAACGGGAAGATTTTTAAATGCCGCTTCACACCACCATCCATTGCAAAAAATAGGCATAATTAAAATTTTGCAAGATGGTATACACTATATCTAGCATACCAATTAAAATAAATGAAGAATTACACTACCTGACACAGAGCCTCACACTCTTAATGGTTTTGAACCCAAGATGATCAAAAAATTCTTAATACAGCTCCTGCAACTTCCTTACTTAAACAAGATTTCAAGAATACAATCACACTGCCGTATATCAAAAATGTCACAGACAAAGTGACTATGTTGCTCTGTGAGTACAACATAAAAGTGGCTTTTTTTTACTTTTACAAAAAAATCAAGATTCCTGCATCTACCAAAATCATCACATCACCCCACGGAAAAAATCAAGCATCTATGAGATTCATTGCTCTTGTGATATTTGCTATGTAGGTCAGACGGGAAGGTCGGGAGAGATCCACATGCCTGAACATGTAAAAGATGTCGAAAAAAGAAGGGAGCACAAATCAGGTTAAGCATTCGACACAACCGGCCATCAAGTACTCTGGCAACAACAAAAATGCTATATATATATATATATATATATTGATAACTGTTTCACAAGAAAATTTAAAGAAGCCACACAAATGCTTAGGATCCCTACATGGTGCAATAAAAATCAAGTGTGGTCTGCTTTCATCAAAAAATTTAACTGCCACAGAATGTGCCAACTAGCAATGTTCCAACACGCATGCAGTAATGAATATATCATTTGTATTCTGGTTTATCCATTTGTTTAGCAGTTGTGAAGTTATAAAAAAACATCTAATATGTGTAATTAATCATCAATGAGCTTTTGTTGTGTAAAACATTTATGCACCATTATCCCTGGTGATGTAATTCTTATGATGCACATAACTTGTTGGGTTTTTTTTAATTATTTTTAATAAACTCTTTATATTACAATGTGGTCTCAATAACTACCTACAGGACCATTCAGTTAAAGTCTTAAAGAAATATTCTGAAGTCCTGTATGATTGATAAACATTTTTTAGCCATGTCTAGTAATCATTGAAAAATTATTTAGGAAAAAACAGTTCTGGGAGGAGGAGGGGGGACAGAAGCATACACTGATTTTAAGCAAGTGAAGTAAGTATATTATTGAGGGAAAGGATTTTAACTCAAAACTTTACTCGAGAAAGTGAGATAGGTTGGAGAAGGAGCAGAAGTTGAACTGAATAGATGAAGATTCTTGGGAAATTTACATCTTATCTTTTCAAATGAGGTTGGCCAGATAAAGTCTGGCAAGCTTCCTTTAATTGTCTTTCCTACTCTGTAATGCAGAAGTTGATGCATTTCTGCATTTAATTGTAAGATAGGTCTCCAGAATATGTTTTCCAGTATAGGGCACAGTGATGACTATTACAGGTATATGAAGGTTTGGCTATAGGCTGAAGGAGAAGAGTGAAAATGCTTTTTATCTTTAACAGGTGGTTTATATGTTGTTTGGACATATTTTTAGAGAACTGTGCTAGTTTTTATTTTATATATATATATATATATATATATATATATATATATTTTTTTTTTTTTTTTTTTTTTTGGCCGGTTTTGCAGTAGAAGATGGAAATGCAGAGTTTGGACGTGTTTGTTTACAAAATCGTTAAACTTAGAGCAGAGTAAAATAACCAGCAAAAGAATAAGAGTTTAATTTTAATTTTAGTTGTTTTGTGAAATGTGAGGTGTGCTATATGTATTTGTTAGGTTATGTCAAAAAATTATGGATATTTATGGCAGATGGAAGAAGGGTGTGATCTGAATGGGTGGTAACTGAAGGTGTTAGTAGCAAGAATGTCACGAGAAGGATAAGTGCTCGTCTGGTAGTAAAAAAGTTTTGAAAAGGAGAATGAGCGATCTGCTAAATGAAACAGTTGATGGTAGTAAGAATGATGAAAGTGATAAGATGTAGTGGAAGTTGAAAAACAGAGTGTAATTGATGGTGAACAAGCATGTGCTACTGGCGATAAAATAGAGTGAATGATAGTGAAAAATGATGCAAGAGATGAGACAGATGCAGAGTAAAATGAAAAGAATTGTAGATGTGTGGGGAAGAGTAAAGAAGACAAACAAACGATGTCAGTTTGAAAGAGATAATGAAGAACCTGCAAGTGGCGCTGTATGAGGATTTGATTATTAGATTTGTAGTAAACAAGAAGATGCACAAGGTTTGTTTTCCTGGAGGCAAAATGAATGGAGTGATTGAGGTGTTGGATATGAGGAGTAAGTGAGCAAAAGAGTTTGCAGTGGTAATAGGGACAAATGACTGTGAAGGAAAGCATAAGATTGGATATCAGGAGGTTGCTGAGAAGGATAAAAGATAATAGTGTGATAGGAAAGGTAGTCAGTATGTTGTCCAGGTATTGACAGAGATGAGGTAGAGCAAGAATTATAAATGATATGTTAGCAGAAATGTGTAAGGAGAAAGGAGTGCAGTTTGTTAATGTGTGGAATGAGTTTGAAGAATGAATTAAACTGTACAAGAATGATGGACTGTATTTGAATGGTTTTGGTGTGAGTTATTTGGAGAGACTTATGCTGGAAGGGAGAGTAATGAGTTGAGAGAATGAATCTGATCAAGTATTGACAGAGATGAGGTAGAGCAAGAATTATAAATGATATGTTAGCAGAAATGTGAAAGCGATGTGAAAAAGCAGGAGAGTAAGGAAGGAGAGATTGAAGTGGTGCATATGAATTAAGAAGTGGGTAGCATGAGTGTAGAGAATGAGACAAGTGCACAGGGGAACACAGCATGAGAAAGGCTGATGCTTTAAGAGGGATGTCTGTGTGTAGACAAAAAGGGAAGATAATGACCGGGGATCTAGGGAAGACACAGTTTGATTTGAAGAAGGTTCTGGGATGAATAAGGAGAAGAAGAAATGGAAAGTATGGAAAAGGCACATCTAATAAGTGGCATCAGTGAATGTTGTTATAGATCCAGGAATGAGCTTTCGTGTTCGTGTACAAATGCTAGAAGTATAAGAAACAAGGCAAATGAAATGGTTGCATTGATTGAGTTTGTTCACCCAAAAATTGTTGAAATAAGGATGACATCCTGACAGGAATAGAGATAGAAGGGTATAATGTATTTCGTGAAGACAGAAAGGGTAAAAAGGAAAGTGGAGTGCTATTAATGATAGAAAAAGAGTTATATCCATACAAGGTACAGGTGCAAGAGAGAAATGGTGGAAGTGATTTTGAAGCAGTATGGTGAGACAGAGTTGAACAGAACAAAATACTTAGATGTTGCTATAGACCTGGTAGTGACCATGAAATATGTGATCAAATTAGCCAAGTAAACAAGAAAAGGGTAATCATTATGGGTGATTTTAATTATGACAATATAGACTGGGATGATGATATAGCAACCAGAACTAAAGAATATAAGTTTCTTGAGTTTTCGAGGGATAACTACCTCGGCCAGTATGTAACAAAGGGTACATGAGGATTGAGTTTTTGGATTTGATCATCTCATCAGACGATGTTAATATAAATAAGGTATCAAATCACCCTCCAGTTGGGGAGAGTGACTATGAAGTGAATTACCTGGGTGGTTGCCAGCAGTGTGAGAACTTCTGTGAGGAAAGGGTATACGTGGAACTACAAGGCTGGTGATTATGAGAAGCTCAGAAGCTAGTTTTTCTTGCTCACCCAAACAAATTGACTTATTTCTTACAACACACATCAATGAAAAATTAGTCACTCATCCAACTGAATCCATATTTATTCTGCACGATGTCTGTGTTTAAGGTCACTTCCATTAGACAGATGCAGTTAATACTTGTTATGGCTGGCCTCAGTCAGTTTTCTTGAAATTCAAAAAGCGATGCTTTTCTGCCCCTGCCAGAATCAAATAATCCCTACTGCTGAAAGGCTTAAGATAATATTTGAATTATATTTCAGACATCAAAATGCAGTTAATAAATTATTAAGACTTGTTATATATATCACTGACTGGTGTGAAATATTGATTATAAAAAAGTTTGCTTTATTAGATTGTGAAAAATATATAATTCATATATCATTAATAAAATCTTCTTACCAATAAAAAAAACAAAACATAATTGTTGTTTTGAAATATTGATTAAAGCAAGTACATGGTGCTTCACCAGAATTTAGTTGACAGACTAATTCATTCAAGTAGTTAAGTGAAAGTTTGTTCATTTGAAGGTTGGATAATATTATAGTGTTTTGTCGCAAATTATCTCTTATCAACAAGTTATATTCAATTTTAACTTTAAGTTGTTGTTCAGCAGTAAAGCCTAGATGTTGAGTTGAAAATTTAATACTTTACATCAGTTAATTAATGCCAACTTATCATGCAAGATCAAAGCATAATAAACTATTATAATCACAACTGCCTATTCAAAATATAACATGCCACATTTGTCATGTTATATTTTGAAGTTCAAGATTTCCTTATGAAAATTTGTTGTCATATGCTACCTGTTCTTTGGTAGTAAATAACAATTTCTATCATTTCTTTAGTATTTTTATGGATGTTACACACACAAACAATGTATATCTAGAAAATCAGAATCTCATGTAGAATTGCCTTTTACTTCTGAAGGTTAAAACTAAGAGGCAAGTGAAACTGAAGTGTAAAATCTGTTGAAAGCATGTTTACTTTCTGAAATCAGTTTTCAGCATAAGATCTTAATAAAAACTTGGATATAGGAAACATCAGACATTTTGAATTTGTTAAATTACTTATGGGTTAGTATTGGTTAAATTTAATATAAGAGTAACATATTATGAACTTAACAAAGTTTTCTTGTCATTTATATGTAGAATAATTCAACAGTGACAGAAAGAACTTCAATTAATATGGAATTCCACTTAATGAGTGGAAACTCCAGCAGTAGAATCTGCAGTAAGATCTACACATTAATATGAAATCCTTAACTAGAATGGTCTTGTGGTCTTTTCTGTGTGGTGACAGTCATGAGAATTTCAGGATTCACAAGATAAGGACATTGTGACTGAATAGCACTTATAAAATTTGTTTATAACTAGTTCATATATTTTTTCATATTTACAGAAAAGTACTTGTACATAATGCTTTTTATGTTTTATTGTGATGTATATGCATGTGCAGAATTTTTGCTAAAATAAAATATATATATATAATATATAACATTTGATATTTATAGAATCAATAAATAGCTAATATTATTGTTAGTTTTCAAATTTTACTTCTAGTGACATCATTGTCTTTCCACCATCCATATGTATTGGTTATTATACCTTTGTCTTCATCCATACTTTATAAAAGCATAAGCAAACAATACTTTGCTTATGCATTGGTAAAATAGATTGTATGAGAAGTAACTTCATGCTGTGCTTCTTGTATGTGTGTGGGGGCATTATATATATATATATATAAAATCAGCCCTCCACACACTTATGTATAAATAAAAGGCATTTTGTCAATAGAAATAGATGTCACTCAATCAAGTTTCCAGAAAGATAAAGGTACAGGAGAAAGAATTTTCAATTTGAAAACATTATGTGAAAAAAGCCTCAATAACCAAAAAAAAGCATATATCTTTGTTTTATTAATTATATCAAAGCATTTGATTCAATAGATCAAAAGAAATGAATACATATCCTACAGAATAATAGTCTACAAGGAAAAGATCTATGCATAATTGCAAACATATGTTGGAATCAAATAGCCTCAATAAGATACAAAAATGAATATTCTGACAGCTTTGAAATAAAAAAAAAAAAAAAAAGGAGTAAGACAAGGGTGTGTCTTATCACCTTTACTGTATAATATATATAGTGAACAAGTTTTTTTAAAGATATTATAGAATTGAAGGGTGTAAAAGTAGGAACTTCAACAACTCAAGATATGCAGAATCTGATCTTCAAAACTTAGTCATAGAAATTTACAACAGAAGCTTAGACATGAGATTAATTATCAACCTGAAGAAAATGACATGCATGATCATATCAAAAAACCAACAAATAAGAAACAAAAGAAAACTGAATAGCTTAAATCTTTTATATATCTGGGACAAATGTTTACAGAAAGAGGAAATTCCCTTAAAGAAATAAGAAGAATAGAGATAGCAAGAAAAACCTTCATGAATATAAAACCGTTCATCCAGAGATATTAACATAGATACAAAAAAAAAAAAGATTAATAAAGTGCTATATCTGGTCAAGCCTTCTCTACAATAGTGAAACTTGAATTAAATAAAGAAGCAGAGAAAAAACTAAAAGCTTTTGAAATGTGGACCATTAGAAGAATGCTGAAAATATCAAGGGCAGAGAAAATGAAGATGTTTTAAAGAAAGCAAAAATTTTAAAGAACATTGAAAACTTAAATATTTTGGACATCTAATTAGACAAGGTCCACATGGTTAGCCTAGTGGCTATGCGCTTCGCAACCATATGCCTGGGGAAAGGAGTGTCCTAGGTTCGATTCCCGTTGACGACGTGAGGAGCTCAAGAATCTTCCTCAGCCATAGCCAAGTTAGCTGGTCTTGGGCGTAGGCAGCAGGGTTTTTCCACTCAGTTTATCTGGGATTTTTCATCCTGCAAGCAGGCAAACCGGCCCCGTGAACACACAGGCTACAGTCATAGGATACCTCCAGGAATAAGGAGTAACCAATCTATTCCATAGGATTTTGGTTCCAAATGCCTACACATGAGCATAAATTAGGATAGGATAGGAATTAGACAAGAAGGCATTCAGAAGCTAATATTAAAAGGGAGTGGTAGAGACATCCAGGAAAATGTGGTTTGACATGGTTGCCAACCTCAGGGATGACACTTGAAGATATTTATCCCACACATGAGAGGTACAAGAACCTATAGCATATTACTGTGTGTAAGGTGCAGATAAGAACTGAGAAAGAAGAAATCTATTTTCTTAGAGTGGGAGGGCGTAACATTATGAAGAAGGCTGTTCCAGTGTATAGATGAAATAAATAAACAGAGATAGATGGAATAAATGAGGAAGAAGAGATATATGTATGTCTTCAGGAAATGAACCTGGTGCAAGACCATTGCCTTGCTTATTGGAGGTCAGAAGTGGCTTGAAAATTTTTCATGTTTGGTCTCTAGAGTAGAGTAGTTTCCAGACTACATAAAAAATAAATTTAAAAAAATACATCTATATAAAATTGAAAAAAAGAAAAAATGGGAAAAAAATCCTTAGCCTTCCCTCATTCTCAAACACACACACAGTACAAAAATACACTATAGGTTTGCAAATAACTTTTCATGGGTGAGAGCAACAAAGTGGAGGAATGGTATTTGTCAATTACTGGAACCATGGAAATACCTGAAAAAGAGAAACTGAGCTGAAACATTGCATCTGTGAGATAGAGGTTGAAATAACCCTGTGAGGGAAGGGTCATTTATGAGTCAAACTGCTCTCCTCTTGACAGCAACAAGAATTTTTAGGTGGACCACCCCAAATGTGTGTAAGTAAGGATGGGTGGATTTGGAATTTATACAGGGTTAGTGGCTGGGTGAGTGTAAAATAGCTTCTTGAGCAGAAAATAATGCTTAGTTTTTTTTTTTTTTTTTAGAGGCTGAGGACGCTATCAATATGACTGATATTGTGGCTGGTGATGTGGGTGTATGTATTACTGAGGATAAGGGAAGATGAGCTGAGATCCCTTTTGGGAGAAAAAAGGCAGGATTGTGCTTTGACAGCATTGAAGGTGACCAGGTTATTCTTGTCCCACTGAAGAATGGTATGGAGGTCAGTATTTAAGGCATTGGTTGTAGATTATCTTGATGTTAGATATGTCTGAGAACTACATGGTTTATCAAAGGAGTAGGATGCATTAAGTGTGCAGTCATCGGCAGAGCTGCAGATAGGATTAGTGGTGATCAAGAGTAGGTCATTTATGTATAAGAGGAGGAGGAAAGGTGATAGAATTGCCCTGAGGAACTCTTGCATTGTTGGCAAAGCTCAAAGGGAGGGCACCATCCACCACAACATGCAGTGAATGACCACAGAAAAAGCTGGAGCTGGTTATCCAGTTACAGAGGGTGGGGAGACCAAATGAAGGCAGTGTGCAAAGCAAGCCTCAGTACTACACACAATCAAATGTCAACACAGATGACAGTGCATGTTTCTCTGATGCTTTCCATGGCACATATGAGAAGTGGATCTGATTAACTGGTGCATTTTTTAGGTAATGAAATTGACTATTGATAACATTCTTCATTATTCTGGGAGGATTGAGGTGATTGTAATTGATTGGTAGTTGGATTTCTGTCTCCCTTTTTTTGGAATGGGTTGGGTATATGCCTGCTTCCATGTGATGGATAGTATAGAAGATATAGTATATATCTTCTATACTCAGATTATACCCACTGAGTATAGAAGATTGAAGAAATGATAGAGTACAGGTATTAGCTCTGGAGCATGTTTGAGTACAGTAGAAGAGATTCCATTGGAACCAGAAGACTTGTGAGAGAGAGAAGTGGAAGCACAGGTGAACAGAAGCTACATCCAATGAGTTTTGCGAGGGAATACAAGGCACAGCTTGCGTTTTGACAAGAGGCAAGTTTTCTGCTATTGGTTCTTAATGAAGTTTGTATATTAGTCTGTATACATATAGTTTGTATAAGAAGTAATAACTTCAAACTGTGCTTCTTGTGTGTGAGTGAGTGATGTGAAGGGGGGGGGGGGCATTTTATATATATATATTAATCTTCCACCTTCCCCTGGACATACATAAGAGGACTCAGCAACAGTGCCATGTGTGGGCAAGTAGTTAGAAAGAAGAAAGGACTCTGTTAATGTGTTTCTTGAAGAGCTGAGGGTTTGCAGTCATTGGGGAAAACATTGTAATGGAGGTTTTCAGTATGCCACCCAAGATGCAAAACCGATATTCTAAGGTCCATAAGAGATTTGGAATTTATATTGTGCTAGGAATTGAGCATAAAAGAAGTATTGTTTAGAACAAAAAAAAAAAAGAAAATGAGATTTTTTTTTCTGTAGATGCTATGTATATGATGCCTTTGTATTATGATAGGCTAGATCAGGGGTTCCCAACCTTTTTGTTTCCTAGAGCACATTCTAAAATACCGGCAGGGCGATGGGCACCATCTATTTTTTCAAGCAATTTTTTTGAATTCGTTTGTTAAATGAATACATACAAAGTTTACATTATAATGAAATGTTTTATTACTTAAAAGTTTACATTATATAAAAATTTAAATATATATATGTAAGTTAGTGTGATCTTTGGCATTCCATTTCATTGGCCAGTGCTTCATAATTAGGAGAATATGATGATATTCCAGTTCTTAAACTGGAATGAACAACTTCGAATGCGCATCTACTTTACATTGTACACGTTTAATACTCATCATGTGTCATTAACGTATGCGTCATATAGCATGCCAATAATTGTTGCGTGATTATTTCAAACTATACAGCACACACAAATTGGTCGACGGGCGCCATGGTGCCTGCGGGCATAGGGTTGGGAACCCCTGGGCTAGATGTATAAGTCAACCCAAGAAGAGAAAATCGATCTTGCTTTGCAAGATGAATGTTATGACAAGTGAGCAAGAGTGAAGCAAGATAAGATTATCTTCACCTGTTTAAGAGCACTGATCTCCTTCAATGGAGATCAGTGTTCTGATGGTTATAGAAGATCTTGAAAGCTAGTCACATTTGAGTACTATAAGATTTTGTAAATGAAAGAGTAATGTGATGAACTATCATCAGCAACTATGAATAGGACTGGATGTTAGTGAGAAAAGCACACAGATGTATAAGAGGGGAAGTGTAGATGAAAGTACAGAGCCTCCAGCACTAATGGAAAAATCTAATGACAAGAAACTATCTGCTATGACATTGCAGTCCACTTACAAAGGGTAGGAGAAAGACCATAAGTGGTGGCTTGGTAAGAAAGCTGCAATGCCAGACTTGATCAAATGCTTTGAAAATATCAAGCATGACCACATGAATTTCTCCAAAATTTTCCAAGGGTAATGTGTGCTAGGAGATTTGCTGTGGAGCTAGAGTGATAGAATTCATATTGGTGATAACTGATTAATTGGTAGGGCTCCAAGTAAAGTAATTGGATGCTAATGACCTCTTCCATTGTTTTGAAGTGAGAGCAAACCATGATAGTTAAATAGTTAACTTTTAATCTACCTGTTTTTTTTTTATTTTTTTTTTTTAGGAAACTGTGGATAAAAGCATGTTCTCATCTGTTTGATACAGGATGGTGGTTAATTCTGGAGCTTTTAGTACAACTGGAAGGATACCACCTGGACCAGGGATTTATTAACATCAAGGCTATTTTGGGTATTTTTCAGATATCCCTCTGGCAAAAGAGATCAGAGCAGGCATCCTATTGAGAGGAGATTTGCCATATTTGGAGAAAAGAGATTCCAAGATTGTTGTTACTATTATTCTATCAGGATGTATGAGAGAAAGGCAGAAAATGAAAGGGCAGAAGTTGTGACCAACAACCTTGGTGAGGAATCAAAAGGCTTGACTTCCATTTGAGCAGGATATAACCTTAGTGCATTAGTCCTCACAAAGTCTCTACTTTGGCTTTGGTTATTTTTTAATTTTATTTATTCTTTTTTTTTTTTTTTTTACAGTTGGTTATAGGATGTAGTACAGCTGAGTGAGTGGAGTTTTTAACTTGTTCCATTGAAAGTATGGTGAATTTCTCACAGCTTTGACACATTTGTTTAGAGAACCAGGACTGAGATATGGTTTGGGAGGGGAGTTGAGTAGAGTGGGAAATAAAGGCACTCATTCCAGCAAGAATAATTTCAGTCATGTAATTGAAGAAAGTGGATGGGTCAGAAGCATGAACCTTGGAAAAGAGGTATAAAAATCCTGAAGGTCATTCCATTTGACTTCATTGTTGTAGTGCTATAGGACACAAGGCTTAAATGGATGATCTGTAGAAAAAGAAACATGAAGGTCAGATTTCCTAACATCATCAGTCTGTTTGGAGGGAGAGTTGGTTAAATGGTCAAGTGTGTTAGAAGAGTGATGTGTTGGTTGGTTGATGAACAATTTGTGGGATATTTACTGACAGCACACAATTCAGTTTATCTTCCACTGCTTGGCTGAAGTTAGAAGGTAAGCCAGTCTTGTATGTAGAGCAGCTGATTCATAAGTTGTACTAAATAATTACTATAATACAAAGCCTTTTATGTCAGCAGACAGGTAGCATTTACTATAAAAACTTACCATTCTTAGCTCTGCTAATTTGCTCTTAAATTTTTAAACCCTGGTTTTGTGAATAACAGCTACATTGACTATTCACAATTATAAGAGGGAAAACAAGCTGAAGTAGGAATACAGCTATAATCTTTTCTTGTATACAACTTACCTCTCATCATTATTTCTCATGTCACAACATTTTGATAAATTTTTTTTTTTCTAATTGAATCATTTTCCTATATTCATTTCAGATATTTTATTATTATTTTTATTATTACATGACACCTCCAGGGAGTCCCAGGACTCATCATGGGAGGGCACATTGCTCTACTTTGCTAAATACATCTCATCCTCTCCACTACTAACATCAATCGCCCATCATCACCAACAACAGTGGTCTGTAAATTGCATGTGTTCTGAAGGCCAATTTGTCTGTATGGGGATTAAAAACTTGAGTTTCCAGGAGAAATAACCCTGCTACCACCATATGAAATTGGCTAACTCGCCTTCAATTGAAAAAGCCCATATTTTATGCATGACGAAATGTTGGCAGAGGTTATCATTGATATAAAGGAGCATTAACATAAGTTCTGTGACTGTAGAAAGTTTATCCCACTAAATTATGAAATAAATGATACTGTTTTAATCCTTTATCCAAGCATAAGTTAACATGGTTTGCACATGAAGTATCTTCACAACTAAGCTTCTTGTATATGGGCTGTTGACTTCACATAATTTGGCCCAGTATCCCATAATGCACAGCACACTTTCTTTCTGACATAAATTATTGTGCATTATGGGAAGGATCATCACTACCCAGACCGATTTTGACCTTTGACCTGAGATCTAAGTAGGAACTAGATGCTGGAGGTTAAAATCACTGCCTAAGTCTATTTTCCATACACAAGTAGTAAAATGGTGAACCTGCATATTATTAAAATACTCTGGATTAGAGAACTATAGAATGCTGCTTTGAAAATAAGTTATTCTAAACGAGGAAGTATATTCATGTTTTAATAATTTAAAATATATCAACCATTGTTAAATATTAAAGCAGAAGTAAAAGTGATGGTGATAAATCATTTTACTTTTTTTCTATATATAACTCACAACCACAAAAGGTTCTAAATCTATTATTTTTTGTATTTTGTATTAATTAATTTTTTTTATCTAGGCCAGAAACCCTACTCTAGAAACTAAACACAGAACTTTTTCAAGCTACTTCATGCCTCCAATAAACAGAGTGGTTTTCTGACACTGGGCAGGCAATGAAATTCATCTACCACCTAAATACAATCACACATATCCATGCTCACACTGGAATTTGAATCCACAGCCTGTTGGTTGGAGAGTAGATATGCTTAACTACTCAGCCAGTCAGGTCAGCAAATACTACTTATATTGTACTGCCTTATATGGAAAATATTACTACATCGATTTATCTTATTATTTTTGTAGGTCTTGCACAATCTAGCAATAATTACCCTTGTCAGAATGCACAGCAATATGCACAGCCAAAAGGAAGTGTCCTGTGCATTATGAGATAGTGATGGGAAGTCAGTAGCCTAGTTATGAAGATACTTCATATGTAAACTGTTTGCTTATGCTTGAGTAAGGATTTAAAGAAAAATATAATTTCTTTTCTAGTATAATTTGCTAAGCACTGACTATTATCATATAATACTATAAAAAAGGAATGGCTAACAATAACGGTGACTGCTCATGACACAAATTAGTCATAACTGATACTATGTCCAACATAAAAATGTGCATACATTCACATAAGATGAGCACACACATACACACACAAATTTCAGTTGTGTTATTGTTGATACCTGATATTATTAAATTGATCCTGGATATAAGAGTGCACATGGGATTTGAAACAGAAGTATTGAGCAGTATAAAAATGAATATTGCTTTGAACACAAAAATTGTACTATAGTTCTGAAAAGAATCAAAGTTGAACAGTTCTCAGATGGAAACTGTAGATCCCGACATATTATTGGAGAAAAAAATTAACTGAACATTTATATTGGTAAAATCTGAGGAACACGTGATTCAACTAAGGAAGCATGAAATGAGATTGTGTTCATAGTGAGCACAGTTAAAGAAACAGTTTTAAAAAAAAAAAAAAAAAAAAAAAAAAAAAAACTTTGTAAAAGGTTCCTGGCTAGTAAATAAGCATGATTCAAGATTCATGGAGAAAAAATGCAAAAAAGCTATGTGTAAAAGTAGCTAAACAAAGGTCATGAAAAGACTCTGAAAAGAAAACAGCACAGAAGATGAAACTCATGCTGGCAAAACATTTTGCAATCTAATCAGAGCACCACAAAAATGATGTAAAAAACTGAAGAAAAGAATATTCCAAATTGTCTGGAGTAATTAGAAATATTATTAAATAAATTAATCTGCAACAGAGATGTGATCGAAAATATCTTTTTCTTCCTCAAGCACTGCAAGTGTGTATGTCAGTGCTTGAGGAAGAAAAAGCCAACAAAGTGGAAGGAGATGATATTGAACCTGAAATGATAAAATTTTGCCATTGATGCACTGCGTAATCTAAAAACCTTCTTCAGTAAGGGCCATTCTCCAGTGACTGAAGTAGAACTTTCATTATGATAATTTATAAAAAAAGTAAGTAAATCTGTATGCAAGAATTACAGAAGAATTTCTCAGCATAATTCATACAACCATAGTTGAGGAAAGCTAAGATAGGTAGGTATTTCAAAGACTAGTTTTCTACTTTTAACAATAATCAAAAAATCACAGTAATTATAATAATCTCCATTTATATTTTTAAATTAATACTAGCAAAAATCATGTAAAAAAAAAAAGTAAGTCTAATAAACGATTAGCTCCATAGTATATTACTACTTCAGACTGATACAAGAAACATAAATATAAAGTATTATTAACAAGATTTCTAAATAACATGCTGCCACTTTTTAATACATTCAACACACAATGCATGTTGAATGTAGGAATGAGAATGAATGTGGGTCATTGTTGCAGGATACAGCATGCTTAATCTCACAGCCTAATTCATCAATATATATATATATATCTCTTACATATACAGCCCAGAATTGATTTCATTATTATTATCAAACAGACCTCCATGGAATCAAGAGATTAATCACAAAGGTCCCACTCTCACATGCACAGATCATCATACCTTGAACTAAATGTATTCGCTGTCTTTGCACTCACCACACTTCTCAGGCAATGCATTCCAGCACTCTCCACAAAAATCTACCTCCTTACACAGCTTCTAGAGATGACCTCTCACTTTTCCCCTGTTTCCAGATATTCTTTGAAAAATCTCATCCACATTAATCTGGTAATTATCCCTTGCAAACTTAAACATCTCGATTGTCTCTTCCTCCTTCTATCCACTACGCTTTGTAATTTGCATTCTCTCAATCTGTCCCCATATTCCACATTCCAGAGACCAGAAACCAATTAAGGCAATTGTCTCTGAACCTTCTCGAGCAACTCAACATCCTTTTGAAAACCAGGCAACCAAATCGCTGAACACTAATCCATATGGGTCTTGATCAAAGCCTTGTACAATGGAATCATAACATCCTTACTTCTACACATCAGCATTCTTTGCATCATTCACAGCGGCTTATGGGAACATAAGCCGCTGTGTTGTCCTCACAATTTTAGCAAAAATGCCCACGAAATTTCAGGTCGGTATCCAGCATCAGTCCCGCTCTAAAATATCCCCATCAATCGTATACTTTGCTTCCCAAATTTTACACTTGATTCCTCATATACCTCTTGGTGACTCACCATCCATTGGTTCCTCCCTCATTCACACTGCTCTCAAGTTCTACATTATGTTACAATCACAAAGATGGAATAATTTAATGAACTGTTCATTAAAATCCTATATTATATCCTCCTCAGTGTTTATCATTCTCCCATTATTACTGACATCCTTCCATAATCATTCTTCCTTCTACTGGCCATATATCAAAACCGTAGGATTTCTTTTAGCCTCATTTGCTAATTGCTGCTCATACTGCACTTTTGCTACCCTTACCAGGCGAGTCACCTTACTTGCTCTTTGTACTCCTCATGTAACTGATTATTGCCACTCGCCTTGCACTTCCTCCATAATGCTTTTATTTCTTCCATTTTACACCTACCTTATTTAATCTCCTGACCTTTAGAATACACTCAGTCATTGCCTCTGCCAGATACTTCCTGAGTAGACACCAAGCAGAATTGATTTCCTTCCCATCCAATTCCTCATTCCATGATATCACACTGCAGGCTGCCTCCTGAATTTGTCATAATCACCTGCCTTATAGTTCCACATATAGCAAGTCCTGATGTGGTGGCCAGCCATATCAGGATCGAACACTTCATCATCTTGCTAGTCCCCTTAAATTTACATAAAGTATTAAATTCTGTGTATGGTATTTTTGTGAGCCTACCAATTAACTTGGTCATTTGATGGTTTTCATTAGTAGTGTGAAATGCCAAAATAGATTTTATAAACTTCTGGTCTCTTCATAGGTTGATATGATTGTTTTGGACAATCTTAACATCATAGAGATTTTTTGTAGAGGTCTAAAGACAGCTTTTAAGTTATGTTCTTGTAGTACTTTTGTTATTTTGTCTGTGATGCTTTTGATATAAAGTAAAGAAACCATGCCTTTGCATTTGTTTAGTTGTTGTTTTTGGAGCTTGTGATGGTCTGTTCAAGATTTTGATAGTTCTGATGCTGTAACCTTTCCCCCCCCACCCCTTGAAGAATGTCTTTAATGTAAGTTATTTCCTTGTTTCTTTCATCACCATCACACTGATAATGAAATAGCTCTCTCTTTCATGTTTGATGATATCTCATTTTTGTGCTGGGTGGTAGTGGTGGGAACTAGCATGTCTGTATTAAACTTTTTTGTGTATACTTCAAAAGTCAGATTACTATGATCTTCAACTGAGATGAAACATCCAAGAAAGAAATGGATCTATTTTTCTCCACCTCTGATGTAAATTGGATTTTTTGATTTAAACCATTAAGGAAGTCAGTGAAGTTTCATAGAGATTTTCTGAGCCCAGCCGAACAATGAAAACATCATCTGCATATCTCGCCCATAATCTTGGTTTGGTATTTTTTAATAACTGATTGTTTGAACTTTTTTTTGTCTATATGTTTGCTAGGTGTGGAGAAATTGCTGCACCCATTGCTACGTTAAAGTTGCCTTTAGACCTAAGATCAACAAAACAATCCCATCAACCTATTAAGAGACCACGAGTTTAAAAAATCTGTTGTAATTGCAGTTTGTTACATTGGACAGATGGTACATTCTAAAGAAATTTGTCAAAAAGAACATGTCAGATGTGTGTGTGGGGGGAAATGGGCATATAAATCTGGATTGGCCTTTCACACTACTAACAAAAGCCATCAAGTTAATTGAAAACTTACAAAAATATCATACATAGAATTTAATACTTATGTATGCAAATTTAACAAGGCTAGAGAGAGATGATACGATGTCTGACCTAGTGTAATAAAAACCAAGACCTGATATTAAATCAACTCTGGGTGGTATTATTATTATCTGAGACCTCCAGGGAGTCAAGGACTCATCGAGGGAGGCTGTAAATGACCAAACTCAGCTATCATACCTTCCCTTAAATTCATTTACACTAAATGCACTCACTACCCCTAAGGACAAATTATTCCACCCACTCACTGCTCTCTCTGGTAGAAAAACCTAGCTCTTACCCCATTCTTGACTGAGAACAACCTTAACTTCCATGGATGCCCCTGTGTTCTCTCCCCGCCTCCATATAACGAAAAAATTCATCATTTGAAATGCTATAACATCCATTCAAAAGTTTATAGACCTCTACCATATCACTCCTCTTTCTCGTGTTAACCAGAGACTGCAATCCACATACTCACAATCTGTCCTCATAATTTAAATCCCATAATCCGGATATATCTTTGTAACTCTTCTTTGCACCCTTTCCACAACTTCTTTAACCCCTTGGAACCCAGGAGACCAAATCTGCACACAATAATCCAGGTGTGGTCTTATCAAAGCCTCATAAAGAGGCAAAATTACTTCCTTATCCTTACATGTCAAGTTTCGTTTCAACATAGCAATTATCTTCTGAGTTGTATTTGCAACCTTTGCTATGTGACCTTTGAACTTTAAATTCTTATCCACCAATACACCAAGATCCCTTATCTGTTCAGTTTCTTGTAGCATAACCCAGCGCTAATATAATATGCTGCCGGAACTTGAATCATGCTAAAGTGCATAACTTCGCACTTACTAACATTAAACTGACAGCCATTTTTGTTTGTCCAGATTTACAGTCCATTCAAATAATTTTGTAATTGCTGAATATCAGTAGCATCCCTGATTGCCCTGCCTATCTTCGCATCATCAGCAAACAATTGCAAATCAGATAATAGACCCTGCTTGATGTCATTAATGTATAGATTAAACAATAATGGCTCAAAAACTGAACTCTGAGGTTCAGTTCTTGGGCCATTATTGTTCAATGCTAGGTGTGCATGGCTAGGTGAGTACACCACTAGTTACCTTAAATCTGGCAGATTCACACCCACTGTATACCACTTTTTGATATCTGTCTGTCAACCATCCCCTGATCCAAGTCAAGAGATTATATTCCAATCCCATATTCTCCAGTTTATGCAACAGCCTATCATGTGGTATCCTGTACAAATGATATACAGTAGAGATCTACATTTTTATGAATTAGGATATTATTATTACACCCTCCATGGAGTCAGCAGACTCATAGTGGGAAGTTCATTCAACTGACAACATATTTATCATATAGAATCTTGAAATCCTTAACTCCCCTTGCATTAACAACACATTCTGGTAATGCGTTCCATTCAATAACAATTCTCCATGTAAAAAATCTGCTCCTCACCACACTTTTACACAACTTCCAGGAATAACCTCTGGTTCTTCCCCTCTCACCATCTACTTGTTTTATAATCCCCTCTGGATTAATCTGATAAAATCCTCTCACTAACTTAAACGTGTGTATCATATCACCTCTCTTCCTCCTATCCTCCAAACTCTGCAATCCACATTTCTTCAACCTCAATCCATATCCAGCATTCCAGAGTCCCAATATTGTCTTAGTCACTCATCTCTGGACCCTCTCCAATGTCTCCACATCACATTGAAAACCAGGTGACCAGATCTGAGCACAGTAGTCCAAGTGTGGTCTGACCAGTGCCTTATACAGTGGCACAACCACTTCCTTATCCTTATGTGTTAGAGTACTTCTTATCATAGCAGCACTACAATATGCAGCCTTTGCAACACTAGCAATATGCCCTCTAAACTTCAGTCTATTGTCAACCATCATGCCCAAATCTCTAATTTCATCCACTTCCTGCAGTACAGCACCATCGATATAGTACATAACTTTATATTTCTGCATTCCAAAATGCAACACCTTGCACTTATTGATATTAAAACTACAACCCCACTCTTTTGTCCAAGTAAAAAGTATTCAAATCTTCCTGAAGGGAATTAACATCAGCAGTGCTACTTATATTTCTTCTTAACTTTGCATCATCAGCAAATAACTGAAGATTCCCAGTCAGTCCACTTGATATATCGTTTACAAACAAATTAAACAGCAGGGACCCCAAGAACAGAACCCTGGGGCATGCCACTGGTTACCCTCCTTTTTTTTTTGAGACATTGCTCCATCATACACAACTTGCTGGTATCATTCAGAGAGCAATCTCTGATCCATCTAACCAATATACTGTACTCTGTTCCCATCCTCTGCAGCTTGTACACCAACTTATTATGCAGTAATCTATCAAACACTTTTGCAAAGTCTAAGAATATCACTGTATATAATTCTACCTTATCTAGCACACTTGTCACCTATGATGGTTTGTTATTTAGAAATCTACTTGTTAATACCTCTTTATATTTGTGTTTCTTGTATCAATCTGAAGAAGTACACAATAGGAATGTATGAAACTAGTAATTTGTTAAGTTGTTTTACTTTTTTTACATAGTTTTTTGCCAGCAAAAATATGGATACTACATGCCACAGAAATGTAAACTCTACAATCTCTATTTATGATTCGTTGATTCCAGTAAAGCACATAAAGCCGACAGTCAAGCATGAATGAATTTTGGGAAGATATGATGTCAAAATAGATATAAATCATGTACATTATCTCTACTAGTATTTATGTGGGCAACATTATTAAATATCTGAATAAATGATAAGTTCTTATTTGGATTCAGCAATAAAACACTACAAAGATATTTGGCCTAAAATGAAAATAGGAAACAAAGCATCAGCCAACCTCTCAATATACGATATTCAAACCAATTTTAAAATATGCAATGGGGAGTTGGATTAGATATAAAATAAAGACCACAGATATGATTTCTGAGAAGAATCAAGGGGTACACAGCTATACCAATGACAGAACCACATTAGAAAAGAACATGACCATATTAATATTAAGAAATGAGGAGTTTGGTAGAAAGGAGATGAATGCTGCTTTGGTGCTATTCAAGAATAATCTAGCAGAAGCAATGTCTAAATGTATTCCAAGGGTCAGAAGGTTAAATAAATTAGATGTGAAATGGATGAACAAAGAAGAGCATGTAATCTGGAGGAAGACGGCATTGTGGAGGTAGCAGAAGTGGAAATAATCAGTTACATGAGAGGCACAAAGAACAAGCAAGGAAGCTGACTTGGTGGGTAAGAATAGAAAAAAGTGCAGTATGAGCATCAGTTGGCTAATACAGAAAAAAAAAAAACTTAAGGGGTTATTTCAATTTGTAGCTAGAAGATGACCATGGAAGGATGGTACTGATTGGTGAAAATAAATGAGTAGTTCATGAAGGTATTTCATCCTTGTGAAGGTGATATCATGCAGAGTATGAATGTATTGGGAAGGAAGAGAGGAGATTATAGGCCAATCTGTGTGTCAGGTGTTATAACTAAAGTGTTGGAGAGATTAGTGAAGAGCAAAATCCAGAATTGGGCTGACAACAGTAGCATTCTCTTTGATGAACAGGTATGGGTTTGCTAAAGGAAGACTGTTTTAGTAATCTGCTTATTTATTACAATAAGGTGACAGGTGCATTTGACAAAGGAGATGCATATGCAGTGGTATATTTAGATTGTGCAAAGGTTTTTGATAGATTTCCACATAAATTGATAGTTAAACTGGAACAGATGAGGTTGGATAATAGATTAGAACACTGGACTGGAGATTGGCTATCTGACAGGAATCAGCAACTTGTGTATGGGGGGAGGGGGAAGCACACCACTAGTGACCATCCTGGAAGAGGAAGGTCACTAGTGGTGTGCTTTATGGCCATTGCTATTTAACTTGTACATTAATGATATTGTGGAATATTTGAACGGAGATATTTATCTACAAAGAACTGAATATCACCATTCAAACCTTCACCAGTATAGTTCTTTCCTAATTAGAAAGAACTATGAGGAGTAGAGCAGATGTTGTGGCTTTATACAAGGACTTGAATAGACTGAGTGAATGGACACAGGAGTGGAGTTACCAGTTCAATGTTGTCAAATTTGATCTTGAAATTCAGGAAACAAAGATGAAATGCAGAGTATAGGATTCATGGGGATATGGGATATACTGAAGAAAGTGGAGGAAATGAGGGAATTAGAAATCTGGAAGTAACAGTCAATAAAGACCTGAAATTGTGAGGACAATACAATTGATTCTGGCGATCATGCAGAGGACAATGACCTGTAGAAGTAAGGAGATTATGGCTACATATGGATTGGATTGCTGTGCACAGATTTGGTTACCTGGTTTTTCAAAAGGACAGATGTTGGAAAGGATCCAGAGGCAGTTGACTAAGGTGGTCTCTGGAATGTTGAGTATGAGGAAAGGTTGAGAAAATACAAAATGTCCAGAGTCTAGTAGATAAGAAGAGGAAGACATGATAGAGACAGAAGTTGGTGAGGAGTTTTTATCAGCTTAATATGGAAGAGGTGTTTCATAGAACAGTGAGAGAGAGAGAAGGATTACAAGAGGTCATCCCTGAATGCTGTATAGCGAGGACATGAGCAAGGAAGTGAGAAGCAGATTTTTGTGGATGATTGGAATGCATTGCCTGATAGTGTATTGATTGTAGAGAATGTGAGTAAATTCAAGGCACAGTATGATGAGCTATGTGTGTGTGTGTGACAGGGGGGGGATTCCCCAACGAGTCTAACTCCTTGGAAGTCTGATGATAATTAATATCCATGAATATGTATGAACAGTTAATCCAAACTAGTACAGTCACTTAAGCATACTAGAAAATGAAAGATTAGTGAAACATATTTTAAAAATGTTCAAGTGAGAAAGACCTGGAGATATAGATGGGCTGATGCAGGTATCTTGCATTAGAACAGTGAACTTCAAACTTTTCTACTCACACTTACCTCCTAATAGAATTTTGACAAATTTTGTTAACTTAAAAATATATTAGAGGGTAGGTGCATCCAACATTTTAGTTATTAGAGGTATTTTGTGCACTCTTATTACATTGATTTATACATATTTTTAAGCGACTATCACTCATGAAAAATTGTAGCCTATAGTGCATTAATAATATACACCAACTAATTTTACCTCTATCACATATATATGTGTGTGTGATTCATCCCATATATATATATATATGATTAATATAATTATATTCATCACAAGTTAAAATTATTATAATTTTTGGTATGGTATATTAGTAAATATTGAAATTTAAAAAAAAAATAGTTGCATTACATTACATAATGTATCCAACTGCATCTAAAGACAACAGTGATTTCATATCCATCATCTTCTTTTAAAAAAAGTAAATACACTATTCTTGAATAATCAAATTTTGCATTTGATTATTCAAGAATAGCTTATGAAGATTTAAAGTGACCTTTAAATCTTCTCCTTGCTTCACCCACAGAATTTCTCAGGACCACATGTCAGCCTAACATTTTTGTTTGTAAATTTTTTATTGATCAACTGATGATGCTTCTCTGCAATAAAATGTTAATCAGCCAAAATTTTTAATTTCCTTTCTTATGACTTTAAAGGCTCTAAATACCACAAATTTTCTTCTGAGTTCAGCTATTGACAAATATCATAATGCA
The DNA here is from genome assembly GCF_054136105.1 of Typopeltis vanoorti. Classification (NCBI taxonomy): domain Eukaryota; kingdom Metazoa; phylum Arthropoda; class Arachnida; order Uropygi; family Thelyphonidae; genus Typopeltis; species Typopeltis vanoorti. The sequence goes on along the minus strand of NC_143558.1, from coordinate 77,510,756 downwards.
CTATTGAACAGAACAGTATAGTACTGATTTGGTTAAAGCATTTTAAAGAAATAGTCTTTAATACATTTTATATATTTTTGGTGAATGAGTTTTCAAAAATAAAAATCACAGTTTTATTTGAAACATAATCCATAATTACATCAATGGGATTGTTCTCCCCCCCCCCCCTGCTACCACCAATTAGTTCCTCTATCTAAAATGAATGTGAAACATTGGCATCAACTCTTTCAATTTTATAAATGTATGCACAGAAAAACTTGCTCACTTAATAAGTAAATGGAAAAAGTTTTGTTAAGGCGGTATCAGTCAATTCTTTGAACCCTTTGTCCTGTGCCAAAAATCACTTTATATATATATATATATATTAATCTCATAAATGAGAAGAACAGTGCAGTGCAGTGTGTGGGGGGGACAGGTGAAGGTTGGGAAGGAAGTTGGATATTAGGAGGTTGTTGAGATGGAGAAAAGAGAATGGCATGGTAGGAAAGATAGTGTGTTGCCCAGGTATGACAGTGGTGAGATGAGATGGAAAGCAAAAATTATGAATGATATGTTAGATGAAATGTGTGTGGAGAAAGGAATGCAGTTTGTTAATGAGTGGAACAGGTTTGAAGGATGAAATGAACTATATAGGAGCGATGGACTGCATTTGAGTGGTTTTGGCATGAGTCGCTTGGAGAGACTGCTGCTGGAACGTAGAGAAGTAAGTGCAGAGAATGGGTCTGATCAAGTGGGAAGAAATGGGAGAGTAAGACAGGAGAGATTGAAGAGCTGGTTATGAATGAAGAAGTGAGTGGCATGAGTATAGAGAATGAGAGAACAGGTGTGCAAGACAGATAGGGAAATGGGGAGGCTCAGAGTGGACAGAGGAACACAACGTAAGAAAGGCAGGTGCTCCAAAAGGATGTGAATGCATGTGTAGACAAAAAGGAAAGAGATGACCTGGGATTAAGGGAAAACAGTACAATTTGAAGAGGGTTCTAAGATGAATACGAAAAAAAAGAAATGGCTCAAGTTAAGCATGGAGAAGTCACATCAAATAAGCGGTATCAGTGGAACTAGCTATAGATCCAGGAATAAGCTGCTGTGTTTATATACAAATGCTAGAAGTGTAAGAAATGAGGCAAATGAATTCGTTGTATTAACTGGGTCTGTTCACCCAAAAATTGAGTGAGACACAGTTGGATGAGGACCAACATCCTGACAAGAATAGAGATGGAAGGGTATGATGTGTTTTGTGAGGATATAAAGGGTAAAAGGGGAGGGGGGGGGAGTGCTATTGATAATAGAGAAAGATTTATGTCCATACAAAGTAGAGATGCAAGAGAGAAATAGTGCCAGTGGTTTTGAGGCAGTATGGTGTGAGATAGAGGTGAATAGAATGAAATACTTAGTTGGATGTTGTTATAGACCTGGTAATGTGGATGGTAGTGACTATGAAATGTATAATCAAATTAGCAAGCAAATAAGGGTGATCATTATGGGCAATTTAAATTATGGCAATATAGACTGAGATGATGAGATAGTAACTGGAAGTAAAGAAAATAAGTTTCTCGAGTTTTTGAAGGACAACTACTTCCAACAGGATGTAACAGAAGGTACACAAGGATTGATGGTCTTGGATTTGATCATCTCATCAGAGGATGTAATTATAAATGATGTATCAAATCATCCTCCAGTTGGTTACAGTGACCATGAGGTTGATTACCTGGGTGGTTGCCAGCTGTTGGAGGACTTCTGTGAGAAAAGGATATATGTGGAACTACAAGGCTGGTGATTATAAGGAGCTCAGGAGACAGATTGCAGGTGTAGCATGGAATGAGGAGTTAGCTGAAAGAGAGATCAATGCAGCTTTTGGGGGATATTCAAGAACTATCTAGTAGAAGCAATGTCTAAATGTATTCCAAGAGTCAGAAGGTTAAATAAGGTAGGTGTGAAATGGATGAATGAAGAGATTAAGCATGTGATATAGAGAAAAAAGGCATTATTGAGGCAGCAAAAGAGAAGTGGTAATAACCAATTCCATGAGGATTACAAAGACCAGGCAAGAATGGTGACTTGGTAAGGGTAGCAAAAGTGAAGTATGAGCAGTAGTAAGCTAATGAAGCAAAAAAGAATCCTAGGAAATTTTTTTGACATGTAGCCAGCAAAAAAAAAAAAAAAAAGAGTGATTATTGAAGGATGACATTGATTGGAGAAAATGGTATAAGGACAACTGTTGCGTAAAATAAAGTGAAGATACTTAATGAGCAGTTCATAAAAGTCTTTCATTCTTGTGAATGTGACATCATGGAGAGATTGACTAAGTGAGCAAGAGGTATATGCGGAAATGAGCAAACTTGATGTTAATAAGGCTGCGGGACTTGATAATATATCACCACGTATTCTGAAGGAATGTGCCAGAAAGTTGACTACTGCCTTGACATATTTTTTTAAAATGAGTCTTGCACTGGGTCAAGTTCCAAAGGAGTGGAAGGAGGGCAAGATTTTGCCACTTCATAAGGGAGGTGATAGAACTCAAGCATCAAATTATATGCCTATCTCTGTGTAGTGAGTTGTTGGAGAAGCTGGTGTGAACTAGGATCTACAATTGGGTTGACAACAATGATGGATTTACCCAGACTAGTTTCGACCTTTATTGAGGTCTCTTCCTTACCCCTGTCCTGAAGATACTTTCAGGTGCAAACTTTGTTTGCTCACACTTGGATAAAGGATTAAACTAATTTTATTATACTCTAAAGTGAAAAATAAACTTTCAACATCTTTCTCTAAATCCAGAATAATTTATTAAAAAAGGGTGGCACACCATTTGGCAACTCCTATAGGTAGAGATGACCTGCTAATGCTTCTGCCTGGTATCTCCACTTGGGCCTGGCTCCCACTGAAGAGACCTCAATAAAGGTCGAAACTAGTCTGGGTAGTGGCCCTTCCCTTAATGCATAACATTAGACATATCCGCAAGGAGATGTGTTTTGCATTATAGGAGATACTGAGATAGGAGTGTTGGCTCTTGCTCCACCTTTGCAACGAGTTGCCCTAGTGTTGTACCACCTTACCCCAGTCCTGAAGATACTTTCAGGTGCAAACTTTGTTTGCTCACACTTGGATAAAGGATTAAACTAATTTTAACATGATGTCAAAATTTTGCAGGATGATTTGGATAGATTGGTAGACTGGGCTAAGGAGAATGGATGTCATTTTAATGTGGCAAAGTGTAAGGATATGCATTTTGGGTGAAAAGATTATCAGCAGTACACCAAATTGGCAAAACTATACTCCAGAAAACTGACATTGCAGGAGACTTGGGAGTGTTAGTGGATAGGGAGTTAAAACGGCAAAATCAGTTCACTTGGTTACTGAAGAATACTTTGATGAGCAGAGACAAGCAGGTTATTGTTCCTCTTTATCAAGCCTTGATAAGACAAAATCTTGACTACTGTGCACAGATCTGGGCACCAGCATTTCTTGGTGATGGGGAAGATCAAGAGGCGAGTGACCAAGAAGATAGCTCACTTTTGGAATGAACCTTACGAGAACAGGTTCAAGATTTGTGGGTGACTGAAACTGGTTGATAGGTGGAAGTATATTGACGTAAATTATAATTTATCAAATATTTATATGATAAAATGAAGAAATACCCTCAAGAATGGGAAGAATTACAGAACCACTAATCACGCCAATAAAAGGAACAGCTTAATATGGAATTTTCAAAGGGATAACTTCTCTGTCGAGATGCTACAAAATATTATAGTAAAAAGGAGCTTACCATTTGCTGAAGAAGATATAAATGATTATCAATCAGGATTTGAAGAAATAGGTCCATGATGGAACAGATTTTACATAAAAAAATATGGAGATACAACCAACCCATCCACATTCTATTTACAGATTAAAAAAAAGGGATATGATAGCACTCATAGAGAAGACTACAATTGATTGTATCATTACTAATCAGAAATTAGCTCCATCTGTGAGAGATGTACATGTTTACAGAGAAAGTGAAATTTTTTCAGATCATTGTTTAGTAGTCTCTAAAATAGAAATACTAGCAAAATGGAGAAAGGAAGTAAAATGTTATTTAAAACAATCCCAAATCAGTGAAGATATAGAAGAAGAATGGAAAATTTTAATAAAGATAATCCATAGATAAGCCTCTAAAGTACTTTGAAAGAAAAATAAAATATTAAAAAGAACATTAAAATATGGAACACAGATATAGAAAATGCAATAAAAGAAAAACAAATGACATACAAATCACTCCTTCAAAAACATACAAAGAAAACAAAAGAAATATAGCTAAAACCATAGTACAGAAAGCTCACCAAGATTCTTGGGACAGATGTATTAATAAAATAGAAGACATACATGGAAGATGAGACATAGCCTACAAAATATTAAGGAAATTAAACAATGAAGAAACAGATAATGTAAGAGAAACAATGGATAGAACATTATAAGAATTTAATAACAGAAAATAATAATGAAGAAATCAGCACTGATATACAGCCACTAAAAGAAGGAATAAAGGTATCAAAAATTAGAAAATCAACCAGATTAGATGGCATAAATACAGAGCTTTCGAAATATGGCAGAGAATATTTATCAAAGATTCTTAAAATTAATAAATAACTGTTGGAGGAAATGTCACATTCCATCAGATTGGTTAAAAGGCTAAGGTTATATCTATATTTAAGAAATGAGACAGAGATGACTGCAGGAAATTATAGAGGAATAAGTTTATTAAATGAAGGTGAGTTAGCCGATCTCATATGAAGGTAGCAGGGAAACTCTGGTTTTTCATCCCGCATACATACAAATCGGCCCTTCAGAACACACGCAATTTACAGACAAAAATTACTAGTTGTGTTGGAAGTGGGAGGTAGATGGCGTTGATGGAAATGATTCGTAGTAGAGGTTAGGTGTAGAGACAGTTGTAGATGTCCTCCCACGATGAGTCTTCGGACTCCTTGGAGGTATCAGGAATAATAATAATAAATATAGCTTACGAAATTTAAAGTAATCTCCTGAATAAAAGACTTTGAAATATTACAAACAATCTGCTCTCAGAAGAACAAAATGGTTTCAGACATAGAAGATCATGTATAGCCAATATTTATATGCTAAAACAAATTATTGAAAAAAAAGGCAAGAATTTATAATTAAAATGAAATATATATTGATCTTTAATTGACCATGATTTATAAACATATAATGCCAACAAGCTTCGCCAATGGGGCTGTCCAGCTTCTTTAGGGCTTATAATGGTAAGAGGAAAAAAAAAAAAAACACTCAAAGTGGCTAGTACAGAGAAAATGGAGTAACACTATCATATAAATTAAAACAGAATGCATAATATTACACGCATGGAGCATGTTGCGTTAGTCACTGTTATGAGAGCACGCTCTGTAGTTTTGAGCGAAATTAAATTCTGGCAGACTGAGTGATCTTATTAAGGTTTTCCATATGTCAGCTATTATCATTCCCTAGTTTCTGTTAAGATTTTTTCCAGAACGGAGGACTACACCGGCTTTCTTGAAATTTCTACAATGGAAATCTTCTAGGTAAGGCATGGAGCTGCTGTCCCAATCAATGGTATGGTTAGTAATTGCGAAATGATGGGCTAGACCTGAGTTGTCTGTTCTATTGTTATTAACATCTCCTATATCTATATGTTATTTTTTTTCGGATTTCGAGGCTTCTCGATGTCTGTCCTATATAGTTTAGACCACAAGCACATGGGATGTTGTACAGTCCAATGTGTTTGAAAAAAACATTGTCTTTTGGTGATCTTAAAACGTGATGGACAGTCTTGACAGGTTTGAACGCAATTCTGATGTTGAAAGGTTTAAAAACTTTTCCAATCTTTTTCAACACTGTACCTGCATAAGGAATAATTATGGATGAACTGTATTGAGTGATGATAGGTTGCTGTTGTTGTGGAGGGTTACTATGAAGAATCTTGTTGATTAAATTCCTTGGATAGCCATGGATACTTCTATATAAGATGATTTACGACAGTTTCAACAAAGCTTTTCTAATTAGTAAAAAAAACTCAAATAAAAAAATTCAGCACTCTATATGAAAAGTATTGATATAGAGTGCTGAATTTTTTTGAGTCTCCGTGATGAAAAAGTGATTTTTAACCTTTCGGACCATATATTGACACAACCAGAAACTGAAATACTTAAGAAAGGATTCATTTTCGCCATCGCCCCAGATCATATTCCTAAGATCGTCATCAGTAACATAGAGAAAGCACTCTCATTCTTTCCTGAAACAATGACAAATGATCCGAGATTAAAATGGGCTATTATCCTTTCAACTTCAAAGTCACCTAACCTAAACATAACACCCCAAGAAAAAAGAGCTCTCTCAAACTTGAAAAAAGGATAAACAAATAACTATCTTAAAAGCAGACAAAGGTAATGCCACAGTCATTTTAAACACTAAGGACTACATACCCAAGATTGCAGAATTATTATTATTGTTACGGGAAGCTCCAAGGAGTCCTTAGACTCATTGAGAAAGGCCCTAACATCACATCAAGAACAACTATTCAACATTCACACAGTATCTATCATACTTTGCCTTGAACTCATTCACAGTCTTGGCACCCACAACAGACTCTGACAGCTTATTCCACTCATTCACCACTCCAAGTAAAAAGAGTAGCTCTAACACCCTTGCTAACCACACTCTTGCCCAGTTTCCCTGGATGGTCCCTAGTCCTCTCATCACCAATCCTGTTCTCAAAAATATCCTCTGAATTAATCTTATAGAAACCCTTCAGTAATTTGAATGCCTCAATCATATCACCCCTTTTCCACCTATCAACCAATTTCTGCAACCCACAAATCTTCAACCTGTCCTCATAGGATTCATTCCATAGACCTGCTATCATCTTGGTCACTCACCTCTGGATCCTCTCCACCTCCTCCCCATCAAGAAGAAACCCTGGAGCCCAAAGGAACAACAACTTGCTTGTCTCTGCTCATCAAAATATTCTTCAGTAACCAAGTGATTTCATGAGCTGATTTAGCCGCTTTAGCAATGTTCCCCCTAAACTTCAACTCCCTACCCACCAACATTCCCAAATCCCTGGCCTCGTCAATCTCCTGAAGTACAGTTCCACCATTGTGGTATACTGCTGCTAATCTTTTCACCCCAAAATGCATAACCTTGCATTTTTCCACATTAAACTGACATCCATTCTCCTTAGCCCAGTCCTCCAAAATTTTGACATCATGTGCATTCACTATTGCTCTACCCAACTTTGCATCATCAGCAAACAAATGAATAGTTCCTCTCAGATTCTTTCCTATATCGTTAATGAACAAATTAAATAGCAGTGGTCCAAGAACAGAACTCTGTGGCACACCACTAGTCACAGGCCGTCTTTTGAACTCTGCTCCTGAATAAACTACTCTCTGATATCTCTCCATCAACCACTCTCCTATCCATCTCACCAACCCTATATCCATCCCCATCAAAGGTCTTAGCAACCAGCAGTATCAATGTAAACCTATTAGTTTATCCAGTTCAGATGTCACTATGTTATAAAACGTGAGCAAGTTACTGAGGCGTGATCTACCCCTTCACAAAACCATCATGCCCCCATGCAGTATCCCATTTTCATCCATCCATTCCTGTATTTTCCTCTTGACTACTCTCTCCAAGACCTTGAGAGCGACTCCTGATATGCTCATCAGTCGGTAATTTGCAACAGCAGTCTTGGAACCTCCTTTATGCATTGGAAATATTTTCCCCTCTTTCCACCCCCCTCGGGACTAACCCAGATCCAAGACTCAAATTAAACAAAATGGTCAATGGCACTGACAATTCTTTAGCCGTTTCACGTACGACACGAGCTGGTATACCATCCAATCTCACAGATGTATTCACATTAAGGTTTTGTAATAGACTATTCACCTCCACTTCATTCACCACAATTCCTGTATAATCTACTGGTTCATTCATTTCTGCAATGTCACCACCTGGATGATATACTCTTGCAAAGTGCTCACTTGGTAATTCCACTAAATCAACTGATTCGGTTACCTCCCTACCATCGGCATTCCTTAAAATTTTGCCATGTACATTTTTTCTTTTACTTGCAGCATATCGAAAAAACTGTTTGGGATTCTCTTTAGCTTGCATGGCTAATTCCCTTTCATAATCTGCTTTTGCTTTTCTTACCACACTCGTTACCCTTCTGGCTTGTGCTTTATACCGTTTGTGTGCCTGCAGGTCACCTTTCTCCTTAATTCTCTCCACAGTTGTTTCTTTTTTTGCAGCTCAAGCTTAATGGTGTTATTCATCCATTTAACCCCTAATTGAATTACTATTCGGACTCTAGGTATACAGTCAGCCATTACCTTCTGCAAATGCTCCTTGACCACCTCCCATGCATTATCAACATCCAGCCCTTGAAGTTTTACATGTCATGGCACTGAACCAAGCAATCTCCTAAGCTTGTCATACTTACCAGCCCAATAATTCCACATGTAACCTGTCTTAATTACTATCACATTCATCAATGTATCACATATTAGAGTCGGATCCAACATGAAAAAACCACAAGGACACTAATAGCTTATTACGGAACATGACTAGTTGGTTCACAGACTTGCAACAGAATCTGAAGTCACTACATCCATTGACTGTATGGAGCCCTGAAAGTCCACAAAAGTGAAGTTCTGCTATGCCCAATCATTGACGGAAGAAATGCTCCCACATATTTATTGTCCAAATACCACTCCAGCCTCATAAAAGGACATATCAGAAAATTGGACACTTACATTAAGAATTCAGAGCACTTTATTGAAAAAATCTCAATCTTAAAGACAGATATTCTTGCTAGCTTGGTCAGGGAAGAGCTTATATAGGATACTTGGTCAGTATCCTATATAAGCTCTTCCCTGAAGATATGGCTCACCTTTTTCGTCATTGCCTTAAATCTAATTATTTTAAATTGAATGAAATGATATATGCACAACTAAATGGCTTAACTATATTCAATTTCCTTTCACTGCCCTGTGCAGATCTGTTCATGGAAAAGCTAGAAACAGACATCCTCTCAAAATTAGACCCAAAACCATTAGTGTGGTGGAGGTATGTAGACAATGTCTTCATAATTGGAGGGACACAAAAACAGCTCTTTTGGACTTACTTTTTAACCAAAATTAATTATTTTCATCAAAAAATACATTTCACTTTGGAACTGGAAAAAGATAATCAACTACCATTTTTGGATACCCTAATCAAGAAACTAGCAGATGGACATATCAAACTAACACACACTGGACTATACCTTCATTACAAACCAACTCACCATATTTCTTAGAAGCTCAGCATAATACATATACTCAAAAATAGAGTCAGAAGAACAAGAACTCTATGATGAACTTACTCATATATCAGAGACATTAATAAAAAAAAATGGCTATCGAAGGAATTTAATCAACAAGATTCTTAATAGCAACTCCCACAACAACCTACCATCACTCAATACAGTGGTGAGCTATGGAAATTTTAACAAAGGGCTCGCATCGTCGAGCAAAAAAAAAAAAAAAAAAAAAAAAGCCATAGTATTTCACACAGAAACGTTTATTAATACATTAAGCTTATGTACAAATTCCAATCAAAGTATGAGAGGAGAATCAACCTGTAAAGGCTATCATTTTTAAACAAATATTTCATGATCTAAACATGAAATATATGCACACAATCAACTGTGTTAATTTATCTTACATAAGAAAAACATTTTTTAACTATCAAAATATAATAAGAATGAAATCTTTTATAAAACATTTAATTGGCTACTGGTTTTACCATACGATTGGCTACCAGAAGGGACAAGGGTAAAGATAGCACATGTGCTTATTTAATTTCAAACTTGGGCACATTCGTTATAGAGTTGAAACAATAATTCCAAATAATATGTACACTGCCGAATAGACTAATCTTTGTTAGGTTACCGTATGAGTTTGTCTCTTAATATGTTTCAAAAAAAAAATTTTTTTTTTTTTGAAAAAAATAAAATAAGGGGCTCACAAATTTGAGAAAAATTTAACAAAGGTCTCACGCGAGCCCCTTAAAGCTCACCACTGAGTTCATCCATAGTTATTCCTTATGCAGGTACAGTGTCGAAAAAGATCGCAAAATTTTTAAACCTTTCAACATCAGAATTGCGTTCAAACCAGTCAAGGCTGTCTGTCACGTTTTAAGATCGCCAAAAGACATTAATGTTTTTTTCAAACACGCTGGAGTGTACAGCATCGCATGTGCTTGTGGTCTAAACTATATAGGACAGACATCGATAAGCCTCGAAATCCGAAGAAAAAACATATAGGAGATGTTAATAACAACAGAACAGACAACTCAGGTCTAGCCCATCATTTCGCAATTACTAACCATACCATTGATTGGGACAGCAGCTCCATGCCTTACCTAGAAGAAAATTTCCGTTATAGAAATTTCAAGGAAGCCACTGTAGTCCTCCATTCTGGAGAAAATCTTAACAGAAACTAAGGAATGATAATAGCTGACATGTCGAAAATTTAAGATCACTCAGTCTGCCAGAATTTAATTTCGCTCAAAACTACAGAGCATGCTCATAAAACAGTGACTAACACAACACGCTCCATGCGTGTAATGTTACGCATTCTGTTTTAATTTGTATGATAGTGTTACTCCATTTTCTCTGTACTAGCTACTTTGAGGGGTTTTTTTTCTCTTACCGTTATAAGCCCTGAATAAGCTGGACAGCCCCGTCAGCAAAACATCTTGGCATTAATGTTTATAAATCATGGTCAATTAAAGATCAGTATATATTTCATTTTAATTATACGTTTGAATGACCAAATATAATTAAACAAGAATTTAATTTAGAGATTCATATAGCCTTTATAGATTATGAGAAGCTTTTGATAAAATAGACAATGACCACAGAATAATAATAATAATATGATTCTGCCATTTATGCTATCTGTTCATTACCCTAATTTTTCTCAGAATTCTCATACCTGTAGTCACTAGTCTTTGATCAAAACTTATTTCTAATCCAGTTCTCACATCTACAAGTTAAAATACATTATTTATTCTAAATCTTCTTGAATGGTAACGGAGTTTCAGGTTGAGTGATATGGACAGTGGCGGCTCGTGGTTGGAAATCATGGGGATGCTGCAACTTTTGAAATATACACATACACACTGTAAGTACAGTGTATACGTGTTTGGATAAAATGGTAAAAACTTTTAAAAAAATTAAACATGAAAAAATATTGTTTATTATTGATAAAATTATACAGTTTGGTATTATTCGAAATAAAATATATTCTTGTTTAGTTTCATGAAAAAATATTTTTATTATCGATAAAATTATGCAGTTTCGTATAATTCAAATTACTTAAAAATAAAATCCATTCCTTTTAATTACAATTAAAAGGAATGGATTTTATTTTTAAGTAATTTGAAATTTACAATTTTTGGACATTACAAATAAATCCTTTAAATTGTAATGTCCAAATATTTAAAGAGACGGAGTAAACATGATAAGCGCTACTACTACTACTGGCACAAACTGCATATAAACAACAGTAGAACTGCAAGATGGACAGTGCTGCATTACACTAATAGCTCGCATCTCACTATGATGTGCATATGTTTGTGCGTGTAGCAATGCGACACTGTGGTAAACATAGTGCTGCTAGCATCCTTCGCCCTCCTAAGTGCTACAAGATGGATTTTTATTATTTTTTATACAAAATAAGAGAATTGTATAGGATTGTTGATTATAAAATTAAATATTACAAGCAAATATAAATAAACTAATAAATATATTTATATATCGAGAAAAATTGGGGGTGCTGCAATTCCGTAGTGCCTATGCACGAGGCCCTGGATATGGACCAACATCAAAATGGAAAATCAGACAATGAGAGTTATTTGCCTATGGCTCTCAGACAGTTCTACTAAGAAGTAGAGGAATATAATGATAATTTATGTGAATTGACTGGGGATCTTCAATTTGCTGATGATGTGAAGTTAGAAAGAACTGTAAGGATACTGATGTTAATTTCCTTCAGGAAGATTTGAAGAGATTGTTTGCTTGGAGAAGTGAGCGGGGTTATAGTTTTAATATTAATAAAAAGGAGCTGCACTGTGAAGTGTAGAGATATAAGGCCTTCATCCACTGATGGACGAAGGCCTCCTCCAGTTCTTTCCACCTTTCTCTGTTCTTGGCAACGATCATCTTCTCTTCTGGATAGACATCCAGCCCATTTTAATTGCTTATGGTGAAGAATGACATCAGTGATGTGAGTCTGGCTTTTTAGGATGGTGTGATTGTATAAATGCCTTCCAGTATGTATGTTTAAAAAAATCTGAAAAAATAGTGCTTAATGAATATAAGCCCCACCACATTCAAAGTATATATCAAACTAACAGTCCTCAGCTATTTCTAAGGACAAACTAAGTGCAGCACATTCAGAAATGTATGAAGCATCCTTCCTGTATCTGTGAACTGGTTTATAATTATTATTATTCAGGACCTTCACAAAGTCGAGAGATTCATTATGGACAAAAAAGATCAGTTAACATCTCTACTTCTGAGATAAAAGAAACAGAGGACTGGCAGAGTATACTTTAGATGTCCCTTCACACAGGATCATATGGAAGAAAACCAACGTGCTAATACAGAAGTCATTAAAAGTCAGAGAGATTATTTTTGAAATCGGCAGTAGGTATGAAACACTCCTCAAATCCTGACAAGTAGCTGTATTCATTTACCCAAGAGCTGGAGGCAGTCATTTTAAGATCAACATAATGCTTATAAACTTTTCTTTATCCAACAAGAGTTGGTACCAAATAAGACTCTGTTGTTCATTCATTCCAATTTTAAAATTGTTGCACTAAAAATTATGTTAGCAGCCAGACTCAAAATCACAGATGAGCAACTGCCAACATCCTAAGATGATATATATAAAATGGAAATGGGACAGAAGGAATATGTTCATTCTACTGTTTTGGATTTGGTCATAGAATCAGGGGATCTACCTACAACTGAAATATCATTCCATGTCCCCGGTTGTTGAGAGAGAGACCTATAAACTTGATATGAAGATGAATAGGCATGTGAAAATATCAAGGAGAAAGGATTTTTATATTTATATAGAATTATAAGGCAGGTGACCATAACAGATTTAGAAATCTGGTGAGTTCTAGGATGGATAGAAAACAATGGAAGAGAGCAGTAGTGTTTGAGAGCTGGGTAAGAATACTCCTTATTGGCAAAGGCTGCACATCTTAAATAAAAAAAGATAAAGTGGATGACTACAGGAATTAAATAATAATTACAATGAAAATAAGTTGTAGATAAAATATAAATAAAAAGAGAGAGAGAGATGAAGAGCTTTTTTGGATTTGAAAATGCTGGGAATTAGATAAATATCTTGGAAATGGAAATTTAATTTTTTTCTACAATCAAAAGAAATTATACTAATATTACTCACTTAATCATTATAATACATGAAATTTTACTATTTCCTGAACATGATATTTTTGAATAAACAATAATGATTTTTACTCCCATGGTAACAATATTTAAGCAGTGCTGCTAGGGTCAACCCTAGGAATTTTGCTGCCCCTTCCCACTAAAAGAACTCTTTTAATGATGTCATAATGCCTTAATATCTTGGAAATGGAAATTTAATTTTTTTAAGTTTTATGTAAAAAATTAACTAATGACATCCTGAAGTTTGGTTTCAACAAAACATAGAGTCAGCTCTGAGGGCTGCTCTCAGTTGTCACCTATATCCTGCCTTACTATTAATTTTTTTTTATATTTTAAATACCTTAAAGTCTAATTCCAAATTCATCTGTTTGACAATAATTTAATAAGAACTCCATTGAAGTAAATTCAAAATTAAAAAAAGTGAGATTCCATATTACTTGGCCAGGCCCAAAATGTAAACAAGCATTTCAACATGGATCAGTTCTTTCTGTTGAATCAAAAAGCACCTGTTCTGCAGAAGGTTCATTTATAACAGTGTTGAGAACTCATTTTAGTGATATAAGTATTGGTTGTTTGTTTTTGTAAGAAACTATTTTAAAAATATATTTTGAGATATAAATATTACAAAAAATAAAATTTTTTTTGTAATATTTTTGCAATGCTAAATATTTTAAGATAAAATGTTAAAATTATTATTCATTTTTGAATAAAGTTCTTTTTCTTTCTTTCTTTTATTTGAAAATGCACTTAATTATAATTAAAGGGTTATGCTTTAGCCTTTTATCTATCCTTTGCTTATGCATGATGAAAATTATGTGTAATGATAAGCAGCTACCACTGATGTATACATTTCAAGTTTATAATGTATAAATAGTCAAATAGGCATAAGTAATTCATTATCCCAATTCTAAAGAATGTTTTCACTGAATAATAATAATAATAATAAAAGGCTCTTCATATGCTGCCATCTCCTGGATTTCCCAGAAATTTCAAACATGAGCTTTTTTCCTATTAATTCTCAGGATGAAGAAATATACATAAAAATAAGAAACTCTTGTGAATAAATACAAGGGAATGGGATAATGCAAACAATCAAACTGTTGAGGGCATATTACCAGATACAGAAGGGTTTATTCATAGAGAGAGTCTCCAATCAGAACAGAATAGATACAAAAAATATCTGATGAAGCATTTAACTCTCAATATAAAAAATGAATTTCTTGCTCACCATTCTTATATAACTTATAGGGAGCTACGTTCTCTCTCCATTCTTTAAATAATGTGCAAGAATCCAGGCCAGTTTCTTGATTAGACTTGGTTTGACCTTTAGTGAGTTTTTGTCATTGGGAGCCAGACCCAAAAGTGACACCAAGGTTGAATTAAAATTAAAGCAGAAGTGATATTTCCATATAAAAGTAGCCAAAAGGTGTCACAACCTATTACTAAAATACTTGGGATTTCAGATAGATGTTAAAAATTTTTCCACTTGATTATACTATAAATTAAAGATGCCAAGAAATTATATTCTTGATTTCATCCTTTATCCTAGTGTAAGCAACAAAGTTTGCATGTGAAATCATTTCATGACCACTTTTGGCTACTTTTATATGGAAATATGAATTCTGCATTACTTCAACCTTGGTATCACTTCTGGGTCTGGTTCCCAATGACAAGATCTCAATAAAGGTCAAACCAGTCTGGGTAGTGGCCCTTCCCATAATGCATGTCTGCAAGGATATGTATGTGTGTTGCATTATGGGCTACTAAGGCAATTGATATGAAGTCATTAGCCTCTATATACAAGTAGCCAGTCATGAAATGACTTCATGTGCAAACTTTGTTTGCTTATACATCCTTTGGTTAAAGGATGAAACCAAGAATATAATTTCTTGGCATCTTTAATTTCAAATGACTCTTGGAATAGTATTTTGTAAACATGCATTCATTCAGTTAAATCAAAATTCAGCAAAATCCTTTTCTAAGCATGACCAAATAATAGATAGAGGTCAATGTAGTTAAAAAGATAAAATAAAAAAGAACAAAATATGACACCAACCTTTAATGCATTTGATAATAAACATGTGAACATTCTGGTATAAAATAAATTTAGATTTTTTGGGAAGTTATTGCTATCCTAGATGGACTGTATCTTCTGGTGGAAGGAATAATAAATATAGGCTAAATTTAATAACAATTTTTTTAATATTAATGATGAAACCAAAGATCTGCCATCTTCAGCAGAAAAAATTCTTTGTGCAAGCAAAGTATTAGAGTTTGAATTAAAGAAGTTTCACAATTTGAATTCTTAAATATGTATACATTTGCTATTTGTATTTTGTTTTCATACATTTAATTTTATGTTGTCAGCTCTTAATATAAAGTATGAAAAATCTGTAATACAAATTTAAATGTTTTAAATGATTTGCTTCTGATTTTTTTTCTTTATATATACATACATATAGTTTGAATATCTGTTAATTGAGAATGTATACATTTTTTGTTAGATAATAAAGATTTTAAAAAAAAAAATTAATGGTATATAGTATTTAAGTGTAAAAGTTTTGATTTTTTATTTTTAATACATTTTTAATACAAATGTATAATGAACACTAGCAAGATTTTGCTAGTGTTCATTATACATTGTATAATGTCATATCAACATAATGGAAGGATGATTCAAAATTTTAAAAGACATAAAAGAAATGGAGCTTTATTTTTGCTATCTTTTCTACAGCATAGACTTTTCCTTTCCTCATTAAAGAGTTATTATCAGAATATATTTTAGTATGTGTTTATTCAAAAAGTCAACTATTTTAATCCTGAGTACTGTCATTATTTAATCTTATAGAGTGGTACAGTGAATTTAGATGGCTACTGTTTAGTTAATTCACCCATGTTTAGCATTTGTGTTGAGAAATTTGATACATGATTCATTTCATTAGGTTGCTGATTATTGGTTATGTTATGAAGTGGAATATTTTGTCTGCAAAATATATGTCTTCATTGACTTATTGACCTAGAACTTGTAATTCTATAGAAGCAGAAGAAATAAATGAATTACTGAGTAAATCACTTTGTGAGAATGTATCATCCAAGAAGACAATGAAATAACTGATTCAACAGGAACCAATGTGAGAATACAGGCATAGAAACTGGAGGTGCTTAGGATATTATGAAATCTCAGTATGATTTGATAGGATATTTGGTATATGTATAAAATAAAGTGCAAGAGAAATGGAAACAACTAATGTAGTATCAGCATTGGCAGAGTCCCAAAGAAGCGGAAAGAGAACAGATAGTTTCTTTTGAGGATCTTGGATTTAATCATCTCTGATGAGATGATCATTGTGAGAGTGACCATGAAGTGATTACATGGGTGGTTGCCAGCAGTGCAAGGACCTCTGTGAGGAAAGGGTATATGTGGACCTATAAGGCTGGTGATTATGAGGAGATCAGAAGACAGCTTGCAGATGTAGCATGGAATGAGGAGTTAGCCGGAAAAGGAGATCAGTGCAGCTTGGAGGATATTCAAGAACTGTCTAGTAGAAGCAACATCTAAATGTATTCAAAGGGTCAGAAGGTTAAATAAGGCAGGTGTGAAATAGTTGAATGAAGAGATTAAGCATGTGATAAGGAAAAAGGCATTATGAAGGCAGCATAAGAGGAGTGGTAATAATCAATTCCATGAAGATTACGAAGAACAGACAAGGAGGGTGTCTTGGTTGGTAAAGGTAGCAAAAGGTAAAGTATGAACAGCAGTTAGGTAATGAAACCAAAAAGAATCCTAGGGAGTCCCTTCAATATGTAGCCAGCAAAAAATGAAAAAATATGGAAGGATGACACTAATTGGAAAAAAATGGTATAAGAACTACTGCTGTGCAGGATATAGTTGAGATATTTAATGAGCAGTTCATAAAGGTTTTTGTGAATGTGACATCGTGGAGAGTTTGAGAGTCTAGTCTGGTTAAAAGATCGGAATAATATTCCCTGGTTATTGTTTTACCCTTTTCAAGAAAATCAATAAAAAAATACCTTTAGTATCCCTAAACACCGAAGCCATGACCTTTCCTGCTGATGGAACCGAGTTTGTCTTCTTTGGAGTTGAACAACCTGACATTACACACCAGAATCCAAACTGTTGTTTGGATTCTGGTGTGTAATGGTGAATCAAAGTCTCATCCATAGTAATAAATCTATGCACAAAATCAGTTTTATTCTTGTTAAAATGCTCCAAGCACTATTCAGAGATTTTCATGCAAGTGCATTTTTGATCTGTTGTAAGCAAGTGCAGCACCCATCTTGCATAAAGCTTTTTCATTTGCAATTCTTCATGCAAAATATGTCCTACACGTTCTTTTGAAATGCCTATAGTCTCAGCAATTTCATGCACTTTATTAATGATTTCTGGTGGTGTTACACTTTTTGGATGTCCCTCACATGGATCATCTTCAAGGCTGGCATGGCGGCGTTTAAACTCGGCAGTCCATTTCTTAATTAACGAAGGAGAAGAGTGCCCATAAATTTTATGAACTTCGAATGAATTTCTTTTGGTGCTAAACCTTCTTTTACAAAGAAGTTTATAACCGCGCCAATCTCAATTTTATCCATTTCAAGGGATACAGACAACACTTTTGCTTCGATCAGCTGTATAAATCAAACTACTTGATAGAATGACTTGCAATTTCACATGGATGCTTATGACAGATGTACCAACTTAGAGAAAAAAAGTGTTGCCATCCGTGGTAGAGGCCGAGAACTTTTCAGACCACCCTCGTATGCTTTCAAACCATTAGTGTCGCTGCCTTCCAAAGCCTCTGCTCTTAAAGGGCATAAGTCATCACTCATCATAAGCAGTACTCCACCACCACGTATTCCCTTCTTTTCCTGCCGAAAAATGCTATACCCTAACATGGCTCAGAGATCCTAATAATCTTTGGCCAGGCTGATGTTATCAGTGCCACCAATTCATTTCCTTGATTCCGGATACTCCTGGCATTAGTTAGTATAAAGCATAAAAGTGTCACTGCTTTTATACCAATCATTATCCCCGCCAGACTCAGCATGGTTTACAGTTAAATTTAGCCAAGCATAAAGGTATACATTTTGGGATGAAAAATGGATTTTAGGAGTTATGATGGAGGAATTGAAGTTCAAAGGGCACAGTGCAAATATTGGAAAAATAGCTCAAAGGATCACTTACGTGTTCAAGAACACACTGTAAACAGTGTGGGCTTCCTGCAATGAGTCTTTGGACTCCCTGGAATGCCTGTCATGCATGCCTGGTTGATTGATAGGTGGAGAAGAGGGGGATATGATAGAAACATTTAAATTACTAAAAGGTTTTTATAAGACTGCAGTGGGAAATGTTTCAGCTGTGTGATAGTGATGGAAGAACAAGAGGTCATCCCTGGAAATTAAGGAAATGTGTGGTTAACAAGGGTGTAAGAACGACATTTTTCGCCTGGACGGTGGTGAATGAGTGGAATGCATTGCCTGACTCAGTTGCGAGTTCTTCGTCTGTAAATGAATTCAAGAACAGATATGATAGATATTGTTTAGATAGTTTGGGTCTCCCACAATGAGTCTACTGACTCCATGGAGATACCCGTAATAATAATACCTCATCAGTTCACATGAATATCATTAGCAGATAAGTTAAACAGCAATGTCCAAAAAGAGTATCCTTTGTACACCACTGGTTACTTCCTTTTTCCAGAACACTACAACTCCACCCCATACACAACTTCCTCATAATATTTGGCTAGCTGATTTCCCACATCTGACTCATTCACCTCTATATCGCCTGGCTTGTACATTAACTTACAGTCAGGTCATTCTATGTCAAATCATCATTAATATTATTATTCAGTACTTCTGGGAAGTCACTCCTTAAAACTTGTTCAAAGTTCACACATTCACCATCCTATCAGGTAATGCATTCCACACTCACCACTTCTATCTGCAATTTCCAGTAATGATCCTTGTCCATGCTGCTCCTGCTTGCCATACAAAAGACCTCTCCAGTGGTCAATCCTGTAACTACCTCTCATATCACTGCTTCCTCTTCTATCCACCAAACTCTGGATTCTGCATGCCTTCAGTATATTCTTATAAGTAACATTGTATAGATATCTTTTATGCTATCTGCCTCTATTCCCTATCTAAGGTTAACTTATCCCCCCCCCTTCAAATTCCAGTGTCGAGATGTGGTCTGATCAGTGCTCTATATGATGGAATTGTCACTCTTTTTTGTGTTGGTTAACATCCTTCTCAGTACTGCTGCAATCCTCCAGCAATGGTATCAACCATCTACTTTCTTTAGTTGTTTATTATTTTAACGGTATAATAGAACACAGAAACTAAGTAAATAATTAATTTATTGACTTGATGCTGATATTTCGCTGGTATTATAACCAGCATCTTCAGAGCACAAAAACACTGTTTGTCACAATACGCAAGACTAAAACAACATGGTGTACTTAACCAAAATTGTAGCAGCAACACAAAGACTAGAGTCCTGGTTTTGGCGCCCTCTATCTGAAAAAAAAAAAAAAAAAAACGCTATCATATATTACTAGAGTCCTAGAAAAGTGCTAGTTTTTTCTTAATATGACTGTCTCCCAGATCTTCGGCAAGTTAATACAGCCATATTTGTTGAGATTTGGAGTGTGTTTTAGGGCTTCTGTCGCCTCTAAGAACAATCTCTCTGATTTATATGGGTTTCTGTGTAGTACTTTTGTGTTTTTCCAGTTGATCCTGTGTGCAGGGGTATCCAGAGCATGGTCTGCTAGGCCCGACTTCCCATAATGATATTTCCGGACGTATCGTTTATGTTCGCTGATGCGGATATTCACAGTTCTTCCTGTTTGACCGTAGTAGGCTTGATTGCATGAGCAGGGTACTTGGTAGACTCCTGGATGTGATAAAGGAGGAATGCTGTCCTTGGGTGAGCGGATGAGGGTGGCTAATTTGCTACATGGTCTGAATGTGGTGCGTAGTTTATGTTTATTGAGGATTCTTGAGATCTTTTCGGATGTGCCTTTAATGTAGGGGATGGTGACTGTTTTGTTGTAGTTCTCTGTGGTGGATGGTGGGAGGGGTTTCTTAGGAGTGTTTAGTATTTTGTTTATTTTTTGTGGATTGTGGCGTAAGTGAGTCAGTTCAGCAGTCAGAGCCTTGTCATTTGAACAGATTGCTCTCGCTCTAAGGGTTAGCGTTTTTAATATGCCATATTTTTGAGAAGGATGATGGTGTGATTGTTTGTGTAAGTATCTGCCTGTATGTGTGGGTTTTCTGAAAACTGAAAATGATAAGGAACCATCTGGGAGAAGTGTGATGAGTGTATCCAGGAAGGGCAGACAGTTGTTGGCTTCCAGTTCCATAGTAAAGTGGATTTTTGGATGTTGGCTATTTAAATGTGCTAAGAATGTTTTCAATGTCTCAGGG
The DNA here is from genome assembly GCF_054136105.1 of Typopeltis vanoorti. Lineage (NCBI taxonomy): Eukaryota > Metazoa > Arthropoda > Arachnida > Uropygi > Thelyphonidae > Typopeltis > Typopeltis vanoorti. The sequence goes on along the minus strand of NC_143558.1, from coordinate 77,489,797 downwards.
CCATGTGGCCAAATACCAAGCACATCATCAACATAGCGTAGCCAAAGTGTTGGTTTGAGAGTGGCTGTATTGATTGCTTGTTTTTCCAGGTGTTTATGTAAAAGTTGGCTAGGGGGGGAGAAAGGGGGGAGCCCATGGCCACATGGCCCTGAGACATTGAAAACATTCTTAGCACATTTAAATAGCCAACATCCAAAAATCCACTTTACTATGGAACTGGAAGCCAACAACTGTCTGCCCTTCCTGGATACACTCATCACACGTCTCCCAGATGGTTCCTTATCATTTTCAGTTTTCAGAAAACCCACACATACAGGCAGATACTTACACAAACAATCACACCATCATCCTTCTCAAAAATATGGCATATTAAAAACGCTAACCCATAGAGCGAGAGCAATCTGTTCAAATGACAAGGCTCTGACTGCTGAACTGACTCACTTACGCCACACCTTCTTGGCCAACGGCTACAATCCACAAAAAATAAACAAAATACTAAACACTCCTAAGAAACCCCTCCCACCATCCACCACAGAGAACTACAACAAAACAGTCACCATCCCCTACATTAAAGGCACATCTGAAAAGATCTCAAGAATCCTCAATAAACATAAACTACGCACCACATTCAGACCATGTAGCAAATTAGCCACCCTCATCCGCTCACCCAAGGACAGCATTCCTCCTTTATCACATCCAGGAGTCTACCAAGTACCCTGCTCATGCAATCAAGCCTACTACGGTCAAACAGGAAGAACTGTGAATATCCGCATCAGCGAACATAAACGTTACATCCGGAAATATCATTATGGGAAGTCGGGCCTAGCAGACCATGCTCTGGATACCCCTGCACACAGGATCAACTGGAAAAACACAAAAGTACTACACAGAAACCCATATAAATCAGAGAGATTGTTCTTAGAGGCGACAGAAGCCCTAAAACACACTCCAAATCTCAACAAATATGGCTGTATTAACTTGCCGAAGATCTGGGAGACAGTCATATTAAGAAAAAACTAGCACTTTTCTAGGACTCTAGTAATATATGATAGCGTTTTTTTTTTTTTTTTTTTCAGATAGAGGGCGCCAAAACCAGGACTCTAGTCTTTGTGTTGCTGCTACAATTTTGGTTAAGTACACCATGTTGTTTTAGTCTTGCGTATTGTGACAAACAGTGTTTTTGTGCTCTGAAGATGCTGGTTATAATACCAGCGAAATATCAGCATCAAGTCAATAAATTAATTATTTACTTAGTTTCTGTGTTCTATTATACCGTTAAAATAATAAACAACATGTTCGACGAACACATAAGTCTGTCCACACGTTTACTTTCTTTAGTATAGTTTCACCAATAGAGTATGCAGCTGTCCATCAATGGGCCAAAATTTCAAGACCTTATGTTTCATTGAAATGTTATCGCATTCATTCATCAACCTATCCAGTTTGTTCTAATCTTTCTAAAAGGCCACAATATCAGTATTATTACTAATAGCCATTCAGAGATTCACATCATCTGAAAAGAACTGAATATCCCTATAATCTAGTGATAGTGTCATTGATATATGCGTTAAATAGTAAAGGTCCCAAATACTGAGCTGTGTAGAACCCCATTTGTGACCTTCCTTCATACTGTTTCCTCATACACAACTCTGATATCAGGCAGCTAATCTTCAAGAAGTTCACTAATCTGATATCTAAATCCATTCCCTTGAGACTAATCCAGATCTGAGACTTCGATTAAACAACATGGTCAAAGGCACCACTGCCAATGCCCTAGCACCTTCTTGTAAAACTTGAGCTGGTATACCATCTAGTCCCATAGCTGAATTCACATCAAGGTTCTGTAATATCTTATGCACCTCTGGTTCATTTATCTCTGTTTCCATATAAGCCTTTGCCTCTCTTGTTATTACTGCAATATCTCCACCTGGATGATATACTCTTGCAAAGTGTTCACTTTGTAGTTCCACTATTTCACCTGACTCAGTTATCTCCCTACTGACCACTGGCATTCATTAAAAGCATTCTGCTATAAACATTCTTCCTTTTACTTACAACATATTGCAGTAACTATTTAGGATTATTAATTTAAAAGAAAGGAAAAGAAAGTATTTAGGATTTTCTTTGGCCTGCACTACTAATTTCCTTTCTTACCACACTGGTTACCATTCTGGTCTGTGCTGTGGTACTACTACTCATGTGTCAGCTAGCCACATTTCTCTCCACAATTCTTTATAGCTCCAGCTTAATGATAATATTCATCCATCATCCATTTAACTCCACTTGACTCTAGGTATGCAGTTTGCTGTTACTTCTCTCAAACACTCCTTTACCATTTCCCAAGTACTATCAACATCCAACCCTTGCCGTTTCACATGCCATGGCACTGATCAAAGCAATCTCCTGCCTTTGTCATACTTACCAGCCCTGTAATTCCACATATTCCTCTCCCCCCCCCCCCAACTTCTCTTAACTGAAAATTCTGCAATATGGCCACTTCCCAGGCCATATGATCATTCTCACCAGTTAGTTGCAATGCAATGTGCTCAATATTGGTTATATATATACCTCAAGACACATGATACAATTACTAGATCTAGCACTTTCAAATCACTAGTACATTCTAACACATGCTGTCTCAGGTAATTATTCCTTAGTAGCTGCATAAATTCCATTTCTTTCCTCCTTGTAATCTAGGTTCCCATAGTTGAAGTCCCCCCCCCCCCCCTAATAATTACCTACCCTCCACTCAATGAGTTTATCTTGCAAAGCTTTTCCACATCAATCATTCCTTAAGCTACCATTTCTGTCACATGATATGACAATGTATTTTGGAAGAAATGTTTATTTCATCCAGAGGCAATTCAGACTACTTCCTGCTGCAAATAAAATGGAAGCAATTCTTAAGTGCATTTCACAAAACATCAAGCACCTATACAAAATGTCTTGCTTATCCATGTGCAAGTTATTCCAGGACAAGCCAGTTTTTTTTTTTTTAAGCAAACTGGTTGTAGGGGCAAAATGTGTGTCAAATTATATACTGAAATTCATGAGAAGATATCCATGTGATTTTATTTTGAATTCCACCAGCACATATTTTAATTGGCAAAATTATTCATACTGATATTAATAGTCTGGTACCAGCTGACTAAAATTTATGAAATCCTTTCAGTTTTTTTCTTTCTTTACAAATGGACTATTTGCAATGGCAAAATTAGTAAAACAAAATTACTTATCTATATAAGCCAAAAATGGATTAGTTTAATAAAATACAACTTTTCACACTTATCAGATTTAACTACAAATATGTAGCAGATGCCATGATATGATTATTTTCACAAAAAAAAAAAAAAGAAATAGACAATCTAAAATTCTGCTCTGAACAATTAGATGAATCTGCTAAGCCTTAATGCTCATTTGGCATGTGCAGAGCAAAGCGAGGTAGTTTTTGTTGGATGACATCCAATTATGTATAAAATGCTAATCAGTAATTCCCAAGACTAATAGCAATAATGCCTGTTTAATAATTTTTTTTTTTGCTTGGAGGGTGGTGAATTCCAGATTTTAGACAAGTCTCTAACTGTTGTTTTAGCTATTCCTAACCTTCTGACCAGCAATTCTTCACATTAATAATGGATCCCAGGTACTCAAATGCTGACTTCTTCAATTCTTTCTCCATTAAGATACACTTGTTTCTCAAGAGCTTCCCTATTTGTAGTTCCTTTGAGAACCATAATCTTTGTCTTGCTAGGATTGAGTTGAAGTCCTCTTAAATATCACCGAGCATCGCAGTGACCATACAACATTTGTGGATGCCCAGTGAACATATAGATAGGGTGGTGAATGGATTTCAGAGGTAACTGTGAGTGCTTTGTATGTATTGTGTGGTGTCCTTTATAAATCTTAAACAACATTGTCTGTCTTCAAAAAGTAGGGTATATTTCTCCCCTTATTCATTCCCATCTGTCCATATCGAGTCTTCTGACTCCATAGGCAGTAACATGGCATTGGTACAGAGATATAAAATATTACCTTCTGAAAAAAGAAAGGGGCCTGTGTAGCTCAGTGGATGTGGCGTTTGCACACCACCGCGCTAAGCCGCACGAAGGAAGTCTTGGTTTCGAGTCTAGTTGGCGACTAGAGGAAATTTTTCTAAGCCTTTTTTCGACCGGTTCCCGAGTTAGTCGATCTCTGGCACGGGCAAGCAGGTTTTTCCTCCTGGAAACTCGGGTTTTTCGTCCTGTAAACTCAAGAAAATCGACCGTAGAACCCACATTATTTCAGACATTAAATATATTGTGTTAGGGTTAGAGACCACGAGATGGCGGCACATTTGAGCCGTCTCTCTTCACTGCGTACCGCTTAATTAGTGATAGCCTTGGGCCGTCTGTCTCTGATTGGGTACCAGTGGAGATTGAACTGCCCACTCAGTCTCCAAAAGTTAGATAGGGCTAAATGGCCTCGCCTACTCCCGTATATACGGGAATAAAAAGGCGTTAGCTGATTTTTTTTTTTTTTTGAAAAAAGAAAGGAGCAGGAGGCAGAACAAGTAGGAAACAGAGAGAGGCTGTTCCTCCCCCATCTCCACCAAACTTCCCACCTTGCTAAGTCAAAAACTTCTTTTTTAGCATTATGTCCTATTCGGTGTGGGGTCTGCTGAAGATCCCATTTTGGGAGGGATGCATCTACTTCTCCCATGGGTGACCCACTCCATCTTGAGAGAGAGAGAGAGGTGTATATACAGTTGTACAAATGAATGTATGAAGGCGAAAGACAATCACAAACATCCATGCCCATAGCAGGATTTGAACCCGCTGCCTTTTGGCTGGAGAGTGGATATGCTAACCACTTGGCCAACTAGGCTAGCTCCTTGCTAAGTCAGAAACTGTATGTATCACGCCAACTTCCATGGAGTTAGCAGACCTACTGTGGCTGGTCACTCAATAAAATATCATACAGAACCTAAAAATCCTTAACACTCTCTGCATTCACAACACATTCTCATAATCTGTTTCATTCATCCATAAATTCTCCATGTAAAAAATCCACTCCTCACATCTTTCTTCACTACACCCTTACACAGTTTCCAGGGATGGCCTGTTGTTCTTCCCTGTGTTAATCTGATAAAATCCCCTCACTAACTTAAATGTGTCTATTATATCACATCTTTTTCTCCTATCCACCAAACTTTGTAATACACATTTCTTTAACCTCTCTCTCTCCATAACCAACATTCCAGAGTTTTCATTTGGTTTTAGTCACTCATTAGTCTCTGGACTTTCTCCAATGTTTCCACATCATAATGAAAACTAGATGACCGAATCTGAGCAAACAGTCCAAATGTGATCTGGCCAGTACTTTATTCAGTGGCACAACCACCTCCTTATCCCTACACTCTTCATAGCAACAATGGTATGTGCAGTCTTTATAACACTTGTGATGTGCCCTCTAAATTTCCAACTGCTGTCATCCGTCATCCCAGATCTATCTCATCTACTTCCTGAAGCATAGTTCCAGCAATACAATACACACCTGTACACGATACAGCACAGAGCAGGATGTTGCACTCGAATGCAACACCCTGTTCATGTTAATATTAAAACCACAATATCAGCTTCGCTTGATGAGGACAAGCATAATCATCTTGTAGGATAAATATTTCCCACTATTGCACCTACTTATGGATGAATATAGAGCCCAAGAGCTTGTCTCCATGAGTTTCAGCTTTCATGGACCTGCATATGTGCTTCCTAGCAGAACCATGAAAGCTGAAACTAAGTGTCCCTTTCACAGATATTAGAGGGATAATAACATCCCTGGGTTCCTCCAGATCACAGCACACTTAGTATTGCTTTGTACAGCAAACCAGGACTGGCCTGTAAACAATACCAACCCCCATTGGTCTTGAGCTTGGTCAATTTCAGACATTCTCTCCTGGGACATGCAGATTATAATAGTTGCCTAGCATACAGGCCACCTGTGCACAGTGGAATGCATACTAATTTTCCTGTAGAAGATGCAAGTCAGATAGCAGCTCATTTGGGACAGCACTCCTATTTCAGCAATCAGATAATTGGAGATATCAATCACCTGCTATGGTTGTAGCCCACTGTTTTCCTTCAGAGTATCTCCAAGTTGCTGTTTGTGATTGTTGTAATTGGTTCCACAGTATGTGAACCACAATGACTCACATGCAACCATCTGGCTACCTTCACCTAGCCTCTGGTTTTACTATGGCCTCGCTCCGAGTTATCGCGATTTTTCTGTTTGTTCCTGAATTTATGGAAATCAGTACAGTTTACAATTCCAACTGAAATATGCAGAATTCATAAAGAACTTAAAACGTTCTGCAATGTCTTAGGAATTTAGAAGATAAAAGTTCCATTGTTAAGAGGAACACTGGTAAAGAATGAGTTAATTTCAAAACTAAACATTAGATCTTTAGATTCAATTTTTGGTTCTTTAATTTCTTGACGTAAATTCGGCGGTTTTTATTTGTTTTTTAATAAAGAATATGCCTATAAATGGAATCAGAAAGTCGGACAGGAACTTAGAAATTTTGTATACAGAATTTCCCATTGATATACTCTAAACAAACAAAAGTCTCATGAAATAATATATACCCTTAATACATGTAATAAAGTAAAAACGAAAACGTGTTTTAAAATTAGATTTGAACACTCGTACAAAATCAAATCAAAGTGTTGTTTTAAAGGTCCAAAATCTGTGAGATCCATTCTGATATTTTCCATTCTATTTTAATTTTAAAAAAATAAATAAATAAAAAAGCTGATCGCGATCTGTTAAATTAATTTCAAGACTCGCTAGTAGGTCGTATCCTAGAGTTTGAAAAACACTGGTCTAAGAGGATGGGCAAACCCTATATCCTGTGTAGTATGACATATGTCATGAGTTTTTGAACACCAGCTGTATCAAGAAAGCCTCCGGTAGCTCAGACGATTTCGACGATGCCCTTCAGTTGAAAAAAACCTGTTGAATCCTAGCTAAGACGGGAAGAACCTTTATCGTGAATTTTCAATTAAATGTCAATTAGCCAGTCTCATACGAAGGTGGCAGGGTTTTTCCGACCGGAAATTCGGATTTTTTTTCATTTTCCATAAAACAGGCAAACCGGTCAGAATAACACACAATGACTATTAACCAGCGTGTTTCGAATACCCACATGGTACAAATTGGGTCTATCAGATCAGATCTGGATCGAGATATCATCTAGTAAAGTATCGCGTTCATTGTGATATCTGCCAGTGGCGGGTATTACGATCTCGAGAACATCCATTTTATCTTTAGGAAAAATTTTGCTAATTATTTAAACTACGGATGGCTTTTATCTCTGAGAGAAAAATGTTAATTAAGCTTTCGTGTTTTAGAACCATAAATAACGTTCAAGATTTCGAAGAGTAGATGATATCCATCTTCATAAGATGAGACGTATTCAATATTATATTCAAATCCAAATGAGGAAAACATGTGGAATTACATGTTTATTGCAAACTTATAGAATGAACTTAATCTTTTAGATCCCGATGTCATAGGTTTGATTACAGAGGATGACAACTCATAATTCTGGATCGTTTTGAAATATGTGTAACTAAATCGGAGAGTTCAAGATCTAGATCATTTTTATACTTCAATCTAAATTGGAAATTAAAAAAAAAAAAATCACATAAGTTTTAGTTAAACTTCCATATTGCGGATATGGGTCTCTAATTATTTCTAATGGATTTCACACAGTCATCATAACATAAAAGAATTGCATTTTGAGTCAGCAAGGGCATAACCAGGATGGACAAAGAAGCAAATATACAGAGGAAGATATGCTATAACAGACATAATACACCTGGCCGCATAGCCTTAGTTGGTTTGACAATAACTCCGAATAGACTATATCTTCCTGCACAAACTGACACACTGACCAGTATACAACCACTTCTCTTCCTCCCAATACGCTCCTCTCATAATCTAGCGTCAGACATGCAGTCTTAACACACTCACTCTTTTTCTTTTCTATAATCTTTGAGAGAATGTGCTAAAGAACTGACAGCTCCGTTGACCTGGCTTTTCAATAAAAGTCTGGCTGCGAGAAAGGTACCCAGGAAATGGAAGGAAAGTAAGATAGTGCCGCTGCATAAGGGCGGTAGCAGAATGAAAGTGTCTAATTATAGGCCTATTTGTGTGTCATCTGTAGTTAAGGTCTTGAAGAAATCAGTGAGGGACTATATACAGCATTGGGCAGATGAGGGTGATGTTATCTCTGAGAATCAACATGGATTTGTTAAGGGGCGCTCTTGCTTTAGTAATATGATTGCCTTTTATAATAAAGTGACAAGAGCAGTTCAGTTGATGAGGGAAAGGCATACTGCCATCTTTTTGGATTTTGCAAAGGAGTTTGACAGGGTGCCACATGATAAGCTGATATTTAAGTTGCAGCACATGAGTTTAAATGTTGGGTTAGTCGAACAGATTCAGGATTGGATGACTGATAGGTATCAGAGTTGTGTATGGCGGGGCAATATCAAGGAAGCAGAAGGTTATAAGTGGGGTTCCACAGGGCTCAGTACTGGGACCTGTATTGTTCAACCTTTATATCAATGGATTGCAAGGGGACATTCAGTTGTTTGCGGATGATGTGAAGCTGGGAAGGGTTATCAGTAATAATAGTGCAGATGTGGCAGCCCTGCAAGAGGATTTCAATAAACTAGGCAGATGGGCAAATGAATGGGGTATGGGTTCAATGCAGCAAAATGCAAATTCTTTAGGTTTGGGATTCATCGATGGGAGGAGCTGTACTGGAGGAGGTAAGGGAGACAAGAGATCTGGGGGGGGGTGATGATTGTTAGAAAACAAATTCAGGGAGCATATTGCAAAGGTGGTGAGTGTAACTCAGAGGATTGCTGCAATACTGAGAAGGACGCTGACCTGCAGAGATAAAAGAGTTATCATTCCGTTGTGTAAGACCCTGATCAGACCACACTTAGACTATTGTTCTCAGATTTGGTCCCCATGATTTGAAGGGGATCAATTAACTGTGGAAGGGGTACAGAGGCGGATAACAAAGATGGTTTCAGGACTGTACAATATGAGTTATGATAATCGACTGATGTAATGTGGACTGCAGAGTTTGGTGGATAGAAGAAGGAGAGGTAGTATGATCGAGACTTTTAAACTGTTGAGAAGCAGTTACAGGGTACACATTGGAGAGTTCTTTCACTTGGTGGAATGGCGGGAAGGAGCGATGACAAGGGGCCATCCCTGGAAGTTACGAATGGAGGCTGTGCGCAATAGGGTGAGGAGTAGTTTCTCTGCGTGGAGGGTGGTTGAACCTTGGAATGCATTGCCTGAGAGAGAGTTGTTGGAGCGGGAAAGTTCAATGGGTTCAAGGAGTGGTATGGTAAACTTTGTGTTTCCTAAAAAACGACCTCCCATTATGAGTCTTTTGACTCCATGGAAGCCTGGATAATAATAATAATTCTTTTATATCCTTCTTCATTCTATATCTATCACACCTCAAAACAATTAGCTCTTTAACACATTTCTTCGTTGCATTCTACTAGCATAAAATGACGTCTTGCATCTGCGCAACTATCCGAATGTTTTTATTTATTATTTTTTGTGGTGTGTTTTGTTTGCTTTTTTTGTATATATTGCTTCATTGACTTCAAATGATCAGGTCAGCTAGGTGCACTCGTTGCTGGTTAGCAAAGATCTGTTTCAAAATCAGAAAGAGATCAAAAGATAGCAACAAATCTTTCAAAGATATACCGAGCAGCGAAGCCAATATACACAAACGCTCACAAAATACACACCGCATTCACTAAAGCGACCAAAAAAGCCGCATCACATTTTACTAAACCAAAGAAAGCATTAAACCTCATTCACCTGGAGTAGTTAAAGCAATATATAATTTCAACACGTTTTGGCCATAGAGATGATTCGATTGAAACAAATTTGAGTCTGCAAAGTAACATTCATTAGGTAGACTTAAGGATGTAAAATAATCTCAACATTTAATAAAATCCGTTCATAAGTAACGCGCGGACTGGAAAAAACACGAATCAATAAATGCTTGCGCGATTTGCGAAACGCTTAAAAACAGCTACCAGATGTTTTATGATTTTTCAGCGAGGGAAATATCTAAAAGAGCAACAGAAGCATCGATGACATATACGACGTAAATTTACCTGTAAAGGGCCTTTATTCTCCATTAGCAGTATCTTTCGATTAGCTTTGTGCACTGATGCAATGGACACTGTGGATCAGAATATACAGTTCCACATATTCTTTCCTTAGACATATAGTGGTAGCAAAGTGTCAAGCATGAGGCCTGCAACAAATGAATACTCAATCAGCAAACTTTCTGTCTATGAGTCTGCGCAGTAACATTCATTTCAGGAATGCTGACCATGCGACTGGTGATGATAGCTGTATTAAAACCCGTTAGATCTATAATTATTTCAAATGTCCATCAGAACTGTGACTCTTTATCTAAGCTTGGAAACTGCAGTAACGTTTTTCTGATAATGTATTTAACTTCCGCGCGGTTGGCCTGGTGGCTATGCGCTTCGCAACCATATGCCTATGGAAGGAGTGTCCTAGGTTCGATTCCAGTCGACGTGAGGAGCTTAAGGATCTTTCTCAGCCATAGCCAAGTTCCGCTCTTGGGCGTGGACAACAGGGTTTTTCATCCCACAAGCAAGCAAACCGGCCACATGAACACAGGCTACAGTCATTGGATATAGTACTCAATCCTTCATTAGGAGGGCTCTCAACCAGTCCTAAGGGGGCGGTCGAGGAACGGGGAAAACTCCATATGAATAAATAAAATAAATAACTTAGTAAGCAAACGGCAACAAAAAATAACTGTTTTTATCTAAGCATGGAGAATGTGATAACTTTTTTCTGGTAACGTATTTAACTTAGAAAGCAAAATGCAACAATAAAACTTATCGTTCTTGAGCCTTTGAGGATACTCAAGGTATTTCCTTTTCAGAAAGGCGAAACTTCTATTAATGTTCTGAACCATTAATCCAAACATCTTATGGATGTTATCAGTTGCGACTTAACCGTTGACATTAATAGGAGATGTCCACCCATTGTGAAAGATCACTTCCCTTTACCCAATGTCTTCGCACTCTTGTAGAGAGTGGCAGGTAATGATCTTGTTTTTTTTTTTTTTACCTTCTGTAAGAAATGCATCTTCCAATTCTTTAGTAGACGGCAGAGGTTTCCGGTAGATAACGTCCGTTGCTGGTGATAAGGCTGGCTGTCTTATTACCAGTAATGTCACCTGTCATGTTTCACGCAAGCTGTCGGTCTTACCATTTCTTCACGTGGTCACGCAAGACGAACAAGGTCGTCCTGCGCAGAGTCTGCGAGAGGATTTCATTAACTTGTTAGATAAGGATTTGCTCGATGTGAGGGGGAAAAAAAAAAAAACAACTGATGTGATATCTGAAATTATTTGTATAGATTTGTACAAAATTATCAAAGAAAAAGTAAAACACAAACTAAAACTTGTCACGCATGAGGTGATGTACCGACTCTTCGCCAAAGACCTGAATGAGAAACGGAGCATCTAAGCCACTAGGTGAATATATTATTATATGCAATTGCGTATGCTCACTAGCTGGTATGCGTGTTTAGGGGGGGGGGGGGAAAAACTACCATTCGAGCTATGTTAGGCTGTTTTGGAATGAGGACTCAAACTAAGAATAAGAAGCTAGCGTGTTAATGACTATTAAATGCGAGTTGAAAGTTTGCCTATCTTGTAGGATGAAAAACCCAATTTTTCAGGACAAGAAAAACTTCTCCTGAACTGGCTAACTCGCCTTCAGCTGAAGCATAATAAAGGTGTTATTCGCTTAACAGACACCATTCGAAACCAGGTCTTCCAACCGAAGGGCATCGTCGTTACTGAACGAATTACAGACAATTGACACTTCTGTTCGAGGTTGGTAAAACAGTTTCAATTTAAAAGACCGTGATGATTCAAATCCATGTCTTTCCAACAATAGTGCATATGCCATTCTGTCAAATGCGTCGTCGAGGAGAAGATGCAAGATATGCAAGTGTATCGTTTCGCCGATGTACACTGGTGTTTTTTAACAACTTTCTTTACGCTATTTTTCCAAGGACTACAATCCCCACTGTTCAAGGAACACATCCGTAGGTTTTCTTCTTCTTGTTGTGTAGAGCAGAGAAGTGGATTATCTAACCATTATCCCACCCACGGTAGTAAAATACGGCTGATTTGCAACTTTTCGTGGATGAGGATTTGTTAAAAAATATAACAAAAGCTCGGATCTCAGCAATAATTTCAATTCTTGTGCAGTAGCAGAAATATGATCAAAGGAATTTGGTCAGAAATTAAACGTGAAATACGCATTTATGCTTTAATATTTTAAAATAACGAGAGGAATCTTACGGTGTCGTAGATGTAGAAGGATTCTTTCCTCTTACAAAAGAGGAAAACCAGCCAAATAATACACGCAGTTAACAGGAAAAAGTATTGCTTGTAAGTGGTGTGTTATACAGACGGTGGATCGTGCAGAACTGTGTAGCATATGTGGTCTTCCGTGGGATTCCATCGAGGTGTTATTAATGAGTAATGTGCGTATTTAATAAGTACATCGCACAAGAAACTATCGTTACTTATGTTATTACGTCTATGCCTTTTTTTTTTAGAGCCTTAGTCGGTATAGACAAAGCTCTTTGGTCGGAAAGAGCTGGATTCGATTCTCGTTCATACGTGAGGAACCTTTTATCAGGTCTCTTTCGACTGAATGTGAATCAGCCGGTCTCATACGGAGATAGAGGGATTTTTCATCTGGAAACTCGGGTTCTTCGTCCCTCAGAACAAGCAAACCGGCCCCATACACACACGGACTTAATCATAAGATACATATACTTAATTCCACATTAGGTGGACTCAATCCCCCTCCCCCCTCCTCCGCAATGGGACGGGGGAGGGAACCCATTACAAATAAATAACTGCCTTTTAAAAAAAAAGTTTTATTTTTAAAGAGACACATCTAAAACACATGCACAGGTTACAAAGATACTAAGCGAAAACCCACGGAATGTGAAAAGGATGCAATGGGCACTAAAAAGCATGTTTTTCGTGCCCTTGCATCCTTTCCATACGTGAGCGCCTGATTTTGAGTTCATACACGCTGCCCCTTATAATAATAGTGCTGCTATATATTTAAGAGGTTTATCACATTGCAAGAACCCGAGTTGACGGTAAAATACTGCTAAAAATTTCTCGTTTCTTCTCAAGGCATTCTATCCTTGTCCGTAGCTAGAAAATACCTATTTCTTTTTCGAAGGAAAAAAAAGTTCTTTTCTGGCTAAGGACGAGGATAGAATGCCTTAAGATTCAAATGTTTTTCTTTCCTGAATTCTGAGGAAATGTGTGTTAAACTAGTAAAAATAATGCTTATTTCGTCTTAACTCCTTCCTCACCGAGAAGAAGAATCCTCAGATTCAAGTACATGTGGACACGATTTAATATACAATTACGCAATTTCGACATCCCAAATTTATATAAAATCCACTAGTGTCCAAAACCTAAGGACGAGCACTATTTCTGAAGATTACAACCGCAATATCAGACGAATCAGCGCAATTTGTATAGTTGGAATGTATTCTAGATGTTTGCTAAGAGGTCCCCTTTGCTCAATCATGGAACATAAAGACAATTTTTGGTTATAACAGCAAAACATAATCGAAGCACCACGACAGGTCAGCTTGCAAGCCGGCTCCATTCAAAGCACATATCTCGACAAACCGTGGCAAGACGTCTGTGACAAGTAGCCCTATACGCCCAAAGACATGTAGCCTGCGTCCCTTTATCCACAACTCATCGTACAGCACGTTTTCAGTGGTGGTGCATCTATAAAAATCAGATGCTTACTATCGCGAGAATGTTCTTGAAAGGTTTAGATACGGTGATGCTGGGATTACGGTGTGGGGAGGCATTATGCTTAATTGAGACTCACCGAGTTACAAGTGCTGAAAAAAGGGACTATGACTGGTGTACGATAGTGCAACGAAGTTCTTCAACGTCATGTTCGATTGTTTCGTGGTGCTGTAGGTGAAGAATTCATTTTTATGGATGATAATGCAACACCACATCGTACACGAGCAGTGGAGATACTTCTGGAGACTGAAGATATTAATCGAATCGAGTGGCCGGCACGCTCTCCAAATCTCAACTCCATAGAGCACGTTTGGGATGCAATAAGGAGACGCACTGCTGCTCGAAATTCCTCTCCTGTGTGGCAAACTGGCCAGTTTGCCACAAGAACGTCTGAGTCACTTAGTGCTAAGCATGGTACGACGTTGTGAGAGCTGCATTGCAGATAAGGGTGGACATATTCCATACTGAAATGTCGCCCCCACATAGCTTTCTGTGAGCGTTGTACATTAATTCCTGAACTACGTCCTCAGGAAATTTGTAGCTTTTGTTTGGAATTTAATTTGTACGAAATTTATAACACATTTTTTGTGGGATATGATTTATTAGTATGCTGGCAATAAATTTATGTCCACATTTGACAGTAGTCATGACAATTGTTTTCATATATACAGGTAAAAAGATTGAGTGTCCTTAGCTTTTGGACACCAGTGTAAACATCCTCTGAATCAGTATATAAATAGCGGCGTTAAAAGCATTATATTGAAAAAAAAAAGAAAGTTGCAGTAACAATATGTTAACATGCATCTTGACTATTAGCATTGCTTCAAGCAAATGAGTGCTTGAATTTTATCATCCGCAATAACAAATCACATATTTCAGTTCTACATTCTGAGATAATCCAAAGAAATTACTTCAATTAACATTAAATGGAAATAATGGCGGCGAAATATTTAATATGGCAAACTGTTCAAGGGAATGAGAAATTGAAGAAAAACTTGCATAAAATAAAATCAACGGGAGGGTTTACATATACACAGTAGTGGTACAGAAGATACGAGGTTGCCTTCATTACTACCGTTGCCACTAGTCGAGCCCAACATTTAACTGTATTCTTACAACCCCCGCATGTCCCGTTACACTGATTTTAAACGGTTGAAATGTAATCGGCCTACCTTCGTGTACGAATAATTCCGCTCTCAACTCCTCTCTGGGGACGCACTTGGAGTTCCTAATTTCTGGCTGTCTTACACAGACAGCATCCTGTCAAGTTCTGGCTCGAGCGCAACTTCAGTTAATTGATCCTGGTCGATGTGCGGTCTCGAGAGGCAAAGCGACTCGGCTGGAAAGTCGTTTATTTGCATAGGCAGCTTAGAGGAGCAAATAAAGTGATAAATAACCGTTGTAGAGAGTACACTAAAGGGATAAAAAAAACCCATCCTTCTCTACAATCCAAGCGCTTCTTAAACAGGCAGAGAGGTTCGGTATTGATTATATTATATTTCAGTTTTTATTACTCATTTCTTATGAAAGCCAAAGAGCAGGACAATTCTCTATTCTCTCAAGACTTCAGAAATGGCATTTATTTATTATTTATCATCTCGTATTCCTGTATCGTTTCATAACTCCTAAACACTATTTCATTACGAATGACGATATTTCACTCTGAGGACCGGCTTTTGTCAATGATACTCATGCAAAGTGATATGTAGACATCATCGTTTATAAGCTCTCTCTCTCTCTTCCCACTGATGCTGACGAATAACTGTAATTTATAAACGTGACCTACATTTCCGCTGATCTCGACAAAGACTATGCTTAGCCGAATTTTAATGTTCTTTCCCCCTTCCTCATAGTAGTAGTTTTTTTTTTTCCCCCTTTTCAGGTTCTTCATTAAGTCAATATATTATGTGGTATATAATAAATTTCAACTTACCGACTATTTTCTCTAATAATTTATCAACTTTGTTTAAAAAAGATTAATTAATAGAATATTGAATATTACAAAAATATATTTTTTTTTAAATACAAAAACTGGACGAACTTTGAAGCAAATGGCAATATAAGTGGCTCTGAGTAGAAAAGACCTCTGAAAAGTTACAACTATTTTCAAGTCTTGAGTTTTTCCTACACGTAGGTATTTTACAAATGATTGGAGCAATGAAAAATGAATTTCTCTAGTGATTTTAGTATCATTAGTCAAACGGCCTAAGTTGCTAAGAACGTGGCCAATACATTCCTGGTCTTTTTCGAATGTCATTCTTAACAAATGCGGAAGACTGCTTCTTATCGCGTCTTCGATATTGCTTACACATCATTCTAAAGTATTTGTGAAGAGATTATTCATGTCTGCAGACATCCGAAACACTTTTTTTTTATCCATGAAGTATTTGAGACAGCCGCTCATTTTTCGAAAGTTAGGAACTGATACTAGAAATGCGAATACAATATATATTTTATTTACCTAATATGTTCTACTTCACTTTTTTGTATTATGATAATCGATGAGTCTTAAATCCAGGAGGTGTTTGCAATAATAATAACAACAAACCAGCTTTATTTATATAAGACACGATCGCTCTAAAATCGAGAACGGCCTAATTACTCGTTGTACTCATTTTAATTCTGTCCAGATGAGATTATTAGGCCCATATCTATCTCCATGCATACTGATAATATCCGGAACACTGTATCCAGGACGAAGAACCTCAGACCATCATTCGAAAACAGTCTCGTATTTGCGGGTGGTGTGTCAGTTATTGTACAGATCTGTTTTACGAAGGCTTATATTCTATTAAGTGTTTCATCAATATTCTTTGATGAAATGCAATGTTTCTTTGTGACAATCGATCTCTGAGTCAAGGAACTGCAAGTAGTTATGCCTGGAAACATTGCGGAGGTGTAGTGTAGTACAATGGAGGGAAGAATTCGACATCTGGAATCGACGATATATCAGAACCAAGGATTTGCATCTTTGTTCCATGAATAAAGCAATCCTACCTTGAAGATGGCTTTGATTGCTGTCTTTGTTAAAAAGCCCCAAGTAACATTTCTTGATATCCTGTATGCAGTGCCGTGGTGGAGCGTGGTTCCGTGCAAACAACATGGCCGCGAAAATGTTAATAGAAAAAACAAGAGTCGGTCATCTGAGACCGACGAAAATATAATAATCATACTGTGTATACAATTAGCTCAAAATATGTTACTGCATGTGGGAATTCTTATTCTGCCAATTCCGGGAACGGGGAGGATCTTTTAATCCCTGTCTCGGTGCTAATTGTTACGGTACTGCCTGTAAATGGTATGTGTAACTTGTGATTCATTCCGCGCACAGAAGTCCCCGTGGCAATTTAAACTTATTCCTATGGCAGTGCAAGCATCGCCTTTATTTTTATCTTACTTTGGTATAACAGCATGTTTGCATGCGTTCGATGGCATAATTATTCGAATATAAGTCCTACTGCTCTCTGTTCAACATTTTTACCACTTACTAACATTCGTATATCGAAGTCGGTTTTAATATTTAAAGGTTCTTGTGCGATAATATTTTAAAGATACTCACAGCAAGTCCAGGCGAAATAACATTTCATTTTGTCTCTTTCGCAGTAATGTAATTTTTATTCTTAATTCACACACGTCCCATCCAGTTGCTCTATGATTCTGAATTTGTTATTCGGAATCTCCCATGTTTTTACAATGTTATGTACGAGGTGGGATCCATAAATTTTCGAACTGGGTCAGGGTTATTCAAGATGGGCATCGTGGAATTATAGTTATGAGTTCTTTGTTGTCTCGGTAGCATTTTAGCATCACTTTTATCTCTATGCATTTAGTGCTGCTCATATGTTGCACCGAATGCCAGTTTCGGGACGAGACGTTGGACACGATCACTGCATGTGGGAGAACACGGCGTGTCTGAAAGGTGGGAAAAAAAATTGAGCAAACTGATGCGACACGAAAGTTCTCAATATTAGGTGATACTACTCGTCAGCGGATTTTAAACGATTTGGGGAAGCGATGGGTGTCAGTAAAATTCGATCCGGAATTTTAGCATAGGGAAAAGTCTCGTAGCGATATACTGTGCAGGTACTGTTTTTCGTACAGTGTTTTCACATAACTAAAATGTTCTCCTCTCGATATAGCGTATGACTAAAAAATTCTTTTCAAAATGACGTGTAGTCTTAAAAACGAATCCTAAAAAACATCAGCAAACGCTGTTGGTTTGACCGATTTCCAAACATCCGTGTCTTAAACAGTATTCGAACTCATCGTCTTGCTGAGCAGATAATCAACCGCTTTTAGCTGGAATCAGAGAGCAGGTTTTATTCTCCCTCTCTCTCACACACACATCGTTGAGCTGCATTTAAAATTTCGGTTTAATCTGTTGCAAACTACTTAGTCAGCAGCTTTTCTAAAATCCCTTTAGAAATGGGAAGTCAGCAGCTAATTTCTCCTGTATAAAGCCATTTCGTCCTCCAAAGCCTAAATATACTCTCATTATTAGTATAACGTGCTTGACGGAGGTTATCAGCATCTAAAGCAAGCTCGTGAGCAGTAAAGTACATGGCTGTACGCTTGAGGAATTTGAACAACAAACGTTACGAAAACCTTTCTGAACTTTATTCTGTAGGTATTCGTTTCTTACTTGAAAAATATCGAGTCCCTAATAAGGGTAACAATACCGTTGCTTTCGTTATAAAAGAAAAGAAAATGAAATAGTACAAATGCATCTCAATAATGCATTACATCTCTTTACAATTACAATAACTAAAATTTTTAAGCATATACTTGCAAATAATAAAATATAACACAACAACGCTATTAAAAATAATTAGAAACAATGGAGACGAAAGCAAAAGTCAACAATCACTTGCGAGTATACGATTGTTGGCAATAATCAAGCAATGTCTTCAGGTAACGCGAAGCAACAAACTCCGTAATTGGTTTCAAATAAAAGTCATGGACAAATCAGAGCTTACGTTTTAAGGATATGACTGTTATTTGATTCCAAGATATCCCAGATGAAGCAGTGACAGACGAAGTCATTTCTTCGATTACCAATTAATTTAATCGTACTAGACCGAAAAGAAGTTTGAAAGGTTTCGTCTCAAGTTTCTCTCTCTCGTTATATAAATGAATGTTTTTCATTACGATATTGTACCAAATTTAATGTTTATTTTAAATTTTTTCCTCGATTTAGTATGTTGTTTAACATTTAAAAAATTGCGTTCTTCAAAAATATGTTTTTTAAACCTCAAACACAAGTTACAGAATTATCGTGTGTGTATTTGTAAAAAAAAAAAAAAAATAAATAAAATTGCGTACTTTGCTAGCCGATTATTTGTATTCTTGTAAAGAAATCTATCAGATAACTCCAATTCTTTATCTGTCTCCCTATTCTTACTCTGAAACAAAATGCACCGCAAAAACGTAAGCACGTTAGTTGTGTTGTCCGTCCGTATTTGTATATTAACTCTGCTCTTCAATGATTTTAATGGTGTTTTATATTTTTAATAAAATTTGTCGAACAGGCAAAACAACAAAATGTTGCGAAACGTAAAAAAAAACTACAGTTCACTGGACAAAAACGATTTAAGGTTCAACTGGAATGATAACAGTCATTATTATGAGTACAAGAATGCGTCTTCATTGTTCGCTGATTCACCTGATGACCACTATAACTATACAGTGAGTGGACGTAAAATTATAAAAAATTAATAGTTATAAGAAAACAAAACGTATCAAGTGTATATGGGGAAAAAAGTTAACAATGCAGTAACATTTCTAACAATCAGAGAATGTTATATGCTGTGATATCAGCTGACCACGTGTGGTCAGCTAATATCACAGCATATATACAAGAACCATTTCCCGTATAGGGAATTACTGAAGCGGTAAACTAATTAATCTTATTTTTGAGAAGAATGGTTGAGAAGTAATTCACGATCTTACGATATATGTTCGAATTTAAAAATTTCTAGTTAATTACATTAAAAAACAAGGGTATCGTTTTTTTCTAATTCTAAAGTTCAATTTTAGCAGACTATTACTATTAATTCGCTTTAAAAAAAGGCTAGGAATGATTCTATATCAAAGTGCACCAAAATGCGTTGATATCAATGACTCAAAGCGTGTAAAAATAAGCAGCTCATTTCCAACTGATTATTTTTCATATACTGAAAACGAGATCGATAACATTACTTTTAACATCATTTCTTTGATCGATCAAGTCAACTTATTCATGAAAATTTAGGTTAAAAATTCAAAATTTTGAGCGACAATCGAGACGAATGCTCGTGCAAAGAAACCGACATACTTCTGAATATTCGGTACGACTTTCAACAACGACGTATTTGATGTAATGAACTTTTAGTGAAACGGGACTCTGTTTGCGCGAGGAACATGAAGAAAAAAAGAAAGAAAGAAAGAAAGAAATGCCCTGCTACCCATAGAGGTGGATAAAGTGGAGATGGTGGCAATAAAGAGGATAACAGTCTACTACCGAAGATCGATGTGACCTGTCTCCGTTCTCGATTTCCTTCCTGTACGTTCTGCTCGGCTTACAATGAGAAAAACAACGAAGATAAAAGCAAAAACACTTTCGCGAGAGCACCAGCTGCCCTCCAATAGCGCTATCTACTTCTAACTGGACGTTTGACTGTAAGAGACAATTTTCATTTCCCAGATGAAACGGGAAGATTATGTAAGTGGAGAGAAAAGACGGGGGAAATGAGGCCAATAAATGAAGATGGACTGCGTCTTATCCATCTTCTTTCTGACAATATTATTCATAAGAGATTCGCAGTGGTAATGAGTTGGTCTGACGAGCAATTATTAGGGTAAACAATTGAAAACCATAACAACTGAGCGCTATTCAACAATCAAACATTTTAAACAATTATTTTGTAAATCACCGGAATGCCATAATTTTGTATTAACAACTAAAATTTCAGCGTGCATAGTAGCCGAAATGTCGCCTATTTCGCAGCGTCATTAACTCAGGGATATAAACAATATATTCTTATATATGCAAGAAGAATCCACTGGGGTTACATCTGTCTTAAATAAAAACTTTCATTATCAAGAGGCACGCAGATAAGTTTTTTTATTTTTTCGAGATTTAAAAATCTAAATAAGTAAACTTGACTCTGCGATATATGCTCTGCAGAAATATTAACGCTTTTAGCAAAATTTAAAGTCACGTGTTTTAATTCCACATTTTTGAAGGTTCCCAAAAACTGTTAGGTTAACAAACATTTCGTGTCCTTAAAGAACTAATGCTTACATTCACCGACGCACTCCGTAATAAGGCCCGCTAAGCATCGCCAGTTCTGGAACTGTTTTGTCTAATGCGATCTGAAAACATGAGACAAAATGTAGTGAAATCGTCAACGCTGAGTGAAGTTTTCTGAAATGAAGTGAGAATATAATGAACCATTCTAAAGGTAGCCTATTACACTTTATCCAGAAACTCTTCATCTAAGGACGAAGTAAATAAACCATACAAATTCGCTTCAAATTGTTGAGCAAGCATTCCTTTTGAAAACGAGGAGTTTTTATTCCACAAAACAGACAAACCGGGCACAAGAACAAACGTAATTTACAGACATTATATGCTAACCTCATAGACTAAGTTGCTTCTGCCGTTAATTCCAAAAATAATGAACCATTCTCGTTCTTTCCTTCTTTCTACCTACCTCAGTTCTTTGGAATAGTCTTTCCAATACTTTTTTCCCCAAGCACTATACTCCTAACTGTTCAAGAAACACATCAAGAGATTACGAACAGCTTGTTTCAGCTCCTAATCGAACGCAAAAAAAAAAAAAAAAAAAACTGGCGTGCTAGGAGTACATCCGTCACAAAGCGACACAAACAGGATCATAGTTAGAGGATGTTACATTGAGGAAAAGATCAGCCAAATGTTGCAGTTGCATCCCTTGTGCGTAAACTGATGTCAAGTCGGGAATTTTCATAGAGGTGGGCCTTGTTTATATTTCTGGTAAGTCGGACTCCAAGATGCATTTTTTTTTTTTACAATTTCTGCAATGCCTCCGGTGCTTTTTTTGAATATTAAAACATAGCGTCGCTCACCCTCCAAAACATCCACAAGCAAGATCCCATCTTTGTTCCAGAAGAAGGTGGCCATGACTTTGCCTGAGGAAGGCTGTCTTTTAAATTTCTTCTTGAACAGCGAATTGAGGCGATTCTTCGTTTCCGGATCGTAGCGGAGAAATTACGTTTTATCACCAAGCTCGACAGGTAAGTCTCCATTTTCGTGCTGGAGAAGTTGAGTACAGATGACTTCCCTTATTGTTTTGTATTTGTCGTTCAGCATTTTCGGGATCGGCTGTGTACAAACCTTATAATCGAGACTGTTAACACTAGTTTCCCAACAGTGTATGCGTTGCACAATTCACGAGTTGTGATGCGAAGATCCTCCTTGATCACTGCATGAATGTGACTCTTATTGTCTTGTCATTGTTGTGGCTGGCTGGCCGTTTGATTCTTATCTCTGACTTCAGTTTCTCACTCTTAAAAGTCCCTAACCCAGGATCTAACTGCAATGAAGTCATCTACATCGTTCCCGCACACGATTTTGCAGATGGGTATTTCCATCGGTCCCAGATATTCTGCAAGTAGGAATTCGATATCACTCTCTGTTTTGTTCACTTACACCAGCTATGTTTAAATACTTGTGGTGCTGCGTTGATGTGACCAATCGCTACAACTCTCTGTAGTGGAACTAGAGGTTACTAACTCTGCATTCAGTGCCGTGTACAGCGTTCTACGTCACTTAGCTCGAAAGAAAAAAAAATCTGCTCATCTAAGGCCCAAAGATTCTTTTCAGCCTAGATGGGATTTCGTGTCATCGGAAGGTTATGGGGGGTGCTTTCTCTCCCAGAAACTTATTTCATTCAGGGAAACAGGGAAACTGGCCAGATAACACATGCAATTAACAGACATAAGGTACTTGATCATATAGCGGAGAAAAGGAGATGAGTTGATCTTCCCACAGTCTTAGTTCCTTTGATATCTTCGTCCTAAAATAAGAACATTTTAAATTAAACCGAAAAAGTCCTCAAGATATTATGAATATATATATCACGGCTAAATTATAAGCAAGGCTCATAAGTCCAATGTTTATTTGTTCATGAGCACACAAGTTTACAAGTCATACGTTGATTGAAAATCATACGTTGATTAAATTTCTACTGCGAAGTGCAGTAGAAATTTCAGCGCAGTACAATGTACCACGCGACACATTCTATTCAGAATGTGTCGCGTGGTACAGGCATGCAAACAACAGTGTTAGATGTCAACTGACATCTAACACTGTGGCTAAGAAGGCAAAAGTTAGACAAGTACTTAATAATCCCTGCGACAGAGCAAAAGCCAATCGCCTGAAGATCAGCGCTTCCTTCCGTCAATTTGATACTTCACGATCGCACAGGCTGTTTCGCCGGACCGCATTCAGTGCTCCAAGTTTCTTCAAGTTGGTTTGTTCTGAAACATAGAAAGCTTACAGTATCATATCTTGAGGACTTCTCTGGTTTTCTTTAAAAATGTTATTTTAGGACGAAGATATCAAAGTAACTAAGACTGTGGGGAGATTAACTCATCTCCTTTTCTCCGTAACATGTAAGACTCAATGGCTTATAACGGCTATGTAGAAATGCTTCAAATAAACTTAAGGGCGGTAAAATATCTACACCACTCTTCTATGTCTATCAACTACATTTGTTCTATGACCTCTTGTTACTTTTCCAGAAGAGAAAAAACCCCGCCATTTTAAAACCGACTAACTCAACTTCCGGAGCTGGCTGCCCCTAACGCCTCAGACAGAACTCCTGCCTAGATTTTTAAAACGCTGGAAGCATTCGATATCAACTGCTGTACAGCTTGCATCCTTTCATAACATTATGCTGGTAAGTTTCAAAGTTAAACATAAAATTTTACGTTCGCACGTATATGTCAGCATCGTTCATCGAGTGAATTTGCGTCTCCGCTTCCAATCTACACTCGACATATTCTTGAATTCCACTGAGTAACCCAGTAAAACTGCTACTTTGATCTTTGTTCTCATCCCTAATCTTTATATGTGTATACAGAATAACTTAACGTATTTTACACAGCGCATGTCCAGAATCAGGCTAGTACGATCACATCTTACCGGATAAGTCATTACGTTCTTAATAACAGAACAAGTCGTCGCATAATTTTCTTACTTTTAAAATCGCAATGTCCATCCAGGGACATTGCGATCTGAAAAAAAAAAGTCTTCATAAAAAGATGAAATAATCTAATTAATTAGATAATTAACGTTCTATTAGTAGAATACGCTTCTAAAAATTTATCGCTTTAATGGCCATTCTTGTTCCCCTGACAGTGATAACAAGACACAAGTCTCTACTTAAATCTTTTTCCTCCGTATATCATCGTACACTAAGCTGGCCGGTAAGCACGTATAAAAGATAAACAGGCTCGTTTCTTTCTCTGATAATGAAAAGAAAATAAAAGTAGAAAATTGGCAGCGGAAAGAAAACAGACCCTTCACCAAACTCAGTAACATCGATGTCATTTTCGAAATTTCATCGTTTCAAGGAGAAACAATCGAAGAAAGTTATCTGCCTATTTTTCTCGCAATAGCCAACAATGAAAAGTAAACAGTTTTTCAATTGTTGTTCAGCAATTGTTGAAATGAACTGCTGGTTCTTTTTTAATGATACTCATGGGATACAAATTAACATTAATTAGAATTAGTACTAATTAATATTAACACCGCTTGTTTAATATTAATGCGAAACGCATGATTGTTCTAAATTAATTTCTAATACAGATAACGGATATTAAAGTCAAGTGGGAGGACAGATTACTGATTAATAATTATACGTTGTAAGCGAAGATAATGCAATCAAAACAGTCCGCCTAACATAGCAAGTGTTTATCATTTGCTTTCATATGTTGTAGGTAAAATAGGAATCTCAACTTTGATGATAAGTTGTGTAGACTGAGGGGACCATATTATGTCTTTAAGCTACGTGTCTCTGGTCTGAGTTTCCTCAGCGTAACATATGAGAGGATGGACTCTTCCGTATGAAGATAAAATGATTGGGCGGTTATTAATGAATAATTAGTAGGAAATAGGGTGGCGTTGTGGAAAATGCTGGGCGAAAAGCAGAAAAGCTCTAAGGAATGTGGACAATTTTTATTCGTTGTTGCATTTTTGGGGATTTTATTTTGTAGAAAGGTTATGTTTTACTTGGAATGTGCTCCGAATGGAAGAAGGATATATAAACACTATGCTGATTGACCTTAATTCATAAATCATCATGGCAAGTATTTCTATGGAGGCGTAATTTGTATGTTCATCGATTTAGACAAACTTTGCTAACCTCAATCTCGTAACGGATTGAGTTAGCAAAATTGAACATTGTTTATAGATAGTCCCAAACAACTCAAGGTTTAATTGTAAATGTAAGCATACCATTTTATAAATGCCATCATTTCGTCTTTTTTTTTTTTGTGTGTGTGTGTGTGTGATGGTAGCTTTTCCGTATCGACAGTATGCACTTTTCATTCACTGAATGTGGCAAAAGATCAGTGGTTTGCTTAGGTTTGAGGGGGGGGGGTGTTATTAGGGAGTGAAGAACCATAGAAATGCTTTATCAACCCGATAGATATATGAGTGAAGATGAGCTCCTTGGTACTTTGTAATACTAATAGGATTTCTCACTCAAGGTTGCGATTCTGTTTATTATTATTTGTTTAAAATATTATTAAAGTAAAACGAAGTTTCGTATTTCACAGATTTACGTTGCATGACGGAAAACATTTTATTATTATTAGTGGAAATGCAATCCAGCAGGACATTCGGAATGAGGATTTTGAACTTAACGGATTTGTCTAATTAAAATTTTCTGAACACGCGTTTTTTCTTACTTTTTTTTTTAAGTAGAGGTTCTTAGTTTGGCCAGCGCCTTCATAGATAAACCAATCGGTGTCCACACACATTCTCTATCCCATTAACCCCCGCCCCCTTGCTTGTAAAACAATCGTACAAACGAAGTCCACATGAAAACATCTCATCAACCCCGTAATTTGAATTGTTTTCCTACGAAAAAATAAAAAAACCCTTCCATCAGCCACACTCGTGACCCAATGCTGAGAATAAGTAACCATTCTTATTTCACTCTCTTTTTTCCCGGACTTCATGTCTTAATCCGCCGCTATTGGAACACACAATAGAGAAAAATTACATCTGTCAAGCTTCCCATTCCCCATTTTCAACGTAATAAACCTTCCAAAACACCACAATTCTTAAAAACTCTCCTCCATGCAGCACCTTACAAATTATTATTAATAACGTACCTTCCGTTAATTCACAGAGAATTAATCTTACACAGAGAATCCGATATACATTCTACCAGATATACTCGTAAAACAGCCATTTTTGATGAGTACTGGAAAAAAATTCTCGTCTCCACACTTCACTGAAACCTGGAAAATGTTGTTGTTATTAATTCTAACACATTTTTCGAAATTTGTCTTCCTGATAAGGGAAGTAACTAACGCGGAGAATATCGCTTTAAAGTCTGTTTAAAGAAAATGGAGACGGTATCCTCTTATTAATGCAAAGGAAATACACGAGCGCTCTGTGGTTATTTCCGAACTAAATATTGAAAAAACATTTTTTAAAATTATGAAAACATTGATAGCAATAAAACCATCAATAGAGCATGCGTTATTATAGTTTCAATGAATATGGTACAAAATCAGCAACAGTTTCCAAAACTGTAAGGCCGATTATATACAAGTACATGCTTTAAACAGTAATGAGATCTTGTGCCCATTTCAACAGATCACAAACAAGTCATTTACATAAAATGCAGTACTGCATAGAACTACGAGTAATCAACTATATTTACTTGATATTATATTTAGGCAGAGTTAAAGATCCAAGTGCACTGTAAATAACACAGCAACACTGCGTGGAGCTTCCGGGGGTGGGAGTACGAAAACAAACGGACACCGCTAAGGTTATGTTGAAGATTAAATTATTTTTAACTTTAGCTTATATTTCTTAAATTGCTCAGAATTATACAGAAGACGTATACCCATGAGCATAAACTCATCCGGATTGTTGTCTTCTCTTTTCGAGTGCATCAATCCTAAGAGTGGTTAGTGCAGAAATGCTACTTTACTAGCATTTCTGCACGATTATACAACAGATTTCTTGCTTTCTCTTCCAGCAATAAGTATTCATGTCTGTTGTGGGTGTTCATGGAGCCGGTTTGAAGGACGAAAACCCATCACCTCCGTATGAGACCAACTAACTCACTCTTCGAATGAAGAGCCCTGATAAAGGTTCTTCGCGTCACAGATGAGATTCGAACCTAGGTCTTGCCACCCAAAGGGTTCCAAAGAAACAAACTGAGCTACGGAGACCCTCATCCGGATTACGCAATACATAAACATCGCATCCTTCGATATGCACCACAGAGCAGAACAAAACAGTCATATTAAGGGAGCCTATTCCATAATTTGGGGGCCAAATTAGTTTAACGTTTATTTCCTTCTTGTGCTAACAAGGAAGCATCTTTTTAATATCCAACATTTATACTTAATGCAAGTAATTAAGTAATAAACGATCGTTATGTTTTCACCGTAATGGTACTATATTCAAGATCCTATGCATCACAAGGCATTACGCTCCCTCACTTGTTGAGATGACACTTTCAAAATTTCAGGGAACGATGAATCGTTCCCTGAAATTTTGGATGTTGAACTAGAATCAGGGTTCATCCCGTTGGAAAAATGGTCGTCCAGATTACCGAACTGCTTATATATATATATATATATATATATATATATATATATATATATATATATATATATATACACAGGGTGGCCATAAATTAACTTTCCCTCTTTGGAGGTATCAGTAGCTAAAACTAATAGACGGAAGGAGACCACATTTTATATTAAGACTTTCGAAGGCATGGGGAAATGAATTCCGCGAAAAAAAAAAAAAAAGATTTAGTACCAAAAGTCGCCGATAGGGAAAATTTTGGCGCAAGCCGAAAGCAGTCAAATATTTGCAGTAAACGCAGGTAAAAAGGATTATGCAAATTTAACTGTGCGTACGTGAGAGCAGCGCCACCAATTCCACTTAAAAAAGGGATTGGGAATGTTAAGTTGTTTTACCTTAAACAGTGCAATGCCGTAGCGGCCCTTCGGGAATTTAGAAGGCTTCATAACCTGCGTACAGATCCTATGTAGCACTGAGAGCTATGATTAAAAAGTTTGAAGAAACTGGATCACTAGGAATTAGACCTGGCGGAGGACGGAAAGCAGTGCAAGAAGAGACGGTAACAGACGTTGCTACTGCAGTGTTCGACGACGCAGGGACCAGTACTGGTCCAAGCGCTCGTGCCATAGCTCGCACACTTGATATGGCTTATAGTACAGTCTGGAAAATCTTACGGAAAATGCTTCACTTCTATTCGTATAAGTTCAGTCGTGTGCAAGCACTAACTACCGCAGATTATGATAAGCGCATGACCTTCGCGCTAACGTTTCTTGACCGAATGGAGGTCGACAATGACTGGCCTTGGAGAATATTGTGGGGTGATGAGGCTCATTTTTATCTGAATGGGTCGGTCAACACTCACAACTGCAGAATTTGGGCATCTGAACATCCCCAAACGATCCAGCAAGTGCCACTGCATTCTCCAAAAGTAACCGTGTGGTGTGGCTTCACAGCCGATTTCATAATAGGACCATACTTTTTTTAGCATATTACCCATACAGGTCCTGTAACCTGCTCCATTACTGGAGAGATTTATCGACGAATGCTGGAAAATTTTGTCATTCTTGCATTGCAGCAAAGGCAGTGTTTGGACTCCATAATTTTTATGGAGGATGGAGCACGGCTACACATTGAACGTTCAGTACAGGGCCTTTTACGCCAGCATTTCAGTAATGAGAGGGTTATCAGTCAGTTCTTTCCGACGGCATGGCCGCCTCGATCCCCGGACATCACTCCATGTGACTTTTGGCTGTGGGGGTATTTGAAATCCGTTGTGTATGTTGGTGGCGTTCCCAACTTGCATGTCTTGAAAGAGAACATAAAACGGGCTGTTATGAACATCCAATCGGGCTCCTTACGCTCAGCTGTAGAGCATGTCGCACACCGGATGCAATTTGTTGTACACAAGAAAGGTCAGCACATTGAAAATCGTGTATGTGGTCCAGGGGACCCTGATTCTGATGAATAAAACATTATTTCCCGTGAGTTCGTTTGCAAGTTGGGAACGCCACCAATCACTATATTAATTTCTGTCTCTCTCGCAAGTTGTTGTTTTAGTTTATTTATTATTATTATTACCACATATCCAGCTGGAATGAGTGACGCGGTTGTCGCTTAAACCATCGAAATGTTATTATTCCATTTTATCTGCCTTTAATGTAAATATCCGCTTGTTGTCGGCTCCTCCAGCGCCAAAATTTCCCCTATCGGGACGTTTGGTACTAAATCTTTTTTTTCGCGGAAATCATCTCCCCATGCCTTCAAAAGTCTCAACATAAAATTTGGTCTCATTCCGTTTATTGGTTTTAGCTATGGATGCCTACAAAGAGGGAAAGTTATTTTATGGCTACCCTGTATATATATATATATACACACACACACACACACCCTGCAGATAGTGGATTTCTACATCTAACAATGAGGAATG
The DNA here is from genome assembly GCF_054136105.1 of Typopeltis vanoorti. Taxonomy (NCBI): domain Eukaryota; kingdom Metazoa; phylum Arthropoda; class Arachnida; order Uropygi; family Thelyphonidae; genus Typopeltis; species Typopeltis vanoorti. Next base: position 77,460,124 of record NC_143558.1, on the reverse strand, counting down.
CATTTGTAATGGATTACTACGAATGGTAGTGATCCATTCCTTCTATACCTTTCATTTCGATTTAGATATGTAAATGATGCATTGGGAGTTTATTATTCAAACTTATTTGACAAAGGTAAACGAATTACCTGGGAACGTTAATGGAAACTTTTCATCATTGATCGTGCTGCCAGAGAAACTGTTAATGTCGGTGATTGTACTGAAATGCGAAATTTTATAAAACCACAAAATGTTGCATTCAGTGAACAGAAGAATACAGTGAATCCTACAAAATCTCTTGCATCCGAAATTTCAGCTAATCATTTTAGCATTTCTACTACGGAGTAGAGACGTAAGTAGGTCACATATTTCTTCGCAGGGCGAGTTTTCAACAAAGCTTCACAATATTCCACGAGTGCCCTGCGCTACAGAAAGGCTTAATACAGATCGGGATTTGCTTTTTTTTTTGCGATTCATAAAAAAAGAAGCAAACAATAATAAATTCAGTAAAATAGTTAATAAATGAAAATAAATATTTTTAGCATTATTGAACTTTCCACAGTGACAGATATTTTTATCTGTAATATAAACAGCTGAACCCTTGGAGTTTTTAACTACCGCTCTTTGAAATGATCAAGCTCTATCTTGACGTCCAGAAAACCTAAATCGAAGAGCATTTTATGCAATCATGCTACCATATGTATAAGTTAAATTCATGTACTACTTTACTAATTTCATTTTGATATAATGATATAAACAGTGCAATAGAAAACCGCATTTAACCAGTCTCCTTTTGAAAATTTTTTGAACAATTAAATTATAACAATAGAACTGTTACATTAAAACAATGAGAATTAGAATAATTTTTCTTTTTCTAATTATGGAAGAATAATTAGAACAATAAGTATTATCTTCTTCTACTACGCGTTATTCCCACTTCCTATGCAGGGTCCGCGTGTTACTTAAATGCGACTTCTTGTTAGTACTACTCCCAACCGACCTGTCGCCTGGTCTGCCGCTGGGGATGGGGGGATATATTTTTGACTGTAGAGGCGTATGCTCCCGGGGACGGTTTGCCTGCTTGCGGGATGAAAAACGCCAGATAAACTGGCGGAAAAAACCCTACTGCCCGTGCCCAAGACCGGCTAACTTGGCTATGGTTGAGGAAGATCCTCAAATTCCTCACGTCTCCGACGGGAATCGAACCTGGGACACTCCTTCCCCAGTCATGTGGTTGCGAAGAGCAAAGCCATTAGGCTAACCGCACGGACCAACAGTAAGCTATTATACATTTCTGAAAGAATTTTTGCAAGCATGAAAACAATGTTTTCTAGTAAGCCATGGTTATTAAAGCCACAGGTTCCTGTTGGGTTTAATCATTTACTTTTGGTACAAATGAAGAGAAACATCTGGAAACTTCGTGTCAAAAAAAAAAAAAAAAAGATCGGATTGAGATAACAATTCTGGAAGGGAGTTTGCAGTTTCTGATCCTCTAGCAACCACGTCCCAAAATTATATTATTAATACACTAAACTTAACCGAAGACTTTTATACGGTATTTCGCGCTAATCTGAGAAAGAAAGAGAGAGAGAGAGAGAGAGCGTTAAGAAATTTTTTCCTGTCCTTTATTTATTTACCTTATTTTATATGATAATTGTTTGACATGGTTGCACTTTTTTCCTCGTGCTTTCCTCAAGGCTCTCGTTTAATGCTAAGTGACGCGCGGGGAAAAAAAATCGGGACAACGGTACAAGGAAGCAAAAATTACATCTTTCGTTAACGCAAAGAAGATGCACACTGGCAAAAATTAAAATAACGAAAAAAAGAAAAACAAGTCCAGATTTTTAATTAAATTCACGACATATTGGACAAGAACAAGTTATACTTTTAAAAGAAAAAGTTAAAAGACAAAAACCTACGTCATTTTCAGGCAAACATTACAAAAACAGTTTCTGTTAGAAGACGATAGTTTATCTTTCAGGCAGTATAAATGTCATTTTCTTCTACATTAAGCGCATACAGCGCTTCTTACAGAACCTGCCAGGCTATCGATCGCATTATAAAACTTTACATATCTGTTTTACAATTAATGCGTTATAATATTTCGATAACCATCCACTACATCGATGTGGCAGTTTTATAGATAATGTATCGAACCGCGATGATTGCGTTAAGCATATGTTGTTCATAAGCGTAAATGTTTCCCGAGGAGAATAAACACTTGGATTAAATTATAACTGGAATGCTATCAGACGATCTAAAACTCTATCAAAGAATAATTTATTTAAATTTTGCAAATGTGGCTATTGTTTCTCTCATTTCTTGTTTTTGACATCAAAGCGATATTTGCGAGACGATTTATAGTTCTGCGTACGTATGGATTTAATTTCCAGAACTCATTATTTTATTAAAATTTAAATAACAACAGAAAACTATTAAATTTAATAATACAAGCAACTCTTAAGACATATCAAACATACACTACAATCAGCATAACGTTAATCCATAGAGAAATTGGTAGTGGGTAATTTCATAACTTGCGCTATTTCATCTCGGAATTTAGCTCCAAAAACAAACGAATTACGTAAAATAATTTATGTTAATCTGTCATGGAAACTTTTTAAAATTAAATTATCAGCTCTCATGTGTTTACTTATTTGATATTTGTATTGAAAGCGAATAACAGCATTTAGAAACTGAGATTAACATGCACAAATGTTGAAGTGTGTGTGTGTGTGTGTGTGTGTGTGTGTGAGATTGTATTATTCAAGACAACAAAGGATTACAACACTAATGTCCTTCCTCTTATAAAGATGTCAGCATGAGAAATCATCTGGAACATTTTACATAGAAAAAAGAAATACATAAGGTATAGCGAGAAGCTCCGCTACCACAACTCATTTCATAATCTCAGATGAAAAACAGGAACCGAAAGAAAAAAGCAAATTGGTTTGCTTTCTTTCAGTAACGGAAAAGTAGTAGTCTTACACTCGGTGAGTGCAAGACCATGCTGTGCGTTATCTAAAGATATTAAATAGATATTCATCAACAGCCACAGTGGGATTCGAATCCACAATCTAGTTGGAGAGCAACTACATTATCCGCTTTGCTAAGCCGACTAGTTTAAAATGCAATAAGCTGGAGAAGAGTAAATATCCAAGCTACAAAATCCAAGTAAATATAAGAAATAACTGAAAATTGGTATTATAAAACAGGAGTTAACTGTAAAAGTTAGCTAAGGGATATTTATTATTTGGAACGGAGGACTTCTTGATATTACTGTTGATTAGCGTTTCACTGATACTCATATATATACACAGTGTATTGATTGATCTTCGCGTGTTTCTCTCGCCTGTGGTTTTCTCCTCTAGCACGGTGGGTCAACGATTAATGCTGCTGTCTTCTAATTCTGGTCATGTGGTCTACGGGAAATTATGGAATTCGGAATCCTCGAACCAAGTGACCTTTCCTATCCCCCCTAAATATTCAATGTCGTTGTTCCTGATCCTAATGTACACACGACTGCCGACAGGAATGCAATTCTGCGAGATTATTCTCGATGCTTTCATCCATGACAGGATCTGACATTCCGTATGTTCCGATATGTATGATTGTCGTTAACTCTCACAGCTGGTATGTCACACCAAGATCGTGTCCGCCACAGGACTGACATTGTTGTACGAGAACTTCAGCAGAATGAGTTTCGACAGATAGGTGTGGTGATCGAGTATAACACCGCGCTCTATAATCGCTTAGTTCGCGCTGTTGACCTATTATAGATTATTCTCCAGAGTTAAGAAAACAGATACGATCCCTCTGTTTCTGCTTACTCTCTTTATGTAGCTTGAAACGCACACAATAAATGAGGTTTGACTAGTATTTAAAGTGACCACTTGGCGCACATGGAATCTGGGTACTTTTTGACAGACAGCGCATCATGGCGTAGAATTTAGCAGATAACACTTGAATATTTTCTTCAGTCATCAGATAAAATAGCGAATTGTTTATTTGGAGCTATTCGTTTGTCCATCTTTATCCAATGCAACTTTAATTATCATTACTTTCACGCAAACAATGAAAAATTGAGGTCGATCCTTAAGCAGGACACAGAATGTTACAAAGAGATTTACTGCCTAGCGTGATATTCTTCCACGCTATAACAATGTATCTCAAAAAGAGATTCCTTTTTGTTACCTTAAATAAGCAAACTGGCACTTGTACGCCTCAGCTACATTTCGAGTTAGTCTATCCTCGTATTTCGAGTCTAGCACTAGCAGCAGCGCTAGAGATCATTTTCTCAGAATAAACGAGTCGTGTTAATAAATTTAGCTGAGAATTCCCTTAACATACCACAACTTTCAGACAATAAACACTAACAATGCTCTGTGTGTATGCTAAATGAAATGTTTTTAACAATAGGAGTGAAAAAAACATAGAATTTACACCTTATATCAACAATGCTTGCATTAAGACGTAAATTATTATCTTGCATTCTTCTGCTGTGTAGGGATGCAAGCTGGCGATTCTCAGTACGCCATATAATGGAGTGCGTATTGATATTTTCTATACAAATACACACTCTATCATATGGAGCACCGACATTATACACTGCTTAAGATAAAGATATAATCATAAGCCGCTATTTTCAACTACTTTTACATTTTTTTAATATGGTGGAGGGGGGGGGGGGGCTAAGCATGCAAAATTAAACTGGATTTTTGCTCTCTTGTTGGTGTTGTTTACAATTACGTCCGAAGAAACTATGATTATTAGATCAATGAACAGTATTGCGTTAATGTGTTCTTCTGATCCGTCTGCCTGTTTTACGGAATAATGAGTTACCACGAGGAAAAACCCCTACCTTCATTAGATCGGTTTTAGCGATCAACGGCGAATGGAGTCGTTTTCCTATGACATCGTGTTTGCTGTAAACATCGCTGCATTTCTATTCAACTAATGAAATTAATCTTTCCCAAGCTATATTTATCAAAAAATGAATATAGCTTGGTAAAGCTATATTCATTTTTTGGGAAAGCTATATTAAAAAATGAATTTCATCTAAAGCTTCACATACATGTTATCATAGCATCTAACACGGTTTTTGTACACAAGGAAAGTTTCGTCACCAACAACTCACCTACTTTAACGTATATTTCAAAACAGGCTGCTTCGAATTAATGAGCACACAGATCTATGGTAATTTTCCAGGACAGCGAAGGCTTGGGATGGTTTCAATTGTTAAAAGAGGCTGATTAGATTGTTTCCATTTTTCACCTGAACGTGATTCATCCAGATTAGCTGTGTCATAACGACGTGACACAAGAGACAGCAATTCTCTCACTGCCAGTGGAACTTTAATAACTCCAATTACGTTTGCTGATTTTCTGCGTCTAAATTGCTAATGGAAAAGCTTCTGTTTACCGACAGAATACTGCAGCACGATCCACCAACAGGTGTACGAACATTAATTACTAGGGACAGATCTCGGATATGTTTCGAATGTCATGGTGTCAAACATCTGGAGCCACGTGCCAGGGCCATGCACCGGCACTCTTGACAACTGTGATGGATTACCATATACACCTCGTGCAGCCACTGATTGATCTGGTTTGCAGGACTACTGCAGCAGGATTTCTGAGAGAAAAGCGCTGGGCGACACAAAACGGGTTGTTCGAAAACAGTACGAGATTGATTCGCCTACCAGCCAAGCTTATGAAAGCCGATAAAGACAAAAAAAAAGTATGAGGTTACGTCATATAACTGGGGATTTCTTTCCGGCAAATTTAATATGTATTCACTGAAGATTGGTGGCAGTGTTTGCTTTATTGTGCTTGATGTAATTCATTCCACTGATGGAGATTCAAAGCAAAAATTCCAAAACCTCCCGATTATCTCGAAAGCACTGAACAATATCTTCAGAATCAGATATACAAAAGGCTAACTTCAGATGTGGACAGGGGATATATAATTTCTTCAGACACCAAATAATGAAGTTTGGAGAAAAATATAATTTTGTATAAGTATTACTATCGTTTCAAACATTAAAATTGTTAAACGGCTTTACTACTTAACAATTTTAATGTTTAGTTTAGGTGGTCATTCACATGCGGACTGAAGATTTATCTAAAGGATGGATACCCACCTATGACCATCTCTTAACACACAACTGACAGGACTGCCTTATATTAGTTCTTTCACAGAGAATCCAACCACTGAATACAGCTGCTGTGCTATAACAGAGCAGCTGTATCTGGCGACGACTGGTGAAAACCAGTCGTAGATAAAAAGTCAAATTTATCTTAGTGCGGTTAAAGCGGTGATAAATAAACGGTACTAGACTATTCCATGCGCTTCGCAACCATATGCCTGGGGAAGGAGTGTCCTAGGTTCGATTCCCGTCGGAGACGTGAGGAGCTGAAGGATCTTCCTCAGCCATAGCCAAGTTAGCTGGTCTTGGGCGCGGGCAGTAGGGTTTTTTCCGCCAGTTTATCTGGTGTTTTTCATCCCGCAAGCAGGCAAACCGGCCCCTTGAACACACAGCGATACAGCCAAGAATACCTTGAGGCATAGGAGTGACCATTCTATCCTCGTATTTCGGTTACGAAATCCAAGCATGCTTGGAAGGTTGTGGGCCTTAAAGGCCTGTTAAAGCCATTGGGATAGATAGACTAGACTATTCCAAATAATCGGCAATAGGTTTACATGAAAGCTTTCGCCCGAACAATTGCTATCGCATTATCCAAATCTGGATAAAAATATCAGAGCTAATCCCTAGACAATTCTGATCAGATTTTTTTTTTACGAAAAATTTCGTCAACAGTATTTTTGGAGACAGCAAAATTCTTCGATTCTCTTTTGGTCAGAACAGATTTAAACTGAAAGAGTTTATCTAAGAACTAGAGAGGTTATTCTAACCTTGGTACAGTTAGAAAAGCTACAAATGTAAGTTAAATACTTGAGCAATATGGTAAAAAATCGAAAGAAAATATATTCGAAGAGAAAATAAATTGCAACTTCAATCCGGAAAGCATTTCAAGTCGAGGGAATCAACGATAATGGGGATGAGGATAAAATTTAGAAAAGAAATTTATAAAATGCAGAAAAGACATCTGGTAAATGCTAATCGAATGAAAAGATGGTCAAAATAAACCTGTTGCAGAAAGATGATCTTAATTGTCGTGAAAGTTTTAATCAATCAATTTGTTTGTGGTTAATGAAACAGTTAACGAAGATAGTGTAGAGTCTTAAACAAAAACTAATTTCTACAATGCAGTTATAACCGATGACTTGGATTTAGTAATGCAAACAGTTGGGTAAGTCGATCGGTGTCTGCAGTTCGAAGGAACAATGACCATTCAAGCCCGTTTCTTATCATCCTATCATGTACAGTGAAAAACTCGACCAAAAAAGGTTACAATAAAATCAACTTCGACATTTCGAAAAAAACATAAAATCCTACTTAAGAAACAATCTAATACCCACGTTTACAGAAATAGCGTTCTTAATCCTAACTCTGAAAGACTGGTTAGATCTTACTCCAGTTCCATTTTCCTTATATGAACAACGCACACATACTTATACATGCAATATTCTTATTTTTTCGCAACAAAAGATTCACAGCTTTCGTTGCTTCAGATCACTCTGGTCTAAGTGCTCTCCACAGTACTGTCAGATTTGCTGGTTAATATTAAAGCAAGATAATTAGGTCACGAATCGGTATGTATTATGTCTGTGAATACCTGAGAAAGAACACGCATGAGCTATGAACAACAGCCGATTCATTGGTGGTAATTTACATATTTGTAATAATGTAAGAAGACAAAAATATAATAATCAAATTTGTAGTTTAGTCAACAGATGGCAGCACATGCTTTAATTTATATCGGATCACATCCCCCAAAACAGGCAAACCGGCCCCGTGAACACACATGGATTACAGTCAGGAAAACTTATGACCCAGCCATAGGTCTGATTCGATGCCGATCCCGGTTAAAAATGGGGGGGGGGGCATTGAGATGGTGCCGTACCTCCCCGTAAAAGGGGGCTCATGGCCGTTGTATCATCACAGAAAATAAATAAATGTGATACCTACTTCCCTCAGGGAAAAAAACAGACTTGTAATTTTTATTGCAATAACCTTGCAATAAAAGTTATTAAATAATTTCAACATAACATTTCAACAATTCAGAATGGCAGACATTTAATTTTGCAACACAAAGCTTAAAATCATTCGCAAGAGCTGTGAATAACACTACCTTAACTCGTTCATCATATTTTTCTTTCCATACTTTAAATACATCCAAGATTTACTTGTTTTAAGTAAGATTTTCTTAACTGTCAATCCTATGGTTTCCCTTTGCAATTTCTTTCTTATGGTTTCACCTCATGAAACCGCTTTTCATATTTTTCTACACCGAGGGAGTGTCCTGGAACTCTCTGTTATATCACCTAATTTATTTCCGCTGTATACAAATGTCCGATCTCAAACAGCCTCCTTTTCCGCTCAAGACGGTATTTTTAATCTATCTAACTACAAGGTCTTCTCATATCCACCCAACCATAGAATACTATTCTCACGTTCAAAGCGGTATCCAGAAGAGAATTCAGCTTATCGTTGATCCTTTTCACGCAGATGTTCCAATTACTGTCTTAGAAGTGGTCGGTTCTTCTTTATATTTCTTTTCGACATCAGTGGATAGTGTTCTACTGAATGGTATCCATCGTTCCTCCGCTTTTCATTAAATCTGTGATAATTGTAGAGGCAGCTGCCCAACTTCCATTTACAATCCGACTGCTAACCCATCGGACCTGCTTTTCATTTCATCTACCTTTATTCTCTGGAACAGACTTATTCACAAAGTCTTCTCCAAAAACTACAACCTCTGCCTATTCAAAAATAATAATAATATGTTGTCTGTTAACCCCCAATCCACGCCCGGTACCGCGTTCTGTACGATCTACTTCTCGTGTGTGGGGCTGATCTATAACAATGAAGAATTATTTTATTCCTTTGATAGCGAAACTAACTTGTAGAGTTTGCAACATCTGAAAGATCCTTACGTTCATTTTCTTTCAAGACGTGGAAAGTGGTTCTGCTTAATACCATTCTCAAAGGCCAAACCTTCTTAAAAACACTCATTCTACTAGAAAACGGTAAAAAAGGTGGCATCGAATATGCCTTTTATATTCCATAACATCCTGTGTTTTTATTTTATTTATTTTTTAACTTGAGCTCGAAATTTACCTTCACACGCAATCCAACGTCTGTTATGCCGATGCTATTAGGTTTAGTACACTAAAAGATGCAATAAAGGCATAAAAAGGCGATTATATGCTTTTTAAAGTGTTTTGCCGAAAAAAAAAATTTTTTTTTCAGCAACACGTTTTCTGTTGTTGCTGGAAAAAAATCTTTCGGCGACACAAACGAATAACGAACTCGAAGAGAAAAAACATTCTTCCAAAAATCGTTTTTAATTTCTTACTGGATTTTTTTTTTCTTTTAAGTAATCGTTTAGTTTAAAGGTTACTGAACTCTTGATAAGTCTTCATGAATAAACAACGCATAATTATTTATTCATCATCTTAATAAAAACGGCAATGGACTTTTTATTCGATAATAAAATATCCCATTACCTTAAAACGAAAAGTGCCTCTCGAGTTACTCGCATCGCATCCGAATTTCAGTTTACTGCTAGATAATCGAATCACCAGAAACTCATCTTACACCTTTCTCTCCGTTTGTTTTATTTCTTTGCTCTCCTCTCCACTAAACCACTCCAATGGGGGATGATGCAACCGTTTAGTGCCATTTATCCCGAATTTTACGGTACAGCGTTCATTCTTCGTCTTAGAAAAGCAAAGACACTCTGAGAATTGCTTTTAATCGTTTCAATTTTCTTTAACAGCGACCATTTCAAAGGTCCGCTGAAAGTGAAATAAAGGACAATGCGCTGCTGTCTTAAGAGTGAGAGAACGAGGAATAGAAACAAACAAAAAAAAAAAAGAAAAAGAAGGTCGGCGAATTGAAGAGAAAATAAACGTTTGGTATACGAGCATGAATGCAAGTCCTCGAGCAATTATTTACGTTAAATACTCGTGAATTGTTACATATTTACATAACGCATAAAAAAGATTAAAGGGGAAAATACAGTTTACATACTGTCGAGAACAGAAACAGTGTCTTTGTAAGGTATCTTTGCCAGCAGATGCCTCTATAGAACCCACGGTAAAAGTCTATTCCATTACCTAATCAACACGACACCAAGCAATAGCCGGGGAGGAAGGATTCGACTCGAGTTGTGCGAGGTCGTTAGTAATACAATGCAGTCCTCGTAGCGGGAGGAAGCCTCCATTTGAGACAAAACAGAGCTATAAATAAGGTTTAATGCTCTGTTTGTAGGCCATCAGGGGTACCCTTTAAGCCATTGTTATGATGTAGCCAAGCAACGGAGACGACACTGGTGAAAATAAATAGCTCTATCTCTCCGTTATGGCTCTTTTAATTGCCCTCCTTGGCCTGCAGCATAAAGCACCCTCCTTAGCACATCTCTATCCCTTCCCCACGTGGAAACTAAGCATAAAAGGCACACACGCTGGATCTTTTAGTTACAAGAAGACCATACGGTGCGTTAATAGCGTTTCATTAGGCACGTATTAAGTTACCATGCAGAAGACACCGCACTTGTTGCGCAGGTAAATGGGTTCTGTATAAAAGGATCGCAGGCTGAACTTACAAATTTTGTGTCGCACAAAATTTTAATATTTTATTTCGTTATCCCATTCCAGATAAAATACCGTAATCAGGAGCCAAGAACCAGAGAATAATAAAGATTTCGGTGCTACGCAAGGATTCAAGAACCAGCATGTTCCTAGTATATCCAGAAAGCCTACAGTGGTTTATGATTTTAATTAACAATCTCCAGTGACTGCCATATTTACTGTGTGCAGTGATGAAAACAGACTTGTAAGCCACATCAGAAAGATCACCTGGATTTTAACAAAAGCTGTTAAAACAACTCGCATAAAATTCTGCACCCTGACTACACAAATTTCTGTTTCTGAAATTTCTAAAGTGAGCGGTACAAACTTTACGCACATTTTAAATTATTTCTATTTTATATATGCATGAAATTATCTTTCCAACTTTGCCATAAATTCAAATCTATATTTCTGAAATAAGTCGTCTGTAAGTCAGCATGCAGGTGTTCTAGATATCTAAGATTATCACCTTTCTTCGGGAAATGGGGATCAGAACTGCTTGGAGGATCACTTATGTAGTTCGGCGAACAATTTCTTCCATAATGTAAAAATTAATCATTTAAATTATTTAAAGTTTTTTTTTTAAATATTAGCGCACTGTTCACAATTTATGTAAATATATTCATAGTTTCTTAATTTTGAAAAAAATAACTCCTTTGATTAAATGATTTCGTATTGTAATCTGTTTATTTTCCCCCTTTGTCTTTTGCGCCTGTTGAATCGAGGAATTTTGAAATGAATTTGGCCTTGGATTGTTCACTCTCAAATTTTGCTCGGCGGCAATTTTTCTTTTGACAAGTACTTTGCATGTTGTCATAGCTAATTCTAAACCTTAGTTTCTCAGTAGCTATTTCAACAGCATAACGCACACAGCCAACTAATTATTCTAACTCATTTTCAAAAGACACGCAGTTAACATGCAAATACTAACTACCAAAACAATCAGCAAATGGAGGCTTCAGGACACTCTGCAAAACTTTGTAACTTTTGGGACACTCTAAAAAAAAAATATGCGTTTTCTCCTGTTAAAAAGAACTGACTTTACAATTACATGTCACAGTTTGTGAGTTTTCCTCGCTTCAATGTTATGCAAACAAAACCAGTTATATGCGCACTTCACGTGGAGACAGAATTACCACAACGAAAGCAACCTATAAAGGCTCTTACGTTACACATACTCATGATTAGAATATCAGAAAAATGTTTTTTTTATTCATTTAATACTGTTATATCTTATGGACATGACTTTTGTTATATTTTACGTCTTACTATTCTATAATGCAACATGCATGATGGTGAAAAAAAAAATTTCGACGTATTACATGATCGCCTGAAAGTGCACAGCAATATGCGAGAGCACTCAACCTTGTTCTCATAAACGCAGCGAAAGTATTCCACGATACAGAAAAATAAAACAAACATTGTTTATGGGATGTAAATATATTTAGGCTTATAATGCTATCCTTCTGCCTAGAAAGGGGGGGGGGGGAAGGGTAGAGAAAATAGAGAGAGTGCAGAGGTAAATATTACATGCAAGAGGATGATGCATACAAGCCATAACACAAATCACTTGTGCTTCAGCCAGACCAAGGTTTTCTAGCATTTCTAATCTCGGCTAATGCACACGTGGAATTACAAACAAGTGTGCAGTATCTTAATAATAAAAAGATGCTATATTTCTACATAAAAGTAGGAAGATATTTCAGAAGGAAAGAATGGGGGGGGGGGATATCGTTCAAAATGTATGGCTTACAACCAACGCAGTTTTGGCCAGCTGCAAACAAGAAACTGCGACGAGCATAACGTTTCCGAACACATCGCACGTGCGACTTTCTGATACTCTGAATCCTCTTAGAAGGAAACCCATCTCGATTCAGTTCCCGTGCGTTTCGGAGACGTTCTTAATACCCAACACAGTGGTATTGTTTCAAGGTTGTGGAAAGATTCGAAATCTTTATGATGTTGTCGACTGCGAAATGTTTTTTCGGTCAAGCGACTGATTTTCTTTTGTTTATTTAGGAGCGAAAAGACATCGGCGAAACTGCAACTGAACAAGCTACGCACCCCGGTAGTCAACGAGAAGAAGAATATTGACCAGATAAGTACATATTAAGATTTTAAATACGAAAGTCTACAGAAGATTGTCACACTTTGCGTGTTTTCACACAAGAATATTGCTTGAAATAATTACAAGTAGTCGTGAAGACGCTTCGCGCGCAACACTTGGATAAAGGATTAAGCAAGAATATTTCCTGTCAAGTATAATATCCTTCGTAACCAAGTGAAAAACTTTCAAAAATAATTAATACTAAGTGCTTTTTAATATTTTTCTTAAGGATCGTGTTTTAGCGCATCTCTTGCATAGATGGAAGCACAATCATTCTAAGACAAATGAAATCTTTATGAAGACTTTTTAAACGAAAGTGAGTTAACCAGTCACACGTAATAATGACAGTGCATTTACTCCTCAAAACTCGTATTTCTCTTCGTGCTAAGTCAAAAACTGATTGACAGGCATCACTACTCAATTTGTTGCACGAAATTTCAGTTTTTTTTTTTTTTCCTTAAGTTTTCAGCCGCTCTCTTCGGTTTCGATTCAGGATTCTATTCGATAGTTATACAGTATGTCAAGTTTCTAATCTAAAAATTCAAAACCTTCTAAGAAAACGACGACTTGCAACACACAGGGTGGCATACTCTCAGGTAGGCCCGGTAAATGTGCCACCCTAGTTAAATGAAGAGTTCAGAAAGAAGGAACAATGACGCTACTCTGTACTAACGGACCTGTGTTGCTGCCATAGGGTCATGTGAATACGAATAGGAAACTGAAAAAAAAAAATTTTTAAAGCTTAATCTGAATAAAACTGCAACATTAAACTGAAGATTTCAATCTTGAAAATCAGAGTTACCTGTTGCAGCTAATGGATTTAATGCTTTGCCAGCCATTCAAAGCTGTTTGTGTAATCATCCATCATTGTAACCACTTGGGTTATCATCTCTTCAGGAACACAACTTGATTACAATGAACACAAATTTATTTTACAAAGATGAATTTTAATAGCTCAATTCAAGTTCGACTTTATCTTTTCCCGATATTCTGAAATTTGTCAACGTAGCGACACATTTATGAATAGCACAATGCTGAAGCCTTTTTCTTCTAGAATTCTTAGAAATATCCGGGAGAAGAATGCGTCGCAATGCCCTTAAGATGAAAAAAAAAAACACCATCATCGATCATTTCAAGGAAAGAAGAGGGTACAGAAAACAGCTTCCCGTCGCTAGCGCGTAAAAGGCTTTTAGCTCTTTGTGATCCAAACAGCGCATTACTCGGTGTGGCTGCAGGATAGGAGACACTGTCCCTCATAAGACACTTCGTTATTGTGCTATTACGTTGCATATATGCACATATTGTATAGGACGAGCGAAAGTACAAGCGAACGGGCGGACTTCCCGCACTGTGACCTCATCTCCACAACAGCCAGAGGAAGTTTGCATAAGTTATACACCTCTATGCGCTTCCTTCCTCTTGTAATCCGGATAACTCGATAAAACTGCGCCAGCACTACAACTATGAATATTTGAAGACTGCTCTTTACTTCTACAATTCATTTTTCTTACTTTCCGACCACTCCATTCTTCTCCCTTGGGGGGGGGGGAGTCGAAGAAGATTTTTCCATGCCAAAGTGTATTTACTCTGGTAATACACGAACTGCCCAAACATCGCAGTCTACTAAAGAGACTTCACGTTAATTCTAGGATATGTGTAATTTACATCAAGTATTCTTTGAGCTATTTCAGTCCTATTAATCCTCAATTCTTTTTCACAATGTATTTAAGACAAAATTTCAGGATTAGAATAAAGCCTGCTAGCTGCGTTTCTGCTACACAGCGAGAAAACTGCCATAGTAAACTACTTTACTTTGGAAGCTAACTGTATCTTGCTTGTAAATATCCAATCTCTCTCTCTCTCTCTCTCAATGAACTCGCGCGTTTTTCGAAAAAAAGCAAACACCCTTCTTAGTGAAGAATGAATGCATTAGTACCGAGAGTGATTAATTAATTAGACAATCCGGAATCACAAACTTTTGGAATTCGAACCTAAACTGCAAACTTTATCCACCAAAGATGCCAATATAGCGATTTCTTTGTTAATTGGCAACTTATATATAATACTACTGCTTACGCAATATCTGTCTGTTTTACGCTTACGTGTACAACCACACAGTATCACAAGCTTCTGAAGCCAGATCCGATAAAAATCGGTACTTCATCCTTATTCCTATAGTCTTAGTGTTTATATATTGCGTGTATTCTCATAGCTGGTTTGCCTGTTTTGCGGAATGAAAAACCCGAGTTTCTGGGAGGAAAAAACAACCTTTCCAACCGTGCATGAGACCAGCTAACTCGCCTTCCAATCAAAAGCCCTGGTAAAGGTTCTTCGTATCCTAGGCCAGATTCGAACCCACATCTTTCCAAAGGGAATCGTCTGAGCTGTGGCAGTTTTCACACAAGATATAATAAATCTTTTTCTTCGTGAAGTTTACTTTTACAACCACTTAACTATTTTGATTGGAATATTATGAAGATATACAGTCGTAGGCCATTTTTTTCCCCCGTAATGTACAAAATTAATAAGTGCAGGCTATTTTTCAAGAAGTCAATCAAAACTGGCTTCTTGAAATAACCAAATAAAAATTGTAAATCTCCCCATAAAAAACAAGGCCACCATATGAGCCCTAGATACTTAAATTATACATTTTAAGGTAGATAATTCAGAGAAATGAAAAATTATCAACAATGAGCGAGAGATGGCAAGCATCATCATCATCACATGATGATGAAGTCTTTCCACAATTTGTTTGTAATTTCGTATTTTGTTTACAATTAAATTACATTTAATTATTATATCAATCACTTAAGTATTAGACAATTAAAGTAGTCTGGAAGTAGATTCATCAAACAGCAACCGTCTTCTTCAGAAATGCGCGTAACACTGAATTATGAAGGTAAACCTAATGTCCCAGCGCGTGGCGGTGCATAATAACTAAAACTTGAAAATACATAACAAGGAATTCTCAGTGAAGTGTTAATAATCAATTTATGAAATTTAATTGTTATAAAGAGCACTCGCAATTCGTATCTCTTTCTCTCTTTCAACTATTTTTATCCACTCCTTCATACTGAATCCTTCAATCGTCACCAACACTGTCAGCTATTCAATCCCTTGTCAGACAGTCAATCACAGCAACCGGGCATCAGGTGCAGTTGCTACAAGGTTTAAAGGTTGCAGAAGCATCGTGTAATAACACTGGAAACTTATTACAGTACGCTTTTCTTTATGGCGAAGAAAAACTGTCTAAGAACGGTTAAGGAGATACATTACGCAGTTCTCACTTCTATAAAACCACATTTCAATCCCACGAAATAATTATTACTTTATCGGATAAGTTGCCTGATCATATCCGATCAGTTGCTTATAGGAAACCGCAAGCAACTAATCGGGTAAAGCGATTCAGATACGCAATTATGTGCATATTTATGTATGCAACTGTACATTAAGCAACTTCATTGGGTCTGAAAAGATTTCGTTGCCAGCAAATCCCTGAGCACGAAAATGACAACTAATTTTTCTATTCATGCCAAACTTCTTAAAAAATCGTATACTCATTTATATATTCGAATAAAATAATTAAAATATTTTCTTTATTTTTATTTTTTGAGAAATTGAGACTTAATGTTAACTATCGGGCATGTTTGCAACAACAGAATATTCTAAACGCTATAGGAAGAGTGCCAGTGGCGTTAAGTAACATGACTTACTTAATAGTCATTAAGTAAGTCATGTTACTTAATGACTATTCCTTAATAAACCAAAATGGATAAATGGCAAGTGGATAAATGCAAGAATATGTTCGCTAAGCGCAATATCCCGAAGGAGTGGTTAACATCGGTGGCTGAGTAACCCCATCGTTTGTATTATTTTCACTGCAGAATAAAGTTACTCGCGCAATTTAAAATATGTTTTGGTTTTCATGCTAATGAAGTGCCACTTACTGAATATTTTAGCGAAAATTAAAAGAGCCAATTCTTCCGAAAAATGTCAGGTTTTTATCAGAATTATTTCATCTCAAGTTATTTCATGCGAGAAGAGGTAGATATGAAAAGACAGATGTTTCTAGCTTGTGAACGAACCTGAAAGGGTAAGTCAAAGCAGCACAGTTTCTATTGATCCACGAGAGTTTCAGTCTAAGCGACAGAGATGATTGTTCAAGCCTTAAACTGAGAGAGAGAGAGAGAGAGAGAGAGAAAAGAACAGTTCAAACAAAGCGAATTAAATAATCTACCGAAAGATTGAAGTCTACCAAAGGATTTAATACAAGCAACTGGCTAGAGATTCAAAGCTGTGAAGCTGCAACTGGTTAACCTAACCAGTTTGACCTAAACCAAATTGAAGTTGTTCATCGATTCATTTAACAGACGCTCGACGAACATTGTATTTATGACAATATTTTCGCTTCTGTCTTTCATTCTTTTCATTTAAGAGAGACTTACGCAAATCTTGAACTTCTTGATAAATGAAAATATATAGCACAAGAATGGTTAATTTAAGATTTGAAAATTCTGTGTGCATCTTAGTCAACAACGTGGTTACACAAAAATGTCACGAATCCGCATCCTGTAAAAAGTAGGTAGCCAAAGGAAGAAGAAATATTCCATTTTAAGACAATTTAGCATTAAAGGTTAACGAAGCAATTAGTTAAGCCATCAGCAGGGTCAACTTACTGCGTGTGCGACCAGTACAGGTGCAAAGAGTCCCGCGCTTGGTAAAGAACATAAATATGAAAAATTCATGAATTCCATTGTATTAAATTAGGTTTACAAAACAAACGCGAAGGGATGTTTAAATTGGGAGATTCGAGCGGTGGCGGTCGTTGGGATTGAATGACGCAACAATGAAGATATAATGAAAGTTCTCAGAACAGCGTCGACATCGCCAATCGCCAGGAGTTTGTCTCGGGTCCAGTGCTTCCCAAACTTCTGGATGTCAGGGTCGCCTTTGGAAAAATTAAAATATTTCACGGCCTCCATCGAACAAAATCGTAATACAGACATATATTATTATAATATTTATTGTATTTATATTCAATACAGTTTATATTCAAGATTTTACGTTTGTAAGCTTTTTTTGTGCTTCTTATCAAAACCTTTGAAATGAAACTTATATGAATAAGCATATATTTGCTAATATTCATTAAGCGCCGAAATACGCAGGAAGCAAAATTTGTGAACCAACAGCAGTGTGCGATTTTTTCAATTAAAATATAAAAAATAACAAAAAAAAATAATAAAAATTAAATACGTTTCTTTTAAGATTAAAAAAAAAAGAACTACTTAGTCTTAAAACATTTAAATTTGTTTTCATTATTTCACATTATTCCCCTCAACAAAGTGCTTCCAAAACTGTGGGCCGTGGCTCACAGTTTTGGAAGCGTTGGTCTAGACTGCTTTATATGCGTAATTATATTCATTTGAAAAATTATTCAAGATCTTGCATTTGTCAAGAAAGTTTGTCGTCACAATTATAACAACTGAAAATGAAATAGCTACAAATTTAAATTTTGAGGACATAATACTGAAAAACTAAGTAAAACTGAAATATGATTACAAATGGCCACCTACATAGACTCATCGCGGGTTATCCATTTCAAAAACATTAATTATCAATACCTGTCATATTTTGCCTTTCATTCACCGACAAATCTCTCAAAACTGACTCATTCCATTCAATCACCACTCTCGAACCAAAAACATCTAGTCCTCACTCCCTTGTTAACAACACTCTTACTCAATTTACATGGACGACCTCTAGTTTTGCTCACATTATTCATGTACTGAAATATTTCCTCCATATCAATCCTATAACTCCTCTTAAGCAACTTATGACTCTATCATATTCCCCCTTATCCGCCAGCTTCTGTAACCCACAAAATTTAAATCTCTCCTCATCACACAGACCTGTCACCATCATGGCCTGTGAATCCACATCTTCAAGAAACCCAGGAGGCCAAATATGTGCACGGTAATTAATCCAAATAAGATCTTTTCAAAGCCTAACCTGTTTATCACGGTGTTCTTCAATAACCAGGTAATCCTATGAGCTGTTTTAGCCACTTTTGCCCTCTGAACTTCTGAACTCCTCCCCACCAACACCCAAATTCCTGGAGTTCAGTTCCATCAATATGGTACACAGTTGTTAATATTTTCACTACAAAATGCATAACCTTACACTTTTCTACATTAAATTGATCCATTCATCTTTGTCCATACCGACAGTCTATTGAAATCATCCTGTACATTATCAACATAATTTTTATTGACTGTTGCTCTAGCTAATTTTACATTATCAGCAAACAACTGAATACTTATTTCCCCTAAATAAGTATTCAGATCATTTCTAATCATTTCTATACCATGAACGAACGAATTAAATAGTAGTGGCCGAAGTACAAAGCCCTGTAGCATACCACTAGTCACATCCTCTACAGGACTACTGCTCCTGTATAAACTACTGACTGGTAGCTCTCTAACAATCATCCTCTTATTCACATCACCATCTTCATGCCCATTCGATGTAATTATCAGGATTTTATGCAGTAACCTGTCAAACGCCTTTGCGAAGTATCACCGTGTAGTTATTACGTTTATCCGACTCGGCTGTAACTTTATTACAAAAAGTAAGCTACTGAAGTATGACCTTTCCTTCCCAAAGTCACGCTTCCGCCATACAATATCTCATTCCTATATTCACCCATTCCCGAATGTTGTCTTTAACCAGCTTTTGCAATACTCTGACCACCCACCCTTGATAATTGATAATTTAATACTTCAGTCCCTCCTGGAACATTCTTTATGCAATGGGACCCTACCCAAGCTGGGACAATTTGGTCAAAAGAACTACCAATTCCCTAGCAAGTTCTCGTAATGCACGAGCTGATATCCTGTACAAACCCATAGATGTACTCGTATTCACATTCAAATTCTGTAATATCCGATGTACCTCGACTTTCTCTGTCTTACTTCCACATTAATCCCTGTCATTCTTCAAAATCATTTTCCTGTGGCCATTCTTGCTTTTACTTGCCACATACTAAAAGAACTCTTTCGGATTGCTCCTGGTTCTTCCGGCTAATCTCTCATACTCCCATTTTGCCTTCCTTTCCACACCAGTCATTCTTCTGTCCTGGGCTTTATACTGCTCATGGGATTGCTGTCACCTCTCTCAATGAATCTCTTCCCATTGCTTCTATTTCTTTTTAAATCCTGCTTAATGCTGCAACGCATCTATTTAACTCCCAGTTTATTAATTCTCTTAACTCTTGGCATGCAATCAACTAATTTTCTTTAAATCATCCCTTTACCACTTAATATGCACTATAACATCTTTTCTCTGACATATATCCTCCCATGGTACCTCTCCAAACAATTTTCTAAGTTTTAAGTTCTCGTAGTTTCCAGCTTGGTAGTTCTGCATGAACCCTTCTTTACTGAAAGTTCCACATGCTTAATGTAAGCTCCCGGGTCAGAAGCGAACGATCCCTCTCGCCAATCGGCGGAAATATACCCATGTTAGTTATACACAAATCCTCAGATTTAATTACAAGGTCCAGCAATCTTGACCCCCCCCCCAGTCCCTTACACAACAAGCTACATAAATTGCATTTCTTTTCGCCCATATGTCCTTTCCTCATTGCAATCTATATCCCCATAATTAATCCATCCATTGAACATCAACACATGTCCGTAGGATCACTCAGATGCTCAGTAATGTGACACACCAGTCCTCGCCAGGTAGTCCTGTTGTATGCTTTTCTGGAGGCTTCAACTCTCCAAACATCACTCCAGACGAACCATCCATCCAATCATTGACAATCTATCCCTTTCTGTTTTTCCATGAACTTTACCTTCTGTTACTGTTTTAAGAAGTCTTGCCATCCTTTCAATATGTCCAAAGTATTTCGACTTTCCTCTGTCAATATCCTTAAGGAGCCTTAAAGTTTTACCAATCTTTTCTAGCACCCATCTGTTTGTCCGCCTTTCAGTATATATCCTCAACAACTATCTGAAACACCCCACATTTCAAAAGCAGCTCTCCTTTTCCTATCAGACTTCCTGGGTTACAAATCTCACATCCATCAGTCACTATTGGAAAAACAGCTACATCTATCCATCCTTCCAGATTTTAGACAAGTTTCTGACTGTGGTTTTAGTCATTCCTAATCTTCTGAACAGCAATTCTTCACATTAATAATGGATCTCAGGTACTCGAACTTGCTGACCTCCCTCGTCAATTCTTCCTCCATTAAGGTACATTCGTTTCTCAAGAGCTTTCCTGTCCGTATAATCTTTAAGAACTATAATCTTGTCTTGCTAGGTTTGAGGTGAAGTCCTCTGTTCTTACTGATTTCGTTAACTTTGTCAAACATTTGTCCTAGTTCTTTCTTGTCGTTATAAAGGAGTACTGTATCATCAGCGTACCACAGATTACTGACCAATGTACAACCTATCCTAATTCCTGTCTGGAGCTCATCCAATGCTTCACGCATGATGTCCTCAGCATAGATATCAAACAGGCGAGTGGAAAATAGACACACTTGCATAACTCCTTTCTAACCTGAAGCCAATCTGTTAATCCAACACCTGTTCTTACCATGGATCCTTGCTCACAGTACAAGTTCGCTATGATTTAGAATGATCTTTAATAAAATTTCTTGCATGAGATATTAAACTAATTCTTGCAATACTTCATATTTTCCTTCTTATGTAGTAGTATGAAAACCGACTTCTTCCAGTCTCTGAGCCACGATCCTGTCTCCCATATCCTTGTAATCAAACTATGAAACACTCTTATCCCTCCGTCTCCTGTGGCCTTAACTCCCACAATTAAAGTCACCCATGATATTTACCCGCCCTCCACTTATTTATTTGCTAATACATATCACCCACATCATCCTTTGCATTCACTGGCCTGCAGCAGGCAACCAAATACTTTGTCAGATTAACTTATATCTCACACCAGATAGCCTCAAATGCTTTGCTTTCTTGTTGGACTACCACTCTGTTAGGCTGCAACTCATCTGATATCATCAGTAATACTGATGATATCAGATGAGTTGCAGCCTAACAGAGTGGTAGTCTTGATTAACTCCTCCTCGTATTCGGTTTTCTCTAACCGCCTTAAAAATACCGTAAGCTTCACTTTCTATGCCAATAATTATATCATCCTTAGTCTGCCACGTCTCACTAATAACAATAGCTTTTGGCTAATAGGAACTAGCCAATGCTAAATATTCCTCCTCCTTATTCGCATTACTTCTGGAATTAGTATACACAAATGATAAATCTCATAGGTCCATAATTAATCTTACGCTTAGCGCTCACAAACCAATTCTTATTTACTACCTCGGAAACTAAAATATTTTCTCTGTTAATGCTTTGCAAATTGTAACATATAAAAGATTTAATAAATATATTTTTGTATCTATAAATTATTTTCATTTTTCTATAATAATTTTTCACTCCACAAAATTTCTAGGCGCATTTTTTTTTCTAAGAAATTTGGGGCTCCGCATCTTTGCACAGGGCTTCATAAAATATTGGGTTTGTCCTGGCCAAGGCACGGCGAATTTTTAAATATCTTTGTTATAAATTCCAAGCATCAGATGCCAAGATCAAAGAAGAGGTTTTTATATACTAAACATAAGAAAATTAAACTTGACGAACTCTGTGAAGAAACTAAAACCAATAAATAAGAATGAACAGCTTCAAAAATATAATAACAAAATGCAAAATTGAGGACAGCAATGATTCAGATTGCAAAAAGATAAAAAAACAAAAGAGCATCTCCGAAGTAGTTGCACAAGATCCTGAATCGATATCTGATTTATCCGTGTCATTTCCGGCAGATTCAAGCATTTTACCAAACAATATGATCGCTGATTGGTATTTTGTCAGTGGTTTATGCCACAGAAAACGTGGAACTAACGATTTCTCTCTTGTGTGTGCTTTTCATAGAAGAGGCGATATTCACTCGAGATGGTATTTTCAAATATCGCAACAATCACTTGTAGACCAATCAAAATTCACATCTAGTTAATCAATCAAGACACCAGCAGAAATTCTCCATCAATATATCTGCAGGTATCTTTGGAGATAATTTAATAGGGCCACATGTTTTGCCAAACAGGCTTACAAGACCTTCTGTTTATAATCAACTTTATTCATAATTAAAAAAAAAATGCTTATTTGTGAAATAAAGAAAGACCAAATTTGATAACTTTGAGAAATCAAGAAACGCCTGTTATGTATTTTCCCAGTTTGCGAACAACCTTAAATCCCCCCCCCCCTACACACACAAAAATACTATGCGTAGTAAGCTAATTGAAATGCTAATCTCCACTGAGCGAGTTTCGATTTGTAGGACTGCGTTATCAGTATTCACATAAATAAGAATCTAAGCTACAGAAGATTCTACTAGCATCATATCTTGTTCATGTTTCCAACAACAAGACTGCTCCTATGCGACATCCCGCACTGATCGAAATTACGGAGCTTCTATGAGAGATGAGCTTGCTGTCAGCTCCGGGCCAATTTTTTTGGCTTAAATTGCAGAGTAGTATTCGACTGTGGTAACAATTAGCTGAACACAGCTGCAATACGTTGCCAAGGGGAAAAGCTCTCCGTGGCAACCCAAGTCAGGATAGATTGCTGCACCCAGAGAAATGGCGTGGAAACAAATTTCCGTCCTGGGGGTTCTCAGAAGGATTAGTTTCCCGTCGCGAAACACAAACACATTCATTATAATCAGCGATCGTGGGTGTGAATATTTATGAATTCTGCCAGGTCGATTTTGACAGAACAAAGGAAATGTTTTCCACTATCTTTCACACAGTAATAGCAACACAATATTACATTAGACTAAATGATCATTTACATTTCAGAGACTAGTTTGATCATAATGACTGAAACTGAATGGAAACTGAAGTATTACTGTCCTTTCAGTGATAACAAGATGTATAGCAGTATGAGTTTTCCGCTGTTTATTACCCTGGGTGGCTTAAGGGGAGGGGTGTTTACCATACTGTAAACACCCCAGCCCCTTAAGTCACCTAATTTAGTGAAAAATTACCATTTTCACTAAATATCTAAAATTATCTAAATATTAAAATTCTCCAAAGCTGAAATTTCGGAAATGAACTCAGAAAATCACTGTTTTCCTGAGAATTGTCACTAATGTCTGTGACAAAATTGTCCAAAGCATCAATGTAGTACTCGTAAGAATTCAATGCGTGTATTGGAAATCACAACGCGTTTATGACAAGTATACTTGTTTTTGGCTTATCTACTATGGACGTAATTCTGAATCGCCTAATTTTGCCAGAACAAATATGCGATTAAAACTGAAACAATTAACACTAGACCGAATTACATGAAACTTTTAAATAAGCCAAATAAGATCTCTCAATTTACAGGACAAATACTATTGTGGACGGTAGATGGCGTTGGGTGGAGATGGAGAATTAAGTAGTGGAGAATATGGGTTCTGCTGAATGGAGTGTTCTACCACGATAAGTCCTTGCAAATGTCACTTAATAATTTTCATAGTCGATATATAAATTATCACATTTTACTAAATTCCGTTGAGAAGGTATTGATAATCAGTTCGAATAGTTTAATAAACCCTCTCAATAGAAACGATCCGATTGAAACCAACATCAAATTATATGGAGATGTTTAACGTACATCGTAAATAAATCTTTATTAAATCACATCAGTCCAGAGAAAGGAAGAATTACCTCAATATATAATTTCGACACGTTTTTTTTCCTTTATCCCTAACCCCACCAAAACTCCGTTTTGAAAAAAATAGGATGGCTCGATACATTTTTATAGGGATTTCAAATCTCTTATTCTTATGGACTGACAAAACGAATCTACCAAGTGCTTAAAGTATTTGACGAAATGAACAAAATGTGTGCCATAGAAAAATAACTGAAAGTTCCAGAATGGATTGAAATACATCTCGAATTTGTATGTCGACACAATCCGTAACTTTGCATTAATTTAAAGTAACTGGAAGGATGCGAGATTCGTTCCAAGCCGAGGTTCATATCGCCGAAGTTTTACTTTATCTAGTTACGCATTCAGGGATATCGAACTTGGTGGGAGAGTGAAAAACATTACTTTGATATAAAATTACTCTGTTTCTTGTTTGGTATTCAAAACTACTGCCAATTATTTCAGTTAGTAGCACTGCTGTAACCTCACAGTTCTTCAACTAGTTGAACGTGTAAACTGTTTCTCTAAAACTCCTTAAATGCAAAGAAGTTGGATACCCTCCAGCGTATTTCAACACTTCTTAAGATAATTCGAAGTTAGGCATATTACATCTTATTCAATGCTTGATTTTATGGTCTAAATAAACTCTCCCAATCGCACTTAAAAGTGTGATTAGTCCCTATATTTAAAATTGATGCTTCTAATATTACCGACAGATGACACTTTTGTAAAACAACTGCTGTTTCACTAAGTATTTTAATGCCAAATTACGGTATAAGTAGTCCGTAACCAAGCCTATACATAAGATGTCACACGGTATCAAAAACTGAAGTGCGGAACTCCTTAACAGAACAGGCCTCAAGTAAATGACACGTTCACTTCAGACCTGAATTCTGTTCGCTCTCTGTACTGCTTACATTATTTTCTGTTATAGAATTAAGTGCATTTGGATCCAAATCCCAATATCTTTTCATCCGGGTTTCTCTACCAGCTGCATCATCTGTCACCTTCCCATGTCGCCCTTCACCTTTCAACAGTCCAATAACAAAAGATTCTCGTGGCGAAACGGAAGGAACTCAGCAGCTGCTAAATAAAGGCAAGCCTTCGTATTGGAGCAAATCCTTCATGTTTCATGGCAAGTGTAGAGAAAAAGGATGCCTGAATGCAGCACGTCTGACATTCCTTAATAACACGAGGAGCGTGACAAGACCGCATTCTGATCGCTTAGCCTTGAATCAACAAAGCTGACAAACGTACTCATGCTTGCAATACAACTTTTATGCCAGACTGAAGTGGCAATTCTGCGAACATCAGGGACAGCCATAGAAGTTGTTTTGTTTCACAACACAATTGATTAATGAATACACATGCTCTATTTAGCGTAAATTCGCTTTAGCGCTATCCAAAGGCAATATTTTTTATCGCAATATAAAAATACTCAGATATTAAAATAATTGCTTACAACCCAAGTTCAGGACAAGGACGTGCATCCATTAAATTAGGAGCCAATTGTTTAGGAGTCTACACCATCTGCTTTTGGCTATTCGAACAGCTAATCAGAGATCAGAACCTTTGGTTTGGTTTTGCAACGTGAAAAATATATCATGCATCATTGCTGTGGTTTACTTGTATTACAATAATCATGGACTGTTTCCATAGTAATAAAATTTCGCGAAACAATAATTATATATAATAAAAACATTGGAATATAAAATACACTTTTAGTGGTTATTGTATGTAATGCTCGGCAAATGTTATTAATGTAATATTAACATTCCCGAAAACCGCTTTCCTCCCCCACAATGTAGTAAACGTAAACAATGTCTTTTTATCACGAAAATTCAAAAATTCAACGAAATCAGAAAATGTTCAAAGCGCTCTGTCAGACCATCGATTTGTATTTGCTGTGCGTCATCAGATATTTTTTCCCGCAAAGAAGATGCCCAAAAATTAGTAGCTTTCTTATGCTGTTTCATATTCTTTGAGGATGTTAAGTTTCTTCGATGTTAAGCGGTCATGTTTGCAACATTTTTTTACATATATGAATTATTCATTTCGATCACTATACCCTTTTTCGGTATTCTTGTTATCTTTCATTTTTTTAAATGATTTTCTTCTCCTATTTTTGTGAATTGAGTTTATAAATACGCACGCTGTTAATACGTATCGTTCTTAAAGTACATTCAAATGGCGATACATGTCATGATTTTAACTACACCAGAGAAAGTAATATATATATATATATATATATATATATTGATTAATGAATACACATCCTCTGTTTTTAGCGTAAATTCGCTTTAGTGCTATGTCCAAAGGCAATATTTATTTTTATCGCAAATATAAAAATACTCAGATATTAAAATAATTGGTTACAACCCAAGTTTAGGACAAGGAATTAAATTGGGAGCCAACTGTTTAGGAGTCTACACCACCGAAATTATAATCTCGAAACAGAATATTTAGTTTTATGTACAATACTGCATTGCTTGGAAAAGCCCAATGAACACGAGTATAAAACTCACAATTATTATGCAGACTTTTATTATCTATTATTTATTTTGTTTAGCGTACAGATAAAATATAAATATTGGACGAGCAAACCTATTTATAGATTGTCAGTTCAGTTAGCCAGTCGACAGCACTATTTAAGAGTAAGTGCAAGTGAGGCTCCAGAGAAGGATGTGCGAGATAGTCATCAGTGATATGATGCATAGTCTGCACAGCGCCACACACGCAAAAGGGCGAGTGTCAAAATCTCCACAGATGTAATAACAGGGAATAGCAGCCTTTTCCTGGTCGTAAACCTGCTTACGATTGAAACAAATGGAGCTAGAGATGGAGAAGACATCTTAATGTATAAGATAAGAACGGTGGTTATTTTTGATTTTATTTCTTTCATGGTAGCTTATTTTCTGAAGCATGGAGGAGTGATCTGGGAAAGAACAAGAAACCATAAGAGAGAAGTTGCCCCTAACCTGTCAGAGATGGTTCTCTAGGGGAAACTTTTCGGGTAGGTTCTCGTTGTTATGTTCAGCTGTGTATCCACGAGAGTCGTGTGGTGACTTCGGCTCCAAACTGGCGAGCAATACTCTGTAAGTGGACAGACCAGAGCCAGTATTGCTGATCTAAGGGTCGAAGTGTTACGATCCTAAGTTGTATGTGTGAGCTTTTTTATGATATTGTTCCTGGTAAATCTTTAACTACGTTTTTTAAAATACTGTCGATGTGTAAAGATGAGATCAAGTGTGACACCAAGAATCAGCAAGGATTACTTTTATGGATTAGAGTTCTGTTGCAGAAGTTTATTTTTAGTCTTCTGTGGGCCTCGTTTATTTAGCTGTAAAGCTGAAACAAAAGTTTCGCTGGAGTTTGGAGTCCCCAGGTTTCAAAATAGTTTTGCAGTGGGCTCAGTTCTTTGCTCATCGTTTCCTTGAGACATTGAAAGGTGTCTTGGGAGGTGACTGTTATGTGGTCAAAGTAAATAAACTTCCGAATGGCTGATTAATATCTAAATTGTCCAGATGACAGCAAATGGGAAAATATAATTAATAATGAAGATCGCGGGCTACCACATCAAGAAGATTTAAATAAAATATTTTGATAATCTGATAAATGAAAGTTTGGACTTAGCTTAAAATGTAAAGCTCTTCCTCTGATTAAATAAAATCCAATAGCAACCGACTACTTGGATAAGGTTCAACTTCCATGGAACATGAAAAGGATCTAGGAATAAGAGAACAGTCCAAAATGCGATTTTCACTCAAATACAGTACGGCTACAAACGGGACTCTCATTAATTTACTAGCAGACACAAACATGCATTATTCCCCTAATAATGAGTGACTATTATACCAAATAATAGTCACTCCTTATTTAGAGTGCTGTATTAAAGTTTGAACTGACTTCTCAAGTACAAGAAAAGATATTTAAACAAATTCAAGAAAGCTGTATGCTGTACAATGATTTGAGGGATACTGTTTAGCAAGAATAGTATTCCTTGTAGTTTTTAATTGGTACGACACTTTATTGTCAGTAGTTGTTTTATTTAGTGAAAAGCAATTCCTTTCATGTGAAGGTTATTTTCATTACTGTTTGAATATCATTTTAGATTACTTTTCTGACAATTGCACGTGCGTAGCCGCTGAAAGGCTGATCCTCTGAGACTTTCACAATTTAATTACTGGTTTTCGCAACCCATTCAGCATCCTACGTCTTATTACAAGCAGCAATTTAAATTTTTAAATACATAACTTATTAACTCTTTTATCTAAATCAGCGTTCTCGGCATAGCTTTTCAGTTTATAAAGTGAAAAATACCTCGGGAAAACTACAGTGGTTGTCATAGTAACTAGTGGTAGATAACGTTTGATTTTACGTTGGATCACCGCATTTGTATGGTTCTGAGTTATCTCTTTCTACACGCCGTAGATTTCTACGGTGACGGATAGGATACGAAGCCAGGATGAAGAATAAAAGCATACATTCAGATTGTAAAACGTTGTAAGAGAAAAGGAAGTCTTATAAATCTTCGATTTATAGGAATATTACAAAAATGCGCCAGTCCTTCCAGTACGTTAAAACTTTGTTTTTACGTGACTTCTATTCTCCAGAAAACAAATTTGATGTTGACGATAAAAAGAGCGATTGCCGTCCGCAAAATTACACACTCTTCTGGAGCGGAGATGCAAAGGCATAGAAAAAGATTCAGTGGCGATTTCCCAAAGAGACTACGGTTAGCATAATTCAAATTTGAATTATTTATTTTTTTTTTATGTCAACCCCACCAACGAAAGGTTGTAAATCTACAGTGCATTTATTCTCTAGGTGAATCAATAGATATACCCGAATTCCTGCTCTGAAAACAAAGGTTCAGTTTTATGGCAGACTTCAAGCCTCCAATAAGCGAACAGTATCATATCTAATCTAATTTAAATGAAGAAACGTGTTTCAGAGCCAATCAGCTAAAGTAGGATGGTAGAAAGTCACTTAAGAATATGCAGATAATGAACAACACAATGATTGTGACACTGCATCTATTGCGATGGCATTGAAAGTATCTGCAACCCCGAGAGAATAAAAAATAATCGCAACTGCAACCGCAACCTCCAACTAATTAAAAAAAATCCGCAACCAGAAGCTGCAATCCCAAGATTAAAATAAAAAGAATCTGCAACCACAGCTGCATGAATTTAACAGTGGCATGAGATTCAAGATAATAATGCCAAAGAAGTAATCATCTGCGCGTACTGTGGCATATTTTTTTATAAACTTTCGTAATTTCTGTGAAATCAGAGTTTAACAAGTTGTTTAAAAAGATTGCAGGTGCTCAAAGTTTTAAATCTATAACCTTAATTGAAACTACTGAAAATTTACGTACAAAATAGAGCAGAACAAGTTTACTTGTGAATGATTTAAAGTTTATGATCAAACATTATATCCTTATTTCCCTAACTGGAACATCTGCGAGTAACGACTCTAAGCGACTAGCTTGAAGCTTGATGACCAGAAGATCAAGAGTATCCAGGAAAAAAACAGCTTACATGTTTAATATCGCAGCTATAAATAAATGTTTAATATTTTGAATAAACTCACAATATTATACATTAAAAGAGATTGCAATAATCACAACATATTAAGGATTGCAGTTACAATTCGCAATTGGAATTCTGGGATGGAAAGGATCTTCAAATTGGCAACAATTTGAAGATCCAACAATTCAGCGGAATTCAGTTGTTTTCAAATATTTAAGAATTATTTTACGAAACCGATCAAGGTCGACATGAGTGAGAGGAAGCAAAATTTGTAATACTTTGTCAGCAATGATATCACATGCGGCAAGGAATCGATAAAAGACAGTTGAAGTTTAATGTGCGCTGAATTTAACGGGTGATTTACGGCGCCATCAAAGCGTGCGTTCGAATCTATTTAAGCTCATTTCAGGATAAAAAAAAAATGCTGCACACTAGAAACAAACTCAAATGTCGATTATCTGCTATTTCATAAATATTCATAGGTGGCGCTTGTAACGTTAGCAGAAAATGAAAGCAAAGTGGGAGCAAAATAAGCTTACAGGTAAGTTAGGTTTTGGCATTACAGAAAAATAACATTATTTTGAAACAGTAAAAGCTGCTCAAAGAAAGCGAAGAAAAATAATTTATGTTCTATTAACTAAAATAAAATAGTTTCACTGTTTATTTCAAAGAAATGGTTATTGGAAATCAAATTTGAATTTGGTAACATGAAACGTCGAAAATTTTGTTGGAAAATTTCAAGGTCCAGGAAAGTTATATGAGGTTCAATACTGCACTAAAAATAAGGAAATGCTATACGATAAAATAAATGAATATTTTCTCTTCAAGGGACTCTTAAAACTAGGTTCCTATAGCCTCGTGCGAGGTTATGGGAACCGACAAAGCAACTTTGTCAGTCTCATTGCGTTTTTAATGAGAATATGTTTATTGAAATATCAATTCAATATTAATTATATGAAGAACCAAAGGCTTCAATTCGGCGATCGCCTAATTGAAGCCTTTGGCTCTTCATATAATTAGTAATTTATTAGGACACCTTCTTGGCAATTCTCATAGTAGGGTATATGTAAGTTCTGTTTGCTACAAACTTGGTATTTTTTTAGGTCTACCTACTCACTGATGAGACCTCAATAAAGGTTGAAACCGGTCTGGGTAGTGACCTTCTCTCACTCATAATGTAGAACAGTAATACAGCTCCTAGGAGCTGGGTTTCACATTATGGGGAAATATCAAGAGTAGTGATCGGAACTTGCCCCACCCTTACAATGAGTTGCCTCAGTGTTGCACTCCCTCAAGGGTCAGTTGTAACACTATCCAGGTATTTGCTTCTTGGACTCGCTGAACTTTATATATTTATTATATTCGGCATGAAACTTTTTGAGTTTCTTATTCGGCTATGAAACAATATGAGATGTAATATCCCTTAACTTAAATATCAATACATTGGAATCAAAGCGCAACTTCACAATCGTGTTTGGGTGAGTATTGATTACGTTTTGAAGTGATGTTTTCACATATTTTTTCTCTCATATCAGAAGTGCAACAAATACTTAAAAGACTATTGAAAAAAAGTTCAAAAGACTTCATTTCAGCGAAGTAAAATAATATTCTAAATATTACTATAGGGAATATTATAAATTCATCCAGTTATTGTATAAATTCATGTACTACTTAAAAGACGAGTTCTGCTCAGGAGCTCTATATTGATATTTTATTAGCGCTCAATTTTGGTTTCACTGGCCAGGACAGCTCCGAATTAAAAAAAAAAAAAAAAAAAAAAAAAAAAAAAAAAAAAAAAAACCGCTTGTCAAATCTCATTGTCTTTTAAATAGTACAATACAACTCCGATGAAGAAGGCTGTATTTTCATGAGCTCTCTGGTCTATATTTTTCGAAACGTCCTACGTTAAAGGCATCTAAATATGAAACAAGGATGGATTATAACGTCCCTGTTTCTGTTGCTTAAAAGGAATAATAAAATGCTTAAAAGAATATTTGCATTTGATCATTTCCTGGAAAACGCAGTGGATATTTCTGATGTAACGGAATGGCATAACCAAGTAATTTTTCCTTCTTCAAGTGCAGTATCCGTCTTAGACTCCCTAACCGTGGTTAAAAATACAAATTTAGAAGCCGCCCACACTTGAAATTTCAGAATACGAACTTTAAAGAAAACTAGAACAAAATAATCTAAAGATTAACAGAGATCGCATTTTAACTGTATAATAATGATGTCCTCAAGAAGATGCGGTCTTACAAGAAACAAGAATCCTTTTCTTGTAAGTTCAAGTGTTTTAATAATGTCATCAATACAAATCTGAACTTTCTTAATGATGTAACTACTAGTGTTCTCTGTGTTCAACAACAAACAATAAGAAGGTTAATAAGAAAGAACTGACTTCAAGATAATCCATTATCGACTTTCTGGTAATAATATACTCGGCATTTGCCTCTAGGAAACACTTGTGGTGCTTTCTTAGTTTCAAGTACTTTGACAAGCACTCGCAAAGTGCTAATTTTTAAAATCAAAACATGCTTCAAACTGCAGACTAATTTCTCTAAGATGGGAATATCAAACGATGATTTATTTATTTATTTTGTACTGACAGTTTGTTATTTATTCAAGTTTTCGCTATTTCAACTTTTACCAACATGTACATTTGACCCTTGAAGAACGCAGGTTTGAACTGCGCGGTTCCACTCATACGCGTTTTTTTTTTTTTTTTTTTTAAATAAATATATGGGAAAATTTTTGGAGATTTGCGACAATTTAAAAAAACTCGCAGACGAACCGCGTAGCTTAGAAATATTGAACAAATTAAGAAAAAGTTAGATATGTCATGAATGCATAAAATATACGTGTAGAACGTGTAGATATTAGTTTATTTTATCATTTACTACCATGAAGTAAACACAGATCTATTATAAAAAGTTAAACTGTTTCAAAATTTACGCAAACACTTACAGACCGTACATGGCCATTTAAAGTCGAGAGAAATGTAAAGATGCAATATTAAATCATAACTACACAAAATTAATGTTATTAATTAGTTAAATTAATTAGAATGAAATAAAAATTTTATAACGATGCTGCATAGGTTAGGCTACCACGAAGCAATCGTATTGCTGCTGCTTTGTTATCAATGCATGATTCCTTATACTGTACCTGTAAATAAATATGAATGATTTCTTTTTTACGTTATCATTTAATTTTAGATATCTAGTGTTAGTAATACGTATGACATATGCAGTTTTGTATCATATATGACAATATATGCCGGCCTGGTTGGCCGAGTGGTTAGCGTATCCGCTGTCTAGCCAAAAGGCTGTGGGTTCGAATCCCGCCGTAGGCATGGACGTTTGTGATTGACTGTGGAAATACTAGTGGTGGTGGGCAGTAGATGGTGTAGGTGACGATAGTTGCGGTTTGCTGTAGTTGGTGGATTGAATAGTGGAGATGGAGAGTTGTGGAGTGGATGCCCTCCCTCGATGAGTCTTTGGATTCCTTGGAGGTTTCATGTCATAATAGTAATATTGATGTAGGTACTGACAGATAGACGATTCATCTTGTAAACAGACGACGCAAACTTATGGTACCGATAATTACAGTGATTTAAGTGTATTTTCATTTCCTTGTGATTTTCTTTAATAATAGATTCTTTTCTGCAGCTTACTTTATTGTAAGAATACAGTATATAAGACATAGACGTCATGCAAAATATGTGTTAATCGACTGTTATGTTATAGGTAAGGCTTCTGGTCAACAGTACGCTGTTAGTAGTTAAGATTTTGGGGGTGTCAAAAGTTATACGTAGATTTTCGAACAACGCGGGGAGTCGGCGATCCCAACCCCTGCGATCGTGCAACGCTAGATAGAATTTAATCAAAGTGAATTGCTTTGACAAATTTAAATGAAACTTGATTCTTTTTCTTTTGTAAAACTACATATCCTTATTTAGCGACGATCGGCGAATTTTATGACCAAAACAATTTGAAATAATACAAATTAAAATTAGTATCGTGAATTTTAAAATATATATATATATATTTTTTTTTTGACAGAAATGTTATATTTTAACATAAACATACATAAAACAAGTTTTAAAAGAGGTATACCGTGAGTAGACATATCGATACAAAATTAATAACGGAAAAAACTCACGTACAAAGATTATTTAATAGTATAATTTTCGCCTGCGATTATATATTTTTTATAAAATATAAAAAATATATAATTTTTTTTATATTTTATATAATTAGTTAGCCTTTTTAGATCTAATTCTTCGACAACCAGATGGTAACCTACATTTCTCAGTTTATAGAAAGAAGACTCATGCAGGCCATTATATCCATGCGGAATCTCATCACCATTCCAGTCAAAAGGCAGGAACTATTAAAATTTTAGCGAATTTTAGGGAATTGGTTTAATATCCGTTGTGATATGTGTGTAATCTGGTTGCCCTCCTTTCCAGGTGTTTTCAACCCGGATTGGAATTTATGGATGCTCTTTTCAGAGTTCAAAGTCGGAGATTCTGGTGAATCTGTGGCTATCAACATTAAAATTAAGTTTCAGAATTCTCATTTGTGCTGTCTTCATCTTAAGACTTTTCAATGTGCAAGAACGATGGTCACGTGATAAATGTAATATGCGGATTGCAAACCTATATCAAGATAATTAGAAAAAATCAAGATGTTTTATCTGTTGGCCTGGTTGGCCGAGTAGTTAGCGTATCAGCTCACCAACGAACAGGCAGTGGGTTAAAATCTCACTGTGGCATTGCGACTTTAATAGAGGTGGTAGGTTAATCCTGTGCGAGACCACTACGAGCGTCTTTTATGAAGCCTCTTCAGGCCTCCAATAAGTTTTGTTTGGTTGTTAGAAGAGCTGGTTTCCGAATATCTACATCTTGGCTCACTCACGCTATTAATGTAGTGCAAATTTAAATTTTTTTTTCGCTGACTGGATTCACATTTGCAAAAAATTAAACCACTACTGTAGACTAGCGTGCACGTATATTTGAACCAAATGGAGCCTTTCTCAAGAAATAACGAGTTCGAACCACAGTTCAAGATGATAGCAATTGTAAGATGCGATCGACGGAGTCTTATGGACAACCCGTTTCATGACATCGTCAACGGAGGGTGTTCCAACTGCTGAATTTTCAGCTATTCAATAGAACAACACTCAGTATATATTACTGAATTCATTCGGTATAATTCTGCGTTATCTCCGTCCGTAGCACAGTCGGTTTCGAGGTTGCCCTTTGTGAAAAGATCGAAGTTCGAATCCCGTCTGGAGGTAGAATAACCTTCATAAGGGATTTTCATTTGAATTTAAGTTAGACGGTCTCATGCGGAAGTGTGTTCAGGCCTAGCCACCCTATTCCATCGAAATAGGGTGGCTAGGCCTGAACACACCCACCGCTGTTTCATCCCCTCTCCTGGAGACGGTGACAACATTCATCCCTATAATGCTCTTTTAAGTGCTTGCAAATTCTGAGCTTTTGCCCACACTCGAAAGAAATTTAACACTCTTTAATTATTCACGTTTTGAACTTAAACACAGTCCAACATAAATAACCCATCGTCGAAACAGAGATATTTTTAATGCGCTTACTTTATAACTGCAACTGAACTTAGATAAAATCTGCCAAGTACGAAAGTACATACGACTCGGGTGAGACAGTGCTGTTCCGTTGACTACAAAGTTATTTCGTCACTTTGCAACGGGTAAAATAATGTGTTGTGGAGGTTACAATACAGTGATATTTTAGATGTAACATTATAAAGAAATCTCGGTCTTGTTAAAAGCAAGTTCTGTTTATCGAACTCATTTATGTTTTGTAATACTGTTACGACTACGATGGGAAATGAATTCTCTTTCGGTAGAAAAAAATGGCATTGTGGATGTGAGAAATATTAAAGGAAGAGAAGGACGAGTAGAATTGACTGAATCTGCTACGATATTCATTCACACTTTTAATCTTAATCTGCATCATCGATGAGTTAAAAACAAATGACCCAACGCTGAACTGCCTGGAAATTCATTTGTTTTAGATGCTGAAATTAAAAGCATTTGAAAATTAAACAAATCTTAAAGTTGGTGTGGGGGAGAAGTATTAAGAATAATGGGCAAGATGTGGTACATCATGCAGATGAATGGGATACTTCGTTACTCAGGGAAATATCTATGATAACTTAACAGATTAAAATGCGAAAATGTTTCATGTCGGTGGATAAAAATCATGGGCGATTACTAATTCTGGAAGAATAAACCAAGAACAATGGAAAATAAGGAAGCAGGAATATTAGCAGTACTCAACATGAGTTCGTCCACAAAGGGTAGTAAGATAGCAAACTGATTTATCACGATGATTTGCAGAAACTTTCTTGGCACAAACAAACGGATTTTTCTGCCCACATAAAATTGATTAGGCTTTTTTTTTTTTTAAATAGAGTATTATATTTCAGTTCTAATCCAATGTTAATAAGGATATCGATATTATGACCTAACTGATTTTCTATTGGTTAAGTATTTGATAAAAATGACAATTTTTGCAACATCAAATTTAATGAAATTAAATTGAAAAATAAAATTGAAATTAAATTGAAATTAAATTAAATTTAAGAAAAACTGGAAAAGGAAAAGAGGCCTTAGGGATTGGGATGATGAAATTAAATGCATTATTGAAGAAAAGAAAAAAACATAAAAATTGGCTCAACCTAGAAACAATAGAATCAAAAGTCGAACACAGCAGAAAAAAAGCAACATGCAGGAGAATAAACAGAAACAGATGGAACAATTTTGTAACAAAATTAGAGAGAGACTGTATGCTCAAAAGACTTAATGCATATAAAATCCTCAAAGAACTAAGCAATGAAACTAGAGAAAAAGCAGATATTAATACCATTAAAATAGAAACATGGCAAAATTACTACCAAGATCTATGGTATGATGAAAACATTCAAAACAGAAAACTACCCTTTGTAAACATCTCTGATAACTTGGAAAACATCACTCTAGAGAATTAACAGAAGCATTAACCCAAAGCAAAACAGGAAATGCTCCAGGAGAAGACAATATAAACTTGGAACTTATCAAATATGCAGGACTTGAATTCTCACTCAGGTTACTTAACTTTTATAATATGATCTGGAAAGAAGGAAAATGCCACAAGATTGGACCAAAGCAATAGTTATTCCCATCTACAAAAAAGGACGCAAATCTGATTGTAACAATTATCGTGGAATCAGCTTACTTAGTACCTGTTATAAAGTATATGCAAAAATCTTAGCATATAAACTTAAACGTATAGTAGACCCAAAATTAATAGAACAACAAAATGGATTCAGAAAAGGCAGGTCTTGCATAGCCTCTGCATTTACGTTAAAATTGTTAATTGAAAAACACAGAGAATGAACATAGAAACACACATAGCTTTTATAGATTACACCAAAACATAGAAAACTATGGGAAATCCTAGAAGAATATGAAATACCAAACCAACTCTTTAGATCCTTGTATAATATATATCAAGATAATAAAATATCTGTGAAGTACAATAATTCAACATCAAGCTGGAAACCAATACATCGAGGAGTACGTCAGGGTTGCCCTCTCTCACCGGTTTTATTTAATATATACATAGATAAAATCATAAAAGAATGGAAGATAACTAATGAAGGAGGATTCAAGATAAACCGTAATACCAGATTAGCTACTCTTCTTTTTGCTGATGACCAAATAATCTTTGGAAATAATGAAGATGAACTACAAAAATCATTATGCAGTCTAAATAATCTGATAAAAACATATGGTATGGAAATATCAATAGACAAAACAAAAGTCATGGCCTTCAAAAGTGCCAATCCAGTAAGAATCAAAATAGTAATAAACAACAAAATAATAGAGCAAGTAAATACATTCAAATATTTAGGTTGCACAATGTCATATGAAAATGAAGCTGATATAGAACAAGATATCAAACTTTTTAAAAGTAACGGGCATTATAAATAAAATTTTTAAACCCAATTATGTACAAAAACACACACGAACATAAAAAAAAGCAGATGAAAGAAGAATTGAATCAACCGAAATGAAATTTCTGCGCAGAACTGAAGGAGTTGCAATAATGGATAAAATGAAAAGCAGCGAAATCAGAAAAAAACTTGGAATTACAACCTCCCTAAATGAAACAGTTATTTGCTATAGAGAAAAATGGAAAGCACACGAATACTGAGGATGAAAAGAAGCCGAATACCTAAACAAATTCTAAATTACCACCCAAAAGGTACTTGATGCAGAGGAAGACCCTTAAAAATATGGAATTGGGTCCGGAACAGGCCACTTGGTCTATAAACCTGGAAAGGAAGAAGAAAAAAATTAATGAAATTATCGCAATACTGGAATTAAAATCAATAAAAAAATATGGAAGAGAAATATACGCTTGAGAAAGAATGAAGATAATACAAAGGAGATTAATGAAAGGACCTGAAAGACGATTCAGAATGATAGTTAATGAAAACTCAAAAATATGTCCACGTTATTATTTTAATAGCGTGTAGTAAGTGCTTTAAATATTCCATTTAGATTTTACGCCATGAATAAAACAGTTATATGTTTGCAACAAAATGGTATCATGTTTTCACTTTATTCTGCAACAATAGGTAATAGATAACAATCACTCATCAGTGATTGTTATCGACTATCGAACAATCCCAGACAGAAGGAAGGCCCTTTTGCACACAATATTTGTTACATGCTCAGATCTCTCTAGCAAGTGAATCCGTTTCTACTAGAACTTAAAATGTCTACTTAATTCTTCTCAACTGTTTAATTTTTCAACGTTTAGAGCTTTCGAACTACAAAGTGACAAACAGAGTGAGTTTCTAGTGTTATTTATTAATTTAACTTAGGGTGTGATATAACCGTTTCAATCTGACCAACAATCTCAAATTTGACTTACGGAATTAGGAAATAATTTGCATCATTTAAAATGTTCGCGCTAATAATAAAAAGTTTCCTAAATAGATAGCTTTAGTTATAGTATATAAGGGAATTATTTCCACTTAGAAAAAATGTTGAATGAATGGATCTACTTAATATGATGCGACATGATCTTTTTTTTTTTTTAATGGAATCTACAGAAAAATAATTTTTAATTTCGAGCAGGCTACAAAATGCTACTTGAAATATTGGTGATTAGAAAGTCAAATAACTAAGTGTAACCATAAATATTGCGTGAATTAACAGGCTGAATTACTTATGCAGAAATATTCGGTTTGGAGTGCTGCGGTTGCACTCGCAGGTTAATCAAAAATATAACGAAGAAACTGAAGAAATGTTTATTAATTTACAGATATTTTTCTTAACGTACTACCCGCACCTAAGGCTGATTAACTGAGCCTCATTTGAATGAGCTTCAGAAAAACGTAACCGACATTCTCAGTAAGATTCAAAGGGAGGGAGGAGAGTTAAAGGCATAGAAACAGACGGAGAATCGTTGAAGTTGAAATAATAACAGAAATATTTTAACATTCTAATATTAAATACTATTCCCGTTCATTGCAATTATTTTGAATACAATCATAATTAATAATAAGGACATCACACAATTTCTTAGGTCTTCTTAAAAGAAAAGGAGAAAGAAGAAAACATGGTGACAAACGAAGCATTACTCTTATTTTTACAGATATAAGAAGAAAGCAGATTCAGCCGTAAGTATGCTAAGAAAGATCTTCTGAAATATTTCCAATGCTATTTGAGGTTTTATAAATACTATGTTAGTTACAAATGCAATTTTGCATTTTGTTGTGTAGCGAATGCAGTTCAGGCAGAAAATTAATTGCAGTCAGTTTTTATTGGACGGTGGTAAAGCATACTCTTTTGACACACGTAAATATTTCTATTGGTTTATCACATTCAGTTAAAACACAGATCTAATAAGGTTTGATCTGATAATCTGAGATGATCTCAGAAAAAAATTAAATCGAAACCCAAACAGCGTTGTCAGTAAACAATTTGAAATGCATTCGACATGCCTACGTTTTTAAAAATAGGTAGGCAGAACGTAGAAATACAAGAGGGATCAGGTTTATAAACATTTAAAGTGATAATTGTGGATCTTCTCGTCATATGTTAATGTGTATAAAATCGGTACAAAGAACGCATGTATATCCGCCAGATTAATACCAGTAACACACGCATTTTAAGACTTCATCGGAAGGAGTCCAAATCATCATATGAATGCTTCCGTTATTAAATGAAAGAGTGTAACAACAACAACAAATGCTCAATTTCTACGACTGAAACAATCTCCCGATGAAAAGAGAGGAAAGATAACCGAAACAATGAGAAAAAGGTCCCGGTCACAGTAGAATAAGCTGTTTGGATGAAGTTAGAAAATTGAAATTGCTAATTTTGAAAAGGGTGAAAGGCTAAAACATCATTGGTATGATGAGAGAGTTGCCACATCAGGAGACATCAAGCTAACACAAATAACATAATATATTCAACAGATATTTACCTAAAATCAGAAGAAAAGGTAACGAACACAACTTAGTACGAAGCAATAGGATAAACACGAGTTGATGACGAAGGATCGTAACAAATCAAATAAAAAATATAAGTTCTGAAAACGTAAACATATTTGGATAACTATTATCTAGAGTGCGTATATACAGACATAAAAATAGCAACCAATTTTAAAAATACTCAAGAAATTGGCATAAGGTATTCTAAAACGTTTGTGGACATTACAGCAGAGTACAAGTCACAAAGAGTACAATTATAACGCATTAAAAGTAAAAATATTTGAATACTCTTATCTCAAGTGTGTATATGTGTGCACAAAAGGACAGTTTCCCCCAATCGCGCTCGACCTGATTTAACTTTTGCACAGAGGGAAGAACAAAGACGCCAACTCCGAAGACAGCTACAAGAAAAACGCCAAAATGGAGACAACAGTTGGACCATAGACTACAAACAAACCAAACTAGTGCAAAAATCAAGTGACGCTACTAGTAACCGCAAAGGAGACTAGTATGCAGGCACTGCATAGGAAACGTGCAAGACCCTTGCGGGCAAAGCCACGCCTCACAGAACCTTGCATATCTACTTCACCAATATTTGTGGTCTCAACTCCAACTTTAATAGTGTCCACTATCATCTGCAGTCCACCAAACCCCACCTACACTTTTTTTAACAGAAACTGAAATCTCACCTTCCCCAGCACTATCCATCTCAACCTTCCAAACTATAAACTCATTAAGTTCTTTCGACCGAAAGGTGGCGTTTGCGCATATATCTGCTCTGACATACCCTGCCAGAGAGCAACTAACCTAGAATCGCCCAACCTTCACCTCCTTTGGTTGAAAATATTTCCCCACTCAGTCAAATTCATCTGCTGTTGCTATCGCTCTCCTAATACCACCAACCACTCCGAGCTCTTTAATTTGATTTCACTCCTAACAGTGAAATCATTCTCCTAGCTGAATTTAATGTCCATAACAACAACTGGCTTTCCTCTTCCTGTTGTACAGATCCTGCAGGCAGAGATGTTGAAACATTTGCCATCACTAACGACCTTACACAAATTGTTCTCAAGCCAACCAGAATAACAGATAACCCGAATCACTCTCCAAATACCCTAGATCTCTTCCTTACCAATGACCCTTCCAAATATGCAGTGAATGTAGTGAGCCCCCCCCCGCCCCCATAATTCTAACCACAACCTAGTTCTCATACCTCCCCATGCAATAGCGGTTACAAAATCCCACACACACAAGAGCAGTTTGTCATTCTAACAGTGCCGAATGGAACAGCCTCTGAGATTACTATGCTTTATTCCCATGGTTGGACTATTGTTTCCAGTCTTCCAATCCAAACATATGCAGGGAACGTATCACCAAAGTAATCCTCACTGGCATGAAAACATACATTCCCCACATTGATCTGAATTGCCGTCCCCTATCTAAACCCTGGTTCTCCAAAAGATGTGTCAAGGCTGTACAAATGAAAAATCAGACATACCACAACCGACTCAAATCAAGAACTCCATTCTCCTTCAGTGCCTATACTGAAGCTCGAAAAAGATTCGCAAGAAAATTATCAATACTTCCAAAACAGAATTTGAACAGGCAAAAGCAGGAAACTTGCAGCTTGTCCAAGCGGCAGCCATGCCTTTTGGCTTCTTGCCAAAGCAATTGGTCGCAACTTTCGCCCTACATTATTCCCACCCCTATCATACCCAGATGGCTCAATTGCAACATCACTAATAGAAAAAACAAACTAATCTCCTGGCTTCACACTTTGCCTCCAATGCATGACAATGGCAAACGCCTCCCAGCCATTCCAGCTGCCCAACATAAAATGCCCCCTGTATTCTTTTGCCAGAAAGAGATCATAAACCTGTGGTCTAATTAGACACAAAAAAGGCTCCTGGTCCTGATGGCATTCCTCCAGTTGTCCTAAAGAATAACAAATCGTTGCCATCTAAGTACCTCCCTATCTAACGCATGAAAATCTCTGAACAGTGCTTGGAGCGTTTTAACAAGAATAAAACTGATTTTGTGCGTTGATTTATTACTATGGATGAGACTTGGATTCACCTTTGCACACCAGAATCCAAACAGCAGTCAAAGCTGTGGACAGAAGCCGGTTGTTCAGCGCCAAAGAAGACAAAGTCGGTTCCATGAGCAGAAAAGGTCATAGCATCGGTGTTTTGGATGCTAAAGGCATTTTGTTTATTAATTATCTTGAAAAAGGGTAAAACAATAACCGGGGAATATTATTCCGATCTTTTAACCAGAATAGACGAAACAATTCGCGAGAAAAAAAGACTCGGTTTGCAGAAGAAAAAAATCATCTTTCATCAGGATAATGCACCTGCCCACAAAGTTGTTTTGGCGATGGGAAAATTAAGGGATCTGCACTATGAATTGTTGGAACATCCACCCAATTCCCCAGATTTGGCTCCCTCTGACTTCTATCTCTTCCCAAAACTAAAACTCTTCCTCGCTGGTCAACGTTTTTCTTCGAATCAAGAAGTGATTGCAGCTGTAGAGGGGTATTTTGCAGATCTTATTGAGAGCATTCCAGCGATGCTCCACCGCCATTATCCCATCCCACTGCAGGGATGGGATAATGGCGGTGGAGCATCGCTGGAATAAATGTATTAGTCTTAAGGGAGACTGTGTCGAAAAATAAAACGAATTTTGAAATTATAATTTAGTTTTTTCATTGTTAGGCCGAGAACTTTTCAGACATCCTCATATATCACCCATGTCTGGACAAATGCCATGGAGAAATTTGGCGAATCTCAAGTAGTTGCACTCGATATCTCCAAAACATTTGACCGGGTCTGACACAAAGGCTTACTAAGCAAACTCCCATCATTTGGACTGCCTC
Organism: Typopeltis vanoorti; assembly: GCF_054136105.1. Lineage (NCBI taxonomy): Eukaryota > Metazoa > Arthropoda > Arachnida > Uropygi > Thelyphonidae > Typopeltis > Typopeltis vanoorti. The sequence continues at coordinate 77,416,610 of NC_143558.1, read as the reverse complement.
AGGACTTCTGCAGATGGATTGCCAGCTTCCTGTCTGGACGCACAATATGTGTAATGATAGACAGTTCCCTATCCTCTCACCATCCAAATAATGCCGGGGTCTCACAAGGTTGAGGTCTCTCACCGACCTTCTTCCTTCTGTATATCAATGACCTACTTCAGTTGACCTCCAACCCAATACACAGTTTTTCAGATGACAGCACATTGCACTCCTCCCTTTCATTTGATAAACCTTATCCTACACAACTCACTTCAACCCACAGAATATTAACCATAACTTCCCTTAATTCAGACCTCCAAGCCATCCTTTAATGCTAGTAAAACCCAGCTCTCTCTTATTTCCCACATAAAGAACCATTTTCCCCCAGTATTATTTTTGATAACACTCAAGTTCCCACACAAGATGAAATTTCTCTTCTCGGAATTACCTTGACATCAAGCCTTTCCTGGCATAAACACATCACAACCATTGCATCCTCAGTTTCCAAACAACTAGGATTTTTCTTTCGCTCAAAACGCTACTTCACCTCTAAACAGCTGTTAACACAAGTATACAAGTCACAAATCCGCCCAGCTCTCGAATACTGCTCTCACATTTGGAGTGGGGCTCCTAAAAGCTCCCGCAAAATGCTGTACTCAATACAGAGCAGAGCAATTAGACTGATAAATGATCCATCTCTTACTGACTCACCCCCCCCGTTTAGCCTCTGCAATTTGTGTATTCTATAAATATTTCCATGGAAAATGCTCATCTGAAACAGCATTAATCATTCCCCCACTGTGTACTAATAAGCCCATTTGAACACGTACACCTCCGCCCAACATCCTTTCACGGTACACCTTGAAACCCACAGAACAAGTTTCTTTTCTTCCTCCTTCATCCTTTCTACTGCTGTACTGTAGAACAGTCTCCTCCCTGATGTATTTACCAAGGAACACAATATAAACGCTTTTAAATCGAATGTAAACAAGTTTCTCCTTTCCCAACCCACTACCCATATACGGTGCTAAAGTACTGTAGGTTGACCAGCCAACCTCACATATATGGGCCCAACATAAGAAACATATATAGATTCAGAGATGGTAGCATGAAGACACCCATCAAATTAGCATAAGGTGTCTTGCAAATGTTTCTTGGCATCGTAGCATATTATTATTATTAAGGGCGATTCCAGGGAGTCCTTAGACTCATCGAGAGAGGCCCTAAACATTATTTCCACATAACTATTCGACATTCTCACAGTATCCATCATACCTTGCCTTGAACTCATTCACTGTCATAGCACCCACAACAGACTCCGGCAGCTTATTCCACTCATTTATCACTCTAAAAGTAAAGAACCAAGCTCTAACACCCTTGCTAACTACACTCTTGCCCAGCTTCCATAGATGTCCTATAGTTCTCCCACCACCAGTCCTGCTCTCAAAAATATCCTCTGAATTAATCCTATAGAAACCCTTCAGCAATTTGAATGTCTCAATCATATCACCGCTTTTCCGCCTATCAACCAATTTCTGCAACCCACAAATCTTCAACCTGTTTTCATAAGGTTCATTCCATAGACCTATCATCTTGGTCACTCGTCTCTGGATCCTCTCCACCTCCTCCCCATCAAGAAGAAACCTAGGTGACCAAATCTGGGTACAGTAGTCGAGATGAGGTCTTATCAAGGCTCGGTACAGAGGAACAATAACTTACTTGTCTCTGCTCGTCAAAGTATTTTTCAGCAACCAAGTGGTTTGATGAGCTGATTTAGCCACTTTTGCAATGTGTCCCCTAAACTTCATCTCCCTATCCACCAACACTCCCACGTCCCTGGCCTCATCAATCTCCTGGAGTACAGTTCAACCAATGTGGTATACTGCTGCTAATCTTTTCACCCCAAAATGCATAACCTTACATTTTGTCACATTAAATTGACATCGATTCTCCTTATCCCAGTCCTCCAATCTATCCAAATAATCCTGCAAGATTTTGACATCTTCTCCATTCACTATTCCCTACCCAACTTTGCATCATCAGCGAACAAATGAACCGTTCCTCTTAGATCCTTCCCTATATCGTTAATGAAAAATTAAACAGCAGTGGTCCAAGATCAGAACTCTGCGGCACACCACTAGTCACAGGCCGTCTTTTGGATTGTACTCCTGAATAAACCACTCTCTGGTATCTCTCCGTCAACCACCCTCCTATCGATCTCACCAACCCTATATCCATCCCCATCTGCTCCAGTTTACTGATTAAAGTTCTATGTGGTATCGTGTCAAAGGCCTTAGCAAGGTCCAGTAGTATCAATGTAAACCCATTACCTTATCCAGTTCAGCCGTCACTGTGTTATAAAACGTGAGCAAGTTACTGAGGCACGATCTGACCTTCACAAAGCCATGCTGTTCCCCATACAGTATCTCATTTTCATCTATCCATTCCTGTATTTTTCCCTTGACTAATTTCTCTAAGACCTTGACAACGATTCCTGATATGCTGATCGGTCGGTAAATTGCAACCCCAGTCTTGGAACCTCCTTTATGCAGTGGAACTATTTTCCCCTCTTTCCACACCTTCGGGACTAAACCAGACCCGAGACTCAGATTAAACAACATGGTCATGGGCAGTGATAATTCTTTAGCCGCTTCACGTAAGACCCTTACATTATATGTAAGGATTATACCGTCTCGAAGGTAGAGATATTTGGATATCCTTATCTGAAGTGTGTGTGTGTATACACACACACACACTTATGTTACCATATCTGTGTGTGTGTGTGTGTGTGTGTGTGTGTGTGTGTGTGTATATATATATATATATATATATATATATATATATATATATATATATATATATATATATACACATACACACACACACACTTATGTTACTATATCTGTATATATACAGGGTGTTCGGGATAAATTTGACATATTTATAATTAATTATATTTTTCCGTAAGTTACATGTATTAACACACACTTCTCTTCATTTAAAAGTTTGGACCCTTCTTCATTCATATACAAGATGTCAGAAAGGATGGATAGCTGGAACCCACCTGAATCATGGAAGAGAATAACTTGTATCATGATGATTCGTGCCCGCCATCAAAATAAGGATATTTCGACTGCTGCCCAATGCTCCCTGAATACAGTAAAAACAATCAGGCATGAACTAGAGACTTGCAATGGTGACTACGAGGATGTAGCAAGAAGAAAGATCCCTAGCAGACGATCTGATTGCGTTCGTACAGCAGAATTCCTCGCAAATCTGCAGGAACAGGTGTTGAAGAACCCTGGCATTGGAATTCGGGCTTTGTTCGTGGAGTTGCTAACTGTAGTCAAGCCCTGGATAACAAGGGTAGCCAATGGTAGGCCGTATGTATGGCAGCAGGATTCGGCCCCTTGCCACACCTCTGGGAAAAGTCAAAAATGGTTGTCTGAAAATTTCTACGACTTCACCAGTCCAAATGTTTGGCCTCCAAACTCCCCAGACCTTAACCCCATTGATTATTTTGTATGGGGCGCAATTGAAAAAGACACCAATCGCACTTCCAGTAATACAAAAGCCCAGTTAATGGATAAAATTAAAACAGTTTTTGCGGCCCTTCCCAGGGAGACTGTAGCATCAGCTTGTTCGAGGTTCCGAAGCAGAATTGAAGCTGTCATCGATGCTAATGGTGGTTATTTTGAGTAAATCTTGTTGATAGTATTGTAATTAACTCTGCCTGTAATGTTTTTTTGTCAATTCATTAAATTTAATAGATACAAAGAAGATTTTCTTTTTCCTTACGAAACTGTCAAATTTATCCCGAACACCCTGTATATATACACAGATATAGTAACATAAGTGTGTGTGTGTGTGTGTGTGTGTACACACACACACTTATGTTACCATATCTGTGTGTGTGTATGTATGTGTATATATATATGTATATATATATGTATATATATACACAGAGATTGGTAACATAAAGAAACTCAGTATGAGGTGTCGTGCAAAGGTTTCATGGGATCGGATTAGCATAAAATATATAAAAATTATAACATCTCAAAGGTAAGATTGTCTGGATATTCTTATTTAATGTGTGCATATACATTCAGAGATGGTAATATAACTGAACACACTCATTTAATTAGTATAAGGCGTCTTGAAAACGTTTGGTGGCATCGTAGTATTGTATATGTGAGAATTATAACGTCTCAGAGGTAACTTAACAAATCAAATCAACAAAGCGCTAGCTGCAATCACCAAAACTACAATCTCCTACACGATCCGCGGGCTTCCAGAGGATATCATGGACCTAATTAGAACAAAAACATACGAAAATATAAACATTAACCTCATCTACAAAGTTCATCAACAGGTTAAACGCACCTTAATGCCATCGAGGGACAACTCAGAACGCATCATCCCCACTACTCCAGCGGAAATAAACAACATCATAAAGCATCTCAACAAAAAAAGAGCCCCAGGTCCAGATGACAACCCCAACAAAATTATAAAGCTGCTTCCGTGAAAGGCTATAGTGCACTTAGTGAACACAACAAACGCAATATTAAGAATGCAGCAGTGTCCCACAGCATCGAAAACCGCCAACATCATACCCATAAAGAAGCTAAGCAATGATCCCCAGCTACGCCAAATTACCGACCCATCACTCTACTATCCAACATATGAAAATGTCCCAGAAAGAGTCATCCTCTCAAGATTACAAGAAACAACAAATAAACTATAATCATCCCTAATGAACAATTTGACTTCAGAGAGCACAGCACTGCTCAGCAAATCCACCGACCAGTGGAATTCATCACAACTGGATATAACTGGAATTTTCACACCAGCGCGGATTTCCTAGACGTCTCTAAGGCCTTTAGCAAGATCTTGCACCAAGGCCTTCTCTATAAACTAATAAAAGGAAATATGCCAGTAAACCAAATAAGATTAATAAAAGCATACCTCAAAGAACCGTGCAGGTAAAATTCAACGGAACAGTATCAACCAGGCGCAAAATCCTAGTTCCATAGGGCTCACTGTTGGCCCTCCTACTATTCGCAATATACATCGCAGACATTCCACAAAATCCGAGGACACTCACAAAGATCTATACGCAGACGACATGGCAATACTAGCAAAGATCTCTCCGTCCCCACCTGGCAATCTGACGACTCCAGGACAGTATCACTACACTGGAGAAATAATTCTCCGACTGGAGGATCCAAGTAATCCCCCACAAAAGAACAGCCATACTATTCTCAAGAACGAAAGCCTCCATCAAAGATAACATAAAGCTCTTCGGAGAAAAGATTCCATGGTAGACAGAAACCAAATATCTCAGAGTACAACTCGACAATAAACTCCGATTTAATAGCCACATCAAACTCATAGGTGCAAAGACATCCGAAGCCATAGCTCAACTCTACCCATGATCAACCGCTGCAGCAAACTAGATGCACGAAACAAGCTATTACTATATTTGATGGTGATACGCATTCCCAGCATGAAGCCATACCTCGAAATCAAACATTCTAAAATTGTAGCTAATGCAGAATAAGTGACTGCGGATGATACTGAACGCCCCATAGTTTATTAGAAACACCCAGATCAACCGAGAGACCAGAATCCCATACATACTTCCGCTCCTTCATGACCTAGCTGAAAAGTTCTTCTCAACGGCAAGCAAGCACGCACCCAAACCCACTAGTTTGGGTGCGTGCTTGCTTGCCGTTGGGAGTTTGGGTGCGTGCGTGCAAAGACAAATGGGTTTGGGTGCCAACTACAATGAATCCGAACACTGAAAACACAAAAGACCCAAGAGCATCCTGCTCCCAGCTGAACACAGCTAATTCCACAGCCCCCAAAGGCCGAGCATAAATCTCAAAATCCCGCAACCCCCAAGTTTCCTTCCACAAATTTAAAGGGGAATATGAAAAGCATATTTGATTCACCAACAATAACAACCAGTAATGTTGTTATTGCTGCAAAGGTAAATATATTTGGATATTTTTATCTCAAGTATAATAACCGAACACACTTATTTTTGCAAACGTTTCTTGGTATCGTAGCATATTATATGTGAGAATTATAACGTCTCAAAGGTAAATATATTTGAATATTTATATACGTGTATATACAGAGATGGTAGCGTAACTAACCACACTCATTTAATTATTATAAGGTGTCTTGCAAACGCTTCCTTACATTGTAGCATAGCATAGAACCTATAAGGATTATAACGTCTGTGTGGTAAATATATTTTGAAATTGTTACCTAAGAGTTACTTACAGACATGGAAAGCAATAAACATTTATTTAGAAGTATTAATTGCCTTGTAAATCTTTGTCGATGTCAAATAGATTAGATGAACTATACATCCTCAAGACATTTAGATGAGATGTTATTGTTTTAATCCTTTCTTGTTCACTTTGGTGAAATTATATTTCTATTTAATGCTTACGCATATAATGAATAAATTGATTTAGTGAATATGATATACAATATTTTTATATTTGTATGCTGTCGCTGGTGTTGGGTTTACTCATCGGGAAAGATAATTTTTGCTTCCTTTTTGATTTTCTTAAATGAATATGGGCACTTTTTATTTCTAGTATCATTTCGTGTATTCAATTGTAGAGAAATGTTTAGTTTTTAGTTTTGATATATTTAGCACTCTTCGTTTAAATAGTATTTTAGACACTTCAAGCATAATTGTAGCTTGAAGTGTTTGTTCTCTCGTGCTGAGTTAATGTGAAGATTTTGAGTTGTGTTTTTTTCGTTCTATTATTTTCCCGTTTCGTGTTCTGAAGTTTTCTTTTATCTGCCCAATAATGTTGAGCGCGGTGTAAGTTTTAATTTCCACCCACAGGTTTGTCTACATTGCTATAAAGTTATAATAATCTATCTCATGGAAATTGTTCTCGCAATTTAATATTAAGGTTTAAAAATTTTCATTTCGGTTTTTCGATCCTATTTTGTTTCTTGTATAATCTCATTTTACTAGCATATGTATTCTTATTCTTTCCTTTATTATAGTATTATTCTTTTATTTTGTGAGGAATGCCAGGCCGCTGTTTTCAGTTGCATACGTTCATCATTCCTTCTAAAATCTGCGTTGGTCAGAGGACGATTCAGATTTCTCAATTTTTGTTGCAGAAATGGCCTCCGTTATGAAGAAGAGAGCAAATTCTAGTTTTCCCCCAATTCCTGTAACTGTAGGTGTCTGCTAAATACCCATTTTCAACACGAATAACTGTTGTCGCTATCACTAGGAATAACCGGTTGTTTATTTTCGAGTTGGCCCGAAATGTTATCTTAGTACACTCTGCGAATAATTACCTAAATTAAATAATCTTTTTAATTCTTTCTCAGCACATTTTTCAGTGTTCAAGCTTTCTTTTTCCGTTTTTAGTTTTAACTGCGATATCCTCCCCCTCGTAATGATCTCAATTAACACGTTTTTGTTTCTCGCTAGACCAACCTTTTTTCATGAATCCAGTCGGTTCAATACTAGTTAAAAGATTAATTTAATCTACTAATCTCTATCTTGTTACTGCAATCTTTATTATCATCTCATTTAATACCTTATTAACTTGTTTTTTTTCCCGCCCATTTGCACGGAGCTCTCCCGTCATCAAAATTTTGAAGATGGACAACTTCAGAAGAAGCTGTTTCAAATTTCTACTCTTAAAGAAACAGACACTCAAATAATTCACCAACGAACTGCAGGTAATTAGAAGTAATAAATGTTTTTTTCTAATCTTTGAATAACATCTAAAATATGTGTTTTTACATGTTTTGTTTAGCAAGAAGCATTGTTTCATCAATTAACAGGTAATTATTGTCTTGTGATATTTTCGATTTGTCAGCCTTCTGCCATAAAAGTGATATAAAATGTATCAGCAACATTTGATAGCACTTTTGAGATTTATTCCAAATCAGAGTGAAAATGAAACAGATTCCCATGCATGTATATTCAAGTGTGTCAAAATCTTAAGATTTCAACCAGCGTCCTCATCGATATCAGAAGATAAATTTCGAATTTGTGCATTTTGATAGGTTCTGTATCTTTTTTATGCACGGATCTGTTTTGAGGTTTGTGCCGTTTATTTTTTATTTTATTGTTTATTTCCGTTTTTGTCTTTATTATTTATTTTCTCACTGGGTTTATAATTTAGCATTTATTCGTTCATGAGGTATTCGTCATTTGTTTAAATATTTTATTATTTTCTGTTTTAGTTTTTCTTCGGTGAATTTTACTTTTCATTTTTGTTAATACGTTGTTGTTAATTAGTGTATGTTTTGCCTTTTTGGTAGTTTTCATTTCACTATTTTTTTAAAACAAAATATTCTGCATTTTCAAACGTAACATTAATCGGACTTTGATGTATATAATGTTCTCTAAATTTCTTTTAATTTATGACATTTTTATGATTTTTATTTTTCTCTCCAGATAAATTTGGAAACATTGGGAAATAAGCACAACTATTCTGTTTTAATCCTGTACATGCTTACGAAATGCACCCATCGTTATCTGGTTGCCATAACACCCTTTAGATAAATTAATATACATATAAATTAGTTTAATGAATTACATCAAATATATGCCTTTCTCTAAGAAATACTGATAAACAAAAGACGAAATCCAGACTTGAAATGCACTTCTAATTATTTATAATATTAAATGAAATATTAAAAGCAATTCGTAGAAGTTGTGTAAGTAAGCGGATTGGGACAATTTTTTGTTTGGAGCAGGGGTCGGCAACCTGCGGCCCAAACGTGCATTTTTGGCAGCCCATGAACGTTGACCATACTTACATGGCATGTGGCCCGTATGTTGAATTATTCAGTGATGTATTTACTATGATGAATTAATCAGTTTAGCAAATATGATAATCGCATTTGGAAGCACATACATTTGCGAACAAGCATTTTCTGCAATGAGTTTTAGAAAAAACAAATTTGTTCTCGACTGACTGATGGATATTTGCATGCTTCGATTCGAATTGGCACCTCAGGTTATAAAGTGGATATAGGTAATTTGGCTAAGGGAAAACAATCACAAAAGTCACATTAAGCAGGGACACACACATATTGTGATGCATAAATTATATTACTTTGTTTTTACGTGATAATAATTTATTATCACGTAAAATTAATATTATCACGTATAATAATTTACGTGATAATAATAATAATTTTTCATTGAGTTTTATTTTCATGCTTGTTTCATATCTCAGTAGTAGGGGTGACGGTTTGAACAAAATGCTTCCGGTGGGCGTGGCTTCATGAGTCATGAATTTCCCTGTGGGCATATGTATCAATGGCTTCAGTTGTTGTGTTTTGGTTCGCGTATGGAATTGTGGGTGATTTTTTTGGTTCGTGTATGGAATTATGGGTGATGGTAAAGATAAGGATTCGTTTTGTGATTGGTGGGACACTTTAAACCAAATGCTTCCGGTGGGCGTGGCTTCATGAGTCAGGAATTTCCCTGGGAGCATATGTGGTCAATGGCTTCAGTTCTTATGTTTTGGTTCGCGTATGGAATTATGGGTGATTTTTTTGGTTCGCGTATGGAATTATGGGTGATGGTAGAGATAAGGATTCGTGTTGTGATTAGTGGGACACTTTAAACCAAATGCTTCCGGTGTGCATGGCTTCATGAGTGTGGAATGTTTGGAATTTCCCTGTGGGCATATGTGTCACTGGCTTCAGTTCTTGTGTTTTAGTTCGCGTATGGGATTATGGGTGATGGTAGAGATAAGGATTCGTGTTGTGATTGGTGGTGCACTAGTGACAAGATGAAGATCAAGATAACATAAGGAATCGTGACGTGAATGTTTGTTGTTATGAGATGTAGATAAGTGACGTCATTTGTTAGTTGTAAATAAGTGACGTTATTGTTTTGAATGGAAAGGGAGATATATTAGTGTATAAGTAATCGTGTCGTGATTGGTGGGACACTTCTGACAAGATCAAGATAAGATAAGGAATCGTGATGCGAATGTTTGTTGTTGTTATTGATTTTGGAATTTCGCTGGGGCCCTTGTCTGTCAGAAATATCACGTGATGTTTTTGGTTCGTTTATTGCCTTGTGGGTGATATTTAGAGATAAGAATCGTGATGGTATGTGCTTGGAAATTCACAGTTTCGAGGGGTTTTCTGAATAATTTAATTATATGCTATGTCACTCAAACATACAGTTTTTTTTTTTTTTTCTTCTTCTATAGATGGTTGTACTAATTTTTCCAATACAATTTGGGGTATTTCTTTACTGTTAAAGGGTGGGAATTCTTAGAGTAAGTCGTGATAGTGCAGTCTTTCGAACTTTTCTGAATAATTAATTATATACTGGTGTCACACACACACATACACACACATTAGACATGAAAAGTCGTTAATGTATCCATGTTGGTACTTTAATATGTATCCTATGATTATTCTTACGAAAAAAAACTATTCAGTATTAGAATTACGCTTACCAAAAAACATATGAACAGTGATTATTGTATTATAATTATCAATTGTTATGTTCAAGTTAAAAAAAAACTTACATTTCTTTCCAGAATGGGAACATCTTGGTACTATCTAGGTTTTCTGAATATTCCAAATTGTTGATTAACATATATTCACAGAACACAAACACAAGTCTGAAAAGACATTTCACTCTTTCATTATAGGTTACTGTGGCTAACATATATTCACACTACAAAACATAGGAGTTGAAAGATATTTCTGTAAATAACCAGAAAAGCTAGTGGAATACTTAATTTACTTTAGTATCCGATTGGTTCTCTGTAGTAATTCTTTCCCACTGTTGTCCAACCTTGGTGGGAAAGTCTATGCGCCGTTTTGTTTAGGGTAAGTGTTATTTCCGGTTTCGAATTCCGATTGCTGTTAGAGTATGGAATTCTGACAAGTGAAATTATTATTTTTTTTTTTTTCAAATTGATTCGTTATTTTCTGTATTTTACTTTTACAGGTCATATTCTAACAGAATAACTGAGCAGAATTAATAAATATATAAAGTATATGTGAATTTATTTTCCAACACTGTATATTTCTCATTAAGTCTTATCTTTAAGGTATCTATCTTATCCGGTCGCCTTTTGTTGTACGTAGGTGAGAAATCGTGTGTTTTGTTTCGAACTCTTGGTTTCCGTTGGGAAATTACCAATATAACTATTAATTTTACCTTCGATTCCTTGTGCTTTTAACCTATTTCTGTAAGTGGATTTTATTTATTTTATTTATTTTTTCTTTAGCATTAGTAAATTAAATAAAATCCACTGATATGAGTAACTGATATGAGACAAACAAGGTTTTGAACTCTCCGCAGTTTTTCTACAGCAATCTTTTTAAGAGTTTTTGTAACGTGTCATTGGTTTTAAATATCTAATAGCTCTGTAAAATAACCAAACTCTAACAGTATTGTGACTTTTCAGGTGAAATCTTCACCACTAAAATTCTAGCTATTAATTTAATACCCGATTATTTCTTTTGCTTCCAAGATTTGACAGGAGTTTCTTGAAATATTTGAGGGCTTGCATGAACAAATAAGACTTTTAATTCAATGAATCAAAAAAAAAAAAAATTCTCTGGTTACTTTGTGGCATGAAATTTCACAGGAAAAAAAAAATGTTATCTTCCTTCTTAAATTTGTATAACACATCTACGACACCCAAATTGTTCATTTAAATTTACACATTTTATTTGAACGAAATATTATTTACAAATTGTATTTACTGAATCTAACAATACAGAAAATAAATAAATTTAAAAATACATCAAAGATTCTTCCATGCTTGTGGAATTGCCATCGTATGGTTTTGACAATGTGACTCTCATCTGAAAGTTAATTTTCATTTGGTGTTTGTTGGGAATTTATTACTGTAGTAAAATTAAGGGTTGCATATTTATATTTTCGAATCCAATACGTATACTTCAGAGAATTATTAAAAGCACAGAATCTTTCGTTATGTTTCCAAAAGCATTTAAAAGTACACGTTATGTTTTCACGTTTTGGGCATCCAATTTCATTTAAATCAAGAACAGGCCTCCCTGTTAACATCGCTAATGTTTTTGATTTTTCTCTTCCTTTGGCAAGTAATATATGATATTTCCATGTTGATTCTATCATCCAATTTCTTAGTTTTTCCGAAGATAGTGAACCAATTTCCCACTTCAGCTGATGGTTATGTTCTTTAACTCTTTCAGGAACGGTTCTGGCTATAAAGTTTGTTAATGTTATTGATTTTTCTCTTCCAATGGCGGTATTTTTTTTTTGATACATTCATGCTGATTCCTTGTTATCTGCACGCTACGATACCTTTTTATTTTCTACAACAAACGGTTTTTGAGTTTAAGTAACGTGATTGGCTAAAATATCAGCTGTTTGTCTCTGTAAAATAATCAAATTCTAACAGTCGTATTGTTAGAATTTGGTACGACTGTTTTTTCTAGTCTGGTGAAGGCATCTACTGATGTAGTAACAAATTGTCACTTATCAGTTCATTTTTACTTTATTCACAAAACTACAAATCCGTTATTTGGTATGGTCTCTGTTTTTAATTCCCCCATTACTAGAATGTACGGGTGGTAAAGTTTTGAAATAAGTTTCGACTCGCAAGAAAAATAAAATGTTTACATTCAAATAACTATTTATGATCACAGCAAGCAAGAAATAATTCCTCAGCTTTTCAAAGTTTGGAAATTCAAACCCATATTGTTTTCATCATTTGGTATCATTTAAATGAAGAACGGGTATGGCTATTAAGTTTGTTAATGATTTTGATTTTTCTCTTCCAAAGGCGATTATTATTTGATATGTGCATGTTGATTCATTTGTTATCTGCATGCTACGATATCATTTTAATTTTCTACAATAAACTTTTTTAGAGTTTAAGTAACGTGATAGACTAAAATATCAGTTGTCACTCTGTAAATAACCAAATTCTAACAGTCGTATTGTTTGAATTTGGTACGATTGTTTTTCTAGTCTGGTGAAGGTATCTACAGATGTAGTAACAAAATTGTCACTTTTCAGTTCATTTGTTCTTTATTCACCAAACTACAAATATGTGTTGTCAAGTTTTGAAAAAAAAGAAAAAGAAAAAAGTTTCGACTGGCAGTGATACGTTTTTAAACTTTTATCATGTACAAATATCTTAAAAGAAAAGAAAAATGTACCTTCTTTTCTTTTTTACATCAAGCTTTTTTAAGAGTTTAGTAACGTGATGAGTTAAAATATCTGCACTCTGTCAAATAACCAAATTTTTATCTTACTTTGTGTGAAAGTAAGATAAAAATTTTGTGGGAAAGGGTAAAAAATTTGTATTACCTGGAGAGTACAAACCTTTTTTTCTATACTAAACTTTAAGAGTTTATGTTTTGGGTAAAATTATCTGCTTTCTCTCTGTAAAATCACCAAATTCTAACAGGTAGGATTTTCGAGTATGCGAACGAAATGTTTACAGATAACTAAAAAAAAAGTCAATTGGTAGCATTAGACAAATTTCTAAATACTTAATTACATGATATCAGATTCCCCATGGTCCTTGCATTAATTTCACAGTAGTGATTTTTTTTTACAATACTTAAATAGAATTGCATTAAGGTATAAAGTTATGGATTTAATTATCAAATTCTAAACTGAATAACTGAGTAAAATTTTCACTGTGGAAAACACAACAACACACATCTTTGTTCATTTAAGTTTTACAAATGCTTATTTTATTTTGCTGAAATATTACTTACAACGAAAAAAAATATCGAAACTTGTAATTACCTAAAAATATTTCACAATATTTAGTTTACACTATTTTCCTGAAGAAAGAAAATTTCAAAGACTTTTGTGGTTCACTCATTATTTTACTTTACTGGACCTAAACACCACAATACAACACAATACGATAGCTGCACTGGACGAACGAATTGCAGTAACTGAAAAGACACTCGACTCGATTGTTTTTCTTTACAGTACTGTTTACCTGACCCTTTACCCTGACCGTTCCTTCCAAAATGAAACTTTCACGCAGATGACTCACAGACATGTTTTCGCATGCTGGTGGATTGATGTTGATGTGCGTTTATCTTACTTTGTGACATTATGGTACAAACTTTATCTCTCTGGCTCGAATTCATCCAAAGGAAGATGAGCGAGCTACCCATTTATAGATATCTTTTAGTGATGTCACCTCAAACTGATAACCAATGAGATGAACGATCTCGCCATTGCGGATATCCGAAATTGCTTGGATGGAAAAAAACAATAGCATTATGTGTTGGGTGTGAAAGGGTAGTCAAGAGGTTGACAGTGGTCTTCCCTGAAAGGCTCCCCCACCTTTTTTGGTAAGCGTAAAACACACGATTTCTCACCTACGTAAAACAAAAGGCGACCGGATAAGATAGATACCTTAAAGATAAGACTTAATGAGAAATATACAGTGTTGGAAAATAAATTCACATATACTTTATATATTTATTAATTCTGCTCAGTTATTCTGTTAGAATATGACCTGTAAAAGTAAAATACAGAAAATAACGAATCAATTTGAAAAAAAAAATAATCAGAATTCCATACTCTAACAGCAATCGGAATTCGAAACCGGAAATAACACTTACCCTAAACAAAACGGTGCATAGACTTTCCCACCAAGGTTGGGCAACAGTGGGAAAGAATTACTACAGAGAACCAATCGGATACTAAAGTAAATTAAGTAGTCCACTAGCTTTTCTGGTTATTTACAGAAATATCTTTCAACTCCTATGTTTTGTGGTGTGAATATATGTTAGCCACAATAACCTATAATGAAAAAGTGAAATGTCTTTTCAGACTTGTGTTTGTGTTCTGTGAATATATGTTAATCAACAATTTGGAATATTCAGAAAACCTAGATAGTACCAAGATGTTCCCATTCTGGAAAGAAATGTAAGTTTTTTTTTAACTTGAACATAACAATTGATAATTATAATACAATAATCACTGTTCATATGTTTTTTGGTAAGCGTAATTCTAATACTGAATAGTTTTTTTTTTCGTAAGAATAATCATAGGATACATATTAAAGTACCAACATGGATACATTAACGACTTTTCATGTCTAATGTGTATGTGTGTGTGTGTGACACCAGTATATAATTAATTATTCAGAAAAGTTCGAAAGACTGCGCTATCACAACTTACTCTAAGAATTCCCACCCTTTAACAGTAAAGAAATACCCCAAATTGTATTGGAAAAATTAGTACAACCATCTATAGAAGAAGAAAAAAAAAAAAACTGTATGTTTGAGTGACATAGCATATAATTAAATTATTCAGAAAACCCCTCGAAACTGTGAATTTCCAAGCACATACCCTCACGATTCTTATCTCTAAATATCACCCACAAGGCAATAAATGAACCAAAAACATCACGTGATATTTCTGACAGACAAGGGCCCCAGCGAAATTCCAAAATCAATAACAACAACAAACATTCGCGTCACGATTCCTTATCTTATCTTGATCTTGTCAGAAGTGTCCCACCAATCACGACACGATTACTTATGCACTAATATATCTGCCTTTCCATTCAAAACAATAACGTCACTTATCTACATCTCATAACAACAAACATTCACGTCACGATTCCTTATCTTATCTTGATCTTCATCTTGTCACTAGTGCACCACCAATCACAACACGAATCCTTATCTCTACCATCACCCATAATCCCATACGCGAACTAAAACACAAGAACTGAAGCCAGTGACACATATGCCCACAGGGAAATTCCAAACATTCTACACCCATGAAGCCACGCACACCGGAAGCATTTGGTTTAAAGTGTCCCACTAATCACAACACGAATCCTTATCTCTACCATCACCCATAATTCCATACGCGAACCAAAAAAACCACCCATAATTCCATACGCGAACCAAAACACAAGAACTGAAGCCAGTGACACATATGCCCACAGGGAAATTCCAAACATTCCACACCCATGAAGCCACGCACACCGGAAGCATTTGGTTTAAAGTGTCCCACTAATCACAACACCAATTCTTATCTCTACCATCACCCATAATTCCATACGCGAACCAAAAAAATCACCCATAATTCCATACGCGAACCAAAACACAAGAACTGAAGCCATTGACCACATATGCCCACAGGGAAATTCATGACTCATGAAGCCACGCCCACCTGAAGCATTTTGTTCAAACCGTCACCCCTACTACTTATCTCGCACTTTAAATATTTCTGTTTTTCAAGATTGATATAATGAAAATTGATAACTTAAATATTTTTAACTCACTATTTTCTCTTAATTAAATGCTTGCGACCGGATCCTTAAAAATAAAAGTTGAATGTGGCCCGAGAGTCTGAAAAGGTTGCTGACCCCTGGTTTGGAGAGTAGTGAAGGGATGGAATGAATAGGCAGAATTAGTTGAGTGCCCTGACAGTGAATGAGTTTAAGAAGTATGATAGGTTTAGGGTGTATAATAATAAGTTTGGGTCTCCCACGATGAGTCTTCGTATAATAATAATAAAATTTTTATTCACTCAATATCAATCAAACTTTATTATTATTCACACATAATATTTACGATATATTCTCGCACACTAATCTGCATATAGGGTATATAAACGTACTGCTAACTTACTTTTTTTTAAAAAAGTAATATATATATATATATATATATATATTTTTTTTTTTTTTTTTTATTATTATTTTTTTAAAGAATTGAATGACTAGAACCGAGATTTAAGTAACAATGTTTTAATATTAAAACACTACTAGTTTCGGCTTGTAACAGCCTTCATCAGGTGACATTATAAAAGAAAGAAGAAAAAAAAAAGAAAAAACACTAAAACACTGAAGCTTAAATAAACTATGAACATCATAGACAGTCTCTATACATAATTGACATTAAATCGTTGTGGTTATTTAAAGCTGTTCTTTTTAGTTATATTGTTGGGAAAGTGCGTGCTAGTAGCATCTCGTGAACGCCAGTACATGATTACAGCTGAATGAAAATCTGGGAGGTTGTAGCTCAAGTTATTATTTAGAAGAACAGGATTGAAGATGATTTCTCTAGATTATTCCACGATTTTTCTCTCTAGTTCCTCATTGCAACGGAAGATGTTAGTAGATTTTTCCCAGCATATATATATATTTTTTTTTTTTTTTTTTTCCGCATACGAGTACGTGCTCTATATATCCATATACATTTATATTACATATGCATTACATATAATTTTTTTCCCAATAGTAATTACAGGTGACCTTTGAAGAACGGGGGGGTTGTTGAGCTGCGCGGGCCCACTTATACGCGGATTTTTTTTTATAAATATATTGGAAAAATTTTTGGAGATTTGCGACAATATGAAAAAGCTCGCAGACGAACCACGTAGCTTAGAAATAGCGAAACAATTAAGAAAAAGTTGGTAATGTAATGAATGCATAAAATATATGTAGATTTATCATTTACTACCATAAAGTATACACAAAACTATTATAATTTATCAACACTTATACGCACACAAATGCTCACATAACGTACAGGCCATTTGCAGTCGAGAGAAATGCAGACAAAAGTAAAGATGCATATTAAATCACAACTGCATAAAATTAACTGTTATTAATTAGTTAAATTAATTAATGAGCATAAAATAAAATTTTTATAACGATTCATTCATTAGTGTATAGGCTAGGCTACCACAAAGCAATCATATTGCCAATGCATGAATCGTTACCTGTAAATATAAATATGAATTTCTTTTTCACGTTATCTTTTCATTTTTGAAGTCTAGTGTCAGTAATACGTATAACTTCTACAGTGTTTTGTATCATATAAGATAATATTGATGTAGGTACCGACAGACATGCGATTTATCTTGTAAACAGACGACGTAAACGTACGGTATCGATAAATACAGTACAGTACAGTACTGTAAATGCATTTTCTCTTCCTCATGATTTTCTTAATAACATTTTTTTAGCTTATTTTATTGTAAGAATACAGTAGTTTATACATATTAAAATATGTGTTAATCGACTCTTTATGTTATGATCAGAGATAAAGGAAGACACCTTGCGAGAAACACGTGAAAATTAAAGAGAAATTCTGCATGACTATATGTAACTATTAATGAGCAAAGTCATGCTTTCTAGTCACAGATACAAAGTGATATTTGTCCTAAGAAATAAATAGCTCTCAAAGCGACCGCTATGTGCTAATTATGTACAGGCGACCTTCAAATGAATTTTGCCCTGGTATACTGGGAGCATCGATTTCAAATCGCTTTCTCATAGAAGTGGAATACCTGCATAGATCAACTAATAAAAGGCAAAAATGAGAACGTGCCTTTGAAATGGCGAAGCAGCTAACTGACTTCTAATTTTGAAGTGGATTAGCAACAGCGGAAATGTGATTAACATGATATGTTTTTAAAGCTACTTCACTACAGGCTTCCTTAAAGCAGGGTAGTTGCACGAGAAAAAAAAGAGATATTTGATTGCTAAAAGGCAGTCGTTTGAATGCTCAAACATCGAGGGGGGGGGAGGCCATTTTTGATGCATTCGCTAACTTTACCCATCACAAAAGTTTTTGCTTGTAATTCAGTAATGTTTCCTTTTCGGTATTCATTGCATCTGTTAAACACCGACTTCCACTACGGCCGACAAGCGGAAAACATCTCCTCTGACACAAGACATCACCATTCCCTTTTCCAACCCTCCTCCTACTACTGCGACAAACTTTCGAGTTTTCGGATATCAGCTGCACAACTTCCACACGGTTAACTGGCTCCTAAGATGATTGTAGTTGCTTAGCAACGACCTAGAAGACGACGGTGATGAATAGGAAATAGAAATGGAAATGGTTGTTACGTAACGCATGAGTCGTGATGGGCTTACGGACACTCAGTAATGCTTGAAATAATTTTTTTGCCTCACGGATTATGAATTCTGACAGTCACAGTAATTAAATGAGCGTGATAAAGATTACAAACATTAATACGGCACGGAAATGGCTTATCTGACAGGAAAAAGTAGAATTTAATTAGTGAAATAATTTGTAGCGGAATCCTCCTGAACATCCGCTACACTGCGCCAAATGACAGCTCTAATTGAAGGCTCGGAAATTCAGCATTTAAGAAATAGTCTTCGTCGTCTTTCTACGAAGATGAAAATCTCTAAAATGTGATGATTCCGTATTTTGAATAATAACTCAAAATGGATGAGCCGAGCTTAAATGTTGAAATATAAAGCAGTTCTGAAAGTGGTCAAAGAATGTTCTTGCTTTAATAGAGAAGCAAAAGCCTTCCTTAGAAATTTCTACCCGAAGTCTTTCACTGCTTATTTCTAGTGATAGTTTTACTTATTAAGCTTGGCATCTCATACCACAGTTTTTTTTTTTTCTCGATATCAGCTGAAAATAAAATATGAAAATAAAATTGGGGTATTTCGAAATGCCGATTAACAGAGGTGGAGAAATTATTTTCAGAAAGACAAAAGCCGTATTTCGAAATGTCTCAGTCCGCCAAACTATTGTGAACAGTGGAAATTACACCCGTAATGTAGTCATGTAAAAAACATGTTTGCACTCCCCTCCTACGTACGGACAAACTGAAGAGTTGCATTCCTTCATATTTATTAAAACTTTAAGCAAAATTACAAGTACTGAAATTCCCCGCAATAAAACTCACGTTATTACAAAGGGAAAAGACAAAGCATTCTGAATTCTCTAAACGTTACATAAAATAAATAGTTTCGATCATAAATTAGCTCTTTTTAATAAAAAAAATTAGGACTATGAAATGAAGCAAGTTAAACTTAAGATAAAAAAACAGAAAACAAAAACTTGCGTCACTCAGGCAATCGCATTGCTGGTCTCACTATTCTGAAATAATAAATTAAACCTGACTGTAAATTTAAATTCCTAATTATGTGCAGTGTACGAGTATTCTATTTTACTTAATCTGCGTAGTTTTTTTTTTTTTTTTTTTTTTATGAAAAAGTAGATTAGCAAGGTCAGCCTTTCACCAATGCTAATGTGCGCTAAGATGGTTATTATAGAAACCAAATAATTTTTTGTTCGGTTTCAATCTATATATATACTCGATAAAAAAGATTTTCTTTCTACAATACGAATTTCGCTGAACGTCTGGTTCTGCAACGAATGGCAGCTTCCTCTCCTTCTGTTGAAAGTACATTTTCAACAAAGAGATGAAAGTATATTTGCCTCTTTCAATTGTGAGTACATTTTGGTATTAAATATGACTTCATTTTATCAACAGATTATAAAGAAATATTAAAAACCTATAATTTAAATTATTGGCTTCTCCGCTATAAATGTGAGTAATGTTTATTTTTTTAATACATGTGATATTTCATACATATTTTATACTTTTTACTTCATTTTTTCTCACTGAGATACTATTTTATGTGACTATTCGATAGTGCTAGTATTTGTTTAAAAGCGAATGTAAAAAAAGACCGCCCACTAGAGTCACTAAAATTTGCGTCCTTCATCCCAACACTATGAAATGAGCAAAAAAAAAAAAAAAAGAGAGAGAGAGAGAGAGCTGATAAAGCACTTGTAGGGATCCCTCAGGTTCTGTGTGTCTGGTGTGGGCCTAATAAACCTACTGATAGCTTTCTCCCTTGGTGTTACGTGCGAGCGGGAGACATCGATGTCACACCATTTTCATGACCTGATAGAACCAGCAGTTGTCAAGGAGACAATACCGCAGCACCTGAGAAGAAATTTGTCCGCGGACATCTCCTAGGAGACCATCTTACGTGAGCGTCGCATTTGTCAAAAAAGAAAATTAGGAAGTAGGAAAACAAGTTGAGCAATATAAGAGGTTTGGAAAGATAGGAATTCAATCTGCACCTTACTGGGATCTTGAAATGCAAATCGACAAGAAATGAGATTTTTATTAGCTCTGCGTGTGACGGAGAAATAAAAATTGCTTACTCGGTGAAAAGGGGGATGCAAATAAAAAGACTATAGCAATCCCTTGTCATTCCTCAGAAGGCAGAATTTTATTACTTTGTTTTTAAGACACCGAAGCGCATGCAGTCTCACCTCCTTTTTACCTTTCCGTTCACTTTATAGTTCTATCAGTTTAATGATAACTACAGATGGAAGTAAGGACGGCGAAAGAATGCAATGGAATGAAAAAATAATGCAGATACGCAGAGAGAGAATTAAAAGGAGTCTTAAAAATATGGCACATGATTCGGCTCATGCACGAATAAGCAGATATCCGGGCTGTAACAGTGGAAACATCCACAGCAGTAACAGTATCTGAAAGCAACGGCAGAATATTGTCACTGTAAGTGCCTACGTAATGCTTATCCATCAATGTAATAGACATGAAGTGGGATAATGCATAATATTAATTATACACCAATGACACTGTACATAACGCATCCCGACACATGGGGACAAAATACAAGTTTAAGTCAGAGCTTATTAAAATCTTTAATGGGGAGTTCCTTAAACTAGTCAGAGAAAGATAAAAAAACTAAACGGAATCTATGGTTACGTCTCGGTTAACTGCGCGTGAAAATCGATTCCAGAACGATATCAGGGTCTCTTATGTGCGCTGTACTAAGTACATGCGAGGCCAACAGCGAAGCGTTCCTTGTGACGGTCGTGGGAATCACTTTGGCGCAAAACCTTCGAACCTGCTAATTAAAATCTGCAAAGATCCACACGCATTGTCTTCGCCCAAACACTATTTTACGTATTTTATTTCCTATTCATTTGCCCGTTTGTTTGGTTTAGGAGTATTTTCCCTTTTCCCATCTCTTGGTTATCGCCTCTCTTTCGCACATCTGCGAAATCAATTATTTTTTTTCCCATTTCTCTTCTCCCCACGCTCTAGGGTAAATTTTTATCCCTTTCCTTTCATCACGATCAATCTCTCTCTTTTCCCCCCTCTCATCCACTCCAATCCGCTTTGTTTCCTCTGATTAGCAATGAATAAGAACACTTCAGGAACACTTGGCTCCGTCCGTAATTCTGAAGAGCTTGAATTTTCTTTGAATTGTTCAGTGTATTTTTAATCAACAAACACTTCTCTTAAATTTACCCACAATTCATTCCCTAAACTTAATTTCTCCATGAATATTTATAATTCCTGTTATTTTTCTATATCCGATCATTCGTTTTAATGTAATTTTATTTCAGGTTGTAGCTTTTAATACAACTAAGTATTGTCACAGTTCGTTGACATCGAGGCATAAAACGTACCACACAGAATAAAAGCAAACGATACAAGACCAAATAATGCAATCACACTAAACAGAGCATAGACTTAATCTTAGATTGACACGGTACTCGAAATGCACGATTTCCGGTCTCCATGACCGAAAAAAAAAATGCTACAAAGTTTCGTTTTACAAAGTACGATTTCGGTTTAACGTACTGCTTAAGAATAACAAAAAATGTGCGTGTTGTATTAAAACGTTATGCACGTGCACTATACCCGTTGTTATGGGTTTTGCACCCATTCGTAGTGTAGCTATAGAGTATGTCGCTCCAGTTATTCGACTGTTACAGATACTGAGTATCAATCTGCCAGACACGTGAGCGCAATTTTAGAGGTAATAATTTAAACTGTAAAATAATATTATATTCTGTACAACATAGCTTTAAATGATATAATATTATAAACAATAACTGATCCCCCAGGTAATAATTCAAGTATTACTTACATAAACTGTTCAAACATCTCTATATAGTATATACCGAACTTTATCTTCAATTATAAATTGTTTAAATAAAAGTATTTGTTATAGCGCGTTTTATTGTCCTTAACGTTTTGTTCTGTATCTAAGCATAAGCACAGTAACACTATCACAAAAGGTTCAGCTTAGTGAAATCTTCCTCATTGTCTCCAGATCTAAGCTTCCATCACTAGAAAGCACTTCCCAGATATCGGAAGTTTTCACTACTTGTCTATTTAGTCTAAAACCATTAACGTTTACATTTGCTCTTCAATTGTTTCTATTAATATGTAACCCATATCTATATGACACTGTTCCGTTTGTCTATTTTATTCTTCTGCATTTGTCCAAATCACCACATCATCTGCACGTGCACAGCTGTTTCTCCTTTCTGATTCAAGAACATATCTAAGATACTATTCATCACTACAATAAACAGCAGCTAAAATAACACACTCCCTTGTCATAGTCCATTTTTAAGTATAACCATATGGAGTACTGAAGCAAGTGATGTGAAGTCAACAGCCTCTGTATACAAGCGCAGTCGTGAGAACCTCCGTAGCTCAGTCAGTTTCGAAGGTGGCCCTTTGCTTGAAAAAGATCTTGGTTCGAATCCCGTCCTAAGATGTTCAGAACTTTTATCAGGACTCTTTAACCGAAGGTGAGTTAGCCGGCTTCATACGGAGGTGGTCGGGGTTTTCATGTTAACATTGGCCTAGTATAAATATTAACAAGACAACTGCTTTACCACCCGGAACCAGCGGTTGAGTGCATGTAACTTATTCAGTTAGATGGGGGGGGGGGGAGAAACCTTAGAAATGTGAACCATTTCCTCTCTCAAGGTAGTCATCTTACCAGCAAATGCTGCCAGTGATGAGCTAATAATTCAGTTTTGTTTGAAACTCATGAGCATAGCTTTTGTAAGTTTTATAAAACGAGTCTTTCATAACCAAAACATTCAGGCTTATAAGAAACCCTTGGTGTTTAGGTTATCATCATAATTACTTTGCTATACAAAGAATACAGCGAACACCTGAAAATCGTAGGAACATACCCAACGCTATCTTCAAAGAAACATCTAAATTCGGTAGAAAGACAGGTGCACTAACATCTGATGTGAGTAATGCAGCAATTATCCACCACGAACTCGATGAATTGGACCGTATACCAGATACACTCCGTCCAAAATAAACAGATCTTCTTGGCACTGAAGGTAGACCAACATAAGGAGAGCAAAGGACCCAAGGATATCTCAAGGTAAATACCTCGACATAAACAAATGGGAAACTCTGGCTCTATATCGGTCAACGTGAAGAAATGCATTCTGCAATTGTATGTCGCGCCACAGAGAATGAAAGCATAAGAATAAGGATAAAGCATCAAATCACATAGCAAATCTACTCAACTTTCAGATAGCACATGTCGCCACTGTAGAAGGTCATGCAGATCGGCATAATTAGTCAATCTCTTCGGACTCACCAGTAGCTCTTTGGAAGACAATTATTATACTCATTCGCTAGTGACTACCAATATCTAATAAGTATTTACATCTTCAAGTGGAATAAACAGTGTACGAGAATTGGTCATAACGATCCTCGGTAAGGCTTCAATGTTTGGAAAGTTTAAAGAAAATCCCGAGATTGGTTTAAAAGTTACTTTTAATTACACTGGCCAACAAAAAAAAAAAAAAAAAAAAATTCTGCTGATTATGATCTGACACTTGTTTTTTTACGAATTTGGGTGCGCTGATTTCAAATATCAAACCCATTTTTCTCTATCACGTCAGATTTTTCCTCTATGGAATTTTCTTTTTGCTAATTTGTAAGTTATTGATAGTTTTAAGGGGGGGGGGAGTATACTATTTAGAGGATCAAAAAATCGATTTTTTAATATTATTTTCTGAAAGTATGTACTTTTAAAAATCTGTTCCTAACTTCTTATCAAGAAATTCGAAAAATTCCCGAAGATATAGCCTATTATTCAAAGCGGTGCGCAGATCAGAATCGGAGCGCTTACCGCTCTCGCTTGTTAGTAAACGAATAAATGCGTAAGAACCTGCAACGGCACGTACTGGCGCTTTGAATGCGAGAGAGGCCGATAACCGACCTAATACATTTAGGTGATGAAAAGTAGGCGATGACAACTGCCTAAAACAAATGAATGCTATATGCGTCATAGTGGACAAAGAACGATCGAAATCAGTCAATCGTTAATCGATCGTGAAAGTATGATGAGCGCTTATAACGTTTCAATAAAGTCTCTGGTTTTTTTTTTTTTTTTTTGTCTTGATAATTGCATGTTAGTCGGCAGTGAAGAAAATACATCATGTCTACTACTACTCGAAATTGTGTCAATAGTGTAGATTCCTTCTGCTACATTTGTGGCAGCTTTACTGTTCCCAGTCAAAGGAAAAATATCACTGATTTCGTTAAAAAAAGTGTACTTTGCATACTTTGACGTAAAAATTGCAGATCAGGACAAGTCATGGGCTCCAAATAAAGTGTGTAAATCACGTGTAGAAAATTTACGACAGTGGAGCAATGGAAAACGCCGAAAATTAGCTTTTGGCATTCCAATGATTTAGCGTGAACCGAAAAATCACGTAGATGATTGCTATTTTCGCATTCAAAGCGCCAGTACGTGCCGTTGCAGGTTCTTACGCATTTATTCGTTTACTAACAAGCGAGAGCGGTGAGCGCTCCGATTCTGATCTGCGCACCGCTTTGAATAATAGGCTATATCTTCGGGAATTTTTCGAATTTCTTGATAAAAAGTTAGGAGCAGATTTTTAAAAGTATATACTTTCAGAAAATAATATTAAAAATCGATGTTTTTGATCCTCTAAATAGTACTGCCTCCTTAAAACTATCAAAAACTTACAAATTAGCAAAAAGAAAATGCCATAGAGGAAAAACCTGACGTGATAGAGAAAAATGGGTTTGATATTTGAAATCAACGCATCCAAATTAGTAAAAAACAAGTCTCATATAAAAGTCAGCAAAAAATTGTGTTGGATTGTGTTATTTTAGACATCTAAAATAAATTAATTAGCGTTGAAAACGGGACTTCCTGAAAGAACAACTGCAAATGAGTTTCTTGATAGATTTCATATTACGATCATTATTCAAGAAGAAATTTTCAAGATGTTGTAGTTAATTTGTAAAGAAATATTTCGAAAAATAATAATTTTCGAGTTGGCTGGTATCTGAGAAATACTTAGATTCTGTGCAGAACAGTTAAATAACATGTTGAGTTTCTTTTAATTATTATATCCAGATGTGAAAGACAACTATTTCTATTCCCATAGAGAACTTAACACAAAAGCAGATGCAGTTTAAGTCTGTTAGAAAGGAATGCGGAACCAGATTGTCGGTTTAAAGCTAGATGCTTTTCCCAGTTTCCCACAAAATTCTTTCTGGGACACTGGGAAAAGCACATAGTTTTAAACCGCTATTTGACTCAATAGCGAAGCCATCATCCTGTAAATATACTTGGCGACATAAGAAACAACCGGAATGTAAGAAATATGCAAACGGATTGGAACTGTAAGGGAACAAATCTCTGTATGATAACGAGATTGCTTCTTTGATGGGTGTTTGTTAATATGGAGAAAATCAAAGCTCTCCATGAAATCAATATTCTGCATAGCTTAAAATCAGTATTATTAAAAGCCAGACACGAGGTTGGCATTTTTATCAAGAATTTTAAGAAGCTTGAAAGTTTTTCACTTGGTATAAAATAAAGATACCAAGAAATTATATTCTTGGTTTAATCCTTTATTTAAGTGAAAGTAAACAAAGTTTACGCTTAAACTATTTACAGGACTGGGACAGCTCGTACAAAGAAGCTAATGACTTCGTATCCCATAATGCAAAGCATATCTCCTTGCGGACATGTATAATGCTATTCATTATGAGAAGGGTCACTACCCACACCAGTTTCGATCTTTATTGAGGTCTCAACAGTGCGAGCCAGACCCAGAGATGAGGTGATACCAAGGTTGAAGTAATGCAGAAGTCATATTTTTATATACGAGTTGCCAAAAGGTGTCTCACCTTATTATCCGTGGGAGCGAAACCTCTGGGTCTGGCTCTCACGGATAATAAGAGTTTGCGCCTGAAGTATCTTCAGGCGCAAACTCTGTTTGCTTACAGTTGGATCAAGGATTAAACCAAGTATATAATTTCTTGGTATCTTTATTTTAATTTTAAGAAGCGTTTAATGCAGAAATTTAGAGCTGCTGAATCATTTGTTCACTATTTTTATAAATAATTAAAATAATTTACTTGTCATATAGGAAGCTTATGTTGTACATGTATTACAGTTCGTAGTTGCTTTTCAGGCCGCGTCACTCTTATTTGTTAATTGTGTGCTTGTGTGTGCTCTAAATACTGATTTTTCTAATTACCAGGCATTCAATTTTCCGGACAATTTTTAGGTTATCGGATATTAGTTTTGTTTTAGTTTCCTTTATGAATCAATAGGTGGGGCTTATTTCATCAGAAGATATTTCAACATTTGCCGTTGTGGTTATAAGCCAAGCCTTCCTGCATATCTCTATAAATGCGCACGCGCGCGCGCGCGCACACACACACACACACACACAAGAACACACGAATCTGCTCTTAAAAATCAGTTATTTCCCAATTTAAAAAAAGGGAGAGGATATCCAATGCGTTTTTATACTTTTAAACTCTTCAATCAGCAAATTCACCTGCGTTACCTATCGACAAGTACTGATATTTCTCGACTATTTATAGAACACAACACAAAAAAGAAAGTCATTTGTGATGGAAGTCTAATTTAATCAAGTTCCCTGATGAGAGGCATCCAAAATACACTTCGAAATATGCACCACTGAAAAGATTCTTCTCTTTGGCGCATCAACTAGACATTGATTCCAAAGTATTCTCCACAGCTGGAACATTAAGTCGAAGAAAAGACGTAAGAAATGGTCAAGGGACGTTAATGAAAACGGAGGAGACGGACTAATCACCATGCAGAGAGGGAGGCTTATGCAGTGCGAGCAGTAGGTTAAGCGGACTTTTCTCATCCACACCCCTGCTACTGTTCTGGCAGTTTGTTTAACTTGAGCTCCATTAAGGCCATTAGCTGACACCGGGCGGAAATTAAGAGCAGATGAGCGTCGAACGAACGACACATCGACGCACACGATGCCAGTCGCGTGCACACGAAGGTTAATGACAGCTGCGCGCAGTCTTCCTTTCTTTGACGAAAATGTCGAGTAGGGCGAAGACGACTTTATCAGAAACAGTTTACGTCCTTCGAACTTTGAAGGGAGAGCCACTTAATGATTTTTCAGACACGAGCGGAGTAATGCGGTGCAAGTTTAACATCCTCTCTGTCATTCTAACCGGGGTAGAGGTTAACGTCTAATGATCCTCTACAAAAAAAACTGGCTGAAGCTTGTTTTCCAAAAGATTCGAAGTATAAGTTATACGAGATTAAAACAGAAACCCAAACTTATTATTTTAATTGTTCGAAATTATCTTTACTGCGCAAGTGCTGTTATGAAACAATTGAAATGACCTGGTGCTCTGTTAGGTATACAGTTTTACTACAGAATGCAATTATTAAAAATTGGCCATGAGTAATTTCCCAGAAAAAAAAGTGTCAATGCACAAAAGGAAGTTCATGTAACAGATACTACACGAAGAAGGCGGAATTATTGTTCCACAAGATGACATGTTTACTTGATGGTGGCATAAAATGAATAAAAAGAAATGCATTTAAAGAAGGTGAAGAATTGAGAGAAGTAAATGATGACGACTTCAATGTCATCATTTACTCGCCATGATTCAAATGATTTAATTCAAGGCCGATCAGTGGTAGCAATAGATGCCTAAGGTTGTGTTGAACTTACAAGGCTTATTAATTGAGATTAACACGAGGCTCAAAAATAAAGAAAACCAAGAAGATCGATGGGCTAAGTAAATTAAGCGCTGCTTGTTCACAAAATATCATTTGATTTTTCAAACAAAAAATTTAATAAATGGCAGCATATCTCAGTCTCACACACAGGAAGTGCACGTGTCACTCCAATTAGTTTGTACCGTTGTTAGAGTACTTAACACGAACAATTCTCGGACTTTAAGCTTATATCATTCGGCACTAATTGGCTGTCGTTTTAGGTGCGGCCACGACAACGTGTCTGCGCCTGTCTGCATAATATTAACTATAGCAGCCGAATAAGCAGAGCTGAGTGGAATAATCGTTGGAATATTCAATTCCTAATACAATCGTTAGTAGGAAAATCTCTAACGTATCTGATTCTAAGATAAAGTACCACTGCTCCAAGGCTTCATTGTTCAACGTCAATCAGATTTTTAAACTTAAACGTTTACTTAAAAATTAATATTTTGCCTTACTGTATTTCATTTAAGTAGTTCAAAACTTATTTTTTAAAAAATTCGTATATTAACCATTCGAAATCGCAAATTTCGTCTTCAGATTTCAAGATTTCCACACAGGAAAAACAGCTTAATTTTCGCTTTTCTGATTTCGAAGAAATATTCTGTTTCTCTGGTGAGTCGTGTCTTATGTAAAGTGGTGAAGTTGCCACTTTTACCCTTCATTGAAACGATATGAGTTTGAATCTCATCTAGAAACGTTAATTACGACTTATGGTGAGTAACTGGTCTCAGGGAATACGGGGGTTGTTTGTATGAATTTCTTCCTCCTACGAACAACCAACGAGAAGAAATTCCATCCAACGTATACAAAGTTACCACTTCTGGGTGGACAAAAGTTAATGTAATTTCATTAGGATCTCTATTGAAATTAAACTGTGTATCGTTTTCAATTTTGATTTCAGTCGCACCATTTTAGTGGTAAATTCAAACAATATTAGTCGAAATGATACAAATTGTAAGTCCGAAACGTTGCACAAGCGTTTTAAATGATGCGATAATGAATGATGCACGCAATTAATACTTTTTTGTCTACCTCATGACTATTTCCTTACCCGTTTCACATGAATAATATCAAAGTAGCATAACATTAAATGAAAACCATGCCAAACTCCTCATCTGAAACCTTAAAATTTTACGTTCCTTAAAACAATCCGTGTAATTATCGTTTTATGTAAACCACAAAACATTGCAAACCTATCGCCTAATTAATACAGTGGGTGGTCTAATGATTACATAATCCTCTTTCTCCTGCTCTAGAGACAAACATGGTACCTTTCTCAAGCCAGTTAAGGATACCAATAAACAGAGTGTGGTGTCACACAACTTGCCAAGAAAACTGTCTACTATCTAAAGGCGTTCACCAACATCTACGCTACAAAAGGAATTCAAACTCATGACCTACTGGTTGAAGAGTGGAGATGATGTCCACTTGTCCAATCATGCAACAAGATAACGCTAGTTCTCAAAATTTCATTGTAAACAAACAAAAAAAAAACTGGTATTCTATACATCCAGCTCGTTAATTAGAATTCAGAGGGGCACCCACAATAAGCCCTTCATCGAACTCAGAGATATTTTG
The DNA here is from genome assembly GCF_054136105.1 of Typopeltis vanoorti. NCBI lineage: Eukaryota > Metazoa > Arthropoda > Arachnida > Uropygi > Thelyphonidae > Typopeltis > Typopeltis vanoorti. The sequence continues at coordinate 77,386,386 of NC_143558.1, read as the reverse complement.
TTTTTCTCCATTATCAACAACACTATTGACGATTACTGACTAGCAGCATTCTTAAATGGTTGTTGAGAACACGTGGTGATACACGTCACTAAGTATTTACATACTGAGTAAGTGACGTTTACGTACATGATGAAAAATATGCATAAAGATGTTTCTAATTCAGTGGCCGGTATGCGTATTTGGACTTCTTAAAAATGTCTAGATTCTCAGAAAGGGAGAAACAACGGAAAAAAAAAACAAAATCCTCCTATCAATACAACATCTCCAGTTCTCCTTCATCTCCCATGTATTGTTGATTAAAACAATAAATGGCAGATGAAAATAGAATACTGGTGTCAGCACTAACATCAATACATCACTGGGACCCCATTTTTAGTGCATGCATGAAAGGCCACAGTTTATTCGTTCCCTGAGTTTTCAACATGAATAATCAATTATATTTTAATGCGTTCCAAATATATTTATTTTCAATACACTTAGTTTGTTCTACTAACACCCTGAAAATAATCTAGGGCCAGCGGCACTGTCCAATATTTATACATTAAATGACCCCTATTAGCACGTGTATTAAAGATCACAAAACAAAAACTGATATAAGATCTAGAAATAATGACATCGGTTCATGAACAATCATGAAAAACAGCAGACGTTACTAGAAATGTATTCAATATAACGTAAACTTACTATTTGAAAATGTAAATTTTATTTAATAAATATTTTAAAGAATATTTTATAGAACAATCAATGTTTAATAAGAGCACTGTGAGCGAAGCTGCATTAATATCCACTTCTTGGTTTGTTATGAATACAAATAATATATTGCATCAATATAACTTACACTAACAATGGACTCACAAATAACACACCAGACTAATTGGACATCCGACTTGTTCCAAACAGCTTTTACGAACTTTGAGGAACAAACGATTCCAACATATTTCCGCCTGATGAGATACAAATATGGCCAAATGCTCTTAATATTTGTAGAATATAAAGAGATCTCGGAAAACGACCGTACTTTTTTTTTATTTTGTATGTACGTGATCCTATTCTCCCCTTTCTCGAAAAAAAGGTTGTAAACATGTTACAATTCATACCGTGGGTGAGCTAAGGATTATTATTATTTTACTTTACTTTCTTAACATAATCCGGAAACTCCGTTCTTAGGGACCAAACTTTTCCAGTCACTCCAGTTCTCCAGGAAATTAGCCTGCTGGTGGGAGGGCGGATACCATTAATAACTTGACCAACCAGGCTGACACTTTAATATTATTAAATATAAACTGAGTAATTATTTGCTATTAATATATTATAATACTGATTATATATATATGTGCACTATTTACAAGTATTAGAATATAATAATAAAATCTGCATTTGGGAAGGGGATGGTAATTCGCTGTTGCCATTGGATAACACAATAATATCGTATGGTAAGCAATGCAATATTAAAATTATCGTTCAGCGCATAAGTATCCGAATGAGTATAACACACTAATCGCAAATATTTTGCAGGGTTGAGTTTCCAGAGAGAACTACGAGTTTCCATGCGAGGTAAAAAGCTCCGTTATCTTGAAGATTTTCTACTGAATTAAAGAGACTATACGTTGATGCATACAAACTTTTTAAATATTGTAAAATGTTGCTAGATTTAACTACAAAACATTTGACAAGCAAATATTGGGCGTGTTTGGATAGAATGCATCTGAGAAGACTAGTGAATAACTTCGAAATCTAGAGAAACAAAATATATCATTAATTCTTATAAAATTCTTCAAAACTCCTTTCACGGAAGAATACAGATGATTAATGCACAATGCCTACGTTTCTAGAATAAATAAATTCTGCTGTCTGAAATCCAAAACGAAGAATTAAAACATATCCAAGATATTAACGTGTTCTTTCAAAGAGCAGCAAACAGAAAGCCTATAAATTGTTCGATAGCTGCTTTTTTGTAAAAAGGGTAGTTTTTTTTTTACTTTATAAACTATAAAATACTACTAAACTATAAACTTACTACTAAACTATAAAATATAAACTATTCTTGCCAATAAAATCATCGGATTTGTAGTCAAGCAGCCTTAAAATAAAAGACAACATCAACTAGTCAAAATGGCAAACCGATTTATAAAATTTCATGAGCAATCCACGTTGCATACAGACCATCTTTGATGGATTGCGCAGAATATTTTATAAACCGTTCCACCTAGTATTCTAACAGCCAAATTGCAAAGGACGCCAAAATTCACTAAGAGTCGACGACATCTGGTGTCTTAATTCAGTACCACGGAGACAGAGCTCATACAACTGCCCTCATCTCCTTCCATTATCTAAATTACTGCAACTCAGACTGCATGCAAAGATGGCTTTTGCCGATCGACTTCAGAGATAGGATCGTAATGAGATGTTAAATATTTTGCCCATTACTACGTTCAAACGAGTGTCTTGACGGCAGGGACTCGATAATATTCTTGAAGAGTCTGAAATTGTTTAAAAAAAAAAAAAAAGAAAAAGAAAGAAAGAAAAATGTCCAAGGATGCCATTATAGTAATCCCGTTAAGAGGGGATTAGTCTCTGTTAGGTTGTTATAATTATTATTTTAATAAATATAATAAAGAACACTACTTTTGTAAATGAAATCGTTCACTGTGAGAACAGTACGCGCATCAAAACACTAGAGATTTCCTAATACCTGGTCAAGGTAAGTAGAGAAAGCGCGTGCTGATGAAAGGCCATTTCATATACTATTGCGCAGTATCTAAATTAACGACCAACATTCGCAGCCACCAGAGGTAAAGCCGATGTGTAAATCGGTTTATTCGTAATTCACGAGTTGGCCGCAAGCTCTGTTTGTGCCCGGAATACCACGCGCACACGACATCGGTGGTCTCGTGGTGCAGAGCATTAGTGGCTACAATTCTACGCGTTAATTATTAACACTATTTTGACTATTCCACACCGAAAGCGATATGTAAACACGTGATCGCGGAACAAGTGCTCTAGTTGACAGCTGTGATGAATAGCGAAACGCGTACATGTCCCGACGCACTACTTCGGGACATCTACGTTGGAAAAATGATTGATTGAACTCCGTGGATGTTCTGAAGCCGTTTCGAATGGAAGATGGGAGCAACTTTGTTCTATATAAAATCAAAACGGCTGATAAATAGTTGTAGCAACGTGCGTTACATTTGCCCATAATAATTATAGCAACTATTAATATCAACTAATCACCTCTGCATGCGCCCTGTGGGTATAAAAATTAAACACATCACACAGAAAAAACATGGCGAAGCTGAAATATTATGAACTCAGATATATAATATAAACATACGTATTGTAATAAATCCGATAACGCCTTTTATATTCCAAAGGGAAGATGGGAAGCTCCTTTAGCCCTAAGTTTGGGAAATGTTTGGTTAGCAGTCGGTCTTGGGTTTCAACAATAGCTGAGCTCATGACTACAGTTGATTTTGAAGGTATCGAGGCAAGAGTACGGGAGATAACTGCCATCATCTCGTGATCGTCATGAAGTCTGGCGATTTAACACCTGATGAAAAAAATGCATAAACTACCTACAGATATTTACAAGCAACTATGTTCAGGAGATGCGAACCCACATCATGTTGATTTTAAAGTAGATATGCGATTTGCTTGGCTAACCAACTATTAATTACAAAACTTATAAAGCAGCAAATTAAAAATGATCACAAGAATTATTATGATGAGACATTTCTGTTTTCTAAATATGATCTGCTACGCAAGCCAACTTGAAACTTTAGTTGTGGCATTTACAGCAGTCTTTCCTATAAACGTTTTTTTTTTTTTTTTAAATCCCGTAAATGGGCCAGAAGAACACACGCAATTAACTAACGCATAATGTACTGCACTGACTTCACAGCCTTCTTTTACTTCAGCTATAATTCCATACTACCCAGCCCGGATTAAGTTGAGAGTATATTAATCTGCTTAATACCAAAATAGCTCTCTCTCTCTCTGTCTGTATAATAGAATATCTCGATTTGTTTGCCGACAACGCTAGGTGAAAAAACGGAATACGTGGGCTGTGCACAGCTCAGTAGCAAGGTGCTCACTACTACTGCCAGACGTTCTATATCACTCAAAAATCAATCATACATTTATTTATATATGAGGATTTAACACCAGCGAGTCCTCCGAAAGGTCCTCAGTATATTTTTATCTCGGGAAAATATAAATTTCAAACACTCAGACCATCTGTGAAATTTAAATATTTTGAATTTAAAGCGGAAAAAAAAGAATTTGTAATATTTTGGCATTTATTGCACTATGAAGGAATGTCTATTTTAATTTGTATAAACAGAAGTATAACTATTTAATACGCTATTTAAAAAAAGCGAATTATAATAAATGATTGATTCGTCCACATCAATATTTACAGTGGCCTTTAGATCGTATTGGGAACAATAAGCAGCTATTCCTTAATCGTGAGAAAAACTTCCAAACGAGTATCAACTCTCCACACCACTCCCCAGAGTAGATGAGAAAGACAGATAACTTAGCTCAATGTCATTAAAACTCCGTGTTATTCCTCTCGAAATGATTATCTCCTTCCATGCTTATCTGTGACAGCACTGAGATCAGATCAAGTTTCTCTCCTCGACATAACTTTAATCACTAGCGTTTGTTATCATTAATACGCCGTCGCATCTACCGCTAGTAATCGAAAAAACAATTAACTGAAAGGCAATTTGCCGAGCAACAAGTTACTGTCCTTACCAACTCGCTAATGTTACCAACGGCTGGCATTTGATTAAAATGTCAAGTTTGTGATATGAATGGCTTAATAGTGAACGAAGTCATGGTTTCGGTTATTTTATAATTAGAGCAAAGTCGAGAGATGATTATATGTTGTGTGTCCATTGGCTAGTTTCGAGGAAGAAACCCTACTACCTCCGTATCATTGTTAGCTGGTTTGATTGAAATCCGAACTAAGGTTATAAGGCCAGTATATTATGCTTGTTAATTGCATGTTTTCCAGAGGTTTACCCGTTTCTTAGGGTGAAAAACCAGAGTTTTTCCAAAACTTCTATCACATTTCTATGCGAATGGCTAACTCACCTTCAATTGAAAAGTACTTCGCCATTCTCGACGAGATCTGAATTCAATTCTTTCCAACCGAAGGGCATCGGCCGAGCTAACCTCCGTAAGAGATCGGCAACTACTTTCGGTTAAAAAAGGTATTAAAAATATTTCTTGCACCCAAGATAAGACTCAAATTCAAGTCTTTCCAACCACACTGTTTTCAACTGTGCTCTGGCAAAGCTGTGACCGAAATGAAAAGGTGGTTTAAAGCAAGTCACTTGTAACAAGGTAACTTTGAACTGAGTTTAAGCTGCTTAGGCGCCGTTTTATATTTTGTGGTCCACTTTTACTGTCATAGGGAAGGTAAATTATAGAAGTTATGACTTGCTTTGCATAGAGAGAAGCCGGCGTGTACAATTCTTAAAAGTCGGATTTTTTCTATCACAGATTTCGTTTATTCGCTTATAATTACTCAACCACCTTTTTTTTTTTTCTTTTTTTTTTTGGTTACTTAAAATGAACAGACTAAGAATTTTACGGAGAGAGGAAGCAAATCTGCCAATAACACCCGACTGATATCGTAAGCACTGCAAAAACCATTATCCAATCTAACATGTAAAGCAGGTCATAAGAATGTAGATTTTTTAATACAGAAGAACAAAACTTTTTTGCTATTATAATCTTCAAATACGTTTTTTGAAGATTCTGATACAAAATATTTGTAAATAATTTTCAGTTAGTCGACGAGATATAGAATATGTTACGCGAACTACAAAGCAGGCTCCTCATGTGAGACTCACCTCCCACAAGAGCTACTAAACATTAGAACATGCAAATGAAATGGTTGAACACATTCTCGTCACTAGAGATAAAATTTGAGGACATAACAACGAACAAGACTGTGTTGAAAGGGAATACGTTTCACATAACACTTGTCTCTGTACGAACCGTGTTTTAAATCTAATTGCTTTAGATTAAAAACAGCCGTACACAAACCAGACCCTCTGTAGCTATCTGTCCTACGGCCAGATAGGTTTCAGTAGGTGTAGCGCTGTTGCCATACATTTAATTCGACTAATTACTTTTCACGTAGTAGCTGGGACATAAAACAGCTCTCGGGAGACTAGCGATATGACGTACGCAGTAATCTAATTTGTCGGTAGCCATCAACTCATCTCCGAGGACTGCAAGCATCCAGACAAACATCCGGTTTATAATTAGTTGCATAGATGTTCTCGGTGCATGTTGGTGTAGATGTGAAATACGATGGCTGGAGATGGAATACGTCACTATTCATCGCTGTGTGTGCGTAAGAGGCTGAATTACTTAATGGAGAAAACCTGTATACGAGAGGTGGACATTAATATGCTCGAGAGTCGTAAATAACTTGACACATTTTGCAATACTAACACTTTTCAAATCTTCTGAACTCTTAGGTTTAATTACAACCATTTCGTTTACAACTATAGTAAACTAAATGGCGATCCTTCTCCAAAAGAAGAAGGATCGCCATTTATAAATCATCATTTAGTGTACTTTTGGAGAAGCACACTAAATGACGACACTCCATAAATGACTAATACAAAACGTAAACATTATTTATTTGAGTTATGTAATTAGTTTACTTGCAAACGTCCAATAGAAAATGGCTAGATAAAAAAAGATTATCCGCGATTATTGTTTTGAAGATAAAAGAAATCTCATCTCATCTACCTTTTACCCTCTTTTAGCTTGTGGTGTCGAGGGTTTATTAATCAACGGACCTCAAACCGTTCACAGGATAAGGTGGTCAAGCCCTACGCCTCAGTAGGTATATCCTATGTCCCGTAATGTTGAGTTCTCAAGGCCGGTTTGCCTGCTTTGCGGGATGAAAAACCCCAGAATAAACTGGGGGGAAAACCCTCCTGTCCACGCCCAAGACCGGCTAACTTGGCTATGGCTGAGGAAGATCCTTCAACTCCTCACGTCTCCGACTAGGATCGAGCCTAGGACACTCCTTCCCCCAGATATGGTTGCGAAGCGCACAGCCACTAGGCTAACCGCGCGGACATTGAAAATATGCATTGATTATTGGACGCAAGCAGAATATGTAGTTGTCATGGAAATATGATGTTCACACCTTTTATGGCGTAACGAAAAAACATTTTATTATACGGTGACTAGAAAAAATATCGGCACTGCCTGATTTTATTATTAAATAAAAAGCTTACAAGATTTATTAAATAAAATTCAAATATTTATTTTCCCTTATTTCTGAAATTCCCAACACTAAACCATCTTTCTTATCTCTATTCAAACTACAGTACACTATCAAAAGACAGTTCTGAGGATTCCCATAAGCGAATACTCTAATTGTAAGAAAATGGATGCAACTCAGCAATATGCAAAGTTTGTGGCCTATAAAGAATTAAGTCCACACTTGGCAACGTGCTGAAGAACACGATATGGCCACGCAGGAAAGAAAATATCGACTGTCATGAGCCAGCGCCCGTCCAGAAGGTAAGATACGTTATCTTACTGTTACTCAATCGATGTGTGGAGATTGTGAATAGCAACAAACAATCCCATACGTGAATCCACGATAAAATGGGATGGGAACTGCATTCCACGAATTCTAGAGAAAGAACTGCAGCCTATAGAGATTACACATTATCGATTGGCAATGGCCAAAGTGTGCAGAACCCGAGCCGTGGAACAATAGATCTCAAAGCACGACCCGATGAGCAGCCATACAACTCTTCACCTCATTGTGTTATGTCAACGATGAAGTCTGGAGATGGAAGTGTTGATTGCTGCTTGTGGTATGGATTAGATCCACTGATTGTCGTGAAGGAATTATTAATACTTGAGCCATCCTACGCTGCCACAGTTTTATGGGACCGACACACCTACACCTTCCAGTGCATTTGTTTTCGTTACTTTGTAATGAAAACAAACCTGGAGGTTTGATGAGTATAATATACCAGAAGACTCTTGCAGTAATTAGCAGAGAACCGTAAAAGGAACGTAGAATGAGGAAACAGTTAAGACGATCGTCTTAAATGCGGAATTTTTTTACCAGACTTAATAGAAAAACCTTCCAACAACTCATAAAAGCAATCATTACAGCAGTAGACATGACATCATTATTTGCTTTGAATAAAGAAACGTTCTGTTTATATCTTCACATATCCTATGATTTTTGATTGAAAAGCGCATCTACAGCGGTCCAACTCAGTTTTATTATCATTTTTTAAATAACAAACTTTATAATAAAATAAATGTTAAGATGAAAAGCATGTTTTAATAGGATTTTGAAGACGACCGAAGATACTGCTAGAAACCATTATTTCAGCTTATCGTGTGCCTAGTGGATAAGAAAAAAAGAGAAACATATCTATCAAAGCAAATGGTGGTTGTGATAATAAATCAAAGGCTGCAAAAAAAAACAGCATCCGTAGTGATTGATACCTTGGAGTGTAAAAAAATTTGGATCCAAATAGCCCACGGTCTTTTCATCGTCAAATCAGAAATCAGATCCGTGATGGCAAGCTCGTGCAAATTTATATACGGGAGAAACAAATAGATCTTCATTTTAATGTATATGAGACTAAACGTTAAAAATTTTTCTGCAATGCTAGTAACAAAATATAAAATATTTTTACAATGAGTACTACTCGAATATTGTGTGTGTGTGTGTGTGTGTGTGTGTGTGTGTGTGTGTGTGTGTGTGTGTGTGTGTGTGTGTGTGTGTGTGTGTAATGGATGAGAGAGAGAGGGAATGAAAAAACGTGCAATGAATCCTTTGTAAACTCCTTTTGACAAAATAAGATCTGGTTTTGTTTTCTCATTTCTTTTCTTACTTTTTTATTTTTCTTTCTCTAATTTTTTCTACCTCTCCCCACCCTTCTCCCATCTTTCTCTGTTTCTTCGGTTGCTCGGATTTCATTTGCCATGGTTTCTGGAGTGATTGGCTCATGACTCACACGTCAAGGTACTTGGCACAGTTCCAATTCCACAGCATCTCTGAGAGTGCATTTTATTCTCTACTCGCATGGCCACAGCTGAAAGCAGCGATCTCATCATCGTCAGGTCACACTTTTATTTGCCCAACAGATAAGATACCTCCATAAGATTACCAACTAAGTAGAGGAAACACGTAGACTGATCTTCTTATCTGGCAAACATCCTCCACTCCTAAATATTTCATCGAATGGCTAAAATCGACTAACAAGTGCTTCTAACAAGCATTATGTTTATCTCAAAACAGGAAGAAAACAAGAGCAAAGCAGCTAACCCCTGAAATGAGACGATGTGTATGGTTTTCCTCTTCTTTAAGAGAAGAGGTGCTGGAGGACATCAAAGCAGAAATATTCTAATTTCAAGGAAGGATTCAAAAGCTGGTTTGAAATGTTTAAATTAAGTCAATATAAAGGTGGAGCTACATTTATATTAGTACTCAACAGTTTAAAGAAAGAATCTAATGATATTAAAGTAATGGAGTACAGTCGACTTCAGTGTCGTCATAAAATCGACCGTGCCCTTTGATTAGAAAGATCTGGGTTCAAATCCTGCCCAGTAGGTGAGGAACTTTTTTAGGTGCTTTCTTAGTTGAAAATGAGTTAGCAAGTCTCATACGGGGACGCAAGTTTTTTCTTTCCCAATAAACTTGCATGTTAAGACATACAGCCCCATAATATTGGTTGCCTGGCAGCAATTCCAACCAATATCTGGGGGATCCGTTTATTTAAATTAAAATCACGATCATTTCAGGGAAATGTGCGTTGGTGTAAGCGAGTAAAGCAAATTCAAAATCTTGAATTTGCTATACAGATGTTCAAAAATGTGGTATAAATTTACTGATGTAAGACGGTTTAAAACAAATCAAATAAATCAGAAACGGACATCCAATTCGTGTTGAGGATTCTCGATATGCTGATAACTCCATTTAACGAGAACTCACCTGGCATTTTTCAACTTAGTGCTCTTTTTGCAGTAAGTCTTAACCCTCACCCGGTCAGCACGAATAGCATTATTCAACAACTGTTGATTTACATGACATCGAATTTATGCTTTACATCCACGTACACCACACAGTATCATCGTTTGTATTTGTATAAACAACGGAATCTCCTTTCAGGTCTCATTTTAAGCTACATTCTTCAGTGCGACGAAGCAACCGATTTTCATTATTATGAGAATTGACTACGTGTGCAATCACTCTGTACACATCGTCAATCTTCTATGAATACCTTTGATTTTCTTGACATTCATTAAAAAGGGAAGAAAGCTAGGAGCCATAATCTAATACTGGCTTGACTAGAGACTTATCATGATTTCATTTCTTCTACAGGTGAAGCTGCTTCTTTTAATTAATATCCCAATGTGACTGGCCATTCAACTTATTATGCACTAATATTATCTTCTTACCTAATCAAATATACCTGCATTTGTTTAGATTCCATTTTAAATCCACTTCTCCATCCGTTCTTCCAATGTTTTAAGATCATCCTGTAAAGAACCTAACTCAGGTCATCCGAACAAATAACTTCTCTGTCCAGTATTGCGCCATCACTAAAGAGAGAAATTCTACTTAATAAACACTTGAACCTAAATCATTTTTGAATATGTTAAAGAGTCCGAACAGCGAGTCTAGTAGTTCTCCTCTGCTCCTAACGTCGCTTTATGAAGAATCTTCTCAGATATTCATCAATATCTATTTCGTACATTTTAAATCTGTGTAATGCTATCAAAGGCTTCCTACAATACAAATAAATCAGGTCATAAACATTACCTTGGTCTATTTGCATCGTGTTCTCTTCATAAAATGTAAGCAGATCGGCATTACCGATCTCCCGTTGAAGAAACAATGGTATACCTGCCTCAACAACTGTTCCCTGTTAAGGCAGAAAGGGACATATCCTGGACACGATTCCTAATTAATTTTTCCATTACTTCGTTAATAATATGTTTATAATTGTTTACGGTTTGTGACGACTTACGTTTATGAAGATGAAGTGGAATAACTCTTGCAAACTTTGTCAGAAGGAACCATTTCCAGTCTCAGCGACTCACCGAAGATGATCAAAAACAGATTATTAATAATGACATACCTCTAACGGAGCGATATCAATCACACTTTCAACCTTATCAAGTGTCAAGTATTTAAGGCATCAAATATTCTCTCTTCCTGTATTAGCATTCAGTAAATATCGTCCTTCAAGTCGTAATCTTTCTTCCTTACTGACCAGTATTTACATATACATTTGCAAAAAAATACTTATCGAATTCTTCTACAACTGCATCAATCATTCAAATTTGTTCCATATGACCTGATTATGCTTAATTCGTTTATATTATCATTTTCTTCGACATCTATAAAAGCTTTCCTGGCCAGTTGTAATTCAAATTTTGCTTCATACTCTAACAGTTCAATTTATTTTAGATGTCGCTTATATCTATCATAGTTAATACTTCTATAAAATACATTGAATTATGTATATTAAATTATGCAAGATGTCTCTCAGTAATATATATTTTTCATGAGTGTCTCTTCCATTAAACAATATCTTCTAGTTAATAATTTTTAATTCTCTTAACAAATCAACAAAGTTAGCTTTTTTAAAAAAAGCTATTTTTTAAAAAAAATATACAATTTTCATGAAATACTACTTTTGACGCTTTTTTTCTAATTATCATTTTTCTGAGTTTTAATTACACCTTTTAAGGTCATTAATATGGTCGTATCACTAATTCTTCCGATGGTATTATCAAATCCAGGATGCTATTCCATGTAGTGGGTTCTCGTACATGTTGCTTCAAATAAGTGCCACGAAGTTGCTCTAAAATGTATTATCATAAATTGCATTCTTCCATTCTCCCATATCATGAACCTCATCATTAAAGCCAAGACATAAGCTATTCAAGCTTCGATCATTCATATAAGAGCATGCATGACCGTTCAAAGTACACCTTAAAGTTTCTACCGTTCATGAGAAAACATCCTTAGCATTATTACTTGTGATACCTTTCAAATCTACATCCAGTAGCTTACTATAAATTTCTGGTTTCGTTTCTTTTAAATACCTTAAGGATTCTATGGCGTTAATGAACTCAATGTATCCACCAGGATTTAGATGGATACCATCGCCGCCAAACCATTTCCGATTTTTAACAAACTAATCCCAGAAATGAATAAATCTAAATTATATGCAGCGCATAACCTGCTTAAAATCCAATCAGATGGATTTTGTTCAATAATAAAACCTCAAAACTTCTTTTGTCTAACAAAATACAAACGCATGAATTTTGTAATCAGATACGGCTTTGGTTAAATGTTGATGTCCTATTTGTAGGACATAAACATTTAACCAAAGCAATACCTGATTACAAAATTCGTATTAGACAAAAGAAGTTTTGAGCTTCTTTTGTCTGGTTGGTCAATTAGATAGCGTCTCTGCTGTCTATCCAATATGTGGGTTCGATTCCAATATGAGCATCGATGTTTTGAATGTCTTCGTGGGGAATGAATTTCATCGCCCATTTGGAGATCATCTTAACAAAGACCATGTTTGGTCTCATGAATGGGATTCTTGGCGTTATTTAGCCATTAGTCTAAAATTCTAAATATAAGTATCTAAAATTAGTCTAAACTTCTAGCAAAAATATGCTAAATAACGTCACATAATTTTTGCCGTGCTGCAGTGAGCAGTATACGTAGAAGATTGAGGCATCCATCCATCCATCCATCCATCATCCAATCCTCGTCCCTCCAAGATGAGTTGATTCTCCCGATTAGAGGTTAAAGGAAATTAATGCAGCCTGCTTGCCATTTCTCTGCTGCATCTCCAGTTAGTTTTAATTAACAGGCAAAGGGGCCCCGACAACAGTATAACTGTGTTGTCGGGATTCCTTTGCCTGTTTTGAAAGACGAAAAGCCCGAGTTTCAGGGAGAAGAAAACCACCCACTTTTGTAAGAGACCGGCTAATTCACTATCTGATTGAAAAGCCCTGATAAAGGGTTCTCACGTCATAGACAGAATTCGAACCCAGGTCATTCCAACCAAAGGGTTCCGTCGAAACCAAGGAAGCTACAGAGGCTCAACTGAACTATACAAACAGCGAATATATAAGCTCACATAGGTATTATATGTAAAAGATCATCATATGTATATACTTACAACAGTTATGTATTATTTTTGTCACTTTCATCTGCAGGTTTGTAACCCATAGCACATTAATATTATAGATTAGACTAATGGCTAAATAACGCCAAGAATCCCATTCAAGACCAAACATGGTCTTTGTTAAGATGATCTCCAAATGGGCGATGAAATTCATTTCCCACGAAGACATTCAAAACATCGATGCTCATATTGGAATCGAACCCACATATTCGATAGACAGCAGAGACGCTATCTAATTGACCAACCAGGCGGGGATTCAAATCTAATAATCTGCTTTTATCTTACTTTTGACCATAATCTCATTTTGCAACTTTAATTAGAATCGCTTTATTAACTTGGGTTTATATTTTGTCATAATTTTTATCTAAGTTTAAATGGAAAGTGATTATCTTTTTTAATGTCTTTCTGAAAAGGAAAGTCATTTGTATTTGATACCAAGCCAAAGGATGAAGGTATCGCAGATCTGTCGATGGTGTACGAATACGTATCAATGTAAGACCGACTAACTCACTATCAATTGACAAGTATTTACAAAACGTTTCGTGCATCTGCAGGATTCGAATCCAGATCCTTCTAACCACACGGGAAGGTGTCGTTCTTCCTCCGATTACTTCAGGAAGCAATGCATCTGTAATTTAGTTTCCGCTTAGAAGGTCAATCACAAATAAAAGGACTAAGCAGGAACTTACAATGTATGGATTGCTTACCATGCGTGTATTTCAAGAGATGTGATTTATCTACACACAGACACAGTTTATTTCTTAATGCTGTTATCACATACTTCTTGATGCACACGTAACGTACACTGAACTATTTCCTGTCCTGTATCTGAGAGCGCAAACATCTTGGAGGAAACTAAACAGAAGGTGAGCTATTTAATTCTGTTTAATGCTGTCCTTTTTACGTGAAATAAATGGGAGTACATTAGCGTACGTCATAATGAACTTCACGCACCCACGCGAAAAGGAAGGAGCACTTTGTTATCCTTCAGATGAAGTAAACTAGGCATAATGTAATAAAGATTTTGCAGCTGCGAATGAAAAATGGAATCTCTCTCGAGAATCGGGGGGGGGAACGACAAGTTTCATCCAATTAGTCACGTCGTTCGACTAATACGAATGGACGTAATTAGCTAGAATACGTTGGACACCATATATAATTATTATCTCTACTCGGGTGTGTTGCGTGCACGAGTGTGTACGTATAACACATACTCGGAGAAAGTTCGAGATCACTTACATGACCTGTTCAGATGTTGATATGCCTATACCACGAATAGGCGTACAAATATCTTAATCACATCCCATTAGACATGCATTAAGGATCTAATTACGCATCAGTAATCATTTACATACTTTTCGTATCATTATTACTCCCCAGGTGGCGTTTTATTCCGAAAACTTTGTTTTTACAATCTGAAGGATTAACAGGTTATTGTACGTTTTCTTGAAAATGGCTTCTAAAAGTGCAATCGGTCGTTCAACTTGTAATCAGTGGGCGTTAAATCTTGTAAGGATTCTGAGGTTAGAATTTCGTTTGACCTTAAGAACGGATGTTATTCCCTAAAGAAGGGAATAACATCCGTTTTACCTCCTCTGAAGTAAACAAGTGTTATACACGACAAGCACTTAAATCTTCCATTACCGCAATGGTTAATACCAGAAATTGCCATGTAGGTGGTGCTTAACGGTAAAAAAAGCGCCCAAATGCGAGTAAATATGTGGGAATACTGTACAGTATACTGCAGAGCGGCACACACAGAGATTTTTTTTATTATTATTGAGTCTGTAAGTGTGCAAGTCGTGGATGCGGGCTCTGTATTACCCAAACCACAGCCCTCTGTTGCATTAGAAACAGAAACTTGAAACATAATTAATCAGTCATCTAGAAAAATACCAAATTGAGTTTTTTCTCTTGGTTAAAATTAATTTTTAACTCAGCTGGATTTCCATTATATAAGCTGAATATTTTTATATGCTGATGGTTCTATGAAAAGATAGCTAAGAAATCAGAAATAAAGCAGGCAAAATAGCTGAAAAAATAATAGAAATATTCTTTTGAAAGAATATTTCTATATTTTTGGGCTCCTATTTGGAACAGTTTCACTAACATGACAAGGCATTGGTTATATTTGCGAGATGAGTTCATGTCAAAATGTGTTTATAAAATGAGTTTGTTTAATTTTTTTTTAATCTTCGTCAATCTATCCCGGTATTTTGGATTGATTAACAACTCGTGAAGAAAGCCGTCGTCTATTATTATTACACTCTTGTGTATCGATCAATATGCTGTGTGTAAGACGTTGCTATGATTCGATAAAGTGATTCACTTTATGCTGAGAACTTTTTTGCATATTCTTCCGTGAATAATTCAGTGAATTTGTGAATACTTGACTGAGTATCGTTTAATGTTATTTAGTAAGCAATTTAAACTGTAAATCATAGCCAATGCATTGAAGTTAAAAATATCTTCATGGTCAGGCTGAATTTACCTTAATCATTATGAAATCACCAGAATTAACAGACCAGCGTATGCAGTAATCTATTATAAACCCCGATGGTCTTCCGCTGTGTCCTTTCGCCGATGCAGCTGTGAAGTTATGTTCAATGCTTATTAGTTACTGAAATTAAATTCTTCAGCTTCTGAAAAGTACAACGTCAGCATTTTCAGATCATTTGAGTGCGTGCGTGCGTTCTATGGTAGTCAATTTATAACTGGACGGCAGATGCGAAAAGTATTTCTATTTAACTAAATCTGGGTTTATTAGTCTTGGACGACAGTGGGTGGATTTTTTCTCGGACTCAATGAATCAGTCGGGGTGTGCTTACCGATAGGTTCGCTGATTACGTTTCACCTGCCACGACTTTAATTACAAATAAGGATACTCATACTATAATACTTTTATAAAGAGAAGTTAAAAATGATCTAAGTGAAAAGCATTTTCCATAAAACCACTTTCTTTCAGCTTATCATCTTGCAGTTTTTTTTCTTAGTAGTGTCACGTCCAGCTCGAATTCCATCTGTTGTCATCATTAAACACTCATCGGACCAGACGATTCCGCGTGCTGATGGCAGAACGACCCGATTCCAATCATCTGTAATGGATGCGGCTGTTACCAATTTTGTGCGACACACATTCTTCAGCAATTACTACAAATGCTAAAATCTCGTGCATCTTAACTACCTGTCAGACCTGAGGTGATAGAAAGCTTCAGCAGTCTCTTTTCTCCATCAGGGTTTAATTTCATTATGTTGAACCGTGAAAATATACGCGGGTCACAGTCATTAACAATTTAACGCAAAACAAAAGCAACCCTTCATTTGTGTAAAACGCTATTTCGTATGCAAAGACGTGACTTTGCCATCACGTAGTTGCTTAACGTAACAACACTGCAGGAATGCAGTGTTGTTACGTTAAGGTAACAACACTGCATTCCTGTACGAAATGTTGGAAAGTTGAACAATCTCGTTCAATTAGAAATGGGCTTGTAATGCCATCGACTGAGAACTCATATAATGAATATAATGAACTAAAACTGTTTTAAGTTCATTATATTCACTGACTGTAAACAGCCTTTTAAAACTTGCCAACCAAACTATTTAATCTGACCCATTTTTCATGTTAAGGAGTATCATTAATTAATTATACTCCTTAAGTATTTTAAATAAGTTATAAGGGGTATTATAACACCCCAATTTAATTAATAAAAGTATTTATAATTACACAGTATACAGAATCATATGATTCCATCCTTAAAAGCAATGCTACATGTATAGCCTTTCCTTAACTCGTTTCCTCTCAAACATTACAACAGCTGATATTCAGTGCAGAAACTATGGATAAAAGATGGCGCTATGCACAGTGCCTCAATGTTTAAACACTGAACTTGTTAGTTTTGTTTCTTGTGTTCTACATTCCTGCAGCACCTACAGGACGATTTCTCGGTGGTGATCCAACAAGAAAAAAAAAAGGAGCTGGCCTATAACACGAAAGGAAGAGATTTTTTTTTCTTCATACGTGTATGTGTGCGCGCGCGGTATTTTCTCTTTCGCATCTCTGAGAATTTAGACGGCTCTTGGCGGAGAGCCGTGACTGCTCTTGTCCGACGTTATGCAGCCTCTCCGGAGCGGAGGGTGTTGTGTAGAAGCCAGCAGATTTGCGTGTCAGGCGTCCCTTACTCCAACAGGATATGAACGCCCACTGTGTCTCCGACTGTTCACACAGTTTGATCCCGAGAGTCTTCACACACTGGAACAGGTAAGTTCTTCACAGATAAGTTATTTATGGTTTCACTACAAAAAGCTCTTTGTGACAAGTTGCTGAAATTTTTTAGTAAGAGTTGGCATTTTTTTTAAATGTTGGAGGTCTCTTGGCTGTTCGATTTACTGTTTTGAATCACTTCGGTAGGCGATGCGAAAAATTTTTAACTCTTTACGAGTCTAGTTCATAAGAATTATGGAACATATTTAATCAAATTAATTCAACAGCAAGGCAATCATGTACTTTAAATGCTCATTCCTGAATATGCAAGATTTACGGCTTGTTATTAAATAAAACCCTTCACTTAATTGACAACTACAAACAGTTTTATCACAGTTGTCCTATTCTTTTGTTTCTTAGTAGCATTTTACTCATCCCACTGAAAACTGCTGCATATACACAGTTATTCAGTAGGCCACTTTCCTGAAAATTCACAGTAGTTCCTGCCTCCCCTTTAATGTATATTTTTTCTGGTCTCTTCTTCATCGACATTTTTTACGTTATCAACGCAGATAGTGACAGACTTCAACAGTCAAATGGACTGCTCAAAAATCACAAAACAGACTAATTTATTTCCACCTTTCAAAGATTTGATTGCATTCTTGATCAAGCGTGGTACTTTACCCTTAATAGCGAGAACCAAACCCTAAGGAAAAAATTTCTGGATGACGTTTTTGATAAAATGATTTATGAAATTCTCCAAACACGAAGCAGAGGAGCAAAAATTTAATACATTCCAGAGTGAAAATAAGATTAAAATTTATTTTCGCCATCATTATCGGGTATTGTGTGCTTACATAAAGCAGATCGGATACCAGTATGTTATGTTGCTTTTGATTAATGAACACAGTTTTGCCGATATCTTTATGTTGTAGTTTTTTTTGGCGGGGGGGGGGGATAGGGATTCATGAGCCGGCACATTTGGTAATTCTAACAGGCTCGCAAAAAATAATTAAAAATAAAGAAATCATTCTTACAAAATAATGTCATTTTAAAGTACCTTACTGTAAATAACAACCTGAATCATCTCATTAGTCAATATTTAATTTAATTTCTTTAAATATAGACTAATTATTCGGTAATTAATACAATGAAATGATATTATGTTCTTGAAAGATAATTCTGAGTCGACTTGTGGTTTTCAGTGTTACGGAATCCATACCCCCAACTTAAATTTCCTCTTCGATACGAGGCCGTCATACTCTTTAGTGTGACACGAACTTTGCTAAACAACTGCGTAGTTAATGTACGTGAATTAAGCATTCGTCAAACATGTACGAAATGTAAATATGCTTGATGCGTTCTATGTTGGTTCTCCCTCATAAACCTCGATGCATGGTACAAACTAGACTCGTTTGACAGATTCTCTGTAAACGTAGCTTTGCCGCATTACTCTGAAGTATAGCAGGTATTCGGCTTTCACAGTTTAGAAGTGCTTTAACTCAGCACAGAGAGCTGAAACAATTACTTTTGGGCTAATATTCCCAGGCTAATTTTCATAGAATACTCGAACGACAGAGAACGACATAAACAGAAGAACAACAGATAATCCCTTGAATGAACTAATCTGAACGAAATATTGTTGGACAAATTTGTAAAATTAAGTACTCTGACATAAATTAATTTTAATAAAAAAATCCATTTAGAGAACGCAAATACAAAATGCGTGTAAGAATATTTTTCGTTCAAAAATTAAATTGTTGCACTGTTCGTTTCTTTTTAAATTTGCTTTAAAATATTTTAAAAACTAAAACAGTTTTAAAGTTAACAACTAAACTAAATGTAACCTGAAATTATTACTCCGAAAGATTTATGGTTTTCTTTATTCCGATAATGTGTGTGTTTTATTGCATGCATTTTGATCTCGCTGCATGTTTGACAAAATCTGATTTTCAACAATTTTCTGATATTTATTTTCTTCCGGGCCTAGCATTAAGTGTTCGTTGATTTCTCTTACTTATCTTAAGAGAGAAAAACAGAGCGGGAGGGGATTGCTAAAAGGAAAGTAACTTAATCTTCCATCAACTGCTTTTAAAATACCGATAAAACTAAACGAAAGACAGTAAGAAAATGAATCGGTAGTTTTATATTCACTTATTTCTTATTTACTAACATTTAAAAAGCATTTGTCTTTCTACGTGACGTCTCCATTTCGGTCACGGAATACCCAAGAGTCAGGCATAAAAGCATTTTAACATACAAAAGCAGTAAAAAAGATACTACAAGTCTGAAAAGCCTCCGAATCCATTTCAGCGTTTTCTCTGGCGTAAGATTCCAGTGTAAACCATTCAAAACGTAATTGGTCAGTAAACATATTTGCTCTGTTAGAAAGTGATTTTTTTAGATAAAAGCGCAATCAGTGTATATATAAAAACATGTATGCTAAGAGTTACAAAACATTCAAAATTGAAATCGGTAATGAGATACTGAAAATTCAGATTTGTCATGTTTGCAAATAAAAGGGAAAAAAGGTACGTGGTGGGTAGATGTAATGAGATTAAAGTATGCTGCATATCACAAGAAACAAAAAAACAGATCCAGACTGAAGCGACATGTCTATGTTTACAGAGTAACAATTTCAATTTTTTATAAAGGAAGGATAAAATAAAGCGTGGTGTAGTTCTTATATTCGTGCAACAGAGGCAACGAACTGCATCTTATCTAATTGGATGCAGATGAGTGCTGATCATGTATGGTTTAAAAACCCTGGAAGAACTAAGGGACACTATTATACTATCTAAAAGCTATCCCCTTTTGCAAAATAGCATCGAATTTGTGATTTATCTGCTGATGGGGAAACACCGATAAAACCACGCTAGTACAGCTATCCCAGTGCTGTTTATATTCATACATGTAAAACATCGGTTGACTCTGGTAACACTAACAAAATCTATCAGTTGTCCTTCTCACCTAGTCACATTAGAGTTAGCATTATTTGAAGACGTCGAAAAATTTTAGTTTTCTCGTGCTGTACGCAGATTTCAATCTTTCCAACCTCTTAGGTAATCTTTCTTCGACATTTCTTATACCGAATAAGTAATCCACTTCTGAGTTCGTGAAGGAAGATAAAATAAGATTGGGTAGTCTCTACAGCTTCGTGTAACTTAATTCTGGCCTTCCGCGTGCTTTCCATGACAAGGAAGGAAGAAGTCTGTAGCTGTTCTAGGTTTTCTCAGTCTACAAGTCTTGACATTTTATTCATGATCACGGACTAAACTGTCAAGCGACGCACACCCTTCCTGCTTCCCTCAAGACCGAGTTTTGAGAAAAAAGCAACCATCCATTCTTCCCGCCGTGGCCTGAAGGATAGCGGACATCCAATTTGTTCCTTCGTACTCTGGAAAGAATGTTTAAAAATGTGCTTTCCTAACCCGCGTCGCTCCTCGTTTATTGTGCGATACAAATGGCAGAACCACGCGCAGTTACACTAAAATAACGTATAATGCAATTTAGAAAACAGAAAATCGCAGAATATTTAGTGAATGAATTATCGTTAATTATTCATCACGAGTTATTCAACTCTATAAACTGCACCCTGTTTCAAGACTGATTTGTCGGTTTATTTAGAGACAACCAGAATAATTCCTCTCGACACGAACCTAGGCGTTAAAAAGTCCTACGATAGCTGAATCCAAGAGATTCAGAATAATCGGTTCTGAGCAGTTATACAAGGAAATGTTTCTAGCATTGATTATGAACAGAATAATCCTTCCTATTCAAACAGAATAAATGGTTTTATTTAACGGAAAAGTATTATGTAGCTTCTCCAGACACTGCTTCTTAGGGTATCTTATATTTCATCAGATAAGAGCGATGAGTTTTACGAACATCATTATTATTATTATTTTTTTTTTATTTTGCTTAGTACAACAGAATCGCCTTCAGTAGCTCAGTCAGTGACGAAGATGCCCTTTAGTTGGAAAGATCTGGGTTCGAAACCCATCTAGGACGCTAACCTTTATCGTGGCTTTTCATAATTGAACGTGAGTTAGCTCTCTCGTATGAAAGCGGCAGGAATTTTTTTTATCTTGAAATCTCAGGTTTTTCATCCCGCAAAAGAGGCAAATCGGACAGAAGAAAACTTGCAATTTACACACACAAAAGACAACGGGAATAAGGATTAACCACACTACTCCGTCGAATCTATTAAAAGCCTACATGGTACGGCGTGGTTTTACGCGTCAACGTACAACAGACAGAAAACATGTGATCAAAAACAGTCTTCGCCATTTGTCTATCATAAATTCCGAGTTCTGAAAATTACCCTTAAGATTTCAACAACACTGGGGCTAATACTGCACAGGGGCCCCCAAGAACCAAGTGCAGGGGACAAATCTCTCTATATATTTTTGATTGTAGATCTGTGTGTGTTCACGAGACAGTTTTGTCTGTTCTGAGGAACGAAGAACCCGGGTTTCCGGATGAAAAACCCTCTACCTCCGTATGAGACTGGCTAATTCACCTTTTAGTCGAAAGAGACCAGATAAAGGTTCCACACGTCATGGACGGGAATCGAACCATGAACCATTTTGACAGAAATACCTTATAATTTATTTTTAACTTAACTGAATCTGACAGACACAAGTATAATATTATAGTAGAAATGTATGCGTTTGGCTATGAACATATCAATAACATAAGTTATAAAGCATATATAAAAAAACAATCTTCCCCCCTCACCCTCCTAAGACATGGAGAGATGCATCACTACATTACAGTACCGCATTAAAGGGTATGTTACCTTTGACCCAGTACATGAAGTATAAATACGTCTCTTTCAAAGTGCTGAAGAATTCGAAAATTTTGAAGAAACAATGCCGTAGATTGTTTCTTCAAAACTATCAATTTAAGCGTTTTTATCAGCTGTTTCTAATGTAAATTAAAAGATAAGACGCTCACACTTGTTAATCTCTTCAAAGTTATCGCTATGATATTTACTGGTGGCGCAAAATATTATGAATAAACAAATATTGTTAAATGACGGGAGAGGTAAAATAGAACTATTCTCGACCACAGAGAGCAATAATAACGTTTACAATTTCGACAATCTACGTTATAAAATGCAATTCTTCAGCAAATACAACCGGAGATGGAATTAATTTCTGGTCACCAAAATGAATTGTAAATAATCCAAAATATTCCATTAAAACCAATGTTGACTGCATGGAGAGTTAGTTCCGTACACATTTGTCAAACAACCATGTTTAGCATGCATCGGATCCATTCTAAAAACCTTAATCTGATACGTTTCAGTCTTCCTTTGGGTGCTGGTGTATTGCGTAGGAAATTCAGAAGAAAAGTTATTATCAATGTATTTAAATATATGCAGTTTTAACTTCAAGAACTAGAATAGAAAACGCAAAAAAGAATGGAAACAGAGTGAATGAAGAAAAGGCATCTTACTTCGATGAGTATGATGAAGTCGTGAAATGATTGCTGCACTTGTTTTAGTTCAGAAGAAAGTATCGGAATCATCAGAATGTTGATACAACTGGAAGCCATCATAAAAGTCCACTACAGTCCCTTCCTTCCGACAGAAGAATGATGTGTTAAATGATATGCAAAATACAATCCACCAACTAGTTTAGTTGGAATAATGTAAAGGCAACGAAGGCTATGCTATCAGTGTGTCCATGTATAAAGTAACATGTGCGTTTACGGCTTCTTCTTACGTAATTCCTCAACAAATCTAATGTTATTATTGCTCTCTGTGATCGAGAATAGTTCTATTTTATCTATCCCGTCATTTAACAATATTCGTTTTATTCATAATATTTTATGCACCACCAGTAAACAATAAACATCATATTGATACATTTGAAGAGATTAACAACTTCTTACGGCTTTTATGTTTTGCAGAAGGAAAGCATACCACCTCAGCTCATCTTCAGATGAAAAGTTCTCATAAATGTTACTTTCGTTCTAGATAGGATGATCCAAATCTAGCTTTTCACAACCGAAGAGCAACCGTCGCGTTGGCCTTGCAGTGCAATGCTGAAGTATAAATATCGCTGGTTAATCTAATCCCTCTTATCTGTATAGTATGTTAGGTCGGAACAGAATTCAAAACAAAAATTGAAAAGATTATTGAAAAGAAAAGTAACAAATCAGAAAATCTATAATGTTTCTCCTAAGAAAAGTTCGAGGTTCATGTTTTCTACATAGAAGAATCTATTCTTGACTCTTTCAAATATTAAACTATTTTAAATAACTATATTTTCTAAATAAAAAAAGAGAAGGTAATGTCATTGTAATTAATGCCGTTACCCCTCTTTTCTTGTTTTGCAGATCGGCACTGAAATAATCAGTTTTGCAAACTCTACAAGTTATGTCTGTTTTTGCAACAATAGCCAAATGAGAAAAAAATGCAACAAGCAAAACTGCGAAAGAAGTTCGTAGTGAATTGAAAAAAAAGTAAGTGACATGCAAAAGGAAAGAATTGGAAAGGACTTGATACTCCAGTATTTTTCAGAACAGTTAGAAGTTCAAGTGTCTTGCGCCATCACAAACAGTAAGCAGCCACAGATAAAACTAGTTCCCCCCCCCCTCCCATCTTCTTTAAATAATAAATATTAATTAAAAGGCCTCGACGATCCTCGTATGATTCCGAGATTTTATAACTTTTTCATGCACGTTTGTATAGATTGAGAATGGTTAGTGTATGCCTGGTTTGCATAAAATGCGTTTTTAATTTTAAAATAGATTTAAAACAGAAGATTTATATCAGACATAGTTTTGCTTCTTGATACTTCGTATGCTCTAACATACGACTCGGGTGAATAAGCGACATGAAATCGGGACAAATGCATGTGATCTTTGACTTTGCGAATTTTTTTATTTATTAAAATAAACAAGCGAAAGAAAATTCAACTCCATAAGTATAAATTCTCTAATCTCAAGATTAAAACAGAGCATCATAAGACTGTTTTGTTACTGGCTACTGATTGCAAATTGAAGATGATCCTTCAAACAACGATGTCTTCAATCGCAAAACGTCTGAGTGTGACAAACACAGCAAAACGATTCTGAGCATTTATTTTCGAATAGGAGGATTATGTACCGATAAGTTCTTCTCTCAGATATGTAACTTGGTCGAAATCCCCTGTTTCGTAGCCCAGCTACGCGCCTCTTTTTCAAATCAAGATGTTCTCGTTGAAATGGAGACCTCGAAATTTCTTCGAACAACTGCCTTAGTTGGCCAATCTGCTACTGAAGTTTTTTTTTCCACTTGTTTCGAGGAAAACACGTCAAACACTGCGTTCACTGACATAACCTGCGAAGTTGTTGTTACCTCTTTAGAGATGCCTTTAGGAGAAAATCAACAATACCCGATTTTTCAAAACTGTTGGTGATCCACTGACGTGCTTCGATGCACGTCATGCTATATTCAAAATGGTAAACAAAACCTATTATGGTACATTGAACTGAAGGTGGGATGAAGTATCTAAGAGGTCGGCGATTCTCCACTTTAAGATGAAACAGCAGTTACCATTAGCGTCGTCAGGTCTCTATGTTGCATGAACTCAACTCAAAATCCGATTTTCAGGAAACTGAATATTTGAAAATTTAAGAAACTGGTGAGCAACTTTAATGTTTGTGAAAATCGGACAATAATAAATCCCTCTTTACAGAAAGGCAAAAACTACATCTTAACTGTACAAACGAGACGAACTTCATTAAATGAGTGAAACATGCAGCAACTTACTCATAGGGGCAACCAATTTTACTCTCCCTTGAATATTATTTGTAACCAGCGAACATAATCTTGCACTAGCAGATCGCCTTTGGTTTATAAGGCAGCGATACCTTAATACCAAGAACTTGTTTGAAACGTTATGTGCATTTCCTAACCCCCCCCCCCAAAGCAAGGTTAGTTCTAGATTCTTAACAGGCTCTAAGCAAACAGCTCCAAATATCCTCTACTGTATGGAATGTCGAGAATATACTAAGAATTAAACTAGGATTGGATACCTCTGTATCTCTGGTCAAAGAGGCTTTGCTCCTCTGTATATACAATTAACCCTTAAGGCTTAAAATAGGACTATTCCTCCAATTCAAAGAATATTTGTAGCCATATACAGTATATATATATATATATATATATATATATATATATATATATATATGGTTCCAAAACAGATTATGTTATGAGTGGTCATGGCCACTTATGGCGTTACGGAGTAAAGCGATACATCAACCCCCCTCCCCCCCCCCCCCTTCCCAACAAAGGCCATTCAATTTTTTATAACAAAATACTTCAATATTTTGTGATCGGCGAGGGAGGAGAAACAAGGACATCAGATTGAGGGACGCACTGTCTGCAAATTATGCACTATTACAGGCTCAGGTTACTGCCTTTGCAGAGGAGGATAAAATGATGTAGTCTATCAGATGGGAAGGAGCCTCATTCGCCTTAACGCTTGGGAATAGTGTGACGTTACTGTTCTAAGAACTTGGTAGCAAAAACGATTCGATGCAGAGGTGAATATTATTACAACTTTTTTAATTCAAAACCACACCACTTCCTACTATTTATGCCCGTTTATTTAGCAAAACCTGAAGAAAAAAGGGTTCTCGCATTCTTATCTTTATAATAAAAAATTAAATTGCTTTGGAATGTAAGCGACATCAGCTGGTCAGAAGAATTATGAACATTTCTGACAAACACAACTCATAACTGAAAAACTCGAAAAAAACTCAAAATTGAAAACAGAAATCCGGTGAAGTGGTCGACTGTAATACATTCTACTTCCACTAGAATTAAAGACAGCTCAAAGCTTCGTAAACTCTTTCAATGATCTTCAGAAAGCTGAGAGTTCTCTTGTAATCTAATCCTAAACATTCCCTGAATTATTTATTCCTTTTCACTGTTTTTCGCTTTTTTTTCTTCTCAAGTAGAAGGGCAAGAGGAGTCTGCGCAAGGAGTTCGCTCTGTCTGAAGGACGCCGCCATAGCGACGCCGGGATTCTAATGGCACAAACAGAACGCTAACATGAAACGAGGCTGCTGACGACATTGGCATGACCTGACGGTGACAGGCTGTCCTTTTAATCGGATGAAGATCTTCCGTAGGCTGCATCAAGCACCACCACCAGCTGGTAGAGTTGAAGATTGCTCGAGACATAGTACTTGACACATTAAGTACCCAATATAAATGGTGACTGCTATGCCAGCGTTCGTCTGAACGCGTGGGAATAGAGTGTGACGTCACGATTCTGGGAACGTTGTGGTAAAAAACGATTCGATGCAGAGGAGTTTGCCAATTATACGCGATACAAAAGAAAACCCACACGAGAATGACGTAGATGAAAAACGAGTCTTTTTATGCTACCCATGAGGGTAGTATGATGTGCCAGCCCTAGAAGGAATTCGCCGAAGTTGGATGTTTGTTCTCGGCTTGT
Source organism: Typopeltis vanoorti (assembly GCF_054136105.1). NCBI lineage: Eukaryota > Metazoa > Arthropoda > Arachnida > Uropygi > Thelyphonidae > Typopeltis > Typopeltis vanoorti. The sequence continues at coordinate 77,359,495 of NC_143558.1, read as the reverse complement.
AAGAAGTACTGGCGTCTATTCGATCATTGTTTTTCATGCATTCAAATAGATTTGTTTACAATCAAGTCCGACTCCACACGAGTCGTTTGATATGGAATAGTATGAACTGAACATGCGCAACACAAAATAAAGGGAAAAAAAGTCTATGCTTTTTAATGGTAATGTGTTTTAGCATCTGGTTAACATTCTAGTTACTGAATACACTTTCGATTTTCATCAATGCTTAGTGATAAATGATTGCAATGATCTCCTTTTCCAGCGCTAAGTATTGATCACATTCCCCAATTTCCTTTTCAGAAACCAATGGATAGAAATTTGATCTAAAATATTCGAAAACCTTTGTATAAAACCATGAGAGCGCTACAGCGATCCAACCTTCAATATTGTGAAAATGCAAGTTTTATTCCCGAGAGCTTTCAGGAAAAAGTATCGGATAGCAATTTGGACCCATCAAGTCAAGCATGCGCTGAAGTTGACTAGATTCATTTTTCATCACAACTAAAAGGTTCAAATGTCTGGAGGAAAATAAAACGCCTTTGGAACGTCCCCATTAGTGTGAGTGGAAGTCCTACTTGAAGGACTTCGTGGACACTTGATTCAACTGATTACTTCAAGTAGAACTTTGAGGAACACACCAAAGTGTATTCTCATCTCGAGAAATCAGTGCTGCCAAAGGGAAGTTATTTTTAGCATCAACTGACAGTTGGGAATTCCCAGAGCGAAACCGCTCATCCATGCTCAGTGAAGCCACCTAAACACCTGTCAAGTGTCTTGTCACATCTCTTTGGAAGTGCGCACTATTTTCTTAACGCCCTGCTGACTGCCGATACAAACTTGCTACTGCAAGGTCGGAGTGGCACACGGCTTCGAAACGTTGCTGTGGCTTCAAATGGAAAACTTAGAAGAGCCGAGAAGATAGTTTAATATGCTGAGAACTGTTTAAAATTAATCCTTTCAAACCCTTGAACTTTCACCTGAAGCACTCCATGCCATCGTACTTTTCTTCGTGAGGACGTCTTAATTTGAACACTAGAGATCAAACAAAGCACGGAGAAAGGTGCTGGCTGGAAGTTATATTTTTAACTGAAGCCCGACATTTATAATTGTTAAGAAGTATTTCTCAGACGTGTGATTCCTTAAAGAATGTGTAGACAGATGGAGTTACTAACGCAACATTCAATGTCAATTTGGGCCAGGCTTCACAGACTACGGAATAATTCTCTTTAAGTTTTTTTTTTACTTTCTCGGTGGATTTATATTTATTCTGTTTATATCATGTATATCGAAAATAAATATGTCCTTAAGAAAGCACTGAACTACTCTCCTTAATGATTTTACAGCTGCTGAATTTGCTTAGTAAATGAAGCAACGCAAAAACCTTTACTGCAAATTTTGAAGATTAGGAAACTTCACTCTTCTAAAAGGATTTTTTTTATAAAATCTTTCCAAAACGTGTCTTAAAAATCATTTTTCCCGATTCACAACAACAGTTCGTCTATTTGTTTTTCTTTCGAACAGCAGAAACATCAGATTTCTTACTTCAAATAGTAAAAGAATAAATATCACTCCTTGAATATTACACACGATGCTTACTTCGGCATTAAAGATACTCGCAGAAGAGCTCCTTATTCTAAAAATTATTCGTTTCTCCACAGCCAATTTGCGTACACGTCAGATTACTCCAGGAAAGATCTCAATGCATCCCCCCCCCCATTCACGCACATTCCAAAAGTGGTGTAACGAAAATATTTAGCCTTATTATTACACTAATAAAGTCCGCTGATGATAATGTGCCACCAGAGGGAGCACCGGTCTTTACGTACAAGAAAGTGGATAAAGCAGAAAATTACATATCAGGTCAGAATTCCGTAGCACCTTGCAACATCCCAACTTTTACCCGAGAATCTCTAAAGAGGTGATCTTCTGCGGCAGTAATTTCAACTTGAAAAGAATGTTCGCCGTGCATTTTTTTTTCTTCCTTTTCGCCGCCTTTTCTTTCCATGATCGGATGTGGAAGTCATTCCAGGAATCTGTGAAGCTAACAGCATGACGCGCACCGCGGCACTTATCGTTTTTAGCCCTTGAAACAGTTGAACCATGATAAGGCGATGACACGGAAGTGGCGACCAAGGAAAAATACTTTCCGTCAAGTCGTCTGGCGATGAAAGTAAATGTCGCACTTGCAGGTGAGACACTTTTTCGGATGATGCGAACGACCTTTTCCCTACCGCTGACACGAGTAACTCACCAGAGCCGTCCCAGTCGGTCCCCTTCACTCCCTAACTTAATCGCGTATTTTATTTCCCAAGTCAAGGGGAGTTTCTTCACCAGACCTTGCTTTTAGAGAATGCCCGAAATACTTCCTTCCGCAGTCTATCCGAAGATTTATCTAAAATCCATTCGTCTTTCTTTCGTTATCTTGACACAAACCATATAACCAATTCAATTCCCGTCGATTCTATTTAAACGACAAAATCAATTTACTTAAAAATCCGGTTGGCTTAGCAGCAAGTGCATAATGCAGTTGCTGTTAAGCCGACTCGTTTTTTAATTACAGATAATACACAATGGCTAAGATTTTCTTTAGAATTTTTTCAATGTCTATTTAAAGCCTTACACATGAGAAGTAATTGCGATTTGGCGATAATAAGGATTCCTAACCTAATTTAGCGGTTATTATTCCTACACCAATCTTTTGTGTGTGTGTGTGTGTTAATCGACTGGTTTGTCTTTTTTTGCGGAGAATGGGATATCCAACTCACGCTGAAAAACCCTGCCGGCTCCTAGGAAAGAAATGTTTGAAATATGCCTGATAAATGTTTCCGTTGTAAGACAAAGGTAAAAATCCCAAATCTTTATTCCCGAGGAAATTAAAGAAAATTTACTTTAAGTTCATTATCAATAAAATCAATTTTGAAGATATTAGAGCATCAGCGAATCGCCATTCATAGTCAACAACAAATCAAGAAGAAAACATTGAATAACAATTCAGACTTCCATCTTTAGAGCTGTTTCGTTTCCAATTTTTACAGCTCGTCAGAAATAAATAAGAAAATCTATGTAATTCGGATGAGACAATCTCCGCGGTCTCCCTTCCTCTTCTCAGTGAACTATAGCGATTACAGAACTGCATCACTGTAGTCACTGAGCATGCGCAATAATACGTCGCACATACATTGCACTATTCCACCAATACACAGCGTTCAAGTAATGAAAAAAAAAAATGAATCGAAATGGTGACTTTGTTTATTGCTGGCGTTATCGATACGATTTTCTTTCCACTTGTGCAGAATATTGCATTTCGCATTACACACGGCGACTCCTTTGAATCATTACGGCCGATATTGAAACTGGCGGGGTGTTTTCGTGTGCCTTTCAAGCATTGCCCTCTACTCGTTTAATTTAATTTTAATACATCAGGGAGGGAGAGCTGGTGTGAATATAACGCTTTTCGTACCGACGACGATGTCACGTGATCAGGCGGCAACTAGACATGACCACCCGAGAAGATGCACAGCCACGCCAATTCCTTCAGGACCCATTTATCGGAATTCCTTTTGCTTCTTCCTTCTTGAGCGTATAACAGACACCGACAGTGTCACGTATCGCTAAGTTTCTGTTTACGCGCACTTAAATGAAACGCTCCGGCAGCAAGCTGGTAAGACAGTCGGAGAAAAGTAATTAATGTCACACACAAACACGTGAGTTTCTGTATACACACACAGTTCTCATTATCTTTCATAATATGATCACTTTTGGGGAAAGAAGAGTGTGTGGCTTAAAAGAAATAAAGTTTTTTCCTCTTTTTTTTTAAATTTATTTCCAGACCTTTTTTTTCTTTTATGTCATCAGCTCTTTCTTCATCATAATCAGACGATATAAAGTATCAACAGTGGGGCAATTTTTAGTCAGGTCGTAAACTGAAGTCATGCTGCAAAGAGTCAAAGACGGTCCGAACATTTGAAAAAGGTCAAGCTGAGCTGAAGTTATGATTACTAGCACAACTACTTCGAGTGCATAAAACTACCGAGTTCTTCGCATGCATTTGCGTCATCAGTGATATCCTGGGCATATTCAGTATTCTGTTTAACCATGAAATCGTTGCTATGGCACTTTTACTATGGCAACGATTTCCTATTTCTCGTTTCGATAGACAAGAAATCACCTGCAGGACATACCGAGTCAATGAAGCGGAAATAAAGTGCGGTAAATAAGAAACGTTCACGACATACGATGAAAAGAGTGATAAGGTGCTGAGTGGTACAGCGAACCAGTTCCGGTCGAGTTACCTTGGCAACCGCACTGATGAAGTATTCAAAAGACATTTCCTCCGTTATGTAAGAAAGGCAACGAGATCAGGAATGACTGCCTACGTTCGACATCAAATCATTAATGCATCGGGACAGCAGAGGTCGGGCGGGGTCTGCGCATTGATGTTTCCCAAAGTAGCATTTCTTGGTTTCTTAAATTAGAAGATAAAATTGGGTTTGTTCTGCTTCTTCTATGAAACTGTTTTACTATACGGAATCGGAAGACGATATTTATGAGGGTGTTCGGATGCAGAAACTGCATCTTATGCAGGCGATGAAGAGAAATGTGTGTTAAAATGTACGTTTTCTTGTATGTTACGGTAAATATACACAATAAGATTGCGTTTGTGAAGACTCCATGCTGTGCAACAGTATTCACGCCGTGTATATATATATGTATATATATAGACATTCGTATCATTTACGAATGTCTATAAATGTACGGGCAACACACTGAATCAGTAATTTCTCCGTCCTTATTTTCAACTATGGTGCATTAATCTTTCTGAATGTATCGGAGAGGCGTCATCCCGACTGTAGATGAAACCACCCAAGCCTTTTCACTAGTCCTTTATTGACCTTCGATGAATTTAACAGAATTTTTCCTCTGGAAATAAGACAAAGCAATCTAGGATCACAAAGAGATATGACACTAATTATTCAAAAAAGTGCACCTTTTGAAGATATCGATTCCTCAAGTGAAGCCGACAATGTTTTTTTTTTTTTTTTAATATAGGCTATACTTTTTTTTTAATTCAAAAGAACTAAATTTTTAAGACGGGTCCAGTATATTTCCAATTGCTATTTTCCCCAGTCATCTTAACAATGTGTCCATGAGATAAACTCGTGGTCATTACATTTGTGACGCGAGATCGGGTCTAACACAGCATATGAAAAGAATAGAAAACATCTGATCACTGAACTACACGCGCGCGTGTGTAGTTCAGTGATCAGATTAGACTCGATCTCGCGTTACAAATGTAATGACCACGTGTGTAGTCTATTTCATTTGTAACGAAGTTATTGCTGCAATGGAAGAAAGAACGCATTAATCAATCCTGCTTACAATAATAGCAAACAAGTAACCTGAAGCATTAAAAAAGATATTGCAGGGTTACTGCTACCAGGGTGTAGAGCAGAGATGCCTCTTAGGTATAATCTTTTTCTTCTTCCTAGGTTTATTACACACACACACACACACACACACACACACACACACACACACACACACACACACACACACACACACACACACACACAAACTCACTTTTCCATTTGCAGACGTTTTGAGAATAATCGTACACCGCTTATGATAACAATATCTGAATTCAACACCATTTGAAGCTATTATATTATACTATTGCTTAAATAATAAAGAAACACGCAAAAACCACGGTGATATCTTTAATTAGTAAAAGGACAAATATTTCGTACTAAAATTAATAGTACATCTTCAGTGTCTGTTACAGTAATGAGAATGGAAATACAAGCAAACGTTCGGTGGATCACCTATTACAATACAATTGTTACCGCGTGCTAGGAAATAATAGAAATAACAAATTTAATCTATTAAGATAAATGGTTTTTTACATAAGATAAAAGTCTCCCAGATCTTTGAGAGAAAGACATACAGTCATTTCTATTTAAATTCGGTCGGTGTAAGATAGTTTCACAACTTTCTTTGAATAAGCGTTCATATTTGAATCTGCATCTATGGAGGAGAACTGCTTTATCCCACTGGACACTAGGAGTAGAGTCAATACTGTGCTGCACCAGACCAGACTTCAGAGGTTTGCTATAATCAATATAATATTGATGTTCTTTTATTCTTTTTTTCTCAAAGAACGGCCAGTTTGTCCAACATAAGAGACATCACATTCGCAAGGTATTTGGTAAACGACAGTCAAAGATAGAGAAGACAGTTTATCCTTTGTAGAAGGTAATAAAGAAGAAATTTTGTTGATAGGAATATATGTTGGAATCAGTTGATACTTTTTCAGAATTCTACCTATAGGTTCTGAGATTCCTGGAATGTAGGGGATTTGAACTCTGCGGACTGTTGAAGAAACTGTAGGTATTGGAACATAAGATTCAATTATCTGTTGGATTTGATTGGAGTTGTAATCATTTGATTCCATTAACTTTTTAATGATGGAAAGTTCTTGTAAGATTATTGGGGAAGAGCAAACTTTATGTGCTCTAGGAATTAGAGATTTAAGAATGCCAAATTTGTGAGACGTGTGGTGCGCAGACTTTTTTGTGAATGTATCTTCCAGTAAATGTGGGATTTCGAAAGATGTTTGTAGATAAGGTACCAGAAAACGTTCTAGTAAGGAGGATGTCCAAAAATGATAAAGTCCCAGAGTTTTTTTTTTTTTTTTCATAGTGAATTGGATGCGTGGGTGAAGGTTATTTATCCGTTGTAGAAAAGTGGAAAGTTCATCTTCAGTGTGTGGCCAAACAGCAAAAACATCATCGACGTAACGGTACCAAAGAAATGGTTGAGGATGAATGGATGAGAACATAGTATCTTCGAATTGTTTCAAATAGTAGTTTGCCAAAGGTGGAGACAGAGGGCTACCCATGGCAGTTCCTTCAATTTGTTTGTAATTTTGTTTTTCCAAATGAAATAACCTGAGTGGATGACGTATTCGAATATCCTTGCGATATCTGGAGGGTAATCTTCATATAAAGAATTGACCGTGTCGGTTAATGGGATATTCGTGAACAGAGAAACGATGTCAAAACTGACTAACATTTCAGAATCTGTAATTTTAATATCCTTGATTTTTTTCAAGAAAATCTGTTCGGTTTTGTATATAGGATCTGGAATGACCAGTGAAAGCACTTAAGGAACGTGATAATACTTTTGCAATCCGGTAAGTTGGAAAAATCAATGCAATTCACGATACCTCGTACAGGACAGCCTTCTTTATGGATCCATATACACGAAGAGTTCTTCCAAAGTAGGTATGTATTTTTTCCACGTAGTTAGGATCCCAACAGATAACCTCGTCAAATAATTTATTTAGTTGTTTAATTTGTGAATTAGTAGGATTGCATGTGATCTCTTGGTAGGTCGAGGTGTCTTCTAATAGGCTGAATACTTTTGTCTCATAGTCAGTCTTATTCATGATTACAATAGCGTTTCCTTCATCGGCCTTAGAAATGGATATTGTATTATCTTTTCTTAAAGAAGTTAGACCTTTGATTTCAGCATTTGATAAATTGCATGGAGGTAATTTGCTTTTGAATAACGAAGTCGCAGCTTCAAACCGTAGTTTGTTGGCATCTTCGCTAGGAAGTCCTGATAGATTGCGTTCTATATTATGTAAGAAATCAAGATAAGGAATGCGTGAAGGAATAACAGCAAAATCAAGTCCCATTGCTAAAGCACTGGTTTCAGCGTTGGATAACGGGCGATTGGAAATGTTTACAATCCATTTATTTGTAGACGTACTGTCAGAGGTAAGGTTTTTCTTTTGCTTGCTATATAAAGAATTGTATTTTTTGCATAAGATTTTGAAAATTTCTATCATAAGACTGTTTTGATAAGCGAAGAACAATATCCAATAAATCTTCATTAAGAACAGCTGAAATGTCTTCTTCTAGAACTGATATAGAATTGCTATTAGAAGCTAATTCTTTTTTTTGGCAGTACGAAGTTGATTAAGAATTAAGGAAAAACTTGCACGTATATAAATAGAGTTGGCTCCAGGCGACCGAATTGTTTCTTTAAATCTAGCGAGAGTGGGAATAACTTTAGTATCACGGCACTTTTTGAGGAAGGCGATCCGTGCTCGAAGCTTACCTTGTAGAACCGATAATTTTTCTAATTTTCCTGTTAGTTTAGTAAAATCCTTCCCCGTGAAGGACGATGATTCTGATTTTACGAGGAACCTGTGGCATAGTAAATTAAATAATAAAAAACGTAAAAACCACAGTGATATCTTTAATTAGTAAAAGGACAAATATTTCGTACTAAAATTAATAGCACATCTTCAGTGTCTGTTACAGTAACTGTGGTTTTTACGTGTTTCTTTATTATTTAATTTACTATGCCACAGGTTCCTCTTAAAATCAGAATTATACTATTGCTGTTCTTATCTTCCTTACACAGAAACAATTAGTCGGTTGCTCGTACATACTCGGTTTTTAATAAGATTTTTTAAGGTTATAATTAGAAATGGCCTAAGTGCGTCAATTACGATGATGCCTCGGTGCAGCTATGAGTGGTGCGATTACATTTATGTCAACGGATGCAGCAGCTAAACAAGCTTAATGGAAGGCGTAATGTTTGAGCTAATTTATGGAAACTAAGAATCATTAATACTACTTACTGTTTCCCTGATGATGGCTCTGCTTAACAATACTTGACCTGTGACTATGGCTCCCTCTGCAGGTGACATTAGTCTTAATATCCGCTAGGAAACAAAGGAATTTAAGCCGATGATTGATGAAGATGCGAGCTTTAACGTCTTCGGTGGAAATCTTATTTCTTAATGGACATCTAAATCTGCATTAACGCTAATCCCGCACATTGTGGGAGGAATGCCAGAACGTGAGATAACTTCAAATAGCAGCAGCGGATCGAACCGATCCGCTGATACTATTTTATCGACTTCTATGATAACTTGTTCTATTATTTCTATACTCGCTTTGTCTTTTCTCCATTCCTCCCCCCCCCTTTCAACAACAACGTAACACTGAATTGTGAAAGAGACCATTTTACAGAAATCATTCGTCTTGTACAATACGAGAAAACTGTGTCAAAAACACACTTTACTGTGACGTAATAATACCTATATAGGCAATAATACATACGAATTAATTCCTGTATTTACAATAGCAAAACTGGACACGTCAATGAATGCAAACGGACAAGCTTTATTATTTTAACACGTTTCTATTGATGCTTACCGAAAAGCACGACTGGAGTTAGCATTTACCGACGATTTTGAGCTCACTAGTGGTGCGATCGTTATCCAAACCTTAGACCTTTTATGGGTCGATGTTATCGCTAAGTGGTTCGGGCACAAAACACCATTTCCATAACAATAATTTGAGGCTAACTGAATACCTGTTATTTGAACAAACGAAACTATTTCCCCTATCGCGAAATAAAATGCTACTTAACGGATTTTATCGCAACAATGCTTTGATAAGCATTAAGTTAATCAAACAAACGAGTTTGCCAAATTCAGCACAATGCAATAAATGAGGTGTTTACCGAAAGCAATGGAAACAAACGCAGGATAATGACGTTAGAGTTGGAATGCTAAATATGTATGGACACGGGTGGTGATCACTGGAGACTACTTGAAGTGCTTTTTTTTTTTTTTTTTTTAAAGATGCAGAGTTCATCGGGCAATTAATTAAAACGTCAACGAGTCCGAAGGCTATTTTCATAACACCACATTCAGATTTGGAAAGACATAACATAATACTAAGAAACCTAAAAACCAAAAGCTAAAATTAAAGGTATAACAAATAATAAACAATGCACAGAATGCAACATTGAACCAACTGGAAATTTTAATTCAAAATGTGGAAAAATAATTTAAAAATTATTTTAAAAAAAAATCCTGAAAAATCGAATTAAAGTACAGACTTAAAGTGCTGAGATAGCTTCCGTAGAAGAGATCTGATAGTGGTCCAAAATGAATTTTATAAATGTGAAATTTGAAAACAAAATTAACAAAAAAACGGTTCTGATCAGAACCGTTGTGATGTGCGAGGAAGTACAGATAAGCAAGCCTACGACATTAACAGATAACGCTATTGTGAAGGTCACTGAAAAATGCAAAATATCAAGACAAGATGAAAGAATCGAAAACTAAAAGAGAAATATAAAGGAAAGAGGTCAAAATAAAAAAAATCTAACAATAGCCTCAATAATTCAACGGATCACAAAAAATCGGCTTATTAAATCTGCTCATCCACATGAATGTACGAGGTTAAGAAGATTAAGACATCATCAAGAACATGTGAATTTTGTACACAATTACCGATCGTTTAGTCTGTAACTGGGAAGATCCCTTCAATCAGTCCCAATGCTATTGCGTCGTATAAGAACGCATTTTACAAAATTTCAAGGATTGTGTCCCTCCCATCTAAAATAGTAAATATAAAAGTATGTCCTATCTGCCACTCCTTAAGAAGCTGAAAGTCGATTTGAGATGGAAAGACATCTTAGGAAAGACAAGCCGATTGAAGGCAACTTTCAGAGCCTGAACGTATATTCAGAGTTGAAACAAAGACTGTGCGTACAATTAGAAGCATCCTCACGTTTTCTGAAGAAGAAACGAAGACAGATATTTTCCATGAATAAATCATACCCATCGGATAAACGGCGTGACTCTCCCCGAAGTGCATCAACACATGCATAGGGATGATGAAAATAATTTCCATTTTCATGTTTGTTTAATTCATGCGTTACTTTTAAAAAAAGTATTCCGCCACGCCAAATATAGACACAGAATCTCGCCAGCACCAATTTTCGAAGCACATATTATTATTATTATTACATCCTCCATGGAGTCGGCAGACATCTCGGGAGGTTCATTCAACAGACAACATATTTATCATACATACCGAATCTTAAAATCCTTAACACTCCCTGCATTAACAACATATTCTCCTAATGCATCCTATTCATACTCATACGTTTCCATGTAAAAGTGTTATTAAAAGTGACGTAATAGAAAGGTAAATAACTGATCTGTCAAGCTTAAAATGTGTTAATTTGTCTTCATTTAACGCCATTAAAGTCACAATAGTTTAGGAGTAGAGAATCAGATTCGCTTGTGTACTGTACTGTCTTCTTACTGAGAATACGACACAGTACATTTACGTTTAAAAAGTATAACACGAGATTATGAAGTAGTATTAGAAACCTGAACCCTAAAGAAACCTTAACTCATGAAGCATTCACCTCTATTTCTATATTATCAAACTTCTGCTAAAACACACTAATTTTTCTTTGATGGTGATTCACCATATGGAGTCTTAATATTATCCCATTGTATTAAAAGTTTATTCATTCGACTGGTAAATAATGTGATATCAGTAAAAATGGGCACAACAATATGCTAACGACTGTTAACATGTTCCTCGCGTGCGCTGAATATGTTATTGCGTCACAGACCAGGCTTTCGTGTTTCACAGTGGTCTCTTGGTCTAAATTGAGCCATATTCTTAAACTTTTAAAAGTGGCGCCTTGCAAAGACAGAATTTATGTTTGCATAGTAAGAGACTTAAGCGAAACAGAATAAGCACCTGCATTTCTAACCAGGTTAAAGGCAAAAAAAATATACAACGAAACTACATGCCGTCTAAATACTAACAAGACAAGGCTTAACTTCACATCCAATAGCTCCAAGATGTTCTCTTCCTTTCATCGAGCTAGTTTCACAGAATGATTCACATGTTTGTTTTAGGAAATTTAGCTACTACTACTAATGTCTAATTTCCTCGATATCTTTCAACATAAGAATTCTGTCTTCTCAGACAGATCTAGAAAATTAACAAACGTTAACTATCATTGGTACATGTGTGTGCGTTAGCAAATGATAACAGAAGCCATTAATTCCATTAATTTATCCCAACTATTAAAATAAGTTAAACTTTTTCTTACATATTCTCTTTCAAACATTGAGATTATTTCTGCTCTTATTAAGCGAATGCATTTACTATATATGCATTTCCAAAGGTTTCTATGAATGTTTAATCCTAGGGGATCTGAGCTCCAGACAGCTTTAAACTTCTTAATTAACTAATAAAGAATAAAACTCCAGAACGTTAAGAAAAATGTGCAAATTCTACACAAACAGAATGTATTCACTATCAAAATAATGATATAAAAGATGGTAGAAAAACTAATGCCGAACTTCGAGAACGTATTAACGTTTAACAACATACCAGACTTTACTTTGTCATTTACTTTTTTCTTAAAAAAAAAACCTGGAAGATGTAAAAACCAAACACCAGCTGAAGGAATATGCCAATTTACAACGTTGTTGATTTACGTAACGATTTTAATTATGTGTAGAAATTAGCAACGCGGTAAATTACTGATATTTTCAACGATATCAGTATTTCAGTTCTTGTTCGAAAAAAATTAAGAAGAATGATTAAAGATTTGCTTCAGATGAAGCTATTCATCCAACTACATCAAAGCTAAATAAATAACATTTGGTTTAACAGTAAAGCATATTGTTTACTGTTAAATATCAATATAATTTGCATTCCATACATAAAATGCACATAGTTTAAGAATACAATAACTGTCTGAATTCACAACAATACATTGCAATATTCGCTTCAATTCTATATGAACACAAATTGTTTAACAATAAAACTCTCTGAATTCGCAACAATGCTTTGCCATATTCTCTTGTATTCTATAAACAAACTCCAAAAAACGTTTTTCATATTACACTATTTCATACAATTTGGGATACAATGAACCGTGTTTCGGTTATAATAGCGAAAAGAAACTCTGAAGAGCAGTAAGTTTTAAAAAGAACTTGCAAGGTCTTTATTTTCTACCAAAATAACTGAAATGCTTCCGACTGTGCACAATACACGAATTAAACGAACATTTCTTCTGGAAGAAATTGTTTCTTTTGTACTGGGTGTGTAAAGTACTTTTTCCCTTCATGCTGTGTAGCTTTTATTCCACACAAACAAAACGCAATGCTCTCACAAAGGAGTCCAAAGTTTTGATCCATTTATTTCGGCGATAAGAACGAAAATACTTTCTTAATAAACTGTTCTTCTGCCTGGAAATATGTTTTGACATTATTTAGAAAGAAATGCTATCACTGCTCTGTCGTGTTTGTGTCAGTGACATACTCTACATTAGCAAGTATTTGTACAATTGCTATGCATTTCTCATAATCGTACGATGTGCACGTCAAGTGGATGAACGCATGGGTTAATTGGTCAGCCATACCTTAATGACCTTTACGCAAAATGGTCACGCAAACTCAAACTTATAGGTGCCGTACATTCCCTAAAGGCACCACTTATTCGTCAGAGGAAAATAATCAGGTACATGTTATTTAATCAGGTATATAAGTTTGAGAAGACGCAAATATCTTCTCGGACTTATTACATACGAATACACAAACTTCACTAATGAAGTTTATAGCTAGCGTTAATCTATGAACTACAATGCAATATCTATTAATGTATTTCCTTCTACAAATCGGCACTTTCTTTCTTTCTTGTCACAGCTCTCCGTAATTACAGCTCTGCTTTTTTTCCCCTACATCACCATCTAGTTGGGCTTTGTAAGTGATGGACATCGTTGCTATGGCAACTGTCCCGCAAAGGCGTCTGGAGAATATTTGTTACTGATTAGCAAGTGTGCTAACTTTTCTACAATGTCACGATAACTGATTTTACTAAATACATCGGAAAGTTTTCGCTGATTCGTTTTTTTTTTTTTTTTTATTGTTGGCTGAAGGTAGTTAATTCCATTATTTACTCAATACTTAGATCTCTTGGTACTTTTTTGCAATTCTGGAGAGTTTTTTTTTTTAAAGTTCATTTATGAACATTTTTAATTGTTTTGTTTGTTGGGGAATAAAAAACACGAAAAGGAGTAAGTAACAATTTGATTGCATTACAAAACGACAACAATAGATAATTCATTTAAGCTTTAATCGTCTGGTGAAGGAGAAACAGTTTACCGTAGTAACAATCGGATTTAGCTTAGTATTGCTCAAGGTGAATAATTTACATTTTGATCTAAAAATATGATTTTGTGTTTCAAACGCTGGTTGCATTTTAATTATGATATACTGTAAAGAATATGAATAATTCTTTACAAATTAAAACCTAACAAGTTTTAATTCATAAGGATGCACATATGTGGGTGCTATGCAATGAAATAAGATTTCGTTCGTATTTTACTTTTTGTATCTTAAACTTATCACTTAGTGGAGTCTGCGATTAGAGTAAATGTGTATAAATGGAAAACGCGACTTCCTTCTACTTTTAAAGGAATAATCTTCGCATTATTTGAAGCACCATAAATAATTAAAGAAAAATACTTTGTATGAACTTTCATTATTTTCTTTAGTAGAGGATTTGACAAAATCGTACCTACCTGGTGCGACCATAAAGGATGTAACTGAGTCTATTAGAGAGCAAAAGGAAAGGGTGAAAGAAATGATTGTTGTGGCAGGTACGAATGATTTGAAAGGAGATAAAATGGAAATGATAGAGGACCTGAATGAATTGTTTGAGGTAGCAAAAGAAAAGAGCGAGAGTGTTAGGATGATTAGTCTTTTGCCGCAGTATAACAGTGAAGTGTTTAAAAGGAGGGACGTAATTGCAAATGACTTTATGCGTGGGTTATGTATGACGAGTGGTGTGGAATTTATGGACGTGTGGAGTGAGTTCGATGGGCGAAAGGATCTGTATAAGATGGATGGCTTGCATTTGAATGGATTCGGTGTAAGGAGACTTGAAAAAGTGTTGCTGAATGTAGTGGATGTGCAAATTCAGGGAAACTAGATTTATTAAGGTGGGGGAGGAGTATATATGCAGACCTTAGGGAGGCAGTTGAATGTATGAATGAGTATAATATGCGCGAGCGAATAAGGACAACAAATCAGAATGGGATAGTTAATATAAGGCATCATGGTAGGGATGGGGCTAATGGGGGGTCTTAAATTCATGTACACTACTGCTAGGAGTATTAGGAACAAGAAGGAAGAGTTTTTGGCCATGGTTGGCACTTCCAGACCACAGGTTATTGGCATTAGTGAAACATGGCTGACTGTAGATGATATAACTAGTGGGATTGAATGTGATGGGTATAGTGTGTTCAGGAATGACATGGAGAATAAAATGGGGGAGGAGTATTGTTGATGATAGCTGATGAGCTGCAGCCAAGGAGAATAAAAGTTGAATTGCAGGATAGAGAAAAGAGTACATTTGAGGCCATTTGGCGTGAGATTGTGGCTAGCAGAACAAAATATAAAATTGGGTGCTGCTATAGACCAGGTGATGGAAAAGATGGTGGTGACAGTATGCACAAGCAAATAGAAGAAATGAGTGGAAGGAGGGTAATTATTATGGGAGATTTCAACTATGGTCGCATTGATTGGAGTGAGGAGAGGACACACGGGAGGAAGGAATTGGATTTTATGCGGTTATTAAGGGATAACTATCTGCGACAGCATGTAATGGAAAATACTAGGGGTCGGAGAGTGTTTGACCTAGTAATTGCATCTGAGGATTTGGCTGTAACAAATATGACCACATTGCCACCAATTGGTGAGAGTGATCATAGGGTCTTGACTGGGAGGTGGCTAAAGGTGTGGCATTTACAATTAAGACACGGTACATGTGAAATTATCGGGCTGGAAAGCATGACAAGCTTAGGAGTTTGATTGGTTCAGTGCCATGGCATGTACAACTGCAAGGACTAGAAGTTGATAGTGCATGGTAGGCAGTTAAGAAGTGTTTGCATGAAGCAATGGCTAACTGTATACCTAGAGTCCGAATAATAAATCAAGTAGGGATTAAATGGAATAATAATACCATTAAGCTTGAGCTGCAAAAAAAGAAACAACTGTGGAGGGAATTTAAGGAGAAAGGTGACCGGCAGGCACATGAACGGTATAAAGCGCAGGCCAGAAGGGTAACGAGTGTGGTAAGAAATGCAAAAAAGGATTACGAAAGAACATTGGCCATGCAGGCTAAAGAGAATCCTAAACAGTTTTTTCGATATGTTGCAAGTAAAAGGAAAAATGTATATGGCAGAATGATTTTAACACGTTCATTGCCAATCACGCGATATCGCGCGATGCGAGCTCCCACCAGACGGCCAATCACGCGTTATCGCGTGGACGTGGTTAACTAAATAAAAAAAAAAATAAAAAAAAATTTGGCCACCACACGAAATTCCAATTTTCAGTTTGGCAATGAAAGTGTTAAAGAATGCCGATGGTAGGGAGGTAACTGAATCAGTTGATATAGTTAAGTTACTGAGTGAGCACTTTGCAAGAATATATCATCCAGGTGGTGACATTGCAGAAACGAATGAACCAGTAGATTATACGGGAATTGTGGTGAATGAAGTGGAGGTGAGTAGCCTATTGCATAACCTCAATGTCAATACATCTGTGGGATTGGATGGTATACCAGCTCGTGTCGTACGAGAAGCGGCTAAAAATTGTCAGTACCCTTGACCATTTTGTTTAATTTGAGTCTCGGATCTGGGTTAGTCCCGAGGGGGTGGAAAGAGGAGGGAAATAGTTCCACTGTATAAAGGTGGTTCCAAGACTGCTGTTGTAAATTACCGACCGATTAGCATATCATTAATCGTTGTCAAGGTCTTAGAGAAATTAATCCAGAAAAGAATACAGGATTGGATAAATGAAAATGGGATACTGTATGGGAGACAACATGGCTTTGTGAAGGGTAGATCATGCCTCAGTAACTTGCTCACGTTTTATAACACAGTGACGGCTGAACGGAATAAGGGTAATGGGTTTACGGTGATTCTACTGAACCTTGCCAAGGCCTTTTCCAGGATACCACATGGAACCCTAATCAGTAAACTAGAGCAGATGGGGATGGATATAGGGTTGGTGAGATGGATAGGAGGGTTTTTGTTGGAGAGATAGCAGAGAGTGGTTTATTCAGGAGTTGAGTCTAAAAGACGGCTTGTGACTAGTGGTGTGTCGCAGGGCTCTGTTCTTGGACCACTACTGTTCAATTTGTTCATTAACAATATAGGAAAGGATCTGAGAGGAAGTGTTCACTTGTTTGCTGATGCTGCAAAGTTGGGTAGAGCAACTGTGAGTGCACAGGATGTCAAAATTTTACAGGATGATTTGGATAGTTTGGAGGACTGGGCTAGGAAAAATGGATGTCAATTTAATGTGGCAAAGTGTAAGGTTATGCACTTTGGGGTGAAAAGAATAGCAGCAGTATATCGCATTGGTGGAACCGTACTCCAGGAGATTGATGAGGCCAGGGATTTGGGAGTGTTGGTGGATATGGAATTGAAGTTTAGGGGGCATATTGCAAAAGTGGCTAAATCTGCTCATCAAATCACTTGGCTTCTGAAAAATACTTTAACATGCAGAGACAAACAAGTTGTTGTTCCTCTGTATCGAGCCTTGATAAGACCCCATCTGGACTACTGTGCCCAGTTATGGGTGCCAGGGTTTCTTCGTGATGGGGAGGAGGTGAAGAGGATCCAGTGACGAGTGACCAAGATGATAGAAGGTCTGTGGAATGAACCTTATGAGAATAGGTTGAAGATTTGTGGGTTGCAGAAATTGGTCGATAGCCGGAAAGGGGTGATATGATTGAGACATTCAAATTACTGAAGGGTTTCTATAAGATTAATCCAGAAGATATTTTTGAAAATAGCACTGGTGGTGGGAGGACTAGGGGCCATGCATGGAAGCTGGGCAAGAATGTGGTTGACAAGGGTGTTAGAGCTAGGTGTTTTACTTGGAGAGTGGTGAATGAGTGGAATAAGCTTCCAGAGTCTGTTGTGGGTGTTACGACCGTGAATGAGTTCAAGGCAAGTTATGATGGATACTGTGTGAATGTCGAATAGTTGTTCTTGACATGATGTTAGGGCCTCCCTCGATGAGTCTGTCGACTCCTTGGAGTTGCCCGGAATAATAATAATAATAATAATAATAATAATAATAATGGTGTCTAATCAAGAAATAAGGTATTCCTCATTGTAGAAAATACTGTGATTTGTTTATTGTGACAAAGAAATTTTGTGATAATTACTGAAGTATTTAGCACGTTCGTTAGTATTCATAACAAGTTCATTTTTCAAATTATTCGTTTGGGATTTGCCTCGCATCGCGAGGAATATTCCTACGATATTCTTTTTTCCCCAATGCCTACGGAATATTCCACGATATTCTTTTTTCCCCCGCGCAATTTCAGAAATTATTTCCCTTCTTATCTCAGTCAAATTCCGCTTCGGCTTCGCCTTTAAAACTACTCAGCAAAAAAGTCCCAATCGAATGTTATAAACTCATTTCATATTTAATCTCTCAGAGAATAAGCGCCCTTTCCGTATGGTAAGGAACACAAAGGTTGCAATTATTTAAATAATGCCAAACACGATTTTGACAAGTGAGGTTGGAACTAATGAACATCAGATCACACTATAACAAGCAATATTCTGATATAAGACATGAAAAATGCAGAAGATAGCGGAAACCAATGACATCGGTAATCCATTAGATAACATTTTTGCATAACTGGAAGATTGAAAACACAGAAAAATGAACAAAACTGATGCACATAACGGGCGAGTAGCGTAAATCTATTTTCTGCGATCCGGTTGGTTGGAGATAGCAGATGACGCATCTTTTTCGTCCACAGCTATGGAAATTCAGTTAAATCACCGAGTTAACGAGTTCTACTGTTTTATTTCCTGTCTCTTATCAGTCGAATTCGGTCACATTTTGAATAAGCGAATGAGGAAATTCTGTCATACTCGCAGGCATTCTGTTACTATTACTGCGCTGTTATCTATGTGAGGACTGACATCGCACGCGCGCCCACAGAACTCCCCCCCCCCTCGAGTGAGAGGAATAAATGACTACCAAAAAAGATAACACCATCTCCTGTGTGGGCCCTTATTTAAACTGCGCACATTTGCGCAAGATGTTCTCAAACAACGCAATCTGTATTGTTTCACATACAAATCATACAAAATCAATGCGTATTTTTTTTAAAAAGATCAAAGTGATTCACGTGTTTTCTTGTGCAATATCCTGGATGTATCAGGTTATCTCCATAGCGCACTACATAATTTATCTGTACAGAATTGAATTCTCCTTTAGAAGCATTAAAACGGAACTTGTATCTGTTTCGCGCTTAGATCGGTTTTTTTTTTTTTAAACGCTATTTATGAAGCTGCAGTTACTCCTGACAATGGATCTTAGCTAGCACGTTGAAGGATACTTCCTTCGCCCTTTCAGAGAAAAGAGAGAGAAGTTCTACTTTATTAGAGAATATTCAAGTTATTAATTACACGACGTACATGATTATAACATAATTATTTTAATTATAATATTCAAATATATTAGATTTTAATAACTGAGATACATGGAATGCGTGTATATATCTACGCGTCTTTCATCTAATTTTTAACTGTATATTCTCCTTTTGAAATTCAGTAAGCGCGACATGCGACTCTGCAGTAATTAACGTCATCTGTAATTGAAGATCACATATGGTTTTAAAATACCGAGTCTAAATATGTAGCTATGCCATTAACATGTTAGCTTACAGACGGCTAGTATTTGAATTTTAATATTCATAGAAGTGATATTTGATCACCTTTAAATAAAACAAAACGTATGACGTGCCATGAGTTCACTCAATATTCGATCTGCGTAAGAGTTCACGAACCTCGTGGCACACGCAACATTCAAACAGTTTCGCTTAGGAGCAAACCATTAACTTTTGATATCACGTTGAGACTGGAAAACATTGTTGTGGAAATTATTACTGTGGTTGATATTTCATAGGTGCATTATATAATTACTTATTAAGGAAAGGTTACATGCTGAACTACAAAGCAGGAAATTATGACCAACTGAGGAGTATACTGAGTTCGGTGGAATGGGATTGGTTGCTGGATGGAAAGAATATCGAAAGTGCATGGGAAGCATTTCAACAATACTTAAATGATACGATATCAGAATGTGTTCCGAGAGTTGGAAGAATATATAAAGGTAGGAGTCAAATGGATGTGTAATCTTATTAAGCAAGAGATTCGTAACAAACACCGCGTGCATAAGGATGACGTCCGTTATGAAAATTAAAAGCAGCAGGCTAGAATAGTCCCAACTGTTGTACGGAAAGCTAAGTCTGGGTATGAAATGAAACTGGCTCTGCAAGCTAAAGACAACCCACAAGACCTCTATCGATATGCTGCAAGTAAAAGAAAGAATAAGTAGGAAAGAATAACTAATGAATGAAGATGACGTGAGAGTTACAGATGCAGAAGAGGTTGTTCAGTTAATGAGTGCCCATTTTGTTAAAAGCTAATAACCTGGTGTATGCAACATTGAGCTTACTGTTACCTGTTCACTAGATGAAGAAACTCAGGTGTATGAGGCCGAGGTGTTAGAGCTGTTGCACATACTGAATAACAGTTCAGCAATAGGGACTGATAGGATATCAGCAAGGATGCTAAAAGAGTGTTCAGCTGAATTGCCTATTCCTTTGACCAGGATGTTTAACACGAGTCTCAGAACAGGGAAGATTCCGCAGGAATGGAAGGAATATATGAAAATCCCATTACACAAGGGTGGTGTGAAGACTGATGTATCCAGCTGTCGAACAATCAGTATCTCAGGAATGGTGGTGAAGATTTTGAAAAAATTGCTAGGGGATCGCATTCAGAAATGAGTTGACAGTGAATCTCTACTTTGCAATGAACAACATGGGTTTACTAAGGGAAGGTCGTGTTTTAGCAACTTGCTCACATTCTAGAACAATGTTACCATTGAACTAGACAAGGAGAATGGATACACCGTGATACTTTTGGATTTTGCTAAGGCTTTTGACAGAATACAGCATGGCAGAGACTGCTGCATAAATTGGAGAAAATGGGTTTGGGTTTTACAGTATTAGCATGGATAAGAGGATGGCTGACTGACAGATATCAAAAAAGAGATCTACAGGGGATGTGAGTCTGCAAGATGTAAGGTAACCAGTGGTGTGCCACAAGGATCAGTGCTTAATCCACTGTTATTCAATCTGTACATTAATGATATTGGGAAGGGTTTGACAAGCGACATACAGCTATTTGCTAATGATGCAAAGATAAGTAGGGTAATCTATCAGGAATGGTGCTGATATGCAGTCTTTGCAGAATAATTTGAATAGGCTGGAAGTGTGAGCATGTGAAAACGGAGGTCAGTTTAATGTCAGTAAATGTAAAGTCATGCTCTTCGGCGTGATTAGATATCCAATATCGTATTGTATTGGTGAGATGTAATTGCAATGCCGAAACGAAATTTCATGTGTAAAGATAAGGATGTCATTTTGCCTCTTTACAAGGCCTTGATAAGACCTCAATTAGTCTATTGTGCGCAGGTCCAGTCTCCTGGTTTCCGTTCTGATTCTGATATATTGAAGACAGTGCAAAGGATAGTGTTAAAAATGATATCAGGATTGTGGAATACTGATTATGAAAATAGACTGAGAATTTGTAGACTGAAAACAGGAGAAAGAGAGGGGATGTGATTGAGACTTACAAACTGCTGAAAGGTCATACAGGATTTCAATTGATGGAAGTTTTCAATTTATGGAGGGTGGGGAAAGGACGAGAGGGCATTCTTGGAAGCTAAGAAGGGGGGGGGCTAGATTTTTATCTTATAGGGTGGTGCGTGACTGGAATGGATTGCCATTGGATGTTGTGAGTGCAAGCAGTGTAAACACGTATGATAGCTGGTGCGTGTAGCCTCCCTGGAGGTCTCTTAATAATAGTAATAATAAATCAAGAGGTGCTGGCTAATCGTAGAGATCCGGAAAAAAATTAACAAAACGTCTCTTTCTTTCCATTACTATTTGGTTTCCAGTGCAATACATATTTCAGGTTGAGTATTGTGAGGGTAAATTGGGTTAGCTGGGTTATTATTTCGAATTACGGTGAAAGGTTATGAGACTAGTGTTTAAAACACTCAGTTTTAAAAGGTTTCCGAGAAGAAATCCTTCACACTTACTTCCAACTGCAATTTACTGTGTATTTTGTAAAAAATATTTTGTTACATTTCTGGACGTCTGAAGTAGCTTGAAAAAGTTGTTTCGTATTTCGATCTATGGAGCAGGGTTTTCGAAATATGTAAAAAATAAAAATAAATAATTATAAAAATTAACACAAACTCTAAAAAAGATTCTGAGTCGACCTCGGTATAAATGTACTATAGGTTTACATAAAAAAGCTTCCGGTGGGAGCCACGCAAACTATATTAGGACGAATCAACTAGTCCCAGACAACAAAAAAATGTGTTTACTGAGGAAACTCAGGTTTTTCCCCTTCAATAAAACAGACAAACCAGCCGAGGAACACATCGAACCGATCATAGCAATGCAATGATTCAGAATAACAGTCGAGCTTTTCAAGACAAAACTAAAATGATACCATCAGTGTCACAGTCCGTCTCCGAGTTCCACAAGTAATAAAAAAGGAAGACAGGGGGTATGAATCGTGTTACACGTCATGCAATATATCGTAATATAACCGAAGTTCAATTTTATTCTCAAGAAGAATCCAAGGAGCTCTTATCAGAAAAGCAATATCAAGAAATTCACTTAATGTAATTGTTACTTATATTAATAACGTGCTCCAGGTTGAAAGAAAGGAAAGCAGTGAAGCGATACGATGTATTGCGTAAATTACTCTGAAATAGTCCTAAGTAATATTCCCACAACAGATAATCAAACAAAAGACGAAGTTCTTGTTTTTATCATTTACTCCACGATATTGGATTTACAAAAAAAAAATTTCAATGACTCTTGAATTACACAAACAGCAACAGGAAGGTAATGCTAGAAATACGTTACGAATTCGTTACCTGGGAAGAAAAATAGCGACCGAAGGAAATTTATTCAAACGTAAACAGTTCTAGAGAACTGCTAAGATAAGAAGGCAACAGAAGAAAGACTTTCCCCTCAGGCAAAGTTGCCATAATGACTGTTTCTTGCTGTCTGACTTGTCGCAGAAGATTAGAGGTATCTGGCGACTACAGCAAAGGAAGAACACAGCATTTCACTTAGATGTGAACGATAAACAGGCAGCACACATAATGCTATGATACAACATTATACTACATATTTTCTAAGCAGACAATTCCTGGTCACTTAATTTTTCTATTCGTTTCATGGCAATATCAGAAATAAACCCTAAAAATAATGACTCCGTAAATACGTTTTCAGCCCCGTAGTGTCGAAGACATTACAGAATAGTTATGAGGAATTGATTTCAGTGTATGCATGAAGAACGTTTATTTAAAAAAAAAAAAAAAAAAAAAAATCAGCCCAAGGCAAATTATCCGGTGTTGGCGGTGGTAAGATTTTCCTCAGGGAAAGTTTGGTTGAAAACTGGCAAACCAGCCTGAATACGCACTAACAGACATAGCAGACCACGACGTTTGGTTTAAATACCCCCATCATTAGCAAACATATGTTTATAGCAGACCAAGTTACTCGACTTAAGGCGCTGTGTGGCTCAATATGCAAAGGAAAACTGGATGAAATGAGATACGCCATTAATATTTATTTGCTTTTTAAAACATTCATAAGGAGAAGATACATTATTAGCCCCCAATTTTCATTCTTATCGACAATGAATTAATAACAATGGAAGACAGAATAAAGAATGGCATTACAATTATTATGAAATCCGACATTTTTTTCATTATCACTGTGAGCTATCCCCCGAGCACTGTAGTATTGTGAACTTATTTATTATATCGATTCCACATTTCCAAGTTTTAAAACATATTGTTTGTCAACATCGTGGTTGAATTGGATTGGATTTCCTTGATCCAACATGTTTTTTTTTTTTAAATCACTTCGCAATGATATCACACCAGACGATGAAATCATTTAACGGATTTAATAAACAAACAAACACGCACAATAATCAACGTGTTAGCACCTTAAGTTAACATTATCAAGGAAGTACTTTTACGGTCACTTTATAAATCAAGTTGGTAATGGTCCACTATGAAAACAATCACTTTGTTAGAGTTCACACTACGGACTTGAACCATCAGAGTGATGATCCGTTCTGTACAACCGAAGGGGGGGGAGATGAACACGAGAAAGAAAGAAAGAGACGGACGGACAGAACGGTGGAGAGGTCGGCTGTTTATTTATACAGATGGGATACAGAGCTCTAAATGAAGAGGTTTGCCCGAACACTGATATGCTTTCCCCTGTTCTTAACTCGTCCAGCGAAAAGCGTTAAGTCTCCGGAAAAGTGATGGAAGCGCTTGCGATTAATCTTCGGCGCGTGTTCCGTAAAATAAACATTTACGTAGCGTTAGCGTTGGTGAAACTGTTCCATCAGCCGAAAGCAACGTGCAGTGTGATAAAAGAAATTCATTGACGGAGAAGATAAATGGAGGCAAAAGTCAGGAATAGGAAATAATAAAAAAAATTAATCAGCTTCAATCGATCGATATTTCCCCCGTAATGTCCCCAAACCAACTTCACTCAGTTGTTTGTGACACGAAAGGAAAACAGCAAAGATGCTAGCAGAATTTTAATCCCGCTATCAAGACCGTGAAGAATGACCTTTGACCTCGTTAAAATAAGTGATTCAACCTGTCTCTAGAAATGCTCTTCACACCTGCCTTTTAAGATGATATTCTGTAGGATCGTAAAAAAACTGCGAGTTTTTAAATTTCTGTAGCAGAACTTTAATAATAGCAATGTTTCGATGCACTCCTCTGGATTGCTGCTGAAATCCCAGACATGGAAAACCAATAAACTGCTTACACGAATAGAAAGTGATATCCGATCTGATAGCAAATACAGCATAAAATGAAGTCTGCATACATAAATTGCTAAAGATGTTTCAAATGGATTACGTCACAGTTCTAATGCAAAGTGTCTTACCACGTCAAAAACAAACAGTTGAATAATTTCAACATTAGCGGAGGATCAATCGTTTACATTCAGAAAATGGAAGCTGTGAGTCAGAAATCGAAACTGATGTGCCATCTAGAGATTACAATGCCATTCCGAAATCGATAACATCCGGGAATGTCAAGAAGCAATTGGAACACCAGTGTCTGCTGTGACGCTTTGTTTAGGAAAATATATTTAGTAAAATTGCAGGGAAAGCAAGTCATCAAAAATTAGTTTCTCGTTTGTGACAACAGAAACTTATTTAAGTAAACGTCCAGTGTATTTACTCGCATTCAATGACCAACAAAGCACAATCAAGATCCGATTTAATGTTGTTTCCTTGGCGCTACTTCGATTTTGCTCTTCTTATTTATTTATTTTTTACATCGAGTCAAACAATACTTGTCACGTGCGCTCGGATATCGGTATTGAGCATATCAATGTCAGCCAGTTAACATCATTTGGATCAGTTCTCTTCTCACACTTCTCTGCCGATTGTTTTTTTTTAATCGCTAGGATCTATTAAATGATGTGAGAAAAATATCTAAATGATAAACGTATACTCCTTAGCGTATGAAAATCAGAAAAAAGCAATTTTAAGTGTGTGTTTTTTTTTCTCTAATTTTCATTTGATCTCAATTCTCAAATATAATTAAATAATTCTCAAATAAACCGCAGTTCTATTTTATTTCTTGCAAGAAATCAGCTTCATCCACATATACAATCTAGAATAGTATCCCTAAAATTTATTATTTTTTGTATGGAGAGTAAGGTTTTTAACCAAGCTGGGAGTTTGATTCACTCCACTCCATAACGCACGCACATCCTTACATTCACAGCAATTTATAGTTTATAATTTCCCACTCTCCTATAAAATAATCCTAAAGTGATGTTACACACCTAGTGCTTTAATGTTTTTAGAAATATATAGCTGCAGAAATTTAGCGTTGAAAAAGTTGATGTTTTTATAGGAATTGCATCGTGGATGCTTACTGGTAATCACAGCTATAACTTTATGTTATTAATATATAAAAAAAACAAAAGCTTTAATACAGACGTTGCAACAATGAACTCAAACCCATTATTAAGATATAAAAGTTTTCATTCAGTTTAACAATTACATAAGTCAACTTGATCGGGTGTTATGATTTACGGTTAATGTTTCTGCATGAATCTAAACACAGTCATTTAAATGAGGAAAGCTATAGAGCGGTAAAATAGTCAAACGAAATAAACTTCCACTATCGGAATAAAATTGAGTATGCACACGCAGAGACTGAATTCTCATGGTTGCGATAAAAGGAAGCAAGCATCTTCTAAAAGATGCGCTAAATTGCTTGCTTTTTTTCGCCGAAGCCTTTTAGCATAATTTCATTTTAAAGAGCCTTCTAGGATTAACCCAAAGCCTATAATCACATTTGTAACGAAGCAACCGCACCGCCCATCGCCACTATGGGATGTTTTCTTTCGAAAGGGAAGGTTTACAGCAAAGAGAACGAAGGTGTGATTAAGTAATTTGGCCGCGATGGGAGGGTGTGATGATAGTCCCTTCGTATTGAACGTGCTCCCCGTCTAATGGCATTAATTATGAGAGGCATTTAGGGAAACTTAACAAGGGGTTACCGAAGACTAAAGTTAGAAATATCGTCACGTTCGCTAAACCAAAAGCCGACGTTGTTCAAATTACGCAATCCAACAACGATGCATCAGTCTGCGATTTCGCTCAACTAATACGCCTCTTGTCTGCTACTATACAGCTATGTGTATGTGTACGCGCATTACTAAAATCGGAGCTGCCGCAATTAATTAGCGAAAGTGGCATGTGCAAGCGATGTGGGCAGATTGGCGTTTGAACTCACGGTGACGTCCACAAGAGGCGATCGCATCCTGTAATGAGGATCTTACAAGTAATTAAAAAGCGATCTCAGAACGTAATCCACTCAATGGCCGTAGAGATGACACTGCGACGCCCCCCACCCCCCGAGTTCGGTCTCGTCTAGTACGGGAATTTCCTAAGGTTATCAGAATCAACGGTTTGTTTGATAAACATCGTCCGCAGTACTTTCGTTGAGGGAAAGCTGTTTAATTAACAGCTTTACCAATATGATGGAATTACATGCGAAGCCTACTGTAGGAAAAAAAAAAAAAACTGTCAATAGGACACCATATGGGATTGGAGCTCTATGAAGTTATTCATTCAGCTGAATGAATTCAACTGTTTCTTGCTTCAGGAGCTCAAGAATTTCGTCATTTTTTAAAATATCACATTTTAACTTTTTAAAAACTATTACGTTTCTCATTTAAAGGATTAGTTTACGGCTAAACATAGAAGTAACTTAATTTTAGAAAGAAATTCGGTGCAGAGTCTTTGCTTTCAGGAAAGGGAGAAAGCCTGGACTGCATACCAAATTTATAACAACTTCAACAAAATTTTAAACCCAGAAATCAAAATTGATGAAATCTGTTCATATAGTAACTCAAAAGAACGCTGTGAATGTCAAAATTTCTCTATTCAACATATTATATGCTTCAACGCATGAAGTTTGATCCACCGACTCCCTCAACAACTTACATATGTCCATTATAATCCGCTTTATAGTTTGTAATATTATCGATATAAGCCAACTAAAGATTTCTTAGTGTCCAAGAATAAGATTTTATTCAAAAACTTCCGGATTTGTTCTAAACCTCATACAAACACTGCTACAGGGTCATAAAACTGCACTTGTATAAAGTACGAGTCGCCGCATCCGTTGTTACATGCCTGCGTTGATTTGGTCGTATTTTGGCATTGTTTTTGTATACTTGTGATTAGCGCTGCCTACGTGTTCCAACATGCCGACTTTAGAACAGCTGTGGACATTAACGTTTGCGCAGATTTGATAAAATATACGAGAAGGTTTATGGGTCTCTGCTGGAAAGCGAACCACAGTCCTCACGTGAAATTTTACTAAAATGGAAACTGCCTTCGCAACCATTACAATGCTCACGCTCATTCTACCTTATCTGTTAGTTTCTCGCTAAGCACAGCATTAAAACCAATTCTACACTCGACAAGTACCCTTGTGCGACTTCTTTCAGTTCCCAAAGATGAGATTCTTCTGAAAGAAAAGAGATTTCCTCACTGAAATCGAGTAGCAATTAGCTATTGCTTAAAGAAATGTTAACAGCTGTTAAATAACGAAACAACTGTTAACATCAATCGCTATTAAACTATCAGCAAACTTTCATAACAGCGAAGATCTTCAACAAACATGAAACCCACGTATGAATGAAACGATTGAAATTATCGAATTCTTAAGATGCTATTTCTTAAAGCAAAGTAAATTTTGTCGCAGAGTATAGGGTATTATTCATGTGTGTGCGTGCGCGCATGCACGAACTTTTATTGGGCATATTTATCACTTCTTGCTGCTAGATGGGATGTTTCAAGAATTTCTGGAATATTTTTGCGGCGTTTTATTCGAGCCTCAAGTACGGCCCGAGTTTCCTATCAATAATGAGATAACTATCTTCACTATTCTCTGCGTAAATAATCCTTTAATTTAAAAGGAATCCCCATTAAAATGATTTAGTGGACTCGCGATCAGGAGCGACCACGCAGGGAAAGGGGAAGCGGATGAACAAAGTTACGATGTTGCTGCCGTAATCTTCTTAGAGCATTTGGGAAGATGCAGAAATCTCGGGTATCTATTGGAGTGGTTCCAACTGCATTTAAACAACGAATTGCTTATCCGCAGGGCCCTAGAAATAACTCGCTGAATGAAAGAAAGCCGTATTGTTCATTCCGTATTTTATTGTAATGGCTAACGTTTCTTTTTTTGTGAAATGAAGCACTTTTCATAACATCCATTAAAATATGAATTTCATTCGCTTCAAAAATTGCCTGAAACGACCACAACTGCATCGAAATAAGAAATAACGGCAATATTGCTGCTATCATTTCTTTAAAGAATATTGCAGGTTGTCTATGGTTTCATGTGAAATTATGTAAATTTAATCTTCAAAAATAAGATTAGATGACAAAATTGAGCGATTAACAGAGCTTAATATGCATCACACGTTTTATTCAGAATTCGCAATGTATTTGAATCACATGCTTGTTGCGATGCACAGCAAATGCGTTTAAATATATAACTGTGATAAAAACGCAAACAAAGTGGTAAAATTAAACAAGGCAATTTCTATAAATGTAGTTCACCTTCTCTGAAGCAGTTATTCCAA
Source organism: Typopeltis vanoorti (assembly GCF_054136105.1). Taxonomy (NCBI): domain Eukaryota; kingdom Metazoa; phylum Arthropoda; class Arachnida; order Uropygi; family Thelyphonidae; genus Typopeltis; species Typopeltis vanoorti. Next base: position 77,330,303 of record NC_143558.1, on the reverse strand, counting down.
TATTATTAGAGAGACAGTTTTATTTACTAATGATACATCCGTTTGCGTTAAAAATACCTTAATTAATTTTTAGGCGACTCTCACAAGCAGGTTGTAAACCTACATTAGTACCGAGGCTATTTTTTTCCTTTTATTTTTTTTTTTCAAATAATATAAATCTAAAGCCAAACGTAATTTGTTTCGAAATATATTAGCTACTATTACTGAATTGTATTTGATCATTTAAGTATCCTCTGCTGTACGATAACGTCAATATTTTAGTTGATCAATATTAACTTAATTATCATCAATACAGATCATGAATTATTCTCAAATTATGTTCCAAACTACTGCATTAATAGAGGAACACACTAACCGCATTCCTCTCATTTTTCAACTGTTAAGTACTGATTGTTTTTAGCGTATACTTAAAGAACAAGCCCATATACAAATATTGGCATAAATATTACTCAAAATAGCAACTTTTGGTTGTTTGGATTACGATGAAGAAGCCGAAGCCATGACAAGTACATCATATTGTTAACCAGGGTGAGAGCCGAATTCAAGGCCGAAAGAATCCTGCCACCCTTTGTATGAGATTGGCGGACCTTCTTGACTGTGGAATGAGTTCAGACCGCTTGGATTTGCACGAACCATTGCAGATTATCAAGTTAACATTTCAGCGTGTTTAAAGCAAACCTGTGGATCAAAACAAATATCTTGATCACCATTGGCATCACTAGGATCAGTATTATTCGCCAGATGGTTTCAATCTAATAACACTGTTTATTTTTTTTTAATTAGTGTATACAACGGACAATTTAATACATCTAAAATTGATTTCGATAACGTTCTCAATTTCTCGCGTTCATTTTTATATTTACTAAAAATCTTTACTAATAACATTAATTTCAAAGTGTTATTATGCATAAACGAAATTTAAACTTCGACAGTTTTTCTATCTAACACGATAGCGACATTCAATGCTTTTTAAATGTTATTCTAGAGATCTGTCTTTGCTTTTACTCGTAAATGTACACAACAGTATCACAAGTTCGAAACATTAATGAATCATAAGTTCCTAAAATTGAAGTATAAACGATAATGTTAAGCTTATTAACATCCTAAATTTAACGAAGTTGAAAATTCTAAACTGCGTTGCAAATCTTGTGGTAGACTATTTTTTTACTCTTAAACTAGAAGAAAGATAGCAATGTAAGCAGTAAAAGTTAAACCAATCATGATAAATAGGTCAGTAAATACTAATGCATGATGGTTCAGTAAATGTTGCACTCTAAAGCTTTTCAGGCAGAATTTTGGAGGAAACTGAAGAGAAGCTTCTCCGCAAAGTTCCTAAATAAAATCAAAGTAAAAAAGAGAGATGAGGTAGTCACGCGCAGAATTTTATGGTCTATAAAAGCTACTAAGAACAAAGAGATAGAAGGAGTAATATTTCAGGAAGTACTCTTGCAACGCGACAAAAATAAACACACACACACACACACACACACACACACACACACACACACACACACACACACACACACACACACACACACACACACACACACGCATTAGTATTAGGGTTGTGTCTTATCCAAAAAGAAGGTTTAATCCACTTGTAAAACAGAACATAGTAAAGTGCAAATAGCTTTCTTTCGCCCGCCACGTTAAAAGATTTTAGGCGTAGAACACGGCGAGGGAAACAAAATAAGCCAATATAGACTTTTCTCCCTTTATCAAGCAAGTAATCATTGGATCTGCGTTTTTATCTTCCGGGAAATAGAATCAGAACTGGCCGCTGCGTGTAACGATCCCCTTACTTAATCTATACATATCCAAACTAGATCACAGCATATGGGGCATCTGAAGAACTGTTCCGTTCCATTTTATGGATGTGCCATGTCTGAAATAGTGGCTTTATCTTTCTCAAACTTTATAACGTATTTCCGGAAGAGGAACGTCCAGAATCGCATAAAACTTCTATAAAGAAAATTAAATCAATCGCTCTACTACAGACCCAACTTAATGATTTTCCCAAGTCGTTTCTTAAAAACGCAATCACCATAAAAATAATCTCGTCCAGGATGTGAAATTAGAAATGAAGAGAATTAATCTTATTGCCCAAGTTTATCCTCCTTTTTTTGAAGAAGGGAAATATTAAAAATACAGATAAAAGTGGTTAGGATAAGTAATTTTAGTTGGTTTTCTGAATAAAATTCTGAATTAAAATTGTCTTCAGATTCAATGGCTAAGATCTCAGTTTCTAAATCAGAAAACAAGATGGATTCAGGAGAATGGAATATTTATGAACGTAGATAAGAAGTTTCTGTAAGATCGGTCCTAAGTGAAGGCTCACTCTTTCACCTGTCAGAGATGCTTTTTGAACTGGTTCGAACTCTGTTTTGAATTTATGAGGTGAATGGAAAACGGGAGAATACTTTCTTAGTTTGGCGGTCTGCGGATTACGATAAAGGAGTCCAAGAGTTCTCAATCACGTGCATCATCTTATAAGAACGATCCCTTAGACAACCTTCTAATCCGATGCAGATCACGATAGTTATTATTAGTGGAGATGTATGCTGGGTTTCTTAAATTACTTATTTCTTAATTTCTGATATTCAGAAATACTGAAAATAATAAAACCGTATAATCATAGGCGTGATCAAACCCTCCTTAAACTACTTCGTCGCAAAAATGCTTCTATAGAAGAAATAAACCCTTTAAATACAAAACCAATAAAAACAATATATTTGTTTACTTTAACGGATATTAATTTAAAAAAGAAGCACCAAATCGGTTCGTTTCCCCACGTAGGTACTTCAAAACATTTAAAACGTCCACTAACTCTTCCGGATATGGAAAACAAGATTACATTGCTAAAAACTATAAATAAAATCATACAAAAATAAGAAAAAAAATAAACAAAAACATATATGCGCCCAATAGTCAGAAGAACGCTCAGAGCATAAAATTATCATTCTCAGAACCATTTCAGGAAACAAACACACAAAACTATTTTATTCAAATTTAATAATCGAAGTTTTCTAATGTCGAATCAATACTGAAACTAAACTTGACGAAGAACACCCGTGAATACAAACAGCGGGGATAAATGAAGATAAATAACTTAAGAAAATACTAGATCGGAGAGCCTGCCTGCACGTGGCAAAACAAAGAAGAACGACGAGAAATCGATGAAAAGTAAAACAAATATTTTGGCATGACTTTCTGGAATGGTCCAAAAACTTATTCTTGAGGAGAATTCTTAAACGGCTTCGTGAAATTGCGCTTAGTCAAGAAGAGTAAAAAAAAAATTCATGTTTCCTAGTGAAGAATTTGGGGATGGGATGAGATGGCTGCTTTGGGCGCCATATTTTCTGTTAATTCTGAAAGCACAGAATCACTTTCCCAATGAGGTGACAGCGCTATTTCGAGCTTTTTACGAACGTTCAGAGGACGATCAGAAAATTGAAATTCTTAGTATGATTTGAAATCTTAAAAACTTTTCCCTTTTTTTTCTCAAAATGAGGATTTCAATCTTCAACTAATTACAAACATAACAAGCTGCCTTTTGGCTCTTTATTTTTAGTAAATACGAAGCTGCTTTTAAGGAAGAGGTTTTCCGGTTTCTACTCAACCTTGGAATTTTTTTTTTTTTTTATCTACAAACAGTTTAGAAAGAGGTCGAATGTGCATGTTCATCAATAATTCCTTGTCTTCGGCCGCCATTTAAGATTTACTCTTTCACAAAATGAACCGAAAACTTGGTCATGGAATTGAAGATGAACACGCGGATTATTCTTAACCTCTACCGTTAGATATCTATGTCGACAATGCTATGGCAGAAATGATCCAAGAAGCAAACGAGAAAACGCCAATTAACAATTAATAATTTAGAAGTGATTTGGGTTCGAGGCTATTGTGCTGATGCAACGGATTTTGCTTGATTCCTTCATTCCGTCATTCGGGACCATTGATAACTTTTGCTGAATTAAATTCAACACAAGACGACAGCCATTTATACGGGCTTTCAATTTTAAGACGAAGTAGTCGGTCTGGTAAGGAGGTGGAGGAAGGAAAATGCACGCAGAAACGCCTTTTCCGTCAAACAAACAGCGCAGAAATCATACGTAATTAGTAGGAAGACACAACATTTAACTGCTTAGCATAAATTAGGTTTAAGAATTACTGTCATTCAACGAAATACGCGAATAGAAGGTGGCACGAAAGTGGGTTTCTTTAAGCTTGAAATAAATGTGCGCCTGTCTTGTTGCGCACACAGTTTAATCGAGAAAAGAGAAATGGTAATAGTCACATACATTATAAATATTACAGCACAAGATTCATGAAAGAAATAATTCTTGGCAATAAAGAAAGAACAGGACTTTTACCGGATGAACTTAAGGGTAGAAATGAGAGTAAAGATTGTTCAACTTAATTACGTTTATTTGTATTTCGTTAATGAGATTACCAAAGCAAATTATAGATAATTGAGTAAAACGTTAAAATAACAACTGATCATAAATCAAGGCTGAAAGAAGTTCCTGTAAAAAGCTATAAACAGAAAAAGTAAAATGCTGTCGAGGTAAAGTAAAGTTACAAAAAATAAGACAAAACTAACCGCCTCAGTGCGAACATTTAGGAACTAGACGTAAACCAGAGAACTTTAAATACACGACAAAGAATAAAATATTTAAAAAAAAAAAAGGAAGAGAAGCAAGATTTGCTTGTATTTATACTTTTGAAAGGTGGAGAACTGAACCATCGGCATCAGGTGCCTCGGTATTACGTTTCGTAAAACACAAGAGTTATGCCAAAAAAAAAAAATCCCCGCACATATTTGTTCTTTATTAGTACTTCTAAGGATTTCGCTGTCTTGACACTGAAATTATGGCTTACTTGGCTGTAAAATAAAATAAAAACAAATAGTTTTTATTCTTTCTTTATTATGGACTGCCAAGTGCGAAGTCATTTTTCTATTTTCATCAACAATCAATTAATAAAATGTGTTTAAAAATTGAAGAGAGAGATAAAAATGTTGATTATAAAAATCTCGCAAACGTAATCTCTTCATACTTCTTTCGTACACCGTATCGTAACTAACACAGAGAAATCCACTAATGTTAATAAAGGCTACTTAAGAAAGGGAATTTTTACGACTGAATTACGTCAGACGAGGAGATTTCGGTATTGTTTTAATACAAAGCTTAAAAGCTATAGTAACAACACCCCGAGAATGTTATTATCCAAGAAGCGCTTTATTAACCCGAAAAAAAAGTAGTCTACATTATACAGGTTTGCATTTTATGGTTCAAACTTTAAAACAAACTCCCTTCTGTGCATTTGAAAAAGATGAACTTGCGTCGCGAGTTTACCTTTTCAGTTGTGCAGAAGAGAATCTGCTTTTTTCCATAACATTCGGAACTTCTTTTAGTTTTTAAATAATCGCATTATGGGCTTACAAACAATACCCGCAACTGCATTTTCTTGGTGTAGCAACATCTCACCAACATACGGCACAAAAACATCGGTCGAAGGAAGGAAATTCCAGTTAAAGTTGCTTGCTCTGCATCTTTAGCAACTGACACACACACACACACACACACACACACACACACACTCTCTCTCTCTCTCTCTCTCTCTCTCTATTTAAAACGAAACCGAGAGTATAATGCTTATAATTACCCTTGCTAACAGTAATGAACATTATCAGTTCTGCGTAAAAAGAACTTCACAGATAATTTTCAAATTCTGACATCGATATAACAATCAAGAGTCCTTCGTGATATTTTTTCTTATGTAAAAATTCAAGTTTTTTTTTTTAATTACACGCACTGAACCAGTAATGCTTTAATATAAAAATACCATATCGACAGCATGTAAAAGCTACAAAATTACTAGAAAGTACTCATTTATGGACTTTACGAAAACTCAAGAGGATTAGTAGAAAGTAATTTACAACATATTGTTTTATGAAAATTTGAAGTGTCTTCAGTAAGCAGCTGATTGGACGTTAAATCGTTTTGGAGTTTTGCAAAATGAACTGCAGGTCTTGAGGAAATGTTTCTACGTGAACGTGATTACAGATGTGCCACTAACAAAGCGAGGAACACACAACAGTTTCACTAGGAATGGCACTGACAGCGCAGTTTTTTAAAAGTCTGATCGGTCGTAAAGATCTACAGAAGTCACTACCTTAATCAGATTTTTAGCATGCTAGAATTTCATGTGTGGCCTTACATGAATTGATTCAGTGAATGTTATACCATGAAAGACGAGATAATGATCTTTATCTTCCATAGTTTTTAGGTCATAAATAATGTTCACTGCCCAGTGTGTTGCCACCATTCTAAAGCTCTTGTAAATTTCTTCGCGTCCTTCATAGATGGAATTTTCTACTGACAGTTCATCAAGCATGCACTTTCAAGTCCAACTAACTACTGTATGTGGAAAACAACACTCACGACCTAAAAGTACTTTTTAAGGTTGAAGTACTTATTAATCTGTAGCCCAAATTTGTGCGCTTTATTTAATGTGGCAGGCACAAAAATTCTTTCCTCAAGAAATTATCACGCTACTTCATGTTACGATAAAACCTCCAGCGAATATTTTAATTTGTTCAGTTGAAAACAAAACAAATCATAACATGAACATCAAGTAGTTCGAAGCCTAACAGTTCCTTTTGTCTGTTTTACTTACATACCTCTGCACAATGGTTGCTACCCGTCATAATTGTACTTTCCAGTATACAACCACTTTACTAAATGTAAAGGGCGCAATACACCCAGATCATTTGATATAAGTTAATAACTTCCAAAAACAGATGAATAACAACAATTAACTGCAGCTCTCACGTGAAGCAATATATGGATTGACATTCACGCCCTAAACACGTGAAACGTTTCAATTCAATTTATTCTGCCATTGTCAGTTAACAGAATACGTGGCTGCCTGCGCCATGATCGAGAGTTTTAGTTCTGTCATATTTATAATTGCCTCTGAAGAAGCCAGAAGATTAGGTAGGGAAATGCGTGTTGGTCCTTTGTGTTCAGGAAGTACTTTTTTTTTGTACTGGATACCGGAGTCTACATTGTTTGTTAATAATGCATGAGGAATAATAAAAAAATAAACAATACCCTAATCACCTTTTCATGATGTTTGTTGAAGATTAATAACACTGCCCTTAAATCGATGTTTTGTTACGTGGCAGGCATTTATAACAAAAACATGTGAGCCATTTAATTAATCTCAAGCAATTGAAAAATTATCTTAATTTAGTAGCATAAATTTATCACTTGGTGAAGCAGTCTTTAGAGAGAAATCAACTTTTAATGACGTAAGCTCTTCGTAAGCGCCTCTGTAGTAAATAAGTTTCCACAGGAAGTAAGGGAATGAATGATACGGTTGGTAATAAGCTTAGCAACAATACACAATGAAAACACGAGTGGTTCGGAAATAAAGCGTATAGGGATAATTGTGCAGTGCGAGCATTAACCCTCTTAATAGCGTAAATATGTGTACTTACAAAAATCGTATCGTTGTAGTGTAAATTCATTTAAAACCGAATCGTGGAATGCTTATTTGTGCCAGATTTCCATCGCTAACAATACGGTAACAATCAAACTATCAATACCATAGTTTGATATATATCTCGTGATCGACATGATATCATACATCTCGCACTATAAATTCAATTGTTATGCTCTTGAATTCGCTATTTGGCTCCAAACACACATAAAGAAATCCTGGCTATTATTTTAAGTCACGTGATAGGAAAGAAGCTTGAAAAGCAAAAAAAAAACATGTGAGATTTTAACATGGCATAATATTTTTTTTTAAAAAAAAAAGGAAAATACGCTTACTTAAGGTAAAATCTGCTATTGATTCATGCACTGCTTCAAGATCTGTTATGTGGAATGATTTTGACTGTGGCTTTCACGCTCGAACTCCCTATCCATGCTCTATGCGCGCGTGGACAAATACGCAGTCGAGTCCTTGAACGGGAGCACGGGAAAAGCGGTTCATTGTTGTCACTTGGCGATAACCATGATTGTGAATACTCCTCACGCTAGAGGTCGCCCCAAGTATATCGACCAGACAAAAGACACCAACAGATAACATTTGTTCGCCAGATGGCTGCTGCAGCATCAACACGTCGTCTGCAGCAATTTATCAGCGTGTTCCCTGTAACGACAGACACGGTGGTTGCTACACGATGGTGGAATTGACCAGAAAAACGATGCCGGAATCCTCGACATCTTCACTGCCATCCAGAGATGTTAACAGATCTGTACGTACCGCATTCTTTCCCGGCTCGCTCCGTGCACAAACTCGCGATGACGACCAGCTTGACCAGAGATGTATCTCGCCATCTCTTCGTTCGGGTACTCACGTCACATCATAGTTCGTGTGATTGCGTAATGGTGTTCCCTTGACCTAGGGTGGAGCAGTTGCTGCCTCCCACGATGCCCATGTTTACTGGTGACCCCGGTTCTCCGACATGAGTGTTGCAGTCGATGACATACAGGAAGAGGTGAGTATGTTTTGCCATTCTACATAACGAACTTTTACATTTTCGTTATTAGAAATTGCAAAGGATAAGGCAGGTAGCAAAAGAAATCTTAGTGTCCTAAGTATATGTCAGTATTAATTAAGTATACCGCCCCCTATAAAGACTTAGAAATAACTTTACACCAAATGGTTCCACCTGAAGAGCGTCAAGCGCAGTTGAAAGACTCCTCGGGAAGGGCTTAATGCTCCCCAGGCTGTTTGATGTCCCTGTCCGCCGGCCAATTAATTTTCTTATCTCCCTTCATCCAATAATTTCTCTTAATCATTCTCTCGAACTAAAGAGCTATCTGGTCTCAAACGCCCACTGTGGCAAATGTTTGCGAATATCCTTAGGTGGTAGTTGATTTTCAACGCTCGATGTGAAGCCACAGTCCCGCAAATGAGAGACTTGAAGCAGCTCGAAAAAACATTCGCGTTTAATATCTAGAGCAGAGTTTCGGATTATCCATTTGATTCATCCTCAGAGATTTCCTTTAATTCGGCTGGCCACACACGAGGACATAACAAAGACTGCATTCGAAAAAAGCTGGGCGTGCGATATTGAACGAATAAAAACACGCGCTAAATTATTAATTAAAACCAAAAGAATGAAAGAGCTAGAAATTGAAGCCGAAACGAATACTTCACTTATTCTTCACTGGATATTCAGCCAAAAAAGAATATTCTAATCAATATTCAATAATTTAAATTTAGTTTTTGCCATCCTTAATTGTTGTTATTGTTTGGTTTTGCAGAAAGGACAGCATTTGGTTCTTTATCTCTTTTTTTTTTTGCAAGCTCTTAGAGGATTCATATTAAAATTTATAGTCAAGACTTGAGTGTTATGGCCTGTTCGGCATAAGCAATAACCACAAAAAGTACTAAGGAGACTCCCAATTGAAATAAATGAATTTATTTCAGTGGGGGAGTCTCCTCGATAACTGAGTTAGTAACGATGATGCACTTTGGATGGAAAAACCGGAGGATGAATCTATTCCAGAACGCGAATAACCTTCATATGGACTTTTTAGCTGAAGGTCAATTATGGATGGCAGGATTCTTTTGGCAAACCAGCCAGAAGAAAAAATAATAACAGGCTAAAATATACTGCCTTCATAGCCTTTAGTGTTTCAGTCATAATTCAAAACAATCCGACCACAGTGATCTAGTTTGTACAGAATTAACAATTGTTCAAAAATAAAAGTAATATTATACCTAAATAGAAACGAGAAAGGCTGATTTCCTTCGACGTTGAAAAATCTATAACCTTACGTCACTAAAGGTTAGATACATTTTCAAAACTCAAAAATTCCGATATAGTATGGAGCGCACTAGTGAAGACAAATGCTGCCATGAATTATTTTAGGGAAAATAATGCTGGGTCAAGAAGTAATGACACAGAAGTAAGATGTGTATTAACTAATTAGATACTAATATAGATATCATAATTTAAATGACTGTTAGTAAGTAATCGCGCGCCTTTGTTTTTATAAGTTGTGCAACATTGCAATCCATAAGTTCAACTACTTACCGTATTCCTTCATCGGGTTCAAACTTCTCTTTGTCGGAGACTTCTGTTAACACAATTGCTTCAATAAATATTTTGGTAATAACGACAATCAACAATATTTGTCAGTTGTTTACAGACAAATACGATGGCTATCTCGCACATTTGTATTACTATCCCTGTTTAAGGACATCTGACAACTTCTTATTCTCCAAGAACATCAAGTTAGTCAAATGAAAAATGCGCCACAGTACTGTGTATCTGCATGCACACTCAAGTCCTGAAATAAATTTAGCTGTCTGTAAATCTCGCTACCCGACAGACAAACACATATTTCTTCCTGAGATAAACAATGGATTGCAAACAAATAACGAACAATGAGCAGACAATGCATTCTTACGCAAAAACAACAAAACGTGGATGCCAAAGAAACGATGAATATAAATAAAAATATTTGATTTTTGATAAGCGCTTATGTGAATGGAAATATAAAATACCCCCCCACACACACACACAAAAAAAAAAACAGCAAAGCAGAACAAAATGGTGAATCCGTCTCGTGAGACACGATAATGTTAAAAGGCTTTCGAGCATTTTGAAAGAATTTGAACGAAGCCATTACAATAACAAGGCTCGAGATAGTCGGACTACTTGAAAATACAGAATGACATTCTTTGTATCCTGCCTGCGTTATACCCGCGTGTTTTGTATCTGCCAATTAAAAAAAAAAAAAAGAAACAGATGCCTTCGTACAATTCAATTTAAGTCCGATGTGCACAGACAAACCCGTATGAATCGCTACGGAATTAAACTAAGACTACCCAGAGGAACGCCGAATGTTTTTTTTTTTATTATTTTTATTTTATTTTTTTCCATCCCTCTACTCGGCGCATGCAAGGATAGAGCGACGGTTACTTATCTGGTTATAAAGGCAAATCTAATAAGAGAAATTCGAAGATATTTCCCTGATGGCAACCCAACTGAATTCTAGAGCACTTCTCAATTACTACGACAAAACTATCAGTCGCACGGCAGTTGATAAGTAGGGGGGAGGATAGAAGAACAGAATGGAGTTTTCTCTGGTCATTAACGACGCCTTATGAGGTCAGTGTGAGAGAAGCGTCCCCCGAGCACTTGCAGTGTGTGTGTGTGCGCGCGCAAAGACTATACATCACTGAAAGCGAAACTGGGAATTGGAGAAAGAGAATGCGAAGAATTCATCATGCAGAATTCTTATTATGCGTGCGGAAAAGGCTGATTTAGTCTTTCTAGTACAATCTTGAGAGAGAGAGAGAACAGAAAAAAATAAGCAATAAATCATCCAACATTCACTACAACGGCCAGGGAAGCTTTTAAATATTTAAAATGCTAATTTCCACACAAAAAAAAAACGTACATTTATTTAAAGGCGCAAAGCGAAATCTCAGATTTCCACACAAGAAGGCGGTCGCTCTGCAAACTTAAAACACTAGATGTAGATTAAAACTATTAATGATAGGACAAACACAGACTATTATAAAAAAGAACTGTTTCAAAAAATTAAAAATATCAAACTGCCGAAAATCATTTCAGCGCGACTTAAAATACGATTGTTGATATTATGGTGTTAAGCTTTGCAATATTATGTAACTTATTATAATACTACGAATATTGTTTACTATAAAGCCTCAACGGCTCGTGCCATAATACCACGAGAATAACTGTGCTTAATGAGAATACTATTTTAATTGTTACAATAAAGCGATGAATAACAACAATGGATTATTTAACGTAATGCGAACACCAGGAATCAATTTCGTGACAGTCATTTGCTTGAAGTGTTTTTATATGCATAACATTCTTGCCAGTTAAGGAATTCTGTCCAATACTCAGCGTGAACTGAATCACATTCAGTTCACGCAGAGTTGCTTTCATTAAGCAGGAACTGTACTGGCAACAGGAAATAATCTATCCACGCATACGATTAGTCTGGCTTCAATTCAATTAATGTTCATTACGTGGTGCTCTTACAAAAATAACACACTAAAGAAGAGAACTGTTTTTTTTTAAAAAAAAAGTTGAGTGAGATGAACACGTAGACGTAAAGCTGACGCAAACACTGCTCAGTATCACGAGAATCTAACATCCATTAGCCACTTCTACAAAAACCGACTTTTCCTCACTCTGCATATTCCTTTGAACACCCTGAAAATTTACTTGCGACCTGTTCTCTATTCATTCCGCTCCTTTTCTTTCACCTTCGCTTCTTCTTCTTGTGCCATCCTGTCCTCGAAAGACCACTTAGTTCTTAAATGCGTTCCTTCTTTATTCAGATGTACGGCCCGCCACCGAGATTATATGAATAATACATCACTACGTCTAAGCTACACCGGCAGAATGGCTTTGAAGAGAAAACCGTTTCTTTCTTTATTTATTTTCCCTAACACACAATTTCCAAGTCTTCTCATTCTGTCGTCGGATGAAGAAAGCGAGGATGGAAGGGAAAAAAAAAAAGAAAGAAATAACCTGAGAAACACGGAAAATGGTTCTTTGTCATCATTAGCTCTTTGGAAAGAAAAGTGTTCTGGTTTCTTCACTTGCGAACCCCTTTCAATGTACAAGGAGAGAATCCAAGTCGGAATTAACGTCGACTGCAAAGGAACTACTCCTTTCATTGCTCCGAGCTCCTTTTCAGGCTGGTTTAGGAAAGGACAAGACAAACATGTCAGCTAATGACAGAACGACAAAAGGAGTAAACCCTGACGCACAATCCGCTGAAATCTATTCCAGCGTGCAATTCAAGCGAAACAGAAGGAACTTCTACCGCTTACTGTGCGAATCGGAACTTTTCAACTGCGGTTATATGGACGCCATCCAGTTAAACGTCGTCACCGAGGTCACGATCTAATTCTTAAAATACTTCCGATCCTTAAATGCTTTTATAAAGTTACTACTTAATCCTTAAACACTACAGAATTTCCATTTTAGATGTTTAGGTTTTCTGTAAGCAATCTCCTGGAAGTTTTAAGCTGCATGAGATCGAACAAATGCAAATCTTACTGAAAGCAAAACTTCGTCTTCCGAACCAATAGCGTTTTGATCAAGTTCTCTCCAAAACGCTTTCTTCTGTGTTCCAACAGGAATATTCAGATATCTTCCTGATGGTTGAAACTTATGACACTTTTTTTTAAGAGTGGCTGACGAATCCAAATCTGTAAGATATGGATTCGTCAGAATCCATATCTTACAGATTTGGATTCGTCAGAAAGCACGTGCGGAACTGGCTTCATTCACATTGTTATATTCGCCTGGATTATTATGACGTTGTCAGGCTACAAAAGGCCGACACTTGATGGCCTTCCTGAATGATATCGTATCTGGTAATCAGTTTTAGGCTAAGGTTTATCTGATATCGTTACTTCAATCAATGATTCTGGCGAATTACGAACGCGTAACTTACGAAATGACAGAGCATAACACGGCCACTCACCTGTTTAAGACCAATTGTAGTGAAACAGCTCAATAATTCTATTTATTCTAATTTAAAACCATCAAATAGAGAATAAGGGAACTTAAATTAATATATGAATTATCTGGGAAAAAGATTCATCGCCGAGTTTTATTTCCGTGTAATAACTGGAGAATAAATACTAACATTTAAGGTTTTTTTTTTCTTTTCTTCAACCTCTGGATAATGTTTGATGAAACTAAATAATTATAATCTCCAGGAACTGCGAAGGCACAAAAGAAGACAAACAGAAGCGATTTCATCACCGGGAATGCCAAACTTCACGAGCGTAAGTGAAGACAAGCAAAACATAATGGTTGTTGTTTCGACTAAGGATGTTCTCTAGCCCTTATTAAATGGTGGGAAAGCCCGGATGGTGGTATGGAAGTAATTTCCTGCAAGCACGAAGTAAATTGCTTATTCTTTGATGCACTTAATAAGGAGAATAGCAGGTGTATGTGTGGGATGATTCGAGTCTCGCGCTTGGGAAACCTACCGGTAGGTTATTCTTCCACGTTCTTGCCCCCCCCCCCCCCCATCCCAAAAGAAACGTTCAGTACCTACTTTAATGGAAGAGCGCACATCTCTAGTTTGTCTTTTTTAGGATGGATGTAGCAAGAAATGCTTCGAAATGTATACGCAACCAGAGACTCCCCCAGAGAATGGATTTATTTACCTTAATGAGATGTCGTTATATGATTTTGACCGACTCGGCAAAAACATTCCATTTTGTGATTGTCTGCAGCATTATTACAAGCAAAAAAATTACTTTTAATGCAGTACATGTAATTCATATAATATTTTTTATCCCGGAGAATACCAATTTGAAATAGATAAAAATAACAAAATACAAACACAATATAGAATTATTTATAGTGACTGTTCGTGGGAGAATCTCATTACATCATACAAGCTATGAATTTCACTATCAAATAAAGCGAACTGTCACTAACAAATTATAAATTGACTGAGCTTCCGTAGCTCAACAGGTTTCTACGATGGTCTTTGGATGGAAATACTGGGTTCAGAGTCCGTCTAGGATGCAAAGACCCTTCATTACGAATTTTCATCTGAGTTAGCCGGTCTGATATAGAAATGGCAGGGTTTTCCCCCTCTCCGAAAATCGAATTTTTCATAGGTCTGAAGTACACACGCAAAATACAGACATACGGAAATAAGGATTAACTCATACATTTCGTAGGATTTAGTTTCGAAAGAATAACCTGCGTGGCACGTGTAAGCGTAAAGCAGAACAAACTGAGTGGCACTTGGTTCAGAGGGGGGGGGGGGAATGGCGGACCAAAACGTTTGTCTTAGAATAAAATATTATGGTAGTATAATATATTTATATATTATAATATAAATATATTATACTACTATTTATTCTATAAATAGACTATAAATATACATTGATATTTATAATAATATATCAATAAATAGTAAATAAACAGAATGGGAATTCGTGTTAAACTCATACACGACTTGTTTGCTAAACAATCTGTTCAGTAAACAAATAATTTAAAAGCGCGGTTTTCACAATTATCCTAAATCGGACTGAAAGGCAGAGCATTTGGAAGTAGCGCTGAGTATCTTACCGCTGAGCTATGGACAACTCGTCAACTGACTTCTTGAAAACGTAAGATCATCCATGAGGCCTACAATGGATAGGTACAGCACAGTATTGAGCCTCCGTAGCTCAGTCGGTAGAGTCCTTTGGTCGGAAAGACCTAGGTTCGATTCCCGTCCAAGACGTGAGGAATCTTTATCTGGTCTCTTTCGACTAAAGGTTAGTTAGCCGGTCTCATATGGAGGTAGGAAGATTTTTCACCCGGAAACTCTGGTTTTTCGTTTCTCAGAACAGGCAAACCAGCCCCCGTGAACACAAACATAGGACACATCGTGCCAACCTTATCCTCGAAGCGGTCGCGGTTTCAAATTGTAATAGGGCATGCTTAATACGAACGTAACGGGCCACGAGGGCCTAATATATGGGAAAGAAGAGGAGGAGTAAAGTATTAATTCAACTAATGTTTGTAATAATGTATTTTACATGGAAATAGTGTGCATTCTCTGAAAGGCTTGTTTTGAGGGATGGAAAAATCAGATATTCCGAAAGAGGAGGGGGGGGGGGAGCCTGTCCTCCCGCGAATATTTTCGAATTGGTGTCTGTCCACTCACAGGGGACTGTCGTCACCGAATGAGAGGTTCTGCTGTTAACGCTTAGCATATACGATATCTACTGTCACGTGTCATGTGGTAGACGCAAACAGAAGCAACTGCTCCCATGAAAACACTGAAGAAATATCGTCTTAAAAAAACAAAAAATATTTAAAGAAAATTTTCTCAAGACTTCATTATGACATCCAGGATATTAAAGGAAGATATAAAAATTACTTTCATAGAAAAGCAATGTTTGCCTTTGAAACTAACTTTCGCAAGTGACGGAGAATTTGCGAAACTTAAACAATCAAAAGATGAAAAACTCTGGCCAAGAGTCTGCATATTATTCGCTTTTTATTATTGCTTTTAATTATGGTTTTATTAGCGCTTGGAATAGCACAGAATCTGTCTTAAAAGTGCATTTTCAATAAGGGAACTCTCGGATGAAGTGTGCAACATAAGCTTTGAAGAAAAGAGCCAAAGCTTGGAAACGTGTTTAAGTTTCAAACACAAACGCTGTTTTGTTATTTAGCTATAAAAACAATACTGGAAATTTCCATATCTTTCCTTTAATGATTTTTGATACGAAACTGAAGCCTTTCAGATTAATTTCCTCAATATTTGTGTTTCACACACCCGTTAAGAATTTAAAACTCTGCCATAGGTGGAGCGTATGCTCGTCCCTATGCCGGTCCTAAGCCCGGTTTAAAGAGGAAGGTTGAGCGACGGGCTAATCACCCATCCTCATAAAAAACCATGATTACAGAAACCACGAGTGAAGCAATAAATCCCTTGGGGCAGAGTGCTACGACCTGTGGTCTCCAAACAGACGAATATTTACAGGACTTTAAAGGGGAGCCAACATCTATGATGCAGGTGGGACAAAGCCTCATGGAACTTCACTTGCGGATGAAGTCAATCACTCACCTTAAAATTAAACTTAAAATTGGAACATGGAACGTTCGCATCGCCCAATGTACCAAATTGGAAAAACTAGGCAGACAGTCAACGAGATGAGTAAATACGATCTTAATATCTTAGGAATTGCCGAAACAAGATGGACAGGTTTCGGTGAGATACGACCGACCGACAAATATTGCATATTGTATTTGGGAGATGAAAGACATGAGAAAGGAGTTGCAGTGATTGTAAGTGAGAAAGCAAGGAAACGTCTGATGGATCGGAACCAATAAATAACCGAATAATTAAAGCTAGATATTTCTCCAGGTTCATGAAATTGACCATCGTGAAAGTATATGCACCCGCAAATGATGCCGAAGAAATGGAGAAAGCACAATTCTATGAACAACTCCAAAAAGTGATTGATAAAGTCCCTAAACACGACTTGTTAATTTTGATGGGAGACATGCGTGCTAAAGTAGGGAAATAATTAGAAGAAACACACGTATAAACCACAGCAGTGAAAATTATTTAATTGTAAATATTTCATCCTAAGTATCTTAGGACATCATCAGTACAGTATTTAAACAAAATTAGGAATAACATACAGTTAGGGCGCATGATTACAATAGAATCTCATGAAAACGTGCATAATGTGCTAAAGTAGTACAAAAAAAATCGTTAATTATTTAACACAATTTTGTATGATAATTTCCCATACTTTAGGAATAGTAAGAACGTCGTTGCGGTTTAGGTTTGGTCTGTGTAGTAGGGCTTCAGAACTTTCTTTGTATAAACGTTCATGTTTAAATAAAGATCTATGTAAAAGTTTAGCCTTTTCCCAATGGATCCTATGGTTTGGATTTTCAATTCCGTGTTGAGAGAGGCCAGATTTCTGCGGTTTAAGACGACGAATGTGGTCTTGATGTTCCGAGATGCGTTTCTGAACAGACCTACCTGTCTCTCCAAAGTAAGATAATTTGCATGAGCATGGAATCTCATAAACACCAGGTAACATCAAGGGTGAGAATTTTTCCTTAGGAGAAGGTAATAAGTTGTAAATTTGGTTGATAGGTTTGTAAGTAGTGGCAAAATTGTATTTCTTCATAATTTTAGAAAGACGTTCTGAGATGCCTTTAACGTAAGGTATGGGAATCCTATGCACTTCTTCCTGTCTGGTTTGATATAAGCAGAAGTGACTACTGATGATTTTTTGAGTTGTTTTGGGATTATATCCATTTAGGATGGCTGCAACTTCTAATTCCTGGTTTAAAGATTCTTCAGAGGAGCAGAATTTGTGTGCTCTGGAAACAAGTGATTTAATAATGCCAGATTTCTTTTGGAAATATTTACAATTAAATAATTTTCACTGTGGTTTATAAGTGTGTTTCTTCTAATTATGAACGCACCACAGGTTTCGTTATTTAAGAAAGTAGGGAAAATAAAGACGGAGGATGAACGTGCTATAGGAAACGAAGCGCGTGGTGAGCAAAATGAAAATGGAGAACTTTTTACACCCTTCTGTGAACTATAATGAGGTTATTTAATAGTATCTTCAAACATAAGGAAATTCACAAACTAACATGGATCTCCCCCGATGGCAAAACAAAAACCAGATTGATCACATTGCTATGATGTAATACTTTCAAAAGGACATTACAAGATGTAAGGGTTAAAAGAGGAGCTGATGCAGCTTTAGACCATTTTCTGCTAAACGCGATAGTTAAATTAAAGCTAGCAAGAAATTCAAAACTAAAAAAAAAGAATAAGAAAATTAAATATAACATTCATAAACTGAAGAAAAATAAAATAAACGAGAAATTTACCAATGAACTGAAGAATCGATTCTCAGTTTTGGAAGAATCAAATGAAAATTATGAAGAAAATAAGATTGAAGCCAACTGGAAAAAGTATAAAGAAGCCTTCAATAAAACTGCAAAAGATATTTTAGCAGTGAGAAGTGGGAAGTCACTTAAAGAATGGATTACAGGAAAGACATTAAACCTAACTGAAGAAAGGAAGAAGATAAAAGAGAAAATAAACACCTGCCAATAAGAAAGATTACGTGGAGAATATCAGAAACAATTCCAAGAAGTACATAAGATGGTAAAGCGCTCCGCCAGAGAAACTACTATCAGCTGTTGGCTTAGGATGCTCAGAGAGCGAATGATACTGGAAATCTTGGAGAAGTTTATAAAATTATAAGACAACTTGGAGAAACCTATCAGATGAATGAATATAGGATTAAAGATAAAAATGGTCAACTACTAACTCAAAGAAGTCCAACAAAGATGGAAAGAGTACTTTGAAGAATTATTAAATGTTAAACACGACTCTATAAATCCAAATATCGAATCCCCTTTCGAGATGCCAAATCAATTCGAATTTCATGCAAACATGGGAGGGATCACAGTGCAAGAAATCATGTAAGCAATCAAGGTCCAAAAGAATAGAAAAGCAGGTGGAAATGATAACATTAGTGCTGAACTGCTCAAAGCTGACCTAAAAACATCAGCAACCATACTGTATAAACTGTTTAATATCATATGGGCATCTGAGAAGGTTCCGAGCACCTGGAAAGAATCCCAAATAGTCAAAATCGCAAAAAAAAAGTTGATCTTACAGAATGAACCAATTGAAGAGGAGTCAGCCTATTGTCAGTACCATCAAAGATCTTCACTAGAATCATAATAAGCAGAATAAAAAATAGTACTGAGAAAATTCTGAGAATAAAACAAGCAGGCTTTAGAAATGGAAGAAGCACAATGAATCAAATTTTTATTCTTAGAAACAAAATTGAACAGAGTGTTGAACTAAATTCAACTATGTATCTCAGTTTTATTGATTTTGCCAAAGCTATCGACAGCATAGACAGAGAATGTCTATGGAAAATCCTGAAAATTTATGGATTTCCTGACAAAATAATAAATATTATGAAGATTTGTATGATGGAAGTAAAGGACAAATTGTATTAAATGGAACAGCTTCCCAAAGATTTTACATCAAAATTGGTGTTAAGCAAGGTTGTGTCATGTCTGGAACACTTTTCATCATTATCATAGATTGGATAATGCGGCATACCCTGAAAAACCTGAAAACTGGAACAAGATGAAACATTGACACCACATTAGAAGAATTGGACTATGCTGACGACATTGTACTATTATCATCTAGATTTGAAGACATGAAAATTAAGTTAGAGGAAACTGCTAAACAAATAGGCTTACACATCAATGAGAAGAAAATCAAAATATTAAAAATCAACAGTAGAAAGCATGAGCCAATCTTTATAAATGGAAATCAAGTAGCAGTGACAAACACTTTTAATTACCTCGGAGCAACTGTTAACACGGAAGGTGGTACCAACGAAGACATTGCAATAAGAATAAAAAAATCTTGCTATGCATTTAAAACTTTACTGAAATTTGGAAATCATCCAATATAAAAACAAACTTAAAGGTGCAAATTTGTAACTCAACTGTTAAATCTGTATTACTTTATGGAAGTGAATCATGGGAATTAACCAAAAAACAAGAAAATAAAATAGATGCCTTCCAAACAAAATGTCTTCGCAGAATTCTCAAACTTTACTGGCCAAGTAAAATCTCAAATATTGAAATTTACAACAAAACCAAATCCATTACAACAGAGTTAAAGAAACGCAGATGGACATGAATAGGCCATGTATTGAGAATGCCAACATCAGAACACACAAGAATAGCATTGACATGGACGCCTGATGGTAAAAGGAAGAGGGGAAGATCCAAAATGACATGGCTCCGGATGGTAATCCAAGAACGAAACAAACTAGAATGGTAGAACTGGGGAAAAGCAAGAGAAGCAGCACTGGACCGAAGAGGATGGCACGCTAAACTCGTCGCCTCATGCACCTTATAGGTAAAGAACAATAAGTCAAGTTAAGAGTTTAAAGTACAACTTTCAAACCTGAAACAACCAACCTTATTCTCCGGCATGTGTCCTCAAAGGATGTACAGGATATCATGACACTATTAGTTTATTTTGTTGAAGGTCAACAACTCAATCATTAAAGGAAAAAATGCAAGATAACTGCTGACAGAACTACTGACATTATTTTATATTGTTAATACCAATAATAGAATACTGACGTCACAATGTTATCCGTTACAGTATGTGTCTGAGGCTCAGAGAAATAAAAAAGGTAACAAGTACATCAGTTTTATTAATTTTTTAAAGTGACTGTTTGATTTTCCAACTTATGAGTAAATTTTGAGATATTATTAAAGCATTTTAACTCCTAAGTCGAAAACATAAAACGATTTTTTTTAAGATTACCATATCCCCGTACATCAATCCCTGAAGTTTGGCAAATTCTTTCTGGGGTATTATGTAAAATTTCCATCCATTTAAACATGAAACTATTATAGAAGTAGTGCATGATAAAACGCATAGTAGGTCAGACTCGTTTCCTAATGACCATTACACCCTGCAGACAGCAAATTCTAATAACATGCTAACAGACACGTTCATTCACTGACACGCCAGTCTCCTACTCTTTTCCTATTCTCTTATTACGGTATCTACCGTGAAAAAGACAAAGATTCTTTTTAAAAATAATCTGGCACGGAGCCCATTTTAAATCTTGATTGATGACCGAGTCATTTGAGATGCTGACAGCTGAAATCACTATAAACAAGAGAGACTTTTTTCTCTAAAAGAAAGAAATAGAAAATATCTGACAAAGCATAGAATTATAAAGACAAAACGATTTTTATCTGAATAATAATGGAAGGAAGGATTGAGACAAATTCCGAAAGATGGCAAAGAGATTACAGAAAGATGAACTGAGGGATATGATGAAGGATCACAATTTGTCAGGATTTCTTCAACTTAGTGGCAGACACAGAAATGCACAGGAGTTGCAGAAATCACTGATGCATGGAGAATGCGCTTTTTTAAGGAATGGGACTGCAACAGATTCATGAAAAGCGACTTATATGAGGCACAGACTAAATCAATATACTGGATGTTATCAAACATAACAATAGTACTACATAGCATTTCCGTCACGTAAGAACTCCCTCACATTATGTCATTATCAATTTATAAATACTGGTAATTTTTATGCAACAACAAATGCTTCAGAAATCTCATCAGTTTGTAGATTTTTGAGTGACCAGCAATAATTAACCTAACACTGAACTTTAAAGGCTTTGGGGTTAAAAAAACGACTATTGCACGCAGTATAATACATCTGTACACTGCTGAATCTACTTGGAACTTATAACTGGAATACGTAGATGCTTTTAAGCTACATGTTTTTATTTTATCATTTAAGTGAGAGGATGCATAGGAAGTTATCAGTGCATGGTCTGGTTTTATCAATATTATATAATTATACTTCAAATAAATAAAATATAGATTGAAATTGGTGTGGCAATACCATCGTACTTCTTGTTTCCTTTGTAAATGCTGGAAACAGAAATACGTCAATTTTAACTAATGAACAAGACTAAGCTAATATTTTGCTAATATTGCAAATCACGCGCGCACGCATACACAATCTCTTCATTCCCGTAATATCATGCTTAACAGTCTTACGACATCGTGACAAACAGCCATTAAGTTCATGCACACCAAATTAACATAACTGTTATTTATGCGTGAAATGTCACCCACAAAATATTGTAAAACCCACTGGAAATATCATAGAGACGAAATATGGTACTTCTTTCCGCTCCTAAGGCAATTTTAGGCCAACGATAAGGAAGGTGGTAGTTTCACGCCGGTCTACAAAACAACACTTACTATCCAAACTGCTGTTTTACAGTCTGCGTCAAAACATATAAATGTTTAGGCTAGCACTACTTTAAAATCCTGTTTTGACAATAATTTAAATAAATGACGAGCTTATATCTGACAGTTATATATCAAATTGCTATGCTGGCCACCAGTGGCTGCTCGAAATATGCATACACACTGTAAGTACAGTGTATACGTGTTTGGATAAAATATCAAAATTATGGTAAAAATTAAATAAAAATTAAACACGAAAAAATATTGTTTATAATCGATAAAATTATACAGTTTAGTATAATTCAAAATTACTTAAAAATAAAATCCATTGTCATAACCCCAATAATGTTCTAAAATAAAAACTATAACAAATGTTATGTCTTTAATTGTAATGTCGAAATATTTAAAGAGACGGAGTAAACACGATAAGCACTACGAACACTCTACTACTGGCGCAAACTACATATAAACAACAGTGGAACTGCGCGACAGACAGTGCCGCATTACGCTAATAGCTCGCATCTCACTATGATGTGCATATGCTTGCGCGCGTAGCAATATGACACTGTGGTAAACACAGTGCTGCTAGCGTCCTTCGCCGTCCTAAGTGCTACAAGATGGATTTTTATTATTTCTTATACAAAATAAGAGAATTGTATAGGATTGTTGATGATAAAATTAAATATTACAAGCAAATATAAATAAATTAATATATTTATATTATTATTATTGTTATTATTATTATCTGAGACCTCCAGGGAGTCAAGGACTCATCGAGGGAGGCTGTAAATGACCCAACCCAGCTATCATACCTTTCTTTAAATTCATTTACACTAGATGCACTCACTACCCCAAAGGGCGAATTATTCCACCCACTCGCTGCTCTCTCTGGGAGAAAAACCTAGCTCTTACCCTTTTCTTGACTGAGAACAACCTTAACTTTCATGGACGCCCCCGTTTTCTCTCCCCACCTTCCATATAACAATTGGGGGTGCTGCAGTTCCGCAGTACCTATGCACGAGCCTCCCCTGTTGGCCACAAATCGTTAGGAATCGATTGCATATCACCACTCCTGAAGGACAGCGTAATGGGTTAGCCTATCCTGCAGGGTCCGCTGTTTTCCAGAACTGTGTTATCAGTTTGGTTGTACGATGATGCATTCACACTTTCGGCTCAAATACGACTGTGGATTGTACGATTGTGATTAGTTATCAAGTCTTTCCAGAAAGCAATCCAAATATTTCTAACTTGCCAAGTCGAGATTGTATCAATATTCAAATGCTAATGTTCCCATTATAACTATTCGGCCTTAACAATTTGGAATGTTTTAAATTTTTCATGTGAATCGCGTGCGTTTTTCTAGTTGGCTCCATTTGTCTGTTTTGAAAGATGAAAAGCCCGATTTTCCAGGATCTCAAATGGGATAACTTTTCACAACATTCACATTTTCAATGTAATGTTTTAATTTCTTTCATGTAATGGATATATCCATTCGACTTTAAAGAGGTTTTTGCCCTCTTTGGTTTCTTCCTGATCTTTGATGAGAACTAAACAGCTGTCAGACCAGTGAAACATAATCCGACTAATAAAATGAGAATATATGGGCTCGTGGACTGAGGTCATGCCTTTTAATTAGTGCAGAGGCAGCTGGCATGGCGAACGTTATATTCTCATAAGTTCCCAGGAAATTTTAAATCTGGTTTTAGAACTTGAATGGATATTTTACATGGATTGAAGCCTTTGGCTCATTTTTTTTTCCGTATTTTTATTTTTTTTAATTTCTCTTAGAAATAGTATTTATAATCTGTAATCCACATTTAAATCACAATATTTAAATATTTTCTAATATATTAATATTACAATTAAGCAATGACAAGCAACTATCAAAACAACCTCGACTACTAGTACGCCGACGTGTCTGGCGTACCAGTAGTCGAGGTTCTTACATAGTTCAGGCCACATTAAGGATGGCTGAAACACGCAGCACGCACTGTAGTTTTACTATTTTCGCAAACCTTTCTTAAATGGAGCACATTGAACACCGAATAATTACAATTCAATACTTCTGGCGTTTAAATAACTTAGCGCTAATTTTCTGACTGATTGATTTCCGCTTAATGAAGCAAGCATATTGCGTCACCGGGAGTAAATGGCGACCTGATTTTGGTATTGTTCGAACGACTTACAACGGAAGCAACTGAAGCTATAATGTCTGTTAATTGAGCAGATTCTACGCACGGTTTCTGACTTTGTGGAGGAAAAAACATCGACTAGCGAACGAAGTTGGCTAATTCACCTTCTGCCGAAAATCCTAATAAAGAATAATCATGACCTCTAGAGGACACCAATGTTTCTAACCAAAGGACAAAAGTGGTCTCATTCTCGCGCGTGCGGAATCGAGACGGCAGCGATCTGATATTTAATATTATTCATGATATAGTACGGCAAAGATACAATAGAAAAATTCAAAACAAAATAGACAAAGATCTCTATGGTAACGTGTGGTGCAATCTTTCAAAACAGATTTCTTCAATACTGTTTTCAAGCAGGAGGTTTGGACTTTAAAAGTCCAACTTAAAAACTTCTTTAATCTCATTGTATTTCTCGTTCTCATGGTCTTTTGTGAATTTCCACTTAAGCAGAGGACAGCGTCATAGCTATTCCATATCATTAAGGTTTCACGTGTCAGCAACCGGATGACGATAAATACGATTCATTCCGTTTGCTGAAGAATGAGCTCCTTAGATTCATAAACGAATTTGTGCGCGCGCGTGGGTAGGTAGGTGTGTATGGCAGGGAGCAATCAATACAAATATCAGAGAGAAAGAACGCTTTCCAAACTATCTTGTTTTCAATGATAGGAGAATTCATTTTTAAAATTCCAACTTCCACTGTCTTCCAGAATTGTCAACCTTTTATTGAAAGATGGATAATATTTATTTCATTAATTAGTGATATTTCACTAATAACTGATCTGATCTTTAATATCCAGTGATTTTGACAAAATAAAATAAAATAAATAAAATAAACTAGTGTAGTACTCAAGCATTATCAAGATATGTCCCCCCACCCCCGTTGCAGTAATTACTTTTCTGTACTTTTCAGTTCTCACCCAAACACAGCCTATTTATGAAGAAAGTGCATGAACGTATGAGGGGGCTAAGTGCAGGGAGGTGTGCGCAAAATTTCGATAAAATCCAATCTATTCCAATCCTGCTATTATCAACATCGTTGCCTATATCTTTACAATATCATCAAATTCTGAAACAAAGATAGTAAAACACAACATATTAATGCTTAGTAACTCTATTCTAGAAAAAAAAAGTGAAAAAATACGGACTAAGTTCGAGATGTGGCATTTTTGTGGAAGAAAATTCTGCTCTCTCATACAATACTGGGTTGAACGCTCACTTAGCATGGACGAGTTGCTTAGTACTATCCTGATATCAAAGAGAAAAAAAATAACAATTTTTTTCTTCGTCGCACTATCTTAAAGTGAGATCTTGAACATAAAGACGAAAACTCATCTCATTCTACTTTAAATGCTCCTCCGTCTATAACTTAGTTTCTCGATGCATGTGACGTTGCTTTTCGATATAAGAAAACATATAATAATTAACATGCCTTAAGATTATGTCTATTCCTATTTAAACGTAACTGCAAACTTGTTATTTAATCAAACTTGACCCCATCTTTTTAAAAGAAAATAAATGGAGGAAAAAAAATGTAACTTGTGTCCACCACTAAGGTCTTACTGATTTTTGAATTCTGCGCAGAAAACGAAAATGTGAAAATGTTAGAAGAAACATTCTGTTGATTTATTTCGAATTTATCTAAAAAACAAAGCTGTTCTATTGTATATCATTATTTTCGTCAAATCCTAGCACAATGACTAATGTATTCGTCTCACCATCATCATCGAAAAGCTTGATTCTTGGCGTCTAAAGCATTTAAGTGAATAAACGTTAACTACTGTCGAGTCCAAATGATTTTGCCACTTTAGTCTCCAATAAGAAACAATAACCTCTTATATAATTTTCAGGACAATGAAAAAGAATAATTGGCAAAGAGGACGCTTTTACTCGGTCGGCCATGGTAATAGAAAAATGCCTCCTTCCTTAAGAAACCTTGTCCATCGTTAGCTCTCGCTGTTTCACTTTGTATTCACCCTGTTTCAAATAATAGTGTATTTTTGAAAACCAGTATTCTTGTTATGAAATATGTTATGAAAAACTTAAGAGTTAAACAGCTCTCGCTATTTTTTTTATTTTAAAAACGATATTTCCATCAGTTAGCAATTACGTAAAGATTATTCTTTATTCTCAAACATCCTAATTAAATACCTCAAATTCAGTTCTTTCTTTCTCAGACACATGAATTACTTTTTTCGGATGATACAAAAATATAGACGAAGTGTGAACTGTACCCTATTCTTAATTCACGATTCTACTGTAACACAATACTGAACTCTTCTTTTCCAACTGACAAGCATTTCAAAAAAAATTAAGACGCTCGTTCATAACTAATCTCCAGACTATTTTCTTGTAAGATGAATCACTTATGTTAATTTCTATGTTTAAAAGCAACGAAAGAATTATGTCTTAACTATTCTTATTATTATCATCATCAGACCTCCAAGGGACTCATCGCGGGAAATCCCAATCTCTCACACACAGAGCTCATCGTACCTTAGCTTAAATGCATTCACTGCTCTGCGCTCACCACACTTTCAGGTATTGCATTCCAATCGCTCATTACTCTCCACGCAAAAAAATTACTCCCCAGTTCCCCCCCCCCCCCCCGTTCACAACCCTCTTTATACAGTTTCCAACGATGGCTTCTTGTTCTCACCCCTCTCTCCGCCCATTCTATGAAAAATACCATCCACATTAATCTGGGACTGTCCTCATACTCGAGTCCAGTGACCCGAAAGCGATTCAGTCAATCGTCTCTAAATCCTCTCCAACAATTCGTCATCCTTTTCAATTAGGTGACCAAATCTGTGCACAGTAACCTGTATGCGGTCTGATCATATCCTTATACAATGGATTCATAACATTCTTACTTCTACATGTCAGTGTTCTCCGCATCATCGCCATAATCCGCTGTACTGTTCTCACAATTTCAGCAAAATTTACTCCAAATTCCAGGTCCCTATCCACCATCATTCCCAGATCTTTCATCACCTTTGTATCCAAAATTTTAAAAACTTGCTTTTCTACATTAAATTGACATCCCAACACATTCGATCAGTCTATTCAAGTCGTCTTGCAAGGCTACAACACCCGTTGTACTCTACATAGCTCTCCTCAACTTTGCAAACAACTGTACATCACCATTCCAGATCTTCCCAATGTCCTTTAAAATACATACAAATTAAACCAACAGTGGCCTTAAAACAGATCTTCGGGCACATTATTAGTGACTTTCTTCTTCTGAGATTTCGCTTCCAATACACAATCTGTTTATGCCCATTAGACAGGCAGTCTCCAGTTCAACGCACTTATCTAATCTCCATCTGTTTCAATTTAATTACCAGCTTGTCACGTGGCAATCTATCAAAGGCCTTTGCAAAATGTAAATATGCTATTGTGTATGTATTTCCTTGTCCAATGCATTTGTCATCTTGTTATAATAAGTAAGCAGATTGCTAAAGCACGATCTTCCTTTAGCAATTCCAGGCTGTTCATTAAAGAGAATTCTGCTGCTGGCAATCCAGTTCTGAATCCTTATCAGCTTCTCTAATACCTTGACCACCATTCTAATGTAAAGCCTTAGTCTTATCACCCACTTTACGAAGCGAAACAATTCTGCCCTCTTCCTACTCTTTTGGAACTTGGGTCAATCTAACATTCATGTTAAAGAGATGCGTCAATGCTGTTGTTAATTCCCTGGAACATTCCCTCAATAAATGTGGTGTATATCATCAAGTCCTACAGCCTTATTGACATCGGGTTTACTCAATTCCTCATATACCTTCGGCTCAATCGTCATCTGTGGCTTCTTCTCCACTGTTCTCAAGTTCGACATTATGTTACTTTCACGATGAAGAAATATGAAATGCTCATTTAACATCTCATCTCTACTACATCCTCCTCAGTGGTCATCAATCTATCATTAACCAACATCACCCTTCCTTATAATGGCCAAATGTCGGGCAAAAACTCCCTTTTGTCCTCATTTGCTAACTGCTGTTCATACTGCATCCTTACCAACTGAGTC
The DNA here is from genome assembly GCF_054136105.1 of Typopeltis vanoorti. Classification (NCBI taxonomy): domain Eukaryota; kingdom Metazoa; phylum Arthropoda; class Arachnida; order Uropygi; family Thelyphonidae; genus Typopeltis; species Typopeltis vanoorti. Next base: position 77,301,720 of record NC_143558.1, on the reverse strand, counting down.
ACCTTCCTTGCTTGCTCTTTGCACTCCTCGTGGAACTGATTATTGCCACCCATCTTGTTGTGACTTCACAATACAATTCAAAAAACACCTTCTGTCTCTTTTACTCTGTGTCGGGAATCATTCCGACATACCATTCCCCTAATTCGCATTAGGGGAATGGTATGTTGCCAGGAAAATAAAATTGCCATTCATTAATTAAAAAAAATAATACTCAATTTCACCTTCAATTTTTGTTGTTTCTTACTATTGGTTATCAGATCTATGCCATCCTAAACTACTATGGAAGTGGCATTGAAAGTTTTTTTCATTTTTTCCAGTCATTATTTGAAAAAAAAAAGGTTGCATAAAAAGTAAACTTTGATTTGATGATTCTTTGAAATGCAGCCTGTTCGCTTTATTCTCAAGATGTTCGAAAGCAACCATGTGACGGAATATTAATTTTTAAAGTAAAAAGTCTGAATAAGCTTATAATTCTAATAACTGTTTTCATTACTGTTCCTTAACTATCAAATTACTTCCGCTCTTCCTTAGTGCCGCAACATCGGCTGCTTCTGAGTTCGAACAGTTGCCATCAAAGTGCAACAAAAAAGTAATGCAATGACATCCAATATCAACTAATACTATTGAAGCTCCAGCCCATAATTCCACTGGCTGCAATTAATGTCGCTGATGTGTCGTCACATGTTTTTTTTTATTCTTGAATAATTCTCTTTGGTATTCATGTCCTACAAATTATAACATACAGAATCCTATAAAAACAAAGCGACAGTTTTCTCTCTCTCCAGTTATAGATAGCAATTCCATTTTACATTGATTAAGTAGATCAAATACCATTGGACACGTTGTATCAGTAATATTTTACAGGTATGTAATCTTTCAAGAAGAGATTTTCAGAAACGTTAATGCAATAAAGATCATTTGGCGAAAAAGTTTACTCAAAAGGTAATCATTTGAAGCAAACACATCCAGGTTATATGCGACAAAAATCGATGCAATTTCTGTAACATGTTTTTTTTTTTTATTATTATTATTATGAACACGTTACCTTTAGTTATGGATAAATTACTCCTGAATGATTCATAACTAGTCACGATAGGGTTAGTGTTTACTGAGTGTATTTCTGATTTTAATAAACTGATTATTAACGTAAACTATATCAATGCATCCTTCATATGAAATTATCCATTTTAAACACTGCTGTACAAGAGTGATTGAGTAAATAATTCATCCAGTGATTCTCTCCACGTATAGGGAAAATTTTAGAGTGAAGTTTTGTGTGCTGATTTAGGTAAGAATATACAGCACAAGAGAGGGATGGCGGCCAAACGTTGATGTCTACTAATGACACACAGTACTGACTTCATCGCACAGTAGAGTTCGATGCCCTTATGGAACAACCTACTTTAGTTTATATACCTTTTTTCAAACACTTAAGTTCAACATTTAGATAGTGGAAAGTTTAGATGGTACTAAACCAGAGTAAAAAATGTAAGTCGATGAATTTCACTATTAATAAAAATGGAAGTTCGCAATAAATGCCTCAGGAGAGACGAGCCGTCATATTCTGGCATTATTTGTGAATTCATCTTCTTACACACACACACTGGCATAAACATGAAATAATGGCAAATGATATGAAGTACATTTCCGGCAACCCTGTTCTTAGCAACCGTCGCGTTGGCTCATGAATAGTGTCAGACCTTTCAGTCCACTCAAATCTTCCACACCCACTGTTAGGTAGATTTTGCAAATTACATGAAGTCGTTTTTGTCCATCCGTTCGCAACTCTGGCCGGACAAATTTTACTCAAACTTGATATTTGAAATCCTTCTCAATTTCGGTTTCGATAAACTATTTCTCTTGGTAAAACGTCTAAAAACACGAATCAGAGAAATTTCTAGGGAAAACAAATCGAAAATTCCAATCTGATCAATGCAATACTGTACTGTATGTATAAACAATTATATGAGAAGATTACTTTACGTGTTCGAGTGAACACATGACATTTAGATTTTTCTCCCCGTTTAATTGGACCATTTTAGTGACACAATTAGGCAAAAGGAAATTTATGTCTAAAGCAAAGCAAACTGTTTTGTTAATGAATAGCGTATACAAGAATGAATGCGCTTTTCATAATTGCCTACAATAATTTGCCTTCTTGTCGGATTAGAGACCGTTGACGTGTGACCTACGGAAAATCATACTAATCAATAATTAATTTAACCAGTTTTCTGTAAGTGTAACTAAATATTAACAGAGATGCCACTTCCATCCAAAAAGGAATAAATAAATATATGTGACTTTTACCCACAAAAGGATATTGTAAACTTACAGTACATTTGTATCGTGGGAAGGGCAAACGTTTGAACCCGAGGCCTGTTGGGTTTTATTTATTTATTTATTATAATATAATATATAATATTGAGCCCATACACGAGAGGCTGGTTGATCAACCTACAGTACATTAGTACCGTGTATGGGTAGTGGGTTGGGAAAGGAGGAACTTGTTTACATTTGATTTTATTTGATCTGTGTATCGTATTCCTTGGAATTATTATGGTTATTACTATTATCATCATCTGACCTCCATGGGGTCAGAGACTCATCGTTGGAGTCTCTATTGCACACAATGCTCATCCAACCGTGCCTTAAACTGATTCAATGCGTCTACATTCACAACACACGCAGGCAATGCATTCCACTCACCAACCATTCTTCATGCAAAGAACCTTCTGCTCACTCCCTCCTTATATACAATTTACAGCGATGGCTTGTTCTATTCTCTCTCTCATTCTATGAAAATCTTTTCTATTTTAACCCGATAACAACCACTGACTAGCTTATATCTCTCAATCATATCCCCCCCCATTCCTGCTATTCTGTTTTCGTCCACCACATTCCAAAGACCACTGACCGCCTTTGTGAATCTTCTCTGGATCCTTTCCAACATATCCTCGTCCATGAAATGACGTCGTGTGACCAAATCTGAGCACGATAATCCATACGAGGCTTGATCAAGGCCTTACACAATGGCATCACAACCTCTCTCTATTTCTGCATGTAAGGGTCCTCCACATCACTGTCATTATACGATGTGATCTCTTCACGACTTGAGCAATGTAGCCCCTAAATTTCAGGTCGTTGTTCACCATTAGTCTTAGATTTCTCATCTCCTTTACTTCCTTTAAAGTTTCCTTTTCGGGATACTGCACTCTCATAAACAACTTTCTGATACCTATCTGGCAGACACTGATCCAATTCAGAATGTTATCCAATGCATTTAATTGCATTGGATAACATGCAATTAAATGCATTTACACTTATTACAATATACACGCGAGCTCTGATCACGGACTGTACAGAATGACTTTTTTTTAGTCAGAAACCATTTAATTCTTTTGTATTTTGTAAATGTTTAAACACATTTAAACAAATACACTTTTAAAAGGAGAGTATTCAATCAAAAATTCAAATCAAGCATTAAAATGAAAAAAATCAAACATTACCTTACGGAAAACTCTGCAACTGATATCATTTGCTGTCTCTCTACAACCGATATAAATTATATTGTCTTGCAAAACGGGATTTTACTATTTCTGTATTCACTATCTGTAATTTATAACGAACTTCTGATGTTTCCCACTCATGACGCTCTTTTGAAATTTATTAAATAGTGCGTTTAGATCCCGATAATCTGACAACATTTTTAAAGCTGTATGGTAGGCACTATTGTGACCCAGCAGTTGAAGTGCAGTTATAACATTATTGGAGCAATTCCGAGCATTTAGATGCCTGTGAACAGCTTATACATTTGCCGCAATATCCATCATTAACTTTCTTCGTATTATTGTGTACCGTTTCGCTTCATTTATAAAATAACTCGATCCAATTTAAACCAAAACTGAAACGCCTGATGAGTTTTAGAAAGAAGATTGCCTATCGCGCAACGTTTTTATATGTGGACTAAAAAGCGATCCTAAATATGCACTGTTGTGAAACACACCTGAAATGTTGCCTCTCAGCTTTTCCCAGCGAAGATAAAATAAGTCAAAAGATTGCCAATTGACAAGTGCTGACCAGACAGTTAAAAGTTTGAACTGCTAGATGGATAACGATGATGATGATGAAGCTGGTTAAAATCAAAGGCTTTACGACTGTGGTGCCACCTAGCTGCAAAAATAAAGCTGCTTTCAGATAATCATTTCATTTCGCAAGGCGTCAATGTAGCTCGTGTGTCTCTTCAATTTTGAAATCCAGACATTTTCGTTATCGCTGAAATGTTACAGCTTATCCAGTGGTTAATGTTTTGGAATTATAATAGTTACTGAGACTTAGCAATCAACTACCGGTGGAACAATGTGTGATTTGAATAGCCCCGAAAGATCAGTTTCTTAAGACAAGCAGGACAATAAACAGGATATAAACCTTAAAAAAAAAAAAAAACTTTTGATCGCTCCTGTCTCTAAAATGCTCATTCAAAACATGATGTTGAATCCAGAAGTATTTGAAAAAATCCAGTTGTATACCTAGCAAGATTCTATTATATACGTGCAGCCACTAGCACGAACTATGCAACGAACGCTCATGAAGATCGAAAGTCTCGTGCGGTCGTTTTCAAATTGATACATCATTAGCTCATGCAAAATCATTAGTCTGAAGTCGAAATTAGAGTTGTTGTTTTCTATTATGAGTGTGTGTTCGCTCGCTCGCTCGCCCTTATGTTTTCCTATCACTAAAGCTGTCGCTAATCGCCATCACTCAACTCAGTAATTATCAAAAGTCCGTACCGACACATTTAATTCTCATTGTCTACTCATAAAACAATATCATCGAACATTGTGATTTATACTACTCAGAAGAAATAAGAATTCTTATTAACTTACTTTGACGTACGTTTTCAATTGTCCCTAGCACCCCAATCGAAAAATGCAAAGACTGACTGAATTCAGTGCCGCGTACAGAGAAGTATTGTATTTAACGGGTGTTCCTAATCCTTTATGCCTTCAACAACAAACACTTTTTCTAAAGTTATATCTAACCTATTAAAATTCTATTTCCTTAAAAGTTTTATTTATGAGACTTTTATAAATAAAAACAAAAGCGTAAATACACCAAAAGCATTGGTAGATACACAATATTGCCAACTCTGCTACGCCTATATTGCATGCGAGTACTATTTGTCGTCCAGCCCTTACCATCCACAAGAGTACTGTACAGTAGAATATCTGTGCGTAAGTAATTACATATAATTTTACCTGATAGCGTGCACTCAGTCCAAAAGTCTAAGACAGTACTTGTGAATTGTTTTAGAAGGGTGGTGGTCTATATAATCCAAACATGCTTCAACGTAAAAATCCTGAAAAAAAAAGATAAATATAACAATAGACCACAAATGTGAGACGCTAAGTACTTTTTTGACTGCACTGGAAATCGAGGCCAGCCTTCCCAATTCTTCTATAATTATTATATGCAGTGTAAAATGAGAAATCCTTCTATATTTATTACGTTTAATTATTTAGAAAAAAGTTCTACATCCACGTTGAATCTCCTTGGAATCCAAAAGCGTCAAACCAGGTATTTAAAACAACTGATCGAAGCAACAGAACATTCGCTTAAACAACACTAAGATAACTCAATTTTAATTACAGCTACTATATTAATTTATACCCATAATAGTTATATGAAGTAAACCGAGGCCAGCCTTCTTTCTCTCTCTATTACAGAAGCCATAGAACCTAATTAGAAGGAACTTCGATGCGACATTCTCCATTAAACTGGCGAGTTTTGAGGAAAAACCGATCGATATTAACTCATAAAACTAGCATGATTTCTAAACTCCCTTCAGATGTTTGGTAGAAAAGACTTACGAACCTATACGACAGCCTCCTAAAAGTTTCATAACTGCGGTTCGCTATAAAAAAGTGTACAATCCGCCCGCTGAAATTCTCAAAAGATTTCGCTTCAGTACAATGTGCGAGGCTAGCCTTTGTTCTAAGTAAAGAGTTTAGCCGAAAGTACTGGACGGAGAGGGGGGGGGAACACAACAAACATTTACCCATCTACAGGGGATGAAAAGGATAAGACCGTAATAAACGATAGGGATGCTGCTGCTGCCAATAACTTTTCTTACCGCTATCATTTGACACTGGACAGTTTCAAACAACAAAGATATACCCTCGCTGACGCCAGCGGAATGATACCGAAACCACTCGGTTATTACTGTCTGGTGTTCAGAGGCTATTCTTTCGCTATTGAGTCGACCGAAAATGTCTCTTATTCCCCCGTAAAGTCTTGAAAGTGCAGAACAGCGAGAAATAGGAAAGCGGCGTCAAATCCAAACCGATGAAGATGACGCTTTTCCAGGTGATCGAAAAAAAAGAGGCGATGACGACATTTCCTTTTCTCTCTCTCTCACACGACGTTCAGGCATCAAAGGAGAAAGAGTGTACGCAATTTGAATTTCTTCAGTGTATTTCGGGAATCTTCTCAAGCAGCTTTTCTCGCGCACTCCACCGAGACCAAACATGATGGAAGATAAAGAAATGGAATGCATCTTCGTCAATCCCTGAAGGGATCACTGCGCTACGACGTACACATAAGTCGACGGAGAGCGAAGTAAGAAATTAGTTCCTTATAGAAAAGCACTTCGCTCTCAAGTTTTGTCTTTAAGGAATTGTGTTTATGGAGTCTATTTGAAAAAGACTTCAAAGCAAATAAGACTAGACTGATATTCGGAGAAAGACATATCGCATTAGCGATTCCCCAGTGATTATTATTCTGACAAAATGTCGTAAGATGGCCTTAAACTCTTAGCAATTTTTACGCATGTTTTTTATTAAATATCATATTGAAAAGTTGTAACTGCTTGAAGATGTCTGCAACAGCGAAAGTTCACAAATCACTGAAGATATCTGAATAGGATTTCAGGTTGTAATATGTTTTGTAATACTTCTACACGCAGAGTGATGGAAAAGTTAAAACTGAACTGCGAGGCAAAAAATAGAACGACGTTAGATGCAGAAAATTTTTCAAAATTCTTTTAAGTAGGATTTCTCAACCGGGTGATGCTCAGGGAGAGGCGTGTGTAGGTTGGGAAAAAATCAATATTGCAATTTTTACTGAAATACGAGGGGGAAAACGGACCTATTTTTCTCCTACCAACACACAAATTAATGGCAACGGCATATAATGTGCAGTACTTCTCAGTGCGATACACAACTTTGAGGGGGGGTAGCTGAAAAGTTGTGATAATCACCATGAAGGAATTGAGGTAAAACCATGTAACTTACACATTATTCTACGTATTCCTCATGAAGTGTTATACACTTGTTACAATCCTGCTGCATTATTTGCAACACTCTGAGAAAAGCTTTTCCCAACTTGTTGCACAAACCAGTCCTCAGCTGCAGATATGACTTCATCATCTGTGGTAAATTTTGCTCAAGTGTTTCTTTAAATTTGGGAATAGGAAATAGTCATATGGAGCCACATCTAGAAATTGGATGGGTGAGGCATACATTGAAATCAAAAGTTGTGTATTGCACCTGCTCACTGGCTTCATGAGCAGTGAGCAGGTGCATTGTCCTGCAAAAGCGACACACCTGTGCTCAGTTTCCCGCGGCATTTTTCCTTCAGTATCTCCTTCAATTGTTTCAGAGCTGATGAATAAACTGCTGCTGGAAGAGTTTCACCTTTCGTGAGGTACTTGGTAAGGATTATACCATCCATATCCCAAAAGATAATTGCGAGAACCTTCCCTGCTGACTTTTGGGTTCGGAACTTCTTTGGCCGTGGAGAACCTGTGTGTCTCAGTCCATTGACTGTTGATTGATCTCTGGGTCATGGTGACGGAGCCATGTTTCATCAACAGTCACAATACAAGCGAAAATATTTGCACCTGATTTGTCAAAATGACTCAAAATCCCTTGCACACGTTCTCTCTTTTGGTCGGCATTCAAACATTTAGGGACCCACTTCGCTGAGAGCTTCTGCATGTCTAGATGGTGGATAATGACCCCTACCCGTTCCCTGGATATCTCCAGAGTCTTTGCAATGCTTTTGCTGGTATTCTTCTATCATCAAGGATCATGGCATGCACTGCATCGATGTTTTCAGGTGTGATCGATGTGGAAGGTCTTCACTGACCTGGGGACATCTGTCATCTCAGGATGACCAGTTTTAAACTTGGCCATCTAGCAACTGTTGGATACGCTGAGGCACAGTCCCCTAAAATCTCACACAAAATTTGGTGAATCTCAGTTTTGGTGAATCTTTTCTTGCAACACGAAAACCTTGATGACAGCCTGCACATCTGTGTCTTCAAATTTCTTGAAACCTCTGACATGTCTTCTTATATATCCTAAAAGAAAAAGAATAAATTATTGCAATTTGATGAAACATAGGGGTTAAAGGTTTTTAAGAAATGTTGTTTCTTGTGGTTTTATCAGTTTCCTTAATATCATTCTTGTTCTACGTATTTATCCGAACTTTTCACCCCCCCACCTCGTATGTTTCAACTCCTAATTTTTCCCATGGAATTTTCTTGTCATATTATTGCATTCATTCTGTAATTTCATTTTTTTTCTTCATTTTGGGGTATGGAGAGGGGAAAGGAGAAATCTTAAATGAAAGGGAATATTTACGTTCTGTGGAATCATTTCAGACTGTCGTAGCTAGTTTACATATACCTTTTAAATCGATTTTTGAGAAGCGATATAAACTCTACCCTTTCACTCAGGATGAGCTCTGAAAGTTACTGATTATAAAAAGTTGTAATTTGATAAGTATTGGAAGGTTAACCTTGCTTTGTTCGCCATTTCAACAATGGAAGTGTTCTTACTATCAAGTTAGTAATGGTTTACGAGCCTCCTGGTATAAATAAAGTTCGATTTTCAACAAATTATTACTTAAATTTTCATGATTATGGATGCAAAAATGCTTGTCCCGCGATTCTATGCAATTTACGTCGATTCCTTCAAAATCCCGTCCATACTTCGTGGCCAATACTCTGGAGCACCCACCTGGTTCTCTCCAAATATCGGAACTCATTCCGTCGTATAGATTAGGATATTTTAGAGTAGAAGAAATCGCCAATTACAGATCATATGTAAAATAAACTATTTTTGAGGTAGGAATCCTGAATCGGTCCTTAAAAGCTACAGCGTTAAAAAATAGTTGAGGAATCACCAATTTAGAAAAGTTGACCCAACAAAACATTTTGGACATGCAAACCGTTCGTTCATTTCCAGAAAAACTGCTGTTATCAACAAGACCACGGTGGCAACATCGGATAGTTTTTTTTCTTTCAAAATTACTAAACAGACATGTTTTGGCTTTTATGAGGTCTTTCCGCAGACGATAAAATATTTTTCTAGTCCTAAACATTTCGAATTGTTCAAACAGGCGAATACATTTTGAAGTCTTGTATTTGTTACATTTACTTATGATGATATATCGTAGACTAGAACAATCCATTGATGTGTGGATGCACACCCAATTCTATTATGCGATAAAATTTTGTGTTGGATAAGTTTTGGGAACTCGAGTTTTTTGTCTCGTAAAACAAGCTAAACATAGTACATTGACCTCATAGTTTAGCGCCTTCATCGGTAATTCCAATCTAACTTTCAAAACAACCATCAATACAAATGAAGCTTTTATACATACATGGCTTGCAAGAATTCATTGCATGCATGAAGTCCATTCTCATGAACATCCGAATAATGTAGATAGAAATGCGATAAAATAACGCAGCGTCATCATTTCTTTGTATTAATCACGCAAACGAAGACAGCCAAGTGGGGATGCAGCTGTGCTTAATAGGGGTAATGCGACCCCTGGGATATCATCTAATTCTAGCTGAGTGAACCCTGCACTTCTGATAGTGACAAACACTCTTTTCTGTTCTCCATTTCTTGCCTAGTTATTCTAAGAAATTTTCAGCCCGTATAAAAATAACGTGGTGATTTTAGTGGGTAGAGTTTTGGGCTAGACATTAGATTATGCGCCAGGGGAACGATTAATGTCTACTTATGATACTAAATATTGTTAAAATGTGGCTCTCTACACGTGAACCTTTAGTCCAGCCCAACCTATAGGGGGGGGGGGGAGGATCTAAAGATGACCTAGTTATAAACATAGTGAGATGCGTAAGATATAGTGGATTGAAATGGGGTATTGAGGTTTTAAATAACATAGGAATTGAAGATAATTTAATCAAATCTAGAGAAAACAAAAGTAAATATGAAAAGAATGAAATAATTTAGGTTAGCGATACTACAGCATTGAATTAAATGTTGAAAAGTAATCATATTACTCAACACAAACAGTTCTTTACTTGTAAACTTTCAATCTTTTACATCTGCACTATTGGATTTTTCTCTCCATCAACAGAAACATATTTTAGTAACCACAGCCTATCAAATCCGCATTTACTGTTAAAAACAAATCTAAAAGTTTAGTACAATCTCAAAATGTATTTTACAGTTAATAATTATATGTATAATTAGTCGAGTATAATCTTGGAGTGATGCTTTTCTGGCAACGTGGTCAACTCGATCAATAAAATGTATGAATACCATATTTTATCGATATACGGTGAATTTTTCACAAACAGCTAAAGGAAGATACCAAAGGATTTTATCCATCTAAAAGGTTTCTCATATTTAGTTTCACTGCAAAAATAAATAAAAATGGCAGGTTTTGTTTTTCAGATGCAATTGCAGAATAAGAAACTGCAGCAACAGAAAATTTAAAACTAACACACAATTCATCGAAGAGCAATGATAGAAATATCACAATGATAAGTAAAATGATAAAAAATAATCACAGAATTCTTAGGAACTTGGAACTGTTTCAATTATGGATAGAAAAGCATCGATAGAATAAAATCGGATGCAGAGCGCATCCGATGACTAAAGTAAGTTAAAACCAGAACCATACTGGAAAACAGATCGCGCACAATATCGGAAATCATTCGAAGAAATAAATAAAAAATGAATAATAAATATGGTGTAAGTCAGGTGAATCCCAATAAATGGAACAGCCAAATAGTGAATAAATATTTATCCTAAGTTTTTTTCCAGTTTTTTTTTTTTTCTTTTGAAAGAGTCAGAAAAAGTTTGAAAAGTCTCAAATATTTGTCTTTCTTTCTTCCTTTCCAAAGAGCCTTATCAATTATGCAAGAGCTGAAGCTGACAGAGCTCTTTCTTCAGATGAGTGGGAGAAATTTTGGAAAAACTTTTTCTTTTAGAAAGTATCCGAAAATGTTTCTAGACTTTTACCTATCCCCTTCAATAATACCGTTTTTGAGCTTTTCTGTCCGCTTCCAGTTATCATTAATTGTTTGGAACTACTGTTAGATCAGCGAAGAGTTTTATAAAGCAGTTCCGGTTAGCATTCTTTATTTATGTTTTTTTTTTAAAAAACTCTCCGATGGTTACAAAAATCATTGGTGTTGTGTCTTGGAATACCGAAGCAACAAATTCAGTTACGCTGAAATTTAAAAAGGACGATTTTGGAAGGGTTTACAGAAATTCGACTGATGAAGTTTCAATGGTTAACAATAGAAATGATTCTTAAAACCAGAAAATTTGGAATGAAAATATTGCGGAAGGCAGAAATGCCATGTTATCTGATGATGATAACGCCCATGGAGAGAAATCTAGGTTGCAAGAGCACGCGTGACTGCATGCAAGGTTCACTGAAGATAACACCGAATGTGAAATGCTCATTCACTGCATGTAGCCAGCAAAGGAATTGGTCGCAGAGGGTGATGTCTTCCACGGGAAAGTGTTGTACATTATACTCATCTGTTCCGCTGAACTCGTGTAATCGTGTATAGCAATCTATCTAACCCTGGTTTTCGTATGCTTCAAGTTGAACTTTCCAGCAATAATGTTCATTCTGTCCTCTCGCAACTTCGCTTTTTATCCACACGGTCATATCGCTTTCGCAAACACTGTGTCTAGTCGATTTTCATTCACTTCACTGGTTTTATATTTGCGCACCACTTTTTCTACTTGACGCACGTTTGTATACTACACAAGTACAGTTATCAGCACCATGTGCATATTCGCTCTGCTGATGATGATTGTGATCACCATCAGATCCACTCCTTTGTACTTACTTGAACCGTTTCTCTTCTTACACGCAATATAACATTACATACGCAGCTATCACTTAACAACCAATCTCGATATGCCCAAATATATTAGGGAATGTACATACAGCCTAATACTCTACGCACTTTAGCAATATTAAGATGTGTTACTTAACGACTGCTTAATAAACAAAAGGCAAGCAGACGGATGCGAGATTACGTTCACTTGGCAGCATTAATATTCCAAGCGTGCAAAAAAGTATAAGACTATTTTGCGGTATCAGTTTTCGATATCTGAGGCCAACAGGCGCTGATTGCTTTCAAAGGCACCCAAAATTAATGTAACGTAATTATTTTTGCATTTCATATATAATTGCTTTACTAGTTGTTTTTAAAAGGAAGCAAACCAACACTTCAACTGGAAGACCCATCAACTGTAAGCATCTGTTTCGTTATAAACAATACATCGTATTAAAGTAGAAAGAGGTAACTCGGATGCATCTAATAAGATTAAAATTATTTGCTTATAAAATAGATATTCAAGAAATGCGTACAATAAAGTAGCCATCTAGTCGATGATCATAATCAGTAAAAAACCGAAATGTAAAAAAAAAAAAAAATGTAGTTTTTCCAGCTTTGGTTTATCATCCCTTCAAGAATATGCCGATCCTTTAAATACGTTTCACGGTGAAGTTAGAACAAAGAAAGCGAACCGAAGCTAAGATGCTATTCGAGTGACCCAAGATAAATTTGTCTTAGAAACTCCAAAGAAAACAGTTCCGGGTATTAGGGATTACTTTTCCGTTTGGTCTCTTGCCGACAGCTTTCCGAATGGGGGGAGGGCACGTTTCAGCGAACTAAGAGCAAGATGGTAAAAGGGCAGAGCAGAGCGGGCTTGGTATCCTTTAAAGGCCTTGGAAAACAATCCCAACTTTTGTGTTTGCGAAGATGCTGAGAAAACACCGATCGCAATTTCCTGGCAACTCTTTTCAATGCTCAAATATTACTCATTCGGAACACGGAAACTGTCAAAATAAACATTTATCGGAGCATCACCTCGTTTTAGATTAAATGGAAAAGTGTTTCTATTCGCTTTTATAAGCAAACTGCAAGCTTTTAAATCAAATTTTCCGGAAAATCGGACATTTATTACGTTTCAGAGTTGTAAAATTCAATCTTGCAGAACTCGGCGGTAATAACGTATTCACAGGAGTTAACACACACAAGTGGATTTACGTTTAGGAAGAAGTTTCTTATCAGAAGAGCGAAGCAATATTCAGAAGCAAAAGGACATTCAATTTTTAATGCAGAAAATTCACAGCTGTTTTTAATCACAACAATAAAAAGGAGTTGTTTTGATGCCGCCTGTTTTTTTTTTTTTTTTTCGCACCATTAATATTTTTTCAGTGCATTAATAACGGTGTTGGTCATGGAGCATAATGAGGCCCAGTTTCGGTAACACGCGATTTACAGCATATCAGCCATGATCTTTGGCAAAACCAGCGATGCTTATAGCAAAAAGATTTGATCTGAAATAACTAACTATTAGTTATGGACTGGGTTGGCTTGAATTGAAGCCAATGTACTATCTGTTAACGGCGTTTGTTTTAATGCAAATTTCTCTCTCTTTTTTTTTTTTTCAATTAAGGTGCCAGCTTCGTTTGGCTGAGTGAATAGCATTTGCACGCTCCAATCAACAGGTAGGTTGGTGCGAATGTCGCACGGGCATGCCTTTGGGTGGCAGATAACTTTTTTCACTCGGTGTGAAATGATCATCCTGCTTAGCAGAGGCCCGAAGTGACAAGAAAAAAGTTCCATTTGATTTACAGAACACGGATTTCGGGGTATTTAACCTTTAGGTGGAATTCATATAAAAAGTTAAAAAAAAACTTGCTTCAAAGAAGTAAAAACCCTGTTACTTATATGAAACTGGCTAACTCACCTTTAGTTTTAAAGTCCTACACAGGATTCGAACCCAGCTCTTTTCAATTTAGGTACGGCATGCAGTAGGCACTCGATACCTAAATCACTTTATTTACCGATAAAAGCAAGATAGTAAAAGTAGAGTAGTAAGGTCTAGTAAAGCAGTATTTAAAATTAATTAGAATGAGCGATGTTATTTCTAGATAATAATCAACACCATTTCATGGCATCGTATACCTATGCAGCAGATGTATCAGTAACAGAGAATTTCAGGCGATTTTTACGATTATGAAATTGTGTGATATTTATTAATATCGTACAACAATTACTAATTAATATCACACAATTTCACAATCGTAAAAATCGCAGAAATGAATTCTACATAGTCCGTTCTGTTACATCTGCTCTGATACTCGGTGAGATTAAGTTCCGATGCACTAATTCCTAACTAACATTTCTGTGTGAGCCAACAGAAAATCTTGCATACAAATAAAGTTTAATAAAAAGTAATATAATTATTACCAAATGAACCAAATCATATTGTCTACTGATGTTTTTCATAAGTATGTAACTTCTGGAATTCCATTTTTCCTTGTAACTTGTTTTACCAGTGGTGTCCATCATTTGATGAATCCTTTCGCCGTGCTTATCGGTTTGTCGGAAATCCAGATGAACCAGGAAATGCACTTTAACGATATCATCTATTTCACAGTATTAACAGACTCAATATTACCAATGAAGGTCGAATAAACCGAGTAAACAGCCAACCAACCCATGATGAGTTTCTTTTTTTATTATTATTATTATTTATTCATTTAACGTGGTGTCCTTCAAAATCGTCCGTATTTGTGGGCCAATAAAATGTCCTCTTTTATTTTAGCTTTATTATCATATCCTTAAAAATTCATTCCCCAAATAATTAAATCTCTGAATAAGAGCAAGAGAACGTCTATTTAATAGTTTCCAACAAAACTCAGTTAAATATAAAACAAAAAAAATCGCATCTATTATGGACTCGTTCGAAATATGTTGTTGTGGAATACATTTCGCCTAGTGACCCAATCTTTCTGCATGTGTATTATGGCCGTCTTTGAACAATGTTATGGGTATTTTCAGTGCGATGTTAATGTAAATTTATGAACAAAAAATGATAAATAAATAAAAAAAAACATAATTCATAATTAGAAGGCCAACATGCACAAAATCAGCAGAATTAATGCAAAGGAAACAGCTTGCATTGTACGAGTATAATACAATTATTGTAAACAGTTACAAGAAAATATCGACCAATGATTGTTATTACTGTTCGATATCTACAACACAGCTTATGTATTTAGGCAAAAGATATATTTATGCTATTTTTCCAAACCTAAAAACTCCTTAGAGCTTTATTCTTAGTCAATCTGCCGTCGACAAGTTCTTTGAGCCTTATTTTACACGATTACCTTACACACTTGATAAACCAGACACACACACACACACACACACACCTGATTTCTGAACAGCGCACGGAAAAAGTTTTATGCTCCATAGATTAAGAATCTTAATATGTGGTTTACTTAACGTCACCTGTACATCTGTTCACTAGTAACCACGGCAAGAGGAAAGGAGAGAACAAAGGTCAAGGTGCATGGCGGATTGTTTAACTTAATCGATTAGATGGTTAACAAGCGAAGTCATGTTTCAATTAATTGCTGAACAATGTCGCTTCACGAAACATGCAGCGCATGTGTATCCCAATTACTCCTCATTGTGGTCAAACGCTGCGCTGTATTAAGTCAATCTCCGCTTTCTCCTCGCTCCACTTTCTCTTCTTCCTTGTGTTTAAGTGTTGGTGCAACTTTTATACGATGATCGGATGCAATGACTATTTAAATATGAAAACAATGTTCTTAAATATATACATAATGAAGAAATTTGAAGTAGAGAATAGCGTCAATTTCGTTGTGGGAAGGTAGCACTTCTACGAATATTGTGTCGGTCAGTGAGGCAAATGCGACATTGCATAGTTTTCCAACTTTAAAAATGTGGCATTACTCGATGGCTGTGTTGTTTAATAGTGCATGATTATTCTGGTAAATTCGTTAAAATAGTTTGGCGAATAGTTGTATAGAAGGAAAGAAATCGCACTCTTTCTAGTTTTTGGTAAAACAGGGACTCTCTTAGTTTAATATTACGTTACCGAATGGATTGGATAGCTTTCGGAGAAGAGATTTAAAAGGAAATACTCCTTGGCATATAAGCATACTTAGATTATGATGAATTATTCTTATATGCACGTGCCAGGTTGCGGTTTCCGTTCAGTTTGGACTATTGACTGTTTTGACAGTTTCTTTGGAAGCCAATTGCTGAGACCGTGAGTGTATTTTAAGCACAATCAACTGCATAACTAACTAGTCAGAGAAAGAGAGCGAGAGAATGCGAACTCGCGCGAGTATATAGATTTGTATGTTCAGTGATGAGTTTAAATGGCATGTTTTTAATGCTTTTCTGTTCTTAAATTCTAAGTACGTTTCATATGCGCAAAAAGTGCAAATTGGTTCTATACGCATATAAGAACTTTGTCCTATTGGATGAGTTTTATTGAATGGCACTGGAGATCTAAAATTTTCCTAGTCACCTCAAATGTGGCTTCAATAGAATTATTTTGATCCTGAAATATCAGGCTCTTTCTAATAATCATCGAGGCATCTGAATTTTGCACATAAGATCATTCATTTTTAGTAAAAAAATTAGTCAAAACGAAAATACAATTATCCATGTTAATAAATAAAATCCTGATTATCGGAGTAAGCGTTATCCATTAATACTAGTCAAAACTACAGTCTGATTTAATATTTATGATTTTTACCACACTCATTAAAATAATTAGGAAAATTAATGAACACACCCAAGTTTCTAACCTAACTAAGAGTGTTTCAAAAATAGATTAAGCGTATGTATGACTTTTCTGATAGAAGAACGTGTATTCATTGTATACGTGTATTCTTGCACTGGTGCAAGATTAGTACCGTGATGGGGATGGTGCAGAACTTCTTACTTATAGCACTACAGCAACGAACTAAACACCACACGCATCACGTGCATATGTAGCACACAGCCTTATACAGCATAACGCCTCCACGCAACAAATGTCTATCGTAATTGAGCAACCTTGTTGCAGTAACATTAACATTTAGCATCTACACTATACTGTAAGAAAAATTTTATTGAAGATCATGCTAAATAGGATTGAGGTCAAAGTTGAAGCAGAGATGCCTGAGGAACGAGCAGGTTTTAAGACAAGTAAGGGCAGCAGAGATCAGATCATTTGCCTTAGACAGATTATAGAAAAATATAAAGAATTCAGACTCCCTCTGGTAATGTGTTTCTTAGACTACTCTAAAGCTTTTGACTGTGTTCAGCATGTGAAACTGTGGGAAGTAACGAAAAGAATGGGTTTTCCTCAACACACTATCAAGTTGATAGCCAACTTGTATAAGGAGCAAAAAGCCACGGTAAGAACAGGTGTTGGATTGACTGACTGGCTTCAAGTTGAAAAATGAGTTAGACAAGGATGTTTACTTTCTCCTCACTTGTTTAGTATATATCCGGAGGACATCATGCGTGAAGCATTGGATGAGCTCCAGACAGGAATTACGATAGGAGATAGATTGATCATTAATCAATCTACCTCCTCAAAATTTAGGACTAATTCTTGACAACGTTAACAAGATCAGTAATAACAGAGGACTTCAACTCAATCCTAGCAAGACAAAGATTATGGTTCTCAAAGGAAATACAAAATAGGGAAGCTCTTGAGAAACAAGTGTCCTTCAATGGAAAAGAATTGAGGAAGTCAGCAAGTTTGAATACCTAAGATCCATTATTAATGTGAAGAATTGCTGTTCAGAAGACGTCAGAAGAAGATTATGAATGGCTGAAACAACATTCAGAGACTTGTCTTGTCTAAACTCTGGAAGGATGGATCTATTTTTACTGGAACAAAGTTTAGGATTTTGGATGCAGTTGTTTTTCCAACAGCGATTTATGGATGTGAGATTTGGAACCTAAAGAAGTCAGATAAGAAACGGATATCTGCTTTTCAGATGGGTGTTAAAGAAGGCTGTTGAGGATATCATATAGTGAAAGGCGTACAAATGAATGGGTGTTAGAAAAGGTCAGTAGAACTGACCTTTTCTAACACCCATTCATTTGTACGCCTTTAATTGACAGAAAAAAGTTAAATATTTTGGACACATAGAAAGGATGGAAGGGGGACTTCTCTATGAGATGGATGGATGGATGGTGTGTGTGTGTGTGGAGTGACTGATCTTCAGAGAGTTGAAGCCTCCAGTAAAGCAAATAACAGAACTACATGGCGAGTCCGCTGTGGCACATCAAGCATCGGAGTGACCATACGGCATCTGTAGATGCCCACGAAAGATAGATAGATTTACACTATCGCGCTAGTTAAAAGTCGCATCCGTATGGTCCTAAAATACTTATGATGTTGCTATTGCATAGCGTTGCTTTCATAATTTTTGCTGGGGAAAACAATGGGCGCTAATGTTAACGATTTTTTTTACGGTTACGCTGTTAAATGCACCCTTTAATATGTATCGGATCACGATGTGCACCTATATGTATGACCATATTTTATTCATACTTCTACATATCAACTGATGGTTCCTAGTATAACACCATCTCGTGATCGTATGAAGAAACGGCGCAAAAGCTATCCCTTCCCCCCACGAAAACAATGCGTTTCCACATGTCATATTTTTGAACGTGTACTTTAACACTGTACACACAAGAAAGGATGCAAGATCTACAACACATCAATGTCATGGGAGATGATGGGAAAAAGTAAGGATAAGATGAAAAATTAATCTGTTGATGAAAGCAGGATATTTATTGTATCAGTGCTCAACGAATGATTTCCACCACAATTCGAGAATACTTCGACATTCCCTCAACAACTAATCCTTGACTGGCTGTCATCTCCACTACGTCCTTAACATTCTCTCTATCAGAACTTTCTCTCTACCACCTGCATGAACATAATTATTATAGGGCATTATTTAAGTGCTGCCATGGATGTACGCCCATGACTGCTAGAGCATCCTCTGGTCCCCCGATATTAAGGTTCAGTGGCGATGCGATAACTCATTATGTTGTCGAAGCACTTCAAATATTTTGGGATCTCTCAACTGAACTTGTTAAGGTTCGCATCTAGTTGCTAGATGCTGCATACTTTCAGCGCGTTAATCTGCTGCATTTTTATCTGGGAAGCAGTGAAACACGTAAACACTAATTAG
This sequence comes from Typopeltis vanoorti, assembly GCF_054136105.1. Classification (NCBI taxonomy): domain Eukaryota; kingdom Metazoa; phylum Arthropoda; class Arachnida; order Uropygi; family Thelyphonidae; genus Typopeltis; species Typopeltis vanoorti. Next base: position 77,282,397 of record NC_143558.1, on the reverse strand, counting down.
CCCTAATGATCTCGCATTAATTAGTTTTGATGATCTATCATTACGGAAATGTATGCATTCATTAATCTCTGAAGCCAAATAATAAAGACCAGACAATAATTGGACTTCATCAAGCCTATTTACATAGCTGGAAGTACTCCCTAACTTTATTGGGACCGACACTTTTCTGTTGTATGGAATTTCAACTGCCCGTCGCAACATTCTTATTTGATTTAATGAATAATCTGCCGAGATCTTACGCAGCTAACACTGCAGCGCATACCTGTAATCCGAAACGCACACAGAAAGAGATGGATCATAAACCTACAGGAAACCATATTGCCTTGGTGATGTTTTTCTGCAGTTCACAGAACTGACGAATGAAACTGATCTTGCTGGAAATGTCAATGATAAGACAACATACGCTTACTGTAATTTCAAACCACAAGACTTTGTTTTTTTCTTAGAGGATTATTATTGTTATTATCATTCAAGACTTCCAGGAAGTCAAGGACTCAGAGGGAAGTCGTACATCACCCACGCCAGCTGTTATACCGTCTCTTAACCTCATTCATACTAGATGCACTCACCGCTAATACAAATTACTCTACTCAATTACTGCTCAGTGAAATAAAACGCTAACCCATTTTTTTAACGGCGCACAAACTTAACTTCTGTGGAGTCCCCGTGGTCTCTCCCCAACTTCCATGCGAAAAATTTTATCAGACGATATCCTATAACACCCATTCAGAGGTTTATAGACCTCTACCCCCTCGTTCTCCTATTCCACAGTCTGCAGCCCACATACTCTCAAATCTCGTAATCTACATTTCATAATTCTGATATCATTGCAACTATTCTTTGCATCCTTACCACAGCTTCTTTATCTCCCTGAAACCCATGAGACCAAATCTGTTCACAGTAGTCCGGGTGCGTTCTTACCAAGGTCTTATTAAGAGACCAAACGACTTTCTCATTACATGTTAGTTCACTTAAACATTGATTTAACAACTGAGTTCTGTTCGCAATTTTGTAGTGTGGCCTTTGGAACTTCAAGATCCCTAGCTTCATCAGTATTTTAGCGTAATACCGCCAATATATATATATATATATATATTGGCGGTATTACGGTATTGACGTGATGAGATATCTATCTCATCACGTCAAAGTACATAACGTTACACTTATTAGCATTGGATTGATAACTATCATTTATCTACATTTCCAGCCTACTCAAATCGTTCTGAAAGCGATGGATATTAGCTCCCTGATTGAGCTACCTATCTTTGCATCATCAGCAAAGAACTGGACATCTGCTGTCAGATCCTTCAAAATATTAATATAGACTGAACAACAATGGTCCAAGGACTGAATCCTAAGGTACACTGCTGGTTACTTTAAATCTGGCAATCCCACATCGATGCCTGTCCATCAACCACCCACTTATCCAAATTAATAGTTTATATTCCAATCCCATATTCTCCAGATCCTTAGTAAAATCCAACATTATCATAGTGTATCCATTCCCTTTATCCAACTCAGCCGTAACATTGTTATAAAACAGGAGCTGATTGCTAAAACATGACCTTACTTTAGTAAACCCATGCTGCCACTTGCAGAGAATAGCTTGTTTGCACGCCCATTTCTGTATGCGAATTCTTACCAACTTCTCTAAAATCTTCACAATCACTGCAGAGATACTGATAGTTCGGTAGTTATACACATCAGTTTTTGAACCGCCCTTGTGCAATGGAACTATCATACATTCCTTCCATTCCTCTGGTATCATTCCTGAGCTGAGACAAGTTACACAAACGTCAAAAGTCTAGCAAATTCTACCAAAGATTCCTCCTTTAGTAGATCTGCTGATATTCCATCTGTTCGAATTCTCATCCAGGTTATTCAATGCTCTAGAACCCCCCCCCCCTTCTCATGCACTTCTATCTCTTTATCTAATGTAACACTGTACGCTATGGTGCACACGCCAGGTTGATAGATCTAAATGGAGAACTCATTATTTGAACAATTTCATCTGCTTCTTACACAATATTCCACATCTTATAGATATCTTACTTAATAAGGTCGCACATCGATTTAACTCCTATTTGTTCTTCGAACTCTAGGGACACGTTCAGATACTGCCTAATTTAAGTACCTTTTTAAAGCTTCCCGTCGCTGATCTCTTTCCCATTTAATACCACGAGATTGAACACAGCATCATTCTTCTGAGTTTATCATAATTTCCAGCTTTGTAGCTCAGCATGTAACCTTTCCTAATTAGCACTTCCACATAGGTCAGTTTGGCATGATCACTATCACCAACTGGTGGCAAAACATTCCCATTCTTAACTGAGATTCCTTATCGTCTCGCAACAGCTCAATAAACTTATGAGACAATAAGTTTATTGACTCATAATCCATAAACTCACCTACTGTCCAACCATTGTTGGCATAATTTAAGTGATCCATAAAGATTACTCGCTTAGTACCCAGAGGATAATTTGTCGCTGCATTTCATCCTCTCCATCAAATGAACCACCAGATCTGGTCTGTAGTCACACCTCACCATATATTTAATGGTGTTGGCCTCTTCACCCTAAATAGCCTCAAACTCACTGCTGCGTGTAACGTTATATTCCACCTACTCCCTCATCTTCTTTCTAAAAATACTATGCCCATACAATCGATACCAGTTACTACATATGATTCTGATAGCTAAGTTTCACTAATGCCAACAATCTTAGACCCCAATGTATTTCCAAACTTAATCTCTTTCTTACCGATACTCCAGCAATTGTATATAGACATAACAAGTTACCAACTTATACTTAAATCTACAGTCTGCTTGGCCGTTGGGGAACTGTCTTCCCTCCCCAAATACACTCAAATTCCATCCCTTCGCTTTCTCCAACTCCGTGTTCAATGGCATTCGTATCATCATTTGAGTAGCTAAACTTACACAAACTCCCATTCCTCCCATGATGATCTAGTTTTCCTGCTCTCTGTATTAGGTCTTACCCCGATAAAGGATTATTATTATTATTATTATTATTATCTGAGACCTACAGGGAGTCAAGGACTCATCGTGGGAGGCTGTAAATTACCCAGCCCAGCTATCATACCTTCCCTTAAATTCATTTACACCAGATGCACTCACTACCCCTAAGGGCAAATTATTCCACTCATTCACTGCTCTCTGGGGAAAAATAACCTAGCTCTTACTCCCTTTCTTGACTGTGAACAAACTTAACTTCCATGGATGCCCCCTGTGTTCTCTCTCCCCACCTTCTATATAACGAAAACTTTCATCAGACGATATCCTATAACACCCATTCAAAAGTTTATAAACTTCTATCATATCACCCCCCCTCTTCTTTCTCCTGTTAAACAGAGACTGCAATCTACATACAATGTCTTCTCATAATCTAAATCCCATAATCCGGATACTCTTCTTTGCATCCTTTCCACCAATACGCAAGATCCCTAGCCTTATCAGTTTCTTGTAGCATAATCGCGCTAATATAATATGCCGCTGGAAATCTCATCACGCCAAAGTGCACAACTTTATACTTACTAACATTAAACCGGTAACCACTGTCATTTGCCCCAATTTCCAGCCTATTCAAATCATTTGAATAGACTGATTGACTTGCCTATCTTCGAATCATTGGCAAACAATTGCACATCTGATGTTAGACCCTGCCTGATGCCATTCCTGTATGTGATGTATGTATGGAACAAATTAATGATGAAACAAAATGGCTTAGCGTTGCACAGTTCAACTTGAACTAAATTATGATTTAGGCAAATGAATTTAGAGTAGTGCAAGATAACGGTGTGCTGGCCGTTTCGTGGGAATCGTCATCAGATTATAAATAGTCAAAAACTGACTAAGAGCCTGCCGTGTGGTTTAATGTTATGCATTAAGAGAAGTTTGGCTGGTTCGAGATTAATGGAGAGTCATTTATTTTGCTTAGCTGCTAAGAGGAGCAATTAGATTGGATCTTTTTGTGTTTATCCGAATCACTAAAGATTGGGAATAACGTATTTCTAAGTCCTGACTATTCTTAGAATGGAATTCACTTTTTATGTTTGCGGCATGAAAAACTGTGGTTACTTAGTATGAGACAGTTCAACTCAGTTGAAAGTCCACACAAAGGTTCTTCTCGCGCTATGATAGGAATGGAGCTCAGGTTTTCTAATTAAAAAATCTCGTCACCATCGAGGTATTCTAAATGAAGAAGCAGTCTGAAGATCTATCCCACGGCTTCTTCTTAACGATTTCTTTTGTTCGCTTCTTTTATTCTAGAGCTATTTTGAAGAGTTGGGATGTAAGACGCGATCCATAAGATGACTATGGATGCCATTAAACGAACACATCTAGTGTAAGATCGATTAAGCTCCTTAGGGGTTGGGGAGAAGTGAAAGCGACGTAACGGAATAGAACTGAGAAACAAAATCGTTCACTTCAAAACACCACAGAGAATTTTCTTAATTATTTCAGACGTCAAGTTTGTTTAAATATGCGAAGTTTATTTAATACTGTTCGTAAAACTAACGTTTGATTTAGAAGCGGCACGCGAGAAGGAAGCTTCATTACGTTTCGAATAAGTGATTTTAATTAAATCATAAATAATCATCGTTAGTGTGAGCATTCGCTGTGATCGATGCATGATTTTCCTTCAGGCTGAAACTTCGGAAACTTTATTTAAAGGAGAAATAAAAATGAATATCCGGAATTTTCTAATAAAGCCATTCATTCTTCAAGTCCATTGTTTTAAATAACGTAATAATATGAAACTATATTAGCAACAATGACCAAAACATTCAGTATTTTTGCGTAGAATAAAAAAAACTTGTTCTTTCTTTCCGTTTACTTCAATGAGTCACGTTTTACTGTGTTAAGCTGAATGAGGTTTCGTAACTGCAATGACAAATTCAGTTTACCCTCATTAAAAAACAAAATTGTTTTCTCTTCTTTTAGTAGCGGACACGAGAACTGGAGAGTAACCTTCAAATGGATATTTCGATGTATATATACATTTCATTTGTGTTTATTTGTCGCGGTATTCTTTCTTGCTATAACAAAATATAAATCAGATAGGAAATCTTAACATATCAATAAAACACAAATACAACAATTAATTTGCAGTATGTTTTTTTTCTCTCACTGCATAAATATCCTGTACACCCTAGACAGAATTCGGACCCAATTAAATACTTGAAGAGGCTAAAGCGCTGAAAAGAATGCAGAAGGAACTTAATGTTGCTCTTTTTTTCAACAAGATCGCTCAAGTTTAATTTCGTATTTTCTGATTATTCCTTTGGGATATCATTAAAAGATTTATCATTGGCTAGAATCGTGCTGGGAACAGAAAAAAAAACACCACTAGCAACAAAGTATTGATGAAATTCGGTCTAGCAAGTGAAAAGTTAAAAGACCTTAAAACAATCACGAGCAAGTACGGTTGATTGAAGCGTTACGAATGAATTTTAAACAATTTGGCTGCAGAGATATTACCACACCAGCTAAAATTGATTTCTCTCTCCGCTGTTCGTTTAAATTTCATATTTAATTAACATCGTTCACAACTTAACTGTCGTCTTTTCTTTTTTCCAAAAACTGTTTTTCCCCTCGGCTATTTGCATTCAGACGCATTTCAGTGTCTTGCACTTCTTTCCAAACGTGTTCAGGAGTAATGTCCTCCCCTCTCCCCCCCCGCGACATCGGTCTCTTTTCAGTATTTTGTCTTGTTTCTGATTTCACCATCGCAGCAATTTGTTTTATTGCATTGAACACATTCTCATTTCAAGGCTTGTATGATGAACACAAAGAAATATTTCGTTTTTGATCATTTTAAAAGATTGATTCGGGAGGTCCACTAATTCTCTGACCACAGGCGTATTAGAATCGAAATTAGGACCAGCAACACGGTGCCTAATCGTTCTTCCTTTTGTTGTTAGCAGGGAAAGAGGTCTCCCTTCTTCTCTCTCTGTGCCCGCCTTCATTATTCATGACGCTTTTACTCTTTGTTCAGAAAGGCGTTGCAGCAGACGAGCTGCAGAAGGGAGAAATATAAAAGGAATAAGGCGATAATGAAAACGATTCTTTATAGAAATTGCTTTTCTTTTGTAAAGAATAGAGCGCGGCAATATTTTATCCGCCTATTTAACGTTCGAGAAAATTTATGATAAAGACTAAGGATTATGGGAGATTTCTAGGAATTTTCATTATTAACAGTTGGATAGTTCGGAACAAACAGATGTGCACAGTTCAAACTTGAATGCATTCATTCCTCGTGGAATTCTCTCTCGAAAAGAAATATCGAGTTGGATTAAAAACGTGAAAGGAAGCAGTCATAGACAATCATAGGAAAGGTGTGTTTCGCAATAGGATTCTTGTCGAGTGTAATAATTCGTTATCAGAATTGAAGCTGGGGCTGTTTCCTGTATGCGCATTGTGGACAACTTTCTTTTGCCTCATTCCGCTACTAAAAACCAAAATCGCCTAAAAAACGAAAACTAAAATGTCTCAGAATTTAACAGCGATCATAAATTCTAAATGTTATTAAATTCCATCAAACCAGAGAGAAAGTAATACGGCCATCTTTTAATCGTTTTGCATATAAATCCAATGGCTTCAAAAATAAATTGAAATAATTTATCATTAGTGTATAATGATATGCGCAGATCAAATATAAACTGCATTAAATACATTGTTATAATTTGTATATCGAGATTTCCGACTTTTTCGTGAGAATTCTCACAATACTTCCGACAACCTCATAGTTTTCAAAATAAATATCAAGTGGTGGAAGGGTGTGTAAAAATCCAAAGACGATATCAAAAATTAGTGCCGGTTTATGAAACGTCGACTGCTTTAGGCTTCAGTACTCGACAGATCTCTCAGAAATCTCATAAGAAGGAACAGGAATTTATTGAATGCTTGCGAGACAACTTTCTCAAGCAGCATGTGAAAGAAGGAACTCAAGGTCAAAGAGTGTTGGATTTGCTCATAGCGTCAGAAGGGGTCTCTGTCAAGAATATGGCGATTTTACCACCTACTGGTGACAGTAATCATGGTGTGCTTTCTTGGGAAGCATCTACTTGTATTGATGCTCCGATTAAAACAGGTTTCATGCTGAACTACAAAGCTGGAAATTATGATCAAATTAGGAGAATACTATCTTTGGTCCCATGGTATCAGTTACTGAATGGGAAAAATGTCAGCAGTGCATGGGAATCTTTGAAAAAGTGCTGAAATAAGGCGGTATCTGAATGTATCCCTAGTGTTCGAAGAAAAAATAGGTTAGGATTGAAATTCCATTTCACTCCCAACCTATTTATTCTTGTGCAACCTTATTAAGCAAGAGATCCACAAAAAGATTATGATGTGTAAAGAATATCGTGAGAATAAGAGTGAGAGAGACGTTATGAAATATATAAAGCTGAGGCCAGAAATGTAACGAGTATTGTGAGAAAAACTAAATCGAAGTATGAAAAGAAAGTGGCCATGCAAGCTAAAGGCACTCCAAAAGAATTTTATCGCTATGCCGCAAGCAAAAGAAAGAATGAATGTGGAAGAATATTGAATGTAGATGGTACACGAGTGTCGGAAGCTAAGGAGATTGTTCAGTTAATGAGTGCTCACTTTGCTAAGGTATATCAACCAGGTGTATGCAGCATGGTGCTACTGCTACGTTGGATGATGAGTTAGAGGTTCATGAAAATGATGTTGAAGAGCTTTTGCATAACATGGATAAGAATTTGTCAATGGGGCCAGATGGAATATCAACCCGTTTGCTAAAGGAATGTGCAGTTGAATTGGCAAGGCCTTTGATGTGTTTGTATAACTTCGAGTCTCAGCTCAGGAATGATACCCCCAGCAATGGGAGAAATGTATGATGGTTCCATTGCACAAGGGTGGTGCAAAAACTGATGTGTCTAACTACCGACCTATTAGTATCTCTGGTGTGGTCGAGAAGATTTTAGAGAAGTTCGTAAGAACTCGCATACAGAAATGGGTAGATAAGAATTCTATACTCTGCAGGGAAGAGCATGGATTTACTAAAGGAAGGTCATGTTTTAGCAATTTGCTCATCTTTTATAACAATGTTACGGCACAGTTGAATAAAGGGAATGGATACACTATGATAATGTTGGATTTTACTAAGGCATCTGATAGAATACCACACGATAGGCTGTTGCGTAAACTGGAGAATATGGGTTTGGAATATAATCTCTTGACTTGGATCAGGAGATGGTTGACAGACAGATATCAAAAAGTGGTATACAGTGGGTGCGAATTTGCCAGATTTAAGGTAACCAGTGGTGTACCTCAGGGTTCAGTCTATACATTAATGACATCAAGCAGGGTCTATCATCCGATTTGCAACTGCTTGCTGATGATGCGAATATAGGCAGCAAGCAGTTGCAAGACACTGAAATTACAAAATGATTTGAATAGACTGGAAATCTGGGAAACGAAAATGGCTGCCAGTTCAATGTTAGTAAGTGTAAAGTTATGCATTTTGGCGTGATTAGAGTTCCAGCGGCATATTATATTAGCGGGGTTATGCTACAAGAAACGGAAGAAAGAAGGGATCTTGGTATATTGGTGGATAAGAATTTAAAGTTCAAAGGTCACACAGCAAAAGTTGCAAATACAACTCCGACGATAATTGCGATGTTGAAGCGAACCTTGATATGTAAGGATAAGGAAGTAATTTTGCATTTTATAAAGCTCTGATAAGACAACACTTGGATTATTGTACGAAGATTTGGTCTCCCGGGTTCCAAAAGGATAAAGAAGCTGCGTAAAAGGTGCAAAGAAGAGTTACAAAGATTGTATCGAGATTATGGGATTTAGATTACGAGGACAGATTGCGAGTATGTGGATTGCAGACTCTGGTTAACAGGAGAAAGAGGGGTGATATGAAGAGGTCTATAAACTTTTGCATGGGTGTTATAGCATTTCAAATGATGAAATTTTTCGTTATATGAAAGGCGAGGAGAGAACATGGGGGCATCCATGGAAGTTAAGGTTGTTCTCAGTCAAGAAAGAGTTAACAGCTATGTTTTTCTCCCAGAGAGCAGTGAGTGAGTGGAATAATTTGCCCTTACGGGTAGTGAGGCATCTAGTGTGAATGAATTCAAGGGTAGGTATGATAGCTGGGTTGGGTAATTTACCGCCTCCCTCGATGAGTCCTTGACTCCCTGGAGGTCTCAGATAATAATAATATCGACTATGCTTTGCCAATGTTTGTCATCAAAACAACCAGATCGAAACCAAAATTACCAATATGGTCACATTCCAGTGTATATCCGGAATACAATTCAACATCCATCCAAGCGATACGGAAGTTCGTGAACACTTTCGAAACATCTTAGCGTTTGTTCCTCTGCATATGGTTCGACTGGGAACAAAATTTGATGCTTAATAAAGTTTTCCAAGGATTCCAAATATTGAATTTCGTTAAAGCCTTCCAATGTAAGAGTTCAGAAAATGCATGTAAAAACGAATCAAATAGGTACTTAGGAATTTGGAGACACACACATGTGAAAAACACTACTGACTCATAGAATTCACAAACGGAATTTAATGAAAGACAACATGTATTTATTTGTAATTATTTGCAGCTTTCAGCAATACTAAGAACACAAACATCCTCAGATCAAATTACCTTTTGATCGAATAAGCAGCTGGAGTAGTTTCCTGAAATTAAAATACTGTAGTTTGTTTTTCTCAATATGATTGAATACGAAGGAAACCTTCGATCATGAACCTTTCCAAAGTTTGTTAAAGATACCAAGCTATTTTAAACCTGGTTTTACTCCATTTACCAAGTAAGCAAACAGACAAACAAGTCAAGTTTGCGCCTGCAAGTGATGCAGGTCTAGCTGATCCTACAGGTATTGTAAGACCAAGGCAACTCGTGGTAAAGGTTGCATAAGCTCTGATCATTAATCTTAATATTTACCCTTAATGCAAAGCACATCTCCTGGAGGAGATAGATGTATGATGCTTTGTATTAAAGGTAAAATACTTATAAGCTCTGTATTACTAAAATCTTGGTATTTCTAGCCTGGCTCCCACTGATGAGACCTCAATAAAGGTCGAAACCGGTCTGGGTAGTGGCCCGTTGCCTTTAATACAAAGCATCATACATCTCCTCCAGGAGATGTGCTTTGCATTAAGGGTAAATATTAAGAGTAGTGATCAGAGCTTATTCTTCCTTTATCATGAGTTGCCTTGGTCATGCACTACGTGTAGGGTCAGCTAGACTTGCAACACTTGCAGGAGCAAACTTGACTTGTTTGTCTGTTTGTTTACTTGGGAAATGGAGTAAAACCAGGTTTAAAATATCTTAGTATCTTTAACATTTATTATACCCAAGATAAAATGCTTTCTACTTTCCAAAGTTTATTGCAACAGTTCAAGCTCAATTCTATTTTAAGTTATGTGAATTTGAGATTAATAGATTGGCAATAAAATTCAAAAACTGTTACAGGAAACCAAACTATACTAGTATCCAAAAACTAAGGACGAACTACATGTTTTACCTCTATATATGAAAACATTTTCATGACTATATACAAATGTGGGCATAAATGTATTGTCAGCATACTAATAAATTATATCACAAAAATGTGTTGAAAATTTTGTACAAATTAAATTGCAATACGTTTTTAGCAAAAGTTACAAATTTCTTAAGGACATACTTAAGGAATTAATATACAGTGCTTAACGAAAACTAAGCGGAGAGACATTTCAGTATGACATAATTGTCCACCCAAAACTGCGATGTACCTCTCACAACATCATACTATGCTTAGCACCAAGTGATTGAAGAGTTCTTGAGGAAAAGTGGCTCACTCCTCCTTCAGAGCAAGGATAAGACCTTGTTTGTTTTCTGGAGGGGGGGAGAGGGAATTTCGAGCAGCAGTGCGTCTACCTATTGCTGCCCAAACGTGTTCTACATAGTTGAGATCTGGAGAGCGCGTTCTGGCTCGATTCGATTAATATCCCCGGTCTCCAGAAGTATCTCCACTGCTCGTGTACGATGTGGTGCGGCATTGTCATCCATAACAATAAATTCTTCGCTTACAGTACCATGGAACAGTCGAACATGACGTTGAAGAACTTGTTGCAATCGTTCACCAGTCACAGTCCCTTTTTCCAGCATTTGTAGCTCAGTTATTCCATTAAGCATAATGCCACCCACACACCATGACCGCCATACCTATCCCCTTCAAGAACATTCTCGCGATGGTAAGCAACGCCACTTTCATGCCAGACCAAGTGTCTTCTAGAATCGGAGGAAGGACTAAAATGACTATCTGTAAAGAGTACATTAACCAATTAGTGTCTTGTCCAATTTTTATGGATACAACACCACTGGAACTCTAGAGTGCTCGAGTTGGGGATAAAGTGACGCAGACTGCAGGCCTTCGCCGTATACAGATACTTGTGGCAGACATCTTACGAGAGTTTCTTAAGATACCTAAGCTCTGAATGGAGCTGACATGCCTTAGTGGGTTGATTATGTTTTGCTGTTATCACCAAAAATCTGTCTTCATACTCCGTGGAAGAGAAAGAGAGAAGACGACCACTTAGCAAACGTCTGGAAGACATTCCATTGGTTTGAAACGCTTGCCCAGAGCCTGGATACAACGCTATGTGAAATTCCAAAGTCTCTGGTAATATCAGTAATTCTGCGCCTTCTTCAAGCTTTCCAATAATTCTTCCCTGCGTGAAATCATCTAGATGATGTATTTGATGCATTACAAGACATCCAAGTTTGCAACTTTATTCCTTCACGAAAAGAGCTTCAAACACAGTTCGCTTAGCGTTTTGCCTTTTATCCTGTTGAATACTACCACGTGACCCCCTTGCGTGCGATTCGAAAATGTGAATGTATACCCGGTTTCTACTCGAAATCGTCGGTTATCCAAATCACCATAACCTGATTATTTTTCTGAATTTGCAGTTGCAATGTTCAGAAATACTGTTCATCCTGAGGTTTTGGACATAATTGTAAAATGAAGTACATCGCAACAATGGTAGCTATGGGAACAAGTTTGTTTCCATTGCTATCAAATATCTCTCCATTTCACTTATTTCTGGTCCATGTCTAACACATTATTCAATGCTCACTTTCCTGTTTTTCATTTTATTTCTATATATTCACCTCTATTTGCATCTGTTACATTCTAAAATCTACATTTCTTTTCTTCGTTTTCCTTTTTTTATTTCTCTTAGTGTTCAGTTTCTTTCTAAGTGTCTCTTGACTAGTTCTGTTTCCAGTTTAGTCAGTCTCTCTCTCTACTATCAAACTGTTTCGGATAGACGGTTACCAACTGTTAGTAGTTCACAAGATACTATTATACAGTGTAAATCATTTTTAAAAAAAAAGGAATTTTTACCAATATTATTGGAATAAATTCTAGGTTTACGGACGGCAACTATTAGATTACAAATAAGTAGGAAACAAAACTGGAGACTAGTAGTCATTTTAGTTAATTTACTAAAAAGGATTAGTTATTTTAAACTTTGCTATCAAAACAAAATTCTCCTGGAGTAACAGCATCTGAAAAGCAACTACGAGAAACTGGCGCGAGCAAAAATGGTTTAATTCCCTAAAGACTCCAGCAACAAGGGGAAGCAGGAGCGTGTTAGAGTTCATGTAATGGAGTGGCGACGTGACGCCTGAGTTTGAAGGTACAGTAGTCCGGCGTTCAGTCAGCGTGAGAAATGGGAACACAGAGGAACAGACAAGACATTATGCTGAATAAACATAGGCAAATACATATGGAAATATGTGATATCAAAGCAGACCCCACATGGAGCAGGAGAAAAACAAGGCCGTAAACCAAAAATCGATCGGGATAGAAAGAAGCAACTGCTGGCCAAATGTGAAAAAGACAAAATAATTAGAAAGAGCAATTATTGGCTAAATGCGACTCATTAGGATGAGGCAGCTATTAGTCAAATGCAATGAAGAAAAAAGAATAAACATAGTCTTAAGGTACAAAAAAGCGTTTCGTACGAGAAAGTGAAATAAAGATGTGATTGGAGGGAAGAGTTAAGCAGAGTATCCCGGATAAATGCGAACTTACATAAGCTCCAAGACGAGTAGCATTTGAAGTAATTGTGAAAAGGCAATGCATAGTACTGTAAAATATTTGATATTGCCTAAATACTTAAGCATTGCAAATACTTTGAAAGTATGTAAAGTCAGCTCACTTCTGAAGTACTCGGAAGTGTTTAGTTCTTTACAGCTTTTAATAGAAAGGCAACTCGCGTTGGATGTTTCAAGCATTTTGTTAGTCAAAAGATCAGAAGCGTAAAAACGGATTCTTTCTTCACTGAAATATTCCAGTGGCAAAATAAACTGAAAAAAAAAGGAACAGATAAGCCGTAAATGAACCGTACAAGCAGACTTACAGACGTCATGCCATAAATCTAAATAGCTTCGTGAATTGGAATTTTAAAAATATCTCTCAACAAATTACAAAACTGAATAAAATATTTTATTCGAAAGAAGTCTTTTCTACTCGTTTTCTCTCTCCAAATCTGAAGTAGTATTTATTCAAAAAAATTAACGTGTATCAAAACCTCCTCTTTTGTTTTACGCTTACGCGTAGACCCACTCAGTACCATGCAGGCTTTCGAAACCAGATCCGACGGAGTAAGGTGATTGATGTTTATTCCCATAATCTGCCATGTGTGTATGGGTGTGTGCGTTCTTCTGGCAGGTTTGCCTGTTCTGCAAGAAAGAAACCATTCTCCGCTCCATATGAGACGGGCTAACTCACCTTCCACTGAAAAGTCCTAATAAAGGGTTTTCGCGTCCTGCACGGGGATTTGATCTTTTCAGCCAAAGGACATCATCGAAACCGACTGGGGACTCTTAAATTCATTAATTATAAAAACATCGCAGAATAAAACAAAATCCACAAAATAGTAGCCATGGGCTTGATCACCATATGAAACACATGACCTTATTAACCCGCGGCAGAAGGTGCAGGCGGTTGTTGCTATTCTATTCTAAATGAAAAATATTTTACTTCAAATTGTGAGCCATTCCATCATATTACAGCCCTTAACAACAATCACTTTCAGATTGTTCCGGATATCCGGAACTAAAAACGTGTCATAATAAACAATTACAGGCAAGAGAACTTAGCAACCATTAAGATGACTGCTGCGATTGATTTAGCTTAAAAGTTTTTTTTTTTTGTCTTCTTTTCATATAATATGAAGGTTCCTTAGCGTGATATGGAGGGAATTATAAAGATGTGATAATGCCAAAGGAGTAGTTGGATTCCTCAAGTTGTTTCAAGCCTACCACAAAACGTTAATACTTTAGTAAATGTTTCGTCCAATCTTCTTTTACTTATTCGATTTCGCGTTTGACTTCACGTCGCGATCAGACGCCGTATGATTACCGCTATAAACTTATAGGGTGCTGGGATTGAAGTCTGTTCTAGAAGAAAAAAAAAGTGCCGCTGTCCTTTCCCACAAGGAATTAGTAAGACAGTCACAGACAAACCACGCCCATGCTGGGATTCGAACTCGCGCCTATTCGTTGGAGAGCGGGTACGCTATCCACCGACAACCAAGCCATGTGGATAGCGTGTCTTCCTACATGTGTAGCTATTTCGAAAATGCTCTAAATAAAAAAAAAAAGAGTGAGAGAATGCATAAAATTGATTTTATTTTCACTCCCTTACTTGAACCAATGAAATGTATTTGCATTCATTCAAGAGATTTTAACCGCAGGATTCCCGGATGTTAGCTGCAAACTTCGCGAACTTTAATCGCATCGTTTGAAACCATCAGGACGTGGTCTAATTCCCTCAAAGTCAGTTAAGATCAACAGATTTCAGTAAGATTAACTACGGCAATGGTGAGTAATTAAATGAGGATGCAGCAACAAGGCGCACGGTGTGATGGAGATGAACATGTGAGGTGAAAGGTTTGGTGATGAATATTTGATGTGTTTATTACTGATATATTAATATTCACGAGCGACAGGTCCCCAAACGTAGATGGAGAAAGTAATAAAATTAGCAATTAAATGAATTAACTAACGTGACTATTAAATGTATCGATTTTGATGGAAAGATTTAAATGCAGGAAAAGCTGCTTTGTGAATCCCAATATTTAAAGTAGAGTCGAAATGTTAATTCTAACAAAATCACAGTAAATTACCAGACGGTTGTAGACTAAGATTAGAAGGAAATGCATTTCATTTTCTCTTTCTTTCCATGACAAAATGTTGGTATAAATGCATCATCTGTACAGATGATGACTTCGGATTCTGTGTGTGCCTAGTGCATTGAAATTATCTTCTAACTCCATTTATTAACGATAGATGTCACACACTATACGCATTGTTGTCATGGAAATATAGAACTGTTGGCATGAAATGTTTTCATGACAGAGACATAAAAATACGATTTTTTTTTCATTATATAAATGCAGTTTTGCAGTTTGATGTCATGACAGGAGCTGTTTGTCTGGAGATATTAGACTTTCCCTCGTTTCTTTCTCTCATTTTGGTTGTTGATATATTTCCTATATGGAAATATCTTTGTAATTTTCAAAATTGCATTCTAAAAAACTTATTTTATATTTTTGTATAAAATTTTAAAAGTCGTAGAGGGGAAAAAAGTTGAATTTATTTTCAAAAATTGGACATAAAAGATAGGATGCTGTAAATAGTTCTAATAAGAATGTAGATATGAATTTAACTGATCTGCGAAATTAAGTGAAACAAAGACAATTATTTAAAAATCAGACATCAAAATGTGTTTTAAATAAAGTCTGAGTTAGGTAGTACAGTAACGACGCTATCGATCCCTTGCTAGTCCCTTTACATTTCTCTGCAGCGTTGATTTTGAAAATATTCTAAAGGTTGGATTTATTTATATTTTTTTTATATCACGAAATGCTATAAAATTATAAAAGAATGTCTGTCAAATCCAAACACATTTTTAGAAATAATCTAACGGGTAAAAATATTTTCTTTTACTGATATTTCAGTACTGAATTTCAAAGAGTTATGAAACAATTACCATAATAACTATTCTGTATAATTAAATGTTTGCTCTTTTCTACAATTCTATAAATTAAGAAAAAGTAGATAAGTTTTTAGTATGTAACGTTGTCCGATTGCAGAGGAGAGATTTAAAAAAGTGTGTAAAATATTTTTTATGGCAGAAAACATGTTCACATAAATACAACCAATTATATTAAGAAAAAGAAAATTAAACAATACGGTTACATAAATAAAAAAAAGACAGCTTTTTTGCGTTTGGTTGTTTGATAAGAATATCAATAATTACGACGGCGGAACATTCATGAACCCAATAATTAAATGTTTCATCATTATCAGATTACTTGATTTCACGAATATTTTAAAACTGCTGTTCCCCTTGCGAAGCGATTATGTTAAAGAAATCTGGTCGTATTAAGTTAATGTGTGTGTAAAAATGATTACGTTATTTATATGGCTCAGATATTACCTCTCTGTAGAGATAAACAAATATGATTAAATATTTTACTATAGAAGCAGCACAAAAAATAAACGAAGCAAGCGAATAATAATATGTCCAATTGTTGAATCAGGACAATTATCTATTCAAGAATAGTGTCCAAGAATGAATCTTGTATCGTCTGCGTTTTAGCTTTGCTTGCTGATCCAATACAAACATAATATAATACCCTGGAAAACAAAGATGGTGCTAATGACAAAGGATTGTAAATAGAAAAGCAAGATTCAATACAGCTGCGTGTTGCAATAGTAAAGATCTTAATAGTGATGGTGAAGTGATGGAAGAGATGGAGAATAAAGCAGATAATAAAAAAGAGGTTTCTAAAAGTATGAAAAAAGCAGATTAAATGCTAAAAAAATATAAGAAAAAATGATGGTCTACATATAGAACAAAGTAGCGTGCTATAAATTCACTTAACGTGATCGAGAAAGAAGGATGGATGGATGGATGTAGATGACATCTCCAGCTATCTCCTTATCTTAGAAAAGTCATCAACTTCTATTATTACCTGGTAACTCACCTACACTTTACAACCTCTCACGACTGCTTGAACTCTGGCTGGCAGGTCCCTCAAGGAAAGTAAAGATAATTGCCATCGTCAGTCATACGTCCCCCTGGTGGTAGTGAGCAAATTAATTTCCAATGCGAAAGTGGAGTGAGAAAATGAAGGTGGCTACGACTGGTTACGATAACTACTCCCGGAGGTCCTTATACACATTACAGTCGTAACTCTTTGTACGTCGTTTGTTTGATAGGGCGACAAGATGCACTGAAAATCACCACTCACCCATAGAGAGTTGTCCTATTTAATGGGCAACCAATAACGGGTATTGTCCAAACTATTACGTCTGAAAATAGCGCCCAAATTGAGGGCGGAACAACAAACAGCGGCAAAAGACATTGATTAGACTGCACCGTGTCAATCATTGAGAAAAAAATTGCAGGAAAAAGGTAAATTGAAAATTTGAAGATATCCAGTTGTAAACACAACTCCTCAGCGGACTGTTGCCTAATTCCACTATTTATATGATGGTTCGTCCTCAAAATTATATAATTATATACAAGACTTAAATGAACAAAAATGAAGGTTAAATATATTAAAAAGTTCAAAAATATAATAAATCTACTGGAGTTGAGGAATTACCAACAGAAGATTCTCTGAATAAAAAAATAGAATCAAACAGTATGATGTTCAAGCAGATATTTAAGTTATAATAATATTTGATATATCTTTTTTTAGAACCTAAGTTAACCACCATACTAAAGAGAAAGTGAAAACTCACAAAACTAAACTACAATGAGTTCTCTCTCTCTCATCTACTACACTACGCATCAATGGAAATCGCTTGGTACTTCATTACATCTCATTATTGCACGTTTAACAATGGGAATATACTGACTGTTAGGTCAAATAGCGTTCTGAAATAATGTCAAAAACTAGCAATAAATAAATCTATTGTTTCTTTTCGCTATCTCATTTGTAATGCAGTTTTTGAAAATATTAATATTAATAATATGAAAAGTATGATATAGGGTTCTCGAATAAGAACCCTATATCATACAAAAAGATTATCGAGCAAAATTCAAAGTACACTATCAAGAAACTATTCCAAGTCACCAAGCGGAAGTAACGATATCGATTTAAAAACTTTAAAACTATGACAGTTGTAAGTCGTAAGCTATCTATTTTAAAAATGGCATTGTGAGGAAATAAATTAGGACAATCAATAAACACTAAACCATCACAGGCAGCTACGATATAAATCAAATGCGATCTTCATAATATCGTTAATCGTTTCTGGGCAAAGATCCAAAATGGCTGGTTGCTTCCAGCAGCGGACAATAATTTCCCAATAAAGCATTTTGGGGAGTCGCCAAAGCGTTATATAACATTGAAAGAAACTCTGGATTCTATGAAATATATCTTTGCATTCCCTTTCTTTGAAGTTATTCGAAACAGTTAAATGGTTTCTTTGAGAAACGTGTTCTTGAAAATATGCAAGATTGTGCCAATGGTTAAGAACAGTATAACATATGACGTATCTAAAGGACAAACTATCTGCATATCTCGGGCTGAATTATATTTAGATTGATATATGAACTATGCAGAAAACTAACTAAAATTAGCGAGTCGGGTCTGGATTCAGATAAACCTAGTAAAGAAGGCACAATTTGCAAATTGTGCATACAAAGTATACACAAATTACAACAGCTCTATTTCAACCACAAAATCATTACGAATATGAAAACTTTAAAGATTGAAGGTTAAAGTGAAATATTTATCGTCTCTGAAGAAATACATTCTCGGCGAGCTCCTGGTAAAAAATGCATATGTTGTCGACAGCTCTTGAATTCTTTATGTCGGTTAAACAAAGGTCGATTAATCGCAACTCTACAACAGAATTTTCTACAAGTTCTTTCCCATTTTTGATGCAAGATAGTAAATGATTCAGCGCATTGTAAATTTACTCTGCTTTTAGTACAACTTTCCATGCGAAGCAGCATCCATAGCAAGAATATGTCTGCTGCTATATAGAATATTATTGAAAAAAAAAACTCCTACTTATTTTAAAAGATGCTGCATACAAAATATACATCTCACAGTTTATATTCTTCTATTGCATTTTTTTTTTTCACTCTTAAAATTTTAATATATTAAAATGTTTCACAAAAAAATTGACTTGACGAACCAATAGTGAATCGAGAATGTTTGATATTAACCAAATGAATTAATGAATAAACAATTCTTGGTCACATCACTCCTTTAGTTCATAAAGATTACGTAAACAATATGCATTCTTCAATGTGAAGGACTCGAATTGTTTAAAATCAGTTATTCAGCTTAGTTTGTTTTCTATTCTTGATTATGTTCAGTGTAATAATTTTTATGCTTGTCGTCAGCAAGTAACTGTTATTAAGCGTTTCTGTGTTTCTTAGTATTCAAATGCATTTCTTTTCTCTTCCCACAGCAAAGACCTCAGCAGCAGACGTTGTGCCAAAGTTTCCGCCGAGACGCCCACATCAAGTGTCTGGTGCTCACGTTACTCATCTTGGGTTGTCTTGCTGCACTGGCCTGGTGCCGCATGGCCGAGGTGACTCGACTCGTGGTCAACTTTCAGAGCTTCCCGATCACTACCAGACGTCGTATGAGTCCGTGTGACGAAGGTTACGTGTACATTCCGATCGCCTTCATGGTGATGCTGTACCTGGTGTACTTGGTCGAATGCTGGCACTGCAGCACGCGCCTCGAGCTCACGTACAAGGTGGACGCCACCGCCGTGTACGATCACATCCAGCACATGCGCGATTCCCAGCCCATGATCTGGTGGAAAGCCATCTGCTACCACTACGTCCGTCGAACGCGTCAAGTCACCCGATATCGCAACGGAGATGCTTACACCACCACTCAGATCTACTACGAGCGTATCAACTCGCACGCGTCCGGTTCATGTTTCGTGTACACCAACTGTGGAGTGAAGGACATCTCCAAAAAACTCGTAGATCTGGAGAAGCATCCCGCCACCAAAATCCGCTTCAGCAAAGGGTTCGCATTCGCCAACTTGGAAGCCGCGAACGAGTTCGAAGAGCAAAGAATGAGGTTCTTCCAGGACAATGAACGGCTGGACGACTACATGGAGATGAGGGAAGGCCTGGACCTTGTTGGAGTCAACTTCCAGGAGTACATGGTGGCATTTGCCGATCCAGATCAGCTGCCGTGGTACGTGTCGCACATGGTGTTCTGGCTGTTCTCCTTCTTCCTCCTGTCATGGCCGCTGAGGGTGGTCATCGAGTGCAAGACCGCCTACGTCCACTACCAGGTCACTAAACTGTTCGGAGTAAACTACCTCACGCCTTCGAGCAGTACTCTCGTCCCCGGTCGGCTGTCTCGCGGGAGCACTGTGGACAGCTCAGAGCTGGAACGCCACATCGCCAACGACTTCACCCTCGCTCCCAGTTACTCGGAGGCCTTGCTGTTCGACTCGAACGGCAACATTCCTAATGCAATCTGTGTAACCGACTCCAACCTCAACGTGGCATTGTCCCCAGTCACCGACAACTACGGGACCACCCAGGAAACTAATTGGACGGGTAGGCGACACTCGAACATTCGGCACACTACAGATAACCTCAACAGGCGTTTCTCGGCCCAAAGAACAGGTCTTCCCGTGTCCATTAGTCGTTCGTCTCTTTCTAATGGGCACGTCGTGTATTACGTGTCACCTCTCACGCCCTCTACCGGCAACTGCCTGAGGAGGACTTTCACGTGTCCAAGGTGTATCGCTATCTTTCAGGAAAATCCGCCCAGTTACGAAGATGCCCTCCTGGTCAGTCGGCCGCTATTCCTGCCACTCAGACGTTCGGTGACAGATCGTGACCTAGCCCGCAGCTTACCGTCCGATCAGAGGAGACCCAGTGTGGATCGCCTGCACTCCGTCGTGACCGTGGAGACGTCGTTATGACACCCACTTTGCCCTGAGAATAACATTTTAAAAGTGCAGAAATGACAGAGCTGCTACAGACTTGTGTCAGCAACCCTGGTTTCGTCCCTTCCGTGGAGGGTACCCCCCTTAGGAACACACAATCCCGAAAATGTATCTTAACTCGAAGGTCATTCTCAATGTAAGGCGTTTATATGATGACGACGAGAAAATAAAGTAGATAAATTAGATTTAAAAATGATGAGTGCTGTAATTTTTAATTTCCTTTCTGAAATTAATTCAAACAGGTTTCCTTCATAATTTGCAAATTTATGAACTACGATGTCCAGGTTGATCGAAGGCATTCCGATATCTTATAGCAAGAAAACCAAGTTGTAGAAAAAAAGGTGCACAAGCGCGAAACAAAGAAAGAATATCTGAATTTGCGAACTAATGCTGCTTCGTGTCCTTATGTCTTTCAGAAAGTACTTCGTTTTGTTCAACACTTTTATATAAAAATTCATTTTCGTGGTCTGTAAAGCTGAATGTTGTTCCCTACTGAAATACAGTCCATCAACTGAAGTCTTAGTATTAAGCATCTCTCCAGTCCACCCTCAATGTAAGATGTAATGATTAACATAATGTCAAGTATTAGTAGTCTAATGAAATAATGCGATCTTTTCTAGGAATTGTTACTCCTTGGCCGTATGTGTATACGACAACACTGCCAATACTGGAACTGTGCATTGGAAAGTATGCTTGTCACAATCCATTTGTCACTTATCGTCGCGTATCTAAACAAGTATAAGTCGTATCAAGGAGAGAAAAGACCTGGAATCATTTGAGATTATGCTGAGTTTCCATGCTTTATTTTTTGTAAGCCTTTTTCGAAAAAAAAAAAGAAGCAAATATTTAAAAGTGGTCACTTCCGGCTTAAGCAGAAACGTCCTTCAGTAAAAGGAAAGTCATTAATTCAAAAATCATAGATTAAGAAGAAAACAGATTATGAAGTTGATCTATATTCACATTAAAATAAAAACCGCAGAAGAATTAGAACCCATAACTTGCTATTGAAAGAGCGGAGATGCTATCTGTTTGCTGGCTGTATTATATATATTATATATAATACAGCCAGCAATATATAATATATATATATATATATATATATATATATATATATATGTAAAATGTTAAGTTCAAACTGTATGCACCAGTTTGAACTTAACATTTTAGTATTTATCCTCAACGAAAATATTTTAATCTATTTATTCATCGATCCTGATCGTCCAGCTCTCTTCTGCTATCAGCATGTTTAGATATTTGATGGTGCAATGTAAGAAATGAGATAGGCATACCTCTGGAAAGCGAAGGTTGTTAAAGAATTGAGTTCTTTACAGAAGTGTGCCTACAGATATTAAGAGAACTGTGATCGGAAAGAACTTATTGCAAAAAAAAAAACAGAAATGAAAAAATTCGCATAACTTTCGTAAAAAAATAACAATTAATTTGTATCCGTTCTTCTTTCAATAATACAAAAACTGCCTTTTCAAAACCCTCTATACTATTCGCAATTTCGTTAATTGGCAAACTATTTAGAAAGCAGTGAATGAGATACAGGACTGTCGTTGGCATTTCATATGAGATATCGTCCGATAAACAAACTTAAAAACTGATTTTCCAATTCATAATGTAACTAGTTCCCTTTTACAGCTTAACTAACGGGGTGTATCAGATATAGCTAATTATATAAATAAATATTAAACCATGTTAACTAAACTGATGATGAATAAAACAAATAAGTTTAATTAACAGCTTTCAATTACTGAAAACGGTGAAAAAAGTTACAATTAATTTTAACACTCAAAAGTACGTTTTATTATAATTCTTTTACAATGCAAACCGTATTTAATAACACTGCATTATGTGTACAGAATAAAACAGGCAAAAAATTCTGGCATTTTAGATACAAAAGAGATATACATACTGTGGAAAATTCTGATGCAATTTTATAAAACGTGAAACCAGAATATATTTATGGATCCAAAGCACGCCAAATACTTGAAAATATATAACATCTCCTCTATAATGTCATGTATAAATTTATCTTCTGGACAAAGAAACCAACAATAGCATCCTCGTGGCAGTTTATAAAGCAAAGAACGTGCAAGATGGCGTGTGCATGCTGTACCAAACCAACAACAACGTGCCATTTACAAATTGCACTATTACGCAATAATGTAAAGAACATACTCAGAAAAATACGCAATTAAACAAATTATTTTTAAAATGCTCAAAAGTATAGAACTATTTTTAAAATGCTCAAAAGTATCGAAATATTGGGTATACGTAGGGTAGTCTGCTTGAATCACAGGAATGAAGATGCTATCTTCCATGAGTTGTTTTCTCTTTTTTTGGAGAAAACGAAAGGGGTACGAAGAAGAACGAAAACTGAGAAGGAAGAAATTCTCTCGATGAGAAATGATCGCAATTCTTTCTGCAACGAATCAAGCAAATAATAAGGGAATAAAAGGCTACGCACTGCAGTTAGAAATTTAAAATGAAGTGATGAAGGGGACAATTAATATTTTTACTTGAGCTATTGTATAACCTCTCAGTTAAGCTTTCCTAAACACTCTCATAGACCGTAATTAATCCATTAGAAATCTGCAGCGAGATGAAAGCAAACACCAATTCATTAACCCCCTCACCCCCCCCCCCCAAATTCCTGCCTTTTGAATAATTTACTATTCTCTTACATCTATGCGTACAGTGCATCAGGAAGTGTATGAATTATTCTGAAGGGAAAAATTCAATTTTCTTTTTTTATTATCACGAGGTTCTGAGGATTATCATACGCACTAAGGAGAGATCATAAATAGGAACTGACGATGGCGAAAGAGCGGAGAAGAAATTAAATATTCATGTGTGCTCTTGAAGTGGAAAAAATCTCGGTTTCTCAAGGCTGGTGGACTACTTGATATTAAATTCTTGTCCACTTTGCTGGAATTATCATCGCCGTAATTGCATTACTTATAATGGACGCCTTAACGCATTAAAAAATGATAACCAAGCGCGGCCGCGACTACAAATTAACAATCGATTCTTCTTCGGATGGTGCAAATGCTCTCTCTGCTAATGCTTCCCGCATACGTTATAAGATACAGAGAGCAGAATAAAGTTAAGAAAGGGTCTCTCATCCATCTTAAGTTGATGGTTTAAGGTTTATCCGTTGAGAATTTAGTAACGGAGCTTTTTTCATTAATTTCTAGTTCGTATAAAGAATCCGAGAGAGAGTGTGTGTGTGCGTCGATTGCGTATTCTCATTTCAGTGCGAGGTTTCTTCTATGATTGAAATTGCTGATCTAACATTGAATAAAGATAAAATAAACAATGGGAAAGTCGGAAGGACAGCAACAGCGAAGAACATCGGGAAGAAATGCACATTTTGACTGCTTCTGTTCATAAATTGTCTAAACTACAAAGCCAAACAATAAGATTTAAGTCATCATTATGGTTACAAAACTATGAATTAAGCGTGAATGTTATACGCGAGTTCTCCA
Source organism: Typopeltis vanoorti (assembly GCF_054136105.1). Lineage (NCBI taxonomy): Eukaryota > Metazoa > Arthropoda > Arachnida > Uropygi > Thelyphonidae > Typopeltis > Typopeltis vanoorti. The sequence goes on along the minus strand of NC_143558.1, from coordinate 77,257,877 downwards.
GCTAGCTGGCTGTTTTGCGGGATGAAATCTAAAACTTCTGGAGAAGGGGAACTCTCAATACCACGAGACCAGTTAACTCGGTCGGAACATAAAGAACAAGCTTACTTCTTGCAATCATAACAATAAGAAACACTCATACGATATCTACAGGTATGCACAGCAGGACAAAATCAAAACAAAAAGTCGTCTGTGAAATTATACCGTAATAACGTGCATTCAAAACACAATACGGGAACTTCATTAAAAAGGACTAATCTGTATAAATGAAAAGAAAATTTGAATAAGTACATTTAAAATAAAATAACTTAATGCATTGACATGAACACAATAGAAACTACAAATGTGAGAGACATTTGACGCGCTTTTGAAAGGGGTGTCAGATAATCCCTGAAACATTTTCTCTGTGACCAAGAACACTTTTGAGTTCAGCTGACACCAAGAAAGAAAATGATGTTCAAATTTCATTAAAATGTATAAATGTCGGGAGGTGTATTAACAGCGATATCATTATATCAAATACAATTAGTTGCTACTAATTAGATATTTGGTTTTATCTTTTCATTATGGGAGATATTAAGGCAAGTGATGAGCACTTATACCAACTTTACCACGAGGTGTCCCAGTCCTGAAAGTACTTCAGGCGCAAACTTTGTTTGCTTACACTTGGATAAAACCCAATATATAATTAGTAGCAAAGCCAAGTGAAAAAGTGTTTATAAACCATTATCCATTCGTAAAATTCTGATCGTAATAGCACCAAGCACATTTAAGGTGATTTAATTCAAATAAACTTCCTGATATGTTGTACAGCATACTGATCATAGTACTGCATGAAAAGTTTACATCATTCAGTTTCAATTCATCTCTTCGAAATTCCTTACTTTATGCTTTTAATCATCCGGTTTTACATTTTAATGGACAACAGACGAAAACATTCATAAACACCATTAGAGCACTTTCAGAGATAAACATAGCGTTAAAAGCACTATTTTTCTATATACTGTAATAAAATAATTTGCGTTTAGACAAATGTATAAAGCTAATACTACCATGTTTTTAAGACAACTTGCATTGTCAAGAAAGAAACAGCTCTGTGGTGAGTGCTGGAGTCTACTTCCAGACGTGTTTTATTTGAATCAAACTGCGTCAATTATTTCAACCGGTTCGAGCATTATAAGAGTACGTCAGTCATAGGTTCCTATGACTTGCAATTACAGGAAACGTCAATGTTAGAATAATCATCATCAAATTACTGCCATGTACATCAAGGGGTCTACAGGATATGTTAGTACCACATGAAAAAAATTACATCATTATTAATTTCCTATCTACAATTTTCCTCCAAATCAGTCTGTTACTTGTCAAGACTCCAACATTATCAGATCTTATTTCTATCATCTAAGGCACTTTGCACCGTATCAATCCACCTATATCTTGGTCTTCCTCTGGTCGTTTTCCTGCCAACCTGGCAGAGAACACTTGTTTTGCTAATCTTTCCTCGCCCATTCTGTCTAAGATTAGCTCTGCTAATGCATTCCTGTATGCTGACAATGTCAAGTTCTTTCCCAATATCCTCGTTTTTAATATGATATTGCCATTGATGCCATCTATTCACGCCTATAATCTTTCTCAGGACTCTCATATCTGCGGTCTCTAGTCTTTGGTCAAGTGTTTTACTTCTGACCCAGCTCTCAGATCCATAAGATAAAACTGGTTTGAACACTGTCTTGTATAGAGATAATTTAGTGTTCCGACTAATTTCTCTCTTATTCCATATGAATTTATTCAATTGACTTCCCACCATACCAGCTTTGCTGATTCTGTTGTCTATTTCCAGATTCACTAAAAATCGTGCCTAAATAGCTGAAATGTTTTACTTGTTCCACAGGTTCCCTATTCAAAACAAGTTAACATTTTCAATGATTCTGCCTATTTTCATTGTCTTTGTCTTTTTATTGCTGACCTTCATACCATATCTATTACAACAGCTATTCAATGTAGTCAGGGAATCTTGCAGACTTGTAGCGGATTTATTTAGAAGTATAACATCGTCTGCATAGAGCAAAGATCTGACATTAACATCTCCAATTTTGATATCATGATTAATACCACTTTCCTTCATAATATGATCTATATAGATAATAAATAACAGAGGGGATAATGTACATCCTTGTCTGACACCAAATTTAACGTTAAACCATCTTCCTGTACTTCCTTCAATTCTAACTGCTGACTTACAACTCAAAAAAAGACGAAGTATTGATTGCAGGCATAGACTTCTGTGACTAATTGGTTCAAAAGATATATTTCGGTGATTACACCACATTTTTTTTATTATTCAGTTATACAAAATCCTGAAATAATAGTTCCCGACAAGTTTCGTAAATCGTAGGATTTACATCTTCAGGGGTAAATAGTATAACTTAAAGTTTAAACAAGAGAATTAATAAATACAAATCATAACCGTCTGGCTATTCATAAACTCAAAAAACAGAATGCAGATATAAAACGTTATTGACGTTGAACAATACTGGACGATGTCACGTGTTCTTGTTCTCGTTCATACAGTCCGAGCTCAGATTGAGGTAAATTTTTTATTAGAGCTGACCACATTTGATGGAGAATTAAACCTTGATTTTTATTGCATTGGGTTGGGTTTCTTTAGCATATTAGCAGCTTCTTTAAATTTCCTTATATAACTGTTGTTTTTTATGTATGACATCGTCGTTTTTTGCCAGAGTACATCGTGTCCAGTGGAAGTGGTATGGAAAGCAAGACCCGATTTTTGTTCTCTTTTGTATTGTACGTCTTTTTGGTGTTCAGATCTTCCTGTCTGTCCTACATAGCAAATCCCGCAAGAGCAATGGATTTTGTGGCCTCCTGGTTTTTTTAATAGGACGATGAGGTGGTTTGGTGGATGTAGGAATCTTGAGATTTTTTCCATAGGAAGGCTACTGTTATGTTGTGTTTGTTCATTAATTTGGCTAGCTTATGTGTAATATTTTTGATATAAGGAAGAGAGATTGCGTTTTGTAATCCTGTTTTATTGTGTTGTTAGTTGGAGGCATTTTAAGGATTCTCTTGATGGTTTTTGTTTCATATCCATTCTGTTTGAGGATTTGTGTTAAGTATTTTAGTTCTTCATTACATCTTTCTTGTGTGCTGAAGATATTGCATGCTCTGTCTCGAAGAGTTTTAATTAAGCATATTTTTTGTGAAGGATGGTGGTGCGAGGTTGCATTTAGAAATCATCCAGTGTTTGTCGTCTTCCTATATACTCAGGAGAGTTTACTTTCTTCATTAACTTCGAATAGAATATCCAGAAAAGGAAGTTTTTTATTTTCTTCTTGTTCTAAAGTGAATTTTATGGAGTTGTGCAAATTGTTGAGATACTCTTTGAAATTGATAAGTTCATCTGTTGTTCCACTGAATATGATGAAAATATCGTCCACATAGCGTAGCCATATTTTTGGTTTTTATGGTAATTCTTAAGAACATTGTTTTCAAATTTTTCCATAAATAGGTTTGCTAATTCCGGTGATAATGATGAACCCATGGTCAGTTCTTTTTGTTCCCAGATTCTGTCTTGATAGGTGAAAAAAGTATTGTTTATACAATGTTTAAAAAGATTTAAGATGTCCGGAGGGAAGGGTCTTCTAGGAGATTCAAAATGTCTTGTCTCGAGACGTTTGTAAACAAGATGATAAGGTCTAGACTTGCTAAGATGTCTGTTGGAACAATATGTATATCTTTCACTTTTTCTATGAAATGTTTACTATTTTTTATGAAGGAAGATGTTTTTCCTATATGTTGTGAGATCATGTTGGTGAGGTATTTCGCCAAGTTGGAAGTCGGTGAATCTCTTCGATCTACTATTGGTCTTAAAGGTATATCTGTCTTATGGATCTTTGGAACACCATATATTCTTGGTATCAAAGGATGTTTTGATTGTAAGTATTTTTTAAGTTCTTCCGTCCAGAGAGGCACTTTTTTTATTAGATCATTTGTTTTTTTTTTTGTGTGCATGCCAAGTCGGGTCTCTGTCTAAGGGTCTGTAGGTGTTTGTATCTTCCAGGAGACTTTTCATTTTGTTATCATATTCTGTAGCATTTAAAACAGCAGTTGCTTTGCCTTTACCCGCTTTTATTATGACAATATTTTTGTAATCCTTTAACTTTTTTAAGGCAAGCGTATTCACTGTAAGGTAGATTCCTAAGAGGTAATCTGCTTTTTAATAGTAAAACTGTACTTTCTATACGGATAAGATCTGCCGTGTTGTCCGGTAGATTTCTAATTGCTTTTTCTATTTGCGCTATGATATCAATTTTTGGTAGGAAACATCGGGTTAAGGCGATGTTAAAACCCTTAAGTGAAAGGTTATTCTCCTCTTTTGTTAGGACTCTCGAAGAAAGGTTAATAACTACTTTTGAATGATCTAGTTGTTTTTTTTATGTATTTCCTTCTTCTAAAGGAGTACTTTGAACTTATGAATTAATGTATGTTTCTTCTGTTCTGAGATCGCTATTGCTTTGTCGAATGTAACACTATCGATGTTGTTCCATAGGTAGGATGGAAGAGATGTGGCCAGTTCATTATGAAGAGAAAAAGTGTTATTACTAATTAATGCTAATTCAGTTCTAGTGACTGTAATTCTTTCTCTTAGAAAAGCTAGTTCCATTTTATGATAAATTCTGGAGGCCTTGTTTGTATGGAATATGCGTTTTTTATAACTGAATAATAAAAAAATGTGGCGTAATCACCGAAATATATCTTTTGAACCAATTAGCCACAGAAGTCTACGCCTGCAATTACAAACTTACGGTGAGTGCTTTTGGCATAAAGTTATACAACTAGAGAAACTACGTATTAAACATATGAACTTCATTAACCGTCTAATTTTCCTCATCCGATGCAGAGATAACGAAGTCATCACGAAATTCATCAAAATCAAACGCATATTCCATACAAACAAGGCCTCCAGAATTTATCATAAAATGGAACTAGCTTTTCTAAGAGAAAGAATTACAGTCACTAGAGCTGAATTAGCATTAATTAGTAATAACACTTTTTCTCTTCATAATGAACTGGCCACATCTCTTCCATCCTACCTATGGAACAACATCGATAGTGTTACATTCAATAAAGCAATAGCGATCTCAGAACAGAAGAAACATACATTAATTCATAAGTTCAACGTACTCCTTCAGAAGAAGGAAATACATAAAAAAACAACCAGATCATTCAAAAGTAGTTATTAACCTTTCTTCGAGAGTCCTAACAAAAGAGGAGAATAACCTTTCACTTAAGGGTTTTAACTTCGCCTTAACCCGATGTTTCCTACCAAAAATTGATATCATAGCGCAAATAGAAAAAGCAATTAGAAATCTACCGGACAACACGGCAGATCTTATCCGTATAGAAAGTACAGCTTTACTATTAAAAAGCAGATTACCTCTTAGGAATCTACCTTACAATGAATACGCTTGCCTTAAAAAGTTAAAGGATTACAAAAATATTGTCATAATAAAAGCGGGTAAAGGCAAAGCAACTGTTGTTTTAAATGCTACAGAATATGATAACAAAATGAAAAGTCTCCTGGAAGATACAAACACCTACAGACCCTTGGACAGAGACCCGACTTGGCATGCACACAAAAAAAAACAAATGATCTAATAAAAAAAGTGCCTCTCTGGACGGAAGAACTTAAAAAATACTTACAATCAAAACATCCTTTGATACCAAGAATATATGGTGTTCCAAAGATCCATAAGACAGATATACCTTTAAGACCAATAGTAGATCGAAGAGATTCACCGACTTCCAACTTGGCGAAATACCTCACCAACATGATCTCACAACATATAGGAAAAATATCTTCCTTCATAAAAAAATAGTAAACATTTCATAGAAAAAGTGAAAGATATACATATTGTTCCAACAGACATCTTAGCAAGTCTAGACATTATCATCTTGTTTACAAACGTCCCGAGACAAGACATTTTGAATCTCCTAGAAGACCTCTTCCCTCCGGACATCTTAAATCTTTTTAAACATTGTATAAACAATACTTTTTTTCGCCTATCAAGACAGAATCTGGGAACAAAAAGAAGGACTGGCCATGAGTTCATCATTATCACGGGTATTAGCAAACCTATTTATGGAAAAATTTGAAAACAATGTTCTTAAGAATTACCATAAAAAAACCTAAAATATGGCTATGCTATGTGGACGATATTTTCATCATATTCAGTGGAACAACAGATGAACTTATCAATTTCAAAGAGTATCTCAACAATTTGCACAACTCCATAAAATTCACTTTAGAACAAGAAGAAAATAAAAAACTTCCTTTTCTGGATATTCTATTCGAAGTTAATGAAGAAAGTAAACTCTCCTTCTCAGTATATAGGAAGTCGGCAAACACTGGATGATTTCTAAATGCAACCTCGCACCACCATCCTTCACAAAAAATATGCTTAATTAAAACTCTTCGAGACAGAGCATGCAATATCTTCAGCACACAAGAAAGATGTAATGAAGAACTAAAATACTTAACACAAATCCTCAAACAGAATGGATATGAAACAAAAACCATCAAGAGAATCCTTAAAATGCCTCCAACTAACAACACAATAAAACAGGATTACAAAAACGCAATCTCTCTTCCTTATATCAAAACTATTACACATAAGCTAGCCAAATTAATGAACAAACACAACATAACAGTAGCCTTCCTATGGAAAAAATCTCAAGATTCCTACATCCACCAAACCACCTCATCATCCTCTTAAAAAAAACCAGGAGGCTACAAAATCCATTGCTCTTGCGGGATTTGCTATGTAGGACAGACAGGAAGATCTGGAGAAATACGCATGGCTGAACACCAAAAAGACGTACAATACAAAAGAGAACAAAAATCGGGTCTTGCTTTCCATACCACTTCAACTGGACACGATGTACTCTGGCAAAAAACAACGATGTCATACATAGAAAACAACAGTTATATAAAAAAATTTAAAGAAGCTGCTAATATGCTAAAAAACCCAACCCAATGCAATAAAAATCAAAGTTTAATTCTCCATCAATTGTGGTCAGCTCTAATAAAAAATCTACCTCAATCTGAGCTCGGACTGTATGAAAGAGAACAAGAACACGTGACATCGTCCAGTATTGTTCAACGTCAATAACGTTTCATATCTGCATTCTGTTATTTGAGTTTTATGAATAACAGACAGTTATGATTTGTATTTATTAATTCTCTTGTTTAAACTTTAAGTTATACTATTTACCCCCTGAAGATGTAAATTCTACGATTTACGAAACTTGTCGGGAACTATTATTTCAGCATTTTGTATAACTGAATAATAAAAAATGTGGTGTAATCACCGAAATATATCTTTTAAGTATTGCTTGATATAATGCCCCATTGACACCATATAACTGTAACATTTTGAATAGCTTCTGTCTTGGCCACTTGTCATATGCCTTTTCTAGATCTACAAAACTTAAATAAGGATCATTGTTATTTTCCCATGATTTCTCAACTATTTGTCTTAACATGAAGATCTGATACTAAGAGCCTCTATCTGGGCTGAATCCAGGTTGTTCTTCTCCAAGCTTCTCTTCCACAATTCTTCTCAACCGTTTCTCAAGTATACTTGCATAGATCTTGCCAGGAACACTCAGTAGCGAAATACCTCTGTAATTCTCACATTCAGTTTTATTTCCCTTTTTATATATGGGCACTATTAGAGCTCTACTCCAATCATCGGGAATTCGTCTCTCTGTCCAGATTTCTGAACTATGCAGTGCAGTCACTGTAAGACTTTTATACCACCATACTTCAGCATTTCTGGTCGAATATCATCTACTCCTGCTGCCTTTCCACATTCCAAGCCTTTGATGGTTTTTTCCACTTCAAGTATGAATATGTATTCCTGACTGCATGCCTGGGCAGTGTTTTTTACCACTGTGCTGTCATCACTGCTTGTTTCATTTAGCAAGTTTTCAAAGTAATTACTCCAGCCGGCAAAGGTTGGTCGATTGGTAGAGCCTCTTCTACTAATGGCTCAGTTAAGTAAGTTTGAGCGCGGTTAGTAGTTGGAAGGGGACCAATCGTTCGATGCTGTCGGCACACTCTCCCTCGATGAGTCTTTGGACTCCCTGGAGGTGTCAAAATAGTAATAATAATAATACTTCAAGGATATCTTTTTCTCCTGTTTTCATGTCACCTTTATCATCTCTAACTCCTTTTACAGCAGTCTTTCCTCCATTTCTAAGCTTCTTTAATTCCAGAATATTTTGCCACCTTCCTGGTATTTATTTTCTATATTCTTGCCAAAGTCCTCCCATGACGTTTGTTTAGCTAGTTTTATACAGTGTTTAGCATTCTTGCATTTGTCTCTGTATTCTCTAAGAGCACAAGCTGATTTATTTACCAGGAAGTTTGATATGCTCTCTTCTTTTCCTTCACTGCTTCTTTAACTTCCTATGTCCACCATGGAGTATTGATTTTTATATCCTTGCAGACAACCTCACCACATGCCTCTCTGGCTGAATCAATCAGGGTTTCTTCAAGACTTGCTACTGAATCTCCAAGGTTTGATTCTTGTTCTCAAACTCTTTCATTTTTTCTTCAATAATCTTTGTGTATTTTAGTCTACAGTTCACATCTGAGAGCTGCTCAACTTTTATTCGCTTTAAAACTTTCTTACATGTTATTCTTTTCAATATGAAATTCAATTTTATCCTGATCAAGACTAAATAGTGATCACTTCCAATTTCAAATCCTCTGTACACTCTGGTGTCCTGCACCAGGAAGAAAACATCACTATCAACAATAACATAGTCATTGAGACTTTTTCTTATTCCTTGACTGTTCTCTCCTGTGAATTTGTGCACATTTTTATGTTGGAACATGGCGTTAGTAATAACCAGTCCATGTCCGGAGCAGAAATCGAACAGGTATTTGCTATTATTATTAGCTTTGCTCTTTTCTCCAAATTTTCTCAAAATATTTTTGATATAATAATTAGACTGCAAATAAGTAATGAAATGAGGACAAACTGCTATATAAGTATTCAGATTTTGGGTATATCTGACTGGTTATTTAACCAAAATACTTTTAATTAGGTGCTCAGTTTACAAGATTTAATTAATTAGAAAAGTTGTAAAACGGAAGAAATAAATGAATAATGAAAGTAAAACAATAAATATGCATAAACTGAAATAATTTCATATCTAAAATTACCCTAACTGGAGAGTCGTTTAAGTTTCTAATGGTCATAATACTCATACACCAGTGTTACTTCCACGGGTTGTACAAATAACAACGTTAATGTGTCAAATTCAAAGAAGTGTCACAATGAAATTAGTTTGCTCTACAAAAGAAATTTTAAGAACGTCTGAAGCATGTAATACACTCACCGATCAAAATACCAAAATGCTTTATCAATAAAACCTGGTGTGAACAACAATGCGCATATAAAAATCATGACAACCACTTTGCTGAGGAGCATGTCCGCCTGTAATAGCAACTTTTTCCCGGAACAAACTGCAGTCATCTTTTTCTTGCTTTGGGTCTTGCATAAAATACAAAACTTCGGTTCTCCAAGTTTCTGGCAAAGTTTTCCGTTCAATTTCATTACGCATGCTGTACACGTGACAATAATTTATCGTTCTCTCGCAAAAGTAATCACTAACAGACTACAAACATGAAAAGGCAATGAATATAAGAACAAATTTAATAACTGTCATTGAGGAATATTTAAAGTCAAACTGAATTTTGTTAATAAATTCAGGTATTTTTAATTATGCAAAAATACATATAAAAAACACTTCGAATAAACGTGCAGAGAGACATAAAAATGTAGCTTCACGCATTTTAATGTTGCACTGATCGTCAATAACAAATTTCACAACGTTATACTCGTCTCATCGTATAATGAAATAGTTTGGTTCCAGTAAGACGGGTGTGACCTAATGTTACCATGGTAACGATGTCCACTTACGAGACATAATATTCGAAATATGTTTCGATGTCTAGAATTAAACAAACGCCGTAGTTCGGTGATAAAATGGGCGTATTTACTTTTCAGAGATCTGCACGAGTTCAGCTTAAGTCACAAATGACATCCTCCTAGCAAAAAATAGATGAGAGCACCGAAAGACGTTTTCTAACAAAGGTACGTTTTATACGTACATTAGTTACGACTATCTGATTACAAAAAAAAACTTAAATTTGCAAAGGATTTCTTCATTCAGTACGAAATAAGAAAATTTTTCTAGCTATAAGAATCAAAAACTGATAACCTAATTTAGACACCAAACATATGAAGGAATATTCGTTAAGGAAAGAGCAGAGAAGAAAATTGGAAATTATAAGTAAACGAGAAGCAGTGGAGATGTACGCTAGCACGCTCTTCGCTCCAACACAATTAATGAAGCCATTCGGAACATTTTGTAAAAGGGATTTTACTTCCTCTTTGTAATCAAGTAACAGCAAAACGAACAAGCGCACAGCATCGCTACTTACAAGGGGAGGGGGAGAAGTAACTAATATTTTATACCTTTAATATGAACTTTCTTGTATATGGTGATAACAGCTATTAGTAATTTGATTATTACTTCTCTTGTTTTTCGGTCCAAATTTGGGAAATAAAACTGCTATCTACACTTTCGTAAAACATGAATTACTGAAAGTATTTTCCAATATTTATTTCTATTTAATTTTTTAATTCACGTGATGGTATAAAATGGAAGACAGTATCACATGGGAAAGAATCGACTGCGATTGTGATAATTGGATCACAGAAAAGTAAGTTTAGATCAGACTCGCTATAGTTACGTTAACTTATTGAAGCTTAGTTCAAAAGATTTGCTAAAATACGATTCAACGAGAAACAGAGCAAGAGAGTGTGTGCGCTCAATCAGTATTCTGAAAAAGAAAGGAAAGAAAAGGAAAGTTTATCAGCATTCTATTAAGGTTTTAAAATAAGCAGAACAATCAGAAAAATATTAATAAAACAACGTCAGTAAATATACTAATAGGATGATCAAATATCTCAATTAAGTAACGAGGCAACAGCATTTCAACTGTTAGAAGTAAAGAAAGGTTTTCCCGATGGTCTCCTCAAGCACAAGACATGTGACCTTAGGAATTTTTGCAATCATTCTGACACGTTGTTTCGAAAATACTTCCACGCATTCTCGCAGTATCAAGTCATTTGAAACACTGTTAGGAATCTAACTGTTAACGGTAACTTAAATAAACAGCAGTACTGATTAGTAATTAGTGTAAAAAGCCTTCATGGCTCAGTCTATAACGACGATTCCCACCCCCCCTTTGTTCGAAAGACCTGGATTCGAATCCTGACTAGGACATGAAGAATCTTTTATAAAAGCTTTTCTATGTAAGTTAGCCGACCTCATACGACAGAGTATGATTGTTTCTCCTGTAAAACAGACAAGCCATCCAGAGATTACAGGTAGTAACAGACATTGTGGATTATGCAAATAGGTTAACTGAGCAGTTATAGCTTTAATTATGTTCTTTAAAGGGAAGTTATTTGGTAGTGCTAGGCCAATGAGCCTAGTATGTTAATGGGAAACAAGATGAGTATTACTGGTCAACTTGTTATAATTCAGTCGTCCCTACTGGCGTTGAGTAATATTCGATCCCTCATACTTCTCATTATCTAGAACTAGTGAAATAATTGAGATAAAATTTAATGAGATTTAACAACATATAAAATGCGTAATGAGGTCTGAACGTTCGATCAGATAAATGCATTGTGTCAGATGGAGAGATGCAGCGAAGTGATTATTAGATCAGTAACATGAGTTCTACCCATACTCGTGATGATTCACCGTTTGGTGTAATGCAATTATCTGGTTAACATTACGGACTTCTGTCCAAGTTCAATATAACTCAAGCATACTATTTACTTTAAATAATTTAATGAAAGTGAAGAACCAGTTAATTAGAATTACCTAATTAGAAATAACATCCGGCATGCATCGCCGCTAAACCGGGTGTTATTTCAAATGAGATCATTTGAAATAGCCAGATTACCTCAACACTCGAGAAAGATAACAGGAAATGTCCGCAAACTCTTGTCAAGTTAAGCCTGACTATGCGTATTAGGTAAAAGGCAAATAAATATACGACTGAGAAGTTCAGTGTTCAATTCGAACTTTGCTAGAATCGCAGTTCTCGTATTTTTGTATTCTTAGATGCACGCAAAATTCGTTATAGTATGAAAAGCAATTACATCATTATAATTACAGAGATTGAAATAGTGGCATTTATTTAAAATAAAGTCATAACAGAAGAGAAATCTAATAATATATAAAAACAGTGGTGTAAGGGGAAAAATATGTTCCTCGTTTGTATGTTCGCGATAGTCGCCAATCTAAGCAAGCTTTCGACAAGTTAACAGTGGTATATAAAGCAGCAGACAATGCCACATGAATTCAAGGAACAACTGCATGAAAAGCATCGAAGACGTTGGAAAAAGGGGGCCACAATCTGCCAACAGTGGATTAAAGAATTTCAGGTCTAGTGACTACAACTTAGCCAATAAGGTACATTCGTCGCACAGGAAGAGAATCCTAGCAACTCTTCAAGAACTTGTTGAGTGGCTTAATTTCAACGCTCCCTGTCACCTACAATGGAAGTGGAAAGCATCAAAACTTGGATAAGGATTTTCAGGACATCTTAAAGATTGGATAAACATTTGTGCTTCGGTGCATTCTCATGACCATGAAACACTTACCTTATTAGAAACGAAAATGAGTACTTCATCACAATTAGGAGTCACTACCTTGACTCAATAGTAATTAGAAGAACACTAAAAATAGAGAAATGAGTGTTTTCTCCAAAACAGATGCGCTATCTAGAGGTTACACGCACTGGAAGACATAGCAAACTATGCAAACAGAGTTAACCACCCAGTCATAGATTTAATTATTCTTTGAAGTCAATTTATTTGGCCGTGCCATTCCATTGAGCCTATCATGTTAAGTGGAAGATGAGATTCTTTCAATGATTTCGACCGAATCTAGCATACAGTTGTTTCTTATGCTGCTGAAATTCTGCTGAGAAAGTCAACCTAATCGGACTAAAATGAAAGCTTCCTCCGTAGAAAACTCGACAGATTGCATCGTTCAACCCACTTCGACCAAATTTGGAAATAACATTGTAAACTTATCAAGTACCCTTCACCAATGTAATAAGCTATTCTGTGGGTTTTTTATTATCGGAATGTCAGCACAATCTGACAAAACGGAAGATGTGGAAAAGAGAAGGTCGTGTCCTTCGTAGGCATTGCAGGTCACACTTTTCAACCGATTTCGAAATCGGTCGAACAACGACAAATGAAATTTTAATATAAAGTTGTTTCTTGCGTTTTAAAGATCTCCTGAGAAATTCAGGAAAATCGGGGTTGAAATAAAAACGAGGGGGGGGAGGAGCATGAGAGAAGAATCCTATTCAGTTTTCGAATAGTTATTTGTCACCCGTTTTACCGAATTCATCTAACAACTTTCATAAACATCATCTCAAAAAATCACCATTTAATGAAATATGGACAAAATTCAGCAGCGAGTGGATACCAAGAGAAGGAAAGGTCGCCAAAGAACAAGATGGAAGGGCGATCTACATAAGATTTGACATAAGATGACTGACGTTAGGTGAAGACGGAAACAACTAGAAATTTATGGGAGAGGGATGTCATCCAGCAGTGGATGAAAAGAAGCAGAAGACGATACCGCAAATCTCTACGCATGAAATTCTTTGATCTTAAAAGAGATGCCAGAAGAGAATGATCAGAGCACGAAGAAATGAGAAACTCTTATAACTTGTTGCACAGTTGTAAAGGAAAATTTCCTAATAAAAATGTCACGCGAGCCTGATGTAATTGCGATAAAAATGTTAAGTCACATTTTTTTCCTATGAGTCTCAGCACTTATCTGATCAATCTCATCTCACTCCAACAGCAAGATTCATTCCCTGTCAATAAGCACGGCATGTTTTCCCTACTAGGGACAAATAAATAAAAAAATATTCCCCGACTTATCGTAACCCAGAAAGAGTGCTCGAGAAAGTAGGGCAAGCTTCGGTAGCACATCGCACACACGAGACGACTGACAGGGTCGAGAGGGCACCAACTAGATCGTCACTAGCGAGGCGTGGTTATATCTTCTTTTGACACTGGAAATGGCTTCGCATTACGAATCGTTGAATGTTCGAAGCATAAAAAAAATTAAGATTTCGAAGTGTTCACGCTTGGCGAGGACATTTAATATGATCCGGATGATTAAAGGGCGTTCTAACGGCACGAAGACAACCTGGGCGGAACCGCAAAGAGACAGCGAACACAGTACAATGCTGTTGGGGAAGGGATTGATAATAAATGGACTCCGTCTACCTTTCTACGTGTTTTGTGTCGTTACTACGAGATGGAAACTTTTGATATTTGCAGGGATCGTAAACAGTAAATGTTTGATCACTGCCAGCGCACAGCAGCTTTGAAATCGCCCCTCGCTGGGCATTAAATCTAAAGACAGCTCGCCATATAAAGCGGGAACAGAAAGCAACGCTCCTTCACAAGAAATCATCGATTATATCGCAATTTCTCCGCCACTTTCGTGTTCCTATTTTGTTCCACCATTTCGCTTCTCACTATTCTTTATACTTGCTATCCGAAACCAATCTTAACATTCTCCTTAACACTTCTATTATTTATTCATATTTACCACTACGTTGTTCTATCAGACTTGCTGTTTCCATGACATTCAGTGAAGGAACTTCTCTATGGCATCTACATTGATGCAGCGAAAAGAATGACACGCTGCGTAGTAGCAAAGTAATGGTCACAGTGTTTTATGTGGTATGCGTAGTCAAAAATCACGTGGAGAGTTGTGGGTTCTGCGTCGATTACGGAGTTCATTACTCTTGTACTGCACTTTGATGTAACTACTAACGAAACGGCAGGAAGATTACAGCTGTCGGTGAGTTCTTAGCTTCATTTTTAAATGAAATCTTCCAGCGCATTCATTGTATTTCCAAGCGCATCTCTACAATCGTCATTAGTTTTCCAGTAGAGCAGATCAAGCAAAGTAGCGGCTAATGTTTATAATGGAACTGTTATCTCTCCCACTATCCACGGACTAATTAACTCTTCCTTGCTCCCTCCTGAGTCTAAGTTTTTCGTCGAGTTAATTAAAGAGTTGAGTGTTTTCCTAAAAGCCCACTGAAGGGACTAATTTCTCTGCTTCTAGCATCTAATGGGTGTTAGTGAAATTCTGTTATTTATCTAGCGTTCTGTGAAGAATTTTTGACTCCAGAGGAAACTCAGATGTTCGGTGGAGTTTAGCGTTAACTGGGCTTAATGGTAATACTTAGTAGTTTTAATTAGACTATCGTCAAGGGAATTCACTTTCTTTCTTTCTTTTAATTTCTTTAACGTGCATATACGGGATCAAGGATGTACTTGAGATTCCACTCACGGTCTGAATGGCTCTAGGAATCCGCTCATTACTCTCCGGCTAATTTTCAACCATTCGTAAATAGCGGTTTCCTGCGAAGTTATCTGACATTTCATCGTCGGTTCAGGACGGGAGGGAGGAAGAAGGCAAACGCTATATGTAGACAAGGATCAGTTGTTTTCCTTTCATGCCACGTCCGTACTCAAACTTCACTAAAATATTAAGTTCATTGGAGGCTGTTTTCCATATCGCTGGTCGTTTCGGATGTCATCCGCAGGGAAATAACAGAGAAATGAACTATCACAGACTCGATCCTTTTTATTGTCTTCATAAATAACGAAGTAACGTTCCACTCGAAAATAAAGAGATCGCTGCATGACCAAATAAGTATTCCGTTACGGATTTCTCATTCTGTACACGTCTTTCTGTGCCACATTCTTCCGTGGATGGATTCGAGATATAGTCAGCAACTTCTCAAGATGACTGGACTTAAGTTATGCTTGCTCGGCAAAATGTACGACCAGAAATTATTTTTAACCTATGTGGAAGTTTCTTAGAAACGTGTCTTCACTTCCAATAGATCGTAAGACTACTGATACCTGTATTGGTTAGAGACGTAGTTAAAATTCCCTACGTATTATTTAGCTAGCACTGACAGTCAAAAATCGTGTAGAGGGTTAACAGACACATCGCACCTCTTCATGTGACATGATTTGAAGTAATCTACTGGAGATGTGGAAAGTTATTTGTACCGAAGACAAGATTTTCAGTAAAAGCTGACAGAAATCGTAGTTCTGGGTACAAACCATGCTTTCTTCTGCCATATGAACAGCACTGTCACAAGCGATAGAGTAAAGAAAGAAAGAAGAAAAAATACAAGAAGGTTATCTAGCAATTAAATTAAACATTGCCAGTCTGCGCACTTCTAAGCCATTATTAATGTTAACTACCCTTACAATTCGAAAGCTAACATTGCAAGCGAGAGCGTGCATTACGCGGTTCTACATCGTATGTGATACTGGAATCTTATAGTTTGAGAATTTGAGTATCATATGTTACTCGCACGCTCCAACAACAGTATAAAACAATTCAACAATGCTATTTAATCTAAAAAGATGCTTTTTTTTTGAAGGAAGGGATGAATGCCTTCCTGGACTTAAAATATAATTGCCGGTGAAGGAGGTCATTTTCAGTACGATCAATTCTAGCTACTTGGTGAGCAAAGACACTAAGCGATTCTGTAAAAATCACCCATAAAATTTCTCTTATATTATGAAAGAAATGCACTGAGTCGAAGTGTTTTTTGTTACTTTGGGGACAAAGTATAAAAACTAATCACTAGTCCCAAACGTACTTGGTATACGGGTAGTCAGCAGTGAAGGCGTTTTCAGCTAATGTGGTTCCGCTAACTGCACTTGTTAAGCGAAGACTTTGGGATTGTGCCAGTTGCTATGTCTGCTACCATGACCACCATTCTGACAGCTTTCTGTTTGTCTCTGATAATTTTGGTTCTCCCAACACAATCGATAACACTTTAGTCTACGTTGTCTATTTATTTCTTCCGTATAGTGACTGAAAATAACGTTAGAAATCCAAGAACTACTCAAAAATTTCTTCACACTTAAAAATCAACACGTATTTATTATTTTTTAACAATAAAATAGTCCATGATCCTCTACCAGTCTGTAGCTAGCATAGTTAAAGGGCATCAGCGTCTCATTAATCTACTGCAAGGTGAGCTAAATGCAGTATAAATGACTACTTAGATTATTCTAAAACTGTAATAAAAATGAAAGTTTAACAGTCTCTGCTACATGGAAGAAAAAAAAGTTAGGTAGCGGGATATAACGGTTATTGTTAACTTATCGAACAAAATAAGTAACTTTTATATAATAATTGCGAAGACTGGAAATTAGAGGCATCATAAAAGGATGCATTTTAGGCCTCCTTTCTTAAAATCTATAACACTTATTAAATTCTTTACGTCTGTCAGTTCTGTACGTAAGTTATTCAGAAATTGTCTGAATGGATCGTACTGAAATGTAGCCCTTGAAATTCCTATTACAAAAATTATGTCTAGATATTCCAATTTTTGTTTCGACCGGACCATTTGCAGGAGCATAACGGGGAAAGGAAACACTGGTCAGAAATATAACTTATTTTTCTGGCTGGAAATAATTTAATAAAATTTTGGATTTATAACAAATATTAAGAAGATATGCATGAAAGTAAATTATGGTTTCACAAAACTATTCAAACTCAGCTCAGTATGGGATTTAATAACAAAAATTAATAACATTCTGCATTTTTATTATTATTATTTTTTTTTTTTTGTTTCTCTGTTTTAATTTCGGACCATTCACAGTGACAAAAGGCGCCAAAACACAATTGCATATTCGAAGTACAAACCTAAAAACGGGTCTAATATGCATGACTTATTGTCTACAGTCATTTCTAAAGTTGTTTTGAAAATGCTTTCTTTTATTTTGTTACTTCAATATACATGTAAATGAGTCACATGTTTCTGTATTTAGATACAAAATCGATACAATCGATCAATACGGTGATCCTCGTAAACGAAAAGCAGGGTGATATTTATAACACACTTGCAGAGCAGTTTTGACTGTTTTAGGATCGCATTTCCGCCGATTCTTTAAACGATGCATGATGGGAAGTGATGATGAAAGGGGAAGCTGACTTTATTATGTTCGAAATCACTGCACGGATTTGCAGAACGATTTATTTTAAACCTCCTCATCATTTGACCTGACTTATCGGCATGATAGATCCGTTCAGAAAACGTCCTTGCAATTTCAGAAGCTCGGTTGCCATCTGCGATCTCAGATCACGCGTTCATGTGCTTAAATTGTCCAACTTTCTAAGGAGAATAAATATTCTCTTCAGACTATCTTAACTCCTGCGTCGGCACTGCTTAACACTTTGGAGAAAGTTGGGCACAAAACGCGTACCAACCGGCAAAGTCCATCAAATGCTCTCTCCCTCTCCCTCTCTCTCTCACACACACACACACACACACACACACACACACACACACACACACACACACACACACACACACACAGGCGTAACGAAAGATTAAAGAAAAAAGAAGCAAAAGACTTCGTAGGTCGTCTTTACGACAAACACCTCTAAAGCTGTTAGAGTAAACCCTAAGGCATCGGTGAACCAATTTCCGTTGAAGCTCGTGAGGCAAGCTTCCGAATGACACCTTGTGCAGAGAGAGAGAGAGAAGAGGGTTGAAAGACGGGGGAAAGTTACTGTCAAGCTCCGTATTGACAAGGAAAGTACGTTCAGGGTCGCCCGTAAAAGCGATAAAGAACAAACGAAGGGAAAATTTTACTTCTTTCTTTGACAGTTTCTTCGTCTTTTCGGCTTTTAGCATATGGTGCTGGCGTCTTTGTCCTGGACGCCGGTGACGAGGTCGACGGATGGAATGAAGTTCCGTAGGAAAAAGTAAGTTTATGTAATAAGTATCTTGGAATGTCAAGTCGTTCTTTTGTTCATCACTTGGAACAGGACGGGAACGCTACTGCAGAACATCTTGGATCGTCAGATGTAACCACGGAACCGAAAATAAGCGAGATATATAAGATTTATATTTAAAGAAAGTTGTATGAAATAATCACACTCAGAGAAGCCTGCAGTTTCAGCGAAAACTACCGTGTCGTTCGGTACCAGGAAGATTTATTTTCAAGACATGAGCGTTTTGAAGGAATGGAATAAAGGAAATAGACTATCGGAGAAAGTTAGTGAGTAATTTGTGTTGCTTAAAGAATAAATGTTTATCCCATCATTATACTCTGAAATCCGATCAGACGGAAGTTGTGGTCGTAAAAAGCAAATTTCTACAAACATAATGAAGCCAGGCTAAACTTTCATTCCAGGAGATGATTCCCAATCTCATTAAATTCTTGTCGCGACTTGAATTTAATGAGCACACTGCAAGAATATGCAGTAGTTAAACATCTCCTCCACTTCTAGCAACCTCCTTAAGCAAACCTCTCCCTCTAGTAACTTAGTTCCGCAAGAATCGAGAAGAGGATGATTAAAGAGACTTACAGAAAGTGCTGCTAGCACTACGGATAATGTTAGCGTTAAGCCTTCCCTCTTATAAAGAAAAAAAAACATAATAAGGCTACCTAGAAACTAAAGCCAGTGAATGCATTATTCGGCCCGTTCAACTAGGCGGGGTATTTTGAGAGGGTATTTTATACGTATCATAGAAGCCCATTTTTTTTCTGTAAAAAATAGTGCTATGCTTGAGACGAATGCTAAAAATATGTCTGTGACTATGCACATGCATTTTCCCGTAGCAATAAGTTCGGATTTTGTGTAACATCTTTAAGAAGCAAATACTGATGAAATGTTAAACCCGTCGGCAATCGTTGTTCTAAGCGCTGAAGGTCACTCTTTTTTTTTTTCTTTTTTTTTAAACTTCTGCCTCTCGATGCAGAGAATGATTTAATAAATATATACATACGGGTTCTTTTAAGTGTTTAGTGAAGGAATCAGAAGTACAGGACGAGATTTTTAAATGATGATTAGACTTGTTCTCATTTCTTTCTGAGAAAAACACAGTAACAACAATTTTTAAACGAAGTTTAGAATATGATTATATCAATATTCTATCACCGAGTAACAAGAATTTGCTAAAATAAAGAAATCAGCCAAAAAACGGAACTGTAATCATATCATAACACAAAGCAATTACGTATTTCAAAGTAAACACACAGGACTGCTTCGGGAAAAAAAAATGATATTAAGAACGGAAAAGCCTCGATAATAAAAATATTTTGGACTTTCGCTTTCTTCTAATCATAAAGTTTTTCCTTCTGATACATAAAATCTCCTTGGGGAGAGCTCAATATTGACTGAGTCGTTTTCGGGCAACTCTTCCATCTTATATGATGGCTGCCGTTTGCGGCTTCCTTCCGCTTCTTTTTTTAGGTATTTGGCGATGAGTGAAATCCAGGGGGGGGGGTGTTAAGTCTCCTCTCAAAGGACAGGTAGAAGACGGCGAAACACTCTACTGCACTTGTTCATTCTCATCCTTCTTAAAGTATCGAGGGAATATCATTTATCGAGTGCTATTTTTATCTACACACACCCATTTAAAGGAAAGAATTTTAAGTATTAAAGAAGTGAGATCTAACGCGCAACTGGAAGAAAATTTATTAGGATAGTTGAATAAAATATAAAAAAATATTTTTCAATTGTTTAGTCTATGTAATATTTCAGGAGACTAGGTCATAGTGGATCTAAATTATATTTTTAAACCCAATCCCCAACTGAGCCATGCATCATGGCCCACAACACTTGGCACAATTCTCCCTGACATTTCAAAAATACTAGGATCCGTTTGTAAATATATATTTCGAGGAAGCTGTCCACGATAATATCTCTGCATTGCACTATGCGAACCACTACGAACGTTCAAATCACATTGATTTGATCTGCTTTCATTAATTTCCGACGAAACTGCTAAATGACATTTGCAAGCCATATTGAACAATAAGGGAAGATATCGGATTGTCACGAGCTTTTGACTTTAGAAGCGGTTATTTCAATGTTTGTTTTTTGATTATGAAAATATTTAGCTTCTCTCAACAATGGAAACAGAATAAGCGAACTGCGTGACAGTAGAAGCTTATTCGATAATGACAAGCACGTGCTAAATCGAAAGATCACTTTTTCTTACGGTAATGCTTCACGAGAAAAGTGGTATGATATCACAAAGCATGAGAACAGTGCGAAGGACATTTGTCCACAGCCGATATAAAGCTCAAACAAATGAAGAGCCAAACAGGGAATCGATTAAAAGAAGTTAAATTAATGAAACATTAACATCTAAAAGGCAGGCATTCAATGCCGCATTAATTTCCAGCTTATTTTTTATATCAATCCCACAACACAAGAGTCAAAAGACCTATAAAAATAGTGCAGTGTGTGTGGGGAAGTGATCGGGGAGAAATAATGAAACCGTTGTGTGTTTCTTGAAGAGCTGAAAGTTGTAGTCATTGGGAAAAAGTATCAGGAAGACAGTTGCAAAGAAATTAAAAAGACGGAATGAAAGTAGAGGATCAGAATTGTGCGCTGGAGCTGAACTGCACATGGATTTGACCAGCAGCTATTTCTTAATTCGATTTCTTATATGAACAGAGGAAACGAAGGAATGGAAGTGGTCAGTTCAGAAGACTGAGCGGACTATTCGTTCAATATTATTGTGCCAGGGCAGATTTAGATATGAAAGTGAACTCAAAAAAACTGGAGAACGATGACGTCGTGAGATTTGAATATTATCACAAGTAATGGGAGAGTGAAGTAAGATTTTTCTTA
Organism: Typopeltis vanoorti; assembly: GCF_054136105.1. Taxonomy (NCBI): domain Eukaryota; kingdom Metazoa; phylum Arthropoda; class Arachnida; order Uropygi; family Thelyphonidae; genus Typopeltis; species Typopeltis vanoorti. The sequence continues at coordinate 77,236,031 of NC_143558.1, read as the reverse complement.
CACACAGGAATATGTTTAGCTAGCATTGGAATTCATTGGATTATTTTCAACCCACGAGAGATTGGTAAGGAAATCGATGTTTAAGACATTGGTCTTGAAGAGTTACTTAAATAACTACAATATTTGGAAATTAAATTCCTCAATTAAGTTGCCGTCGTATAAAAATTCTCCAGAAATGATAAAAGGATTTGCCCATCGTTGTGTTCCCATTACATATCATGTAATTAAGAAGATCGAATTGAAATACGAAATGCGCAACCGACGGTGACAGATATAGCAGCAAATGACCAGCGAAGAGTCCCATGTTTGACAATTATTTCAAAGCAATAAGTTCCACCCTACTGAAGTTATAAAGCCACAGCTAAAAATGTACTGTAATACCGTGAGGTTTGTTACTATATATATTCTTGTATCTTAAATGTTTCTTCAATTTAATATTCGTTTTCTATTATTTCCCTTCTTTATTGTTCTACCTTAAGTATAATTTTTCTTGCCTGGGATATCTCCAGATATTTATTGATTGAAGACTGCGCTTCTGAGATTCCCCTATAGGCAAAAGAAAGATTTTATACCCTAGTAGATCAATTAATCACTTATATCCTATTTTAGCCAAGGTTTGCAGTCATGGCAAAATTTACTCATAAATCACTACTAATCACTGGGGTTCTGCTATCAGGTCCGAGTTTATTTTTTGAATCAGTGCATTGCAAAAAGATTGAATCGAACAACTATTTGTATCAATAATAACAACAAGTTTATTTTCTGATCAAATAATTATACATATCACGTGAAATCACAAGATTCATTTATGAAAGGTAATTCTTAATCTTTCTCAATCACTCAACTTTGGTTTCTATTGAATTCTCTCGCACTTGCTTAGTTAGACTTTTAAACAGCATACTTTATATTAAAACTATCAGGAAGTTATACACATAACATGAATTCGTTAGGTGCGCTTAACATTCCCAATTTAGTGTCTATCAAAATACAACATACATGTATATAAATATATCTCTCAGAATCTCATTCCTTTCAAGTACTTAATCATATATCTAGGCAATAATATTTATACAATCCACCTCATTGAGTTTCAAACATTCCAATGGTATGACATCAGGAACATACTCTATCATAAAATTCATAAGTACATATATAATCAATCAAAGAAATTTCAATACCTCAATGTTTTCTCCCAGGGAAAATAACTGCACTCATGTTTCACTCATTAGAGATTACACACTTTTATGAGAAATGTTAAATAAATACTATCTCCTTAAACTAGACAACTTAGCAGTTCGATAGGGAATTCTTTCTTAAATCACAAACAAATTATGAATAAATAGACTCACATGGGTCTCGTCCTATCTTGCATGTGTCTTTCGTCCTTTTTTTTTCTTATTCCGGCGCTCGAGGGGGGGGGGGGTTTCTCTCCTCCGTTCCGTGTTTTGGAATTCTCCTCGAAGCGTTATAGGGCACCAATGAATAATCATGGCAGCTGGCGGGATATAGGGTAGGCTTTTTCAAGCGTCTTGAACTGACCGGCGAGGGATCTCTGCGTAGGTCAAGAAGTCGCGTGCTTACTCGACGTCAGGACCAATATGGCAAGATTTCTCCTTAACTTATCGCCTCCGGATATCTTCGGCTGTGACTGGAACGACTATCAGTGGACGGACCTCTCCGTCTTCCCCACCGGAACTTACACCTCGGGTCCTCTCTCGTGGATGGTTCACTCAGGATGAAGAAATGGATGCCCCTCTCATCTTCGAACCAACCCTTTTATAAACCAGAGTCCCTGCACCTTTGATTAAGTTTTTGGGACCCCTAGCGTCCATGTGCCAGTCTTGCTAGTAGTTTGAAGAACCCTGTATTATGTTTCTCGAAAATTCGCCGACAATCATACTTCCACCCTTTACCGCCTTAATCTTGCCTACAGGCCTTTCTTTTTGATTCGCGCCGCGCCCTTTCAATATTAACCTTGAAGGTCACCTGCGATGGGTCTTACACACAATCTTCAAAAGACATGCCGAAAATCGGGCGATGCTCTTAGTTTCAATACTTCTACATCCCTTCTTAAACAATGAGCGAGTTAATTCCCCTTTGGGCTAATTTTGCTCTTTATAAAGATGGCTTCACATAGATGGTTAAATATACATTTTTACAAAAAAAATCCAGGTGAATTCCTACTGTAAAAAGTCGATGTTTTTAGATGATTTATTTTGGCAACATCGAATTTTTACAATACCCATTCAAAGCATGTGATTCTTTACGAAATGCGCTCCGAAGTATTTTGCAATAATTAAAAATAAATTTATTATTTAATAAGAATTGATATAAATGGTAGAGGAGTAATGTTTGATATGCAAGGAAGTGTTATTCTTAGATGATATTGGGCAATGTCTTCTATGAATGCATGAAAAAAAAAAAAAAAACACCACCAAGAGAGAGATTCCGATTTCTTTTTCTAAAAGTTGGATTTTCTTCCGATGATCTAACGTATGAGGAGTATTCTAGACATATGGACGTTTTAATACTTCCTAATCCATTTGGCGAAAGCTTTGTTTTAACAATTTAGGTAACTTGAGACTCCTGTTGTCATGGAGATCGTGCGAGTTTTCACGAGTGTTTTATTGTGCTATTTACTGCACACTAAACACCACCAACAGTCCTTAATAAAAATGAATCAATACCTTGCATATATGGATATTTCAGTATTGAATTAGTACCCTTCGACGTTGTTTCCGCATATTTAACAAACATGAATCAGGTTCACAGTGGCGATGCCAAGCCTGATAATCCAGTACCATTTCGTTCAAGAGATATCAATTTCAGTAAATCCGGATTCGACTGGATAATCTCCAATTGTGGTTTTTTTTCACGCTATATGAAGTAGATATCGCTTCCACAGGCATCGAAAAGACACGTCAAATGGAAAACACTTTGACATTCTCTGCAGAAATCCGTATACCCCCCCCCCCTTGAAAGACCACAAGCACCGAAAACAGGAAATGGGGGATCTCGATGTATGCCTACTCGTAGTTAATATGTGACTGAACTCAATTCACGTACTGCGACATTGGCTTTTTACTGAACTCGTTTCGACAATGTTGGCGGTCACACACACACACACACAGACCATTACCTGAAAAAAAAATATGTTCTGCGAGTTACTGTTCCTGGTTCAATGACAACGCAGTCATCTTCCCCTGATTCGCTGCTTCAAGATGTTTAAAAGTGAGATGGGAGGACAAAGAAAATTTTCTCCTTTACTGTCTGTCCACTCCATTGTAGACCAGATCGTATAACAACGAAAGCTATTCTGCTACCACAAATAGCATCCGATGTAAACTATTCCATCAAAACAGGTGAAGTACGAACTGTCGGGAACGTGATAACTATGGCAACCAATGGATATACACCAAACCACTTGATCCAGTTCTACAGCCTTACTGCTGGTACAGTGAGCTATGCTATCTTTCAAAACACATATTAGAAAATTATACCACGTGACTTCAAAACAGTTTAACCAAAAATGCAACCTGAAATTGAATTCACAAATGAAGTAAAACTGGTGCATAAATCACAATGAGGTAATTTGTGTTCCTGTTAGTTGTAGTGGTTGTACCACATCTTTATTTTGTTGTACACCACTTTATTCTGTCATTTAATACCAGACATTTTGGTTTCTCTATCTCTATTCAAAAGTCCTCCCTAGTGGAGCAGAGTAACACAGAAAAAAACTTCTGGAATAATTTTCCAGATTTCGCATTTCTCTCCACATGCTCAGATCAGAATCGTTTTCAATGGAATTGATTTTAACTATTTATATCTGACCTAAGGCAGGTAATTATTTTCATTCTTTCCAGGTGGCGGCTTGCTACTTTCTGCGCTATTTTGGGAAACACCCCGAGCATACGTGAGAAAATTCTCATTCTACACGTTATCGCGATGTTCTTTAGAAAGCGCAGGTCCGAAATGTGTCAAGATATTCCTATTTGAATTCGCTTACTTTAAGATTTGCTCTGAAGTTAAGATTTGGCTTAGACGAAAATTAAAAGGGAAAGAATAAACAGTGTTAATACTTGAATAAAAAATAATAATAATCTGCAGTTTGTGATTCACTAATAAATAACATTTTGTATTCTAACACGTTACGTAGTAGGGAGACTTATTCATACAGCCAGAGAAGGAGTGAAAGCATTTTTGTGTACAAGAATGACTTTCAGTAAGCCAGTGACGTAAATAGGTTAGATATGGCTGATATCTACGAAGAAATAAAAATGCAGAAGGCTTTGTTGAGCTGAGAGCATAAAAATGAGACCCTCAGAACCGTTATAAGGCGGTAAAACATCGCTTTTCCATTTGCTCGCGCGTGTACATTCAAAGAAGCAAAAAAAACAGAATAGCAACTTTTACTACTTGCACTGAAGTAAGCAAATCTCATTAACACACAAACAGACAAATAACTTCGTGCTGCAGGTGACAGCATTCCGGGATGTCTGATGCGGAAACTGATACTGCGAGGTCGCTGCAGGAGAACAATTCGTCTTAGTGGGTCTCTGGAGAACGATAAAAGAGCCTGAAGCAAGACTATGAAACCAGTATATTTATATTTGCGTTTTCGCAGTTTGTTTTACAACAACCCTATAGCATATCACAGTACTGTGAGAGGAAGTGATTAAGAAGCAAGAAGGAACCTGCCGAAGTATTTCGTAAATTGCTGGAAGTCATAATTATCAAGAAAAATTGCGATTTAAGACTGGGTGTGTTGGAAGTTGACCAGTGGCTTGTATTTTAAAGACAAGTCGAGGAATGACGGCGGTGTAAGTTTGGAGGGAAGAGGGCATGCAAATACCCATGATAGGGATCGTTTATTAGAAAACAACTGGAGAGAATTTGTGAGAGAGTGGATAATTTGTCAACAGAAATACCTTTTTGTATTACGAAGCATTCTTTGGTTTTAGGTGCGCCATTCAAATAGGAAAACAGTAGTGTTACAAGCAATAAGTGGGTGTCTTGAACAGAAAGGGACGTCAAGTACTGCTGAAAACTATGGATGTGATATGTTTGTGTCACTAAAGTAGAGAGGTATAAGTCAACTTAAGAAGAGAAATTTGGTCTTGTGGAGATCTAAGTACTGTCAAATAAAGGGGGAGTAAAATTAGATCTTTCCTGAGAAAAAAGGAGACAGGGTTGTGTTTCGTTTCACTACAGTTCACAAGATAGTCTTCACCGTAATCGGTTATTTAATATCTGGAAATTGGAATGTAAGAACTTAAAAATTAAGAAAATATTTATTTTCTTAATTTTAAAACCCTCCATCACGACTCATAGTGAACGATCACGAACCGGCAACTCTTTTGCAAAGAATGGAAAGAAGATAGTAAGATAGCAGTCTGGCAAAAAAAGAGGTTCCTATGCCAGACACGAATCAAATATTCTCGAAATATTAACAGCAGGCACAGGAATTTGGAAGGTATGGAGAAACTCGTGCGATCACTGCTGAGAATTCGAAGACATCGAGTATTACATAAAAAGTAAGACAATCTACACAGGATTCGTTGAGGATTAAGAGCGGCGAAATCTTCACTTAGCACTTTCAAAGTCAGATTTAAATTAGTCGATTTGTTTTCTGCTACTCCGAGCTGAAGTGCAGGCCGTGAGAGGTTGAAGGAATCTTTGTCTCGAGTCACCTCGAAATTTTTTTCTCCTCTCAGCTTACCTTGATAAACTTGTTACAGACACCAGCAGTGAAGTGATTAGCCATAACGAATGCCTTCACATTCCAACCATAATTATTTCTATTATTCTATCAAAGCAAGTTTTAGGAAAGGGGAAGAGTAATTAGGCTAAGGACATGAGTAAAAATCCTGCAGATTTGGCATCTTTGTAGTGCCAAAGGGAACCAGATTGACAATAACGGTAGTTTTTACAATACAAAAACAGGGATCTGAACGAAGTTGTAGTTTGTTTTACCAAGAGAGCAATTTGGCATCGCAACATATTCAGAAATGAACTGGTTACAAAACAATCAAAGGTGTTGATAAAATGTGATAATTATTTGACATTCTGCCGGGTTGATTAGAATTTCGGTGGAAGGAGCTAAGGCTATGAGGTGGTATTATGTTTATTAAACTGGCGTTCTCCAGTTTGCTGCAGGCGTGGAAATGGAGGAAGACAAGTTTGAGTGCAGGCAAAAGAAGACTTCCTCAATTTTTGGTATTTATTATTATTATTAGTAGTATTACATAACACCTCTAGGGAGTCCAAAGACTCATCGAGGGAGGGCACCCACTCCACAACTCTCCGCCTCCACCACTCAACCACCCGCAACTGCCTTCATCATCTACACCAACACTATCTACCGCCGACCACCACTAGTATTTTCACAGACAATCACAAATATCCATGCCCAAGGCAGGATTCGAACCCGCAGCCTTTTGGCTGGAGAGCGGATATGCTGGCCATTCGGCCAACCAGTCAGAACTTTGGAGATAAATACTCAAAGAGATCGGAGTGATTTTATACAACAACTAAAACAATGTTTTTGATCTTCTGCGCCACAAGTTCCATTGTTTTTTACTAGTGGACTTTCATGTAGTGAGAATCAAATTTGGCTTGTCATCAGGAACGAGTTCATATCGATTTTTCTTTTCGATACACTCTAGACTGCAAGCAAATCATATCGTTCAAGGATATATCTGAAAAGGTATGTTAAGATCCCTGTTACAGTTGCATTCTCAGCGTGAGAGAGTTCATCTATTCATTAAATGGTGCTATTTTAGGTGTGTAACCTCTTCGCCTCATGATATGGGATTCTCTGTTCTGACTTAATGTTTAGTATCTCATTTCCATCCTTCTCTCATTTCCATCCTTCCACCTTTGGCATGCTCTAGAGCATGCGGGGTGATCTCCCTCACGTGAAATTGGGATATTTTGATGTTTTGCACTTACAGTATTTGTTTTCAGGATCTTTACTTCCACATCGAGCACAGATGGTAGAGCCACAGCAGCCAGTCTGAGAATAGCGATACTTCTGACATTTAAAAAAAAGCGCAAAGGGTGGGAATGTAGAGGCTAACTGCGCAGTTGAGATATCCTGCTTTCACAAAATGCTTGTAGTTAGGTGCATGGGCATCCGCATAAAATTTTCCAGGGGGAGAAAAGCTTGGAGACAAATAATTACATCAATAAATATTTATTTAATTATTTTTTTAATTTTTGGATTTTTTTTTTTTCATAAATAGATCCGGGGGGGGGGAAGTGCCCAGTTTCCCCCCTCTGCGGACGCTCATGGTTAGGCGCGTTGAAAGATGAGAATTAACAGCTGGTCTCTTCGTCTGGGACATCGAAGCATTCCCGCTCTGTATTACTCCTCAATAATACTTCAAAGTTTTGGGGGCCTTAGGGGGGGGGGACAACTGTGATTGGTATTCCACCGATGGATGTTGCGTTGATTGTCTTTCTATAAAAATATCACCTGAGTAGATATCTTCACTGAATTTGAAGATCTGCCAACCCTTCTAGATGAAGGAGGGTGACATTTTCAGTGGACATTCCTCTGTTATGTAAGATTAAGGAAATTACAAAAGTTGTTGCTCTCTGATGTCTTCTGTTTCTTATTTTGGTTTCCTGTTGATTTTGCAATGGCGCATGAAACATGGTTAGGGATTGATAATGGACCCCTCATAAATAAGAGGAAAACTTACTCATAAACAAAATAAGTTTGTTGCAGCACCAGAGCTCTCCGCCCACCACTGAGACACACGTAGACATCCACTAATCGGCAAGCAATGACTGCGCTCGAGAGTGGAATGTCAGGGCGCCATACCGGCACCACAGCAAGTCTTGAGCCCTGTCACCTGACCATGAAGACTTACTGCAACACCGTTGACCCCTTGAAGGTGAGTCCACTAGCTGAATGATCTTAGCCAGGCCATCCAACACCACCCGACTTTTCGAAGCAGAGACAAAAAATCGTACAAGACTACCAGGATCCCTTTTCCTGATGTCCACAGGTCGCACCGCACAGCAAACACGGCGGCAAGCCGTTGTACCAAGGCACTGAAAGGAAAATGACCAGTGCGATCACTGGGAGGTCCACTCCACCACGAAGAAATACCTCACATGGAAGGGTAGCTAGGCTGGAATGGAGAGTTGGTGCATCTACAAGAATGGAAAAGATAGTTACAGGAAGTTTATGGGGGGGTTGTTTTGTTTTTTGGTATAAAAATAGTTTGACAAGGTCATTCTCAGGTAGAACTGTATTTAATTTACTTCAGATGCTCCAGTGTGATTCTCCTTTTATATGAATATTAATAAAATGACCTATTTGTAAAGGAAACCAGCTGTTCTGCAGTTCCATCTATCTCTTCCCCCACACCAACACAGAGTTTCTCTTCCAGTCATAAATGGTATTTTCCCACCTCCGTAACTTCTATTTTTTTTTTTTTCAGAATATCTTTCGTACTTCCCCAACAAGGGGAAGTACAAAAATAAACAGCCTCAAAACTGTCTGCAATTGCGTTTTCCTGATTGCGTCAACACATGAAAATGCATCTCCCTTTGGAGAGATTGTTGACTCGGATCCTTGAGGACCTGAGCCCTGAAGTGATGTAAAAGGAGAATTCGCAACTCGATACCTGAGGGAAATCAACGAGTCACGTGTAATTAAGCATCTCAAGAATGTGTCTACAAACAAGAACAGCTTGGTGTGTTCAGCATTTATTCAGTACTTGAGGTTTGCCTAAGCACCACACCGATTCGCTGGGTCAACTAATTAAGACGAGTGACATTCGTTAATCAATATAGAAGTACTACAAGATATTAACGGTTTAGGCAAAGTTGTTTATTCGTTATTCTGTCTAATTTATTAGTATGTACGAAGTAAATAAAATGAAAATAGCATGAAGCGAGAATAGATTTCATTTTCAGCTTAAAGCAATGTCAATGATTGTGATGAAAGTCACTAAGTATAAAATAATTTGTAATGAAATTGCGCGAATTAACAAAACAGTAAATCACGTGACGAAAGGTGATATTTCCTTGTATGATGAAAGCAACAATGGGATCATTCGCCATTATTCGCTTCTAATCGATAACCAATCAAGGACAGAAACAATGATTCCATAAGTTCCATTGTTGCTTCTATTTAAAGTATTTTACCAACATTAACAATTCGCTGCCTAATAACAAACACTGATATCTGGAGTTCTCTTAAGTAAATGATTTTGTTTATCAGAATTAAACCTAAGTTAAACTTAGGATGAACTTCATAGTAGAATCCCTAAACATCAACTACGTAAAATTCAGTGAGTTAATGTAGTTTAGTGAGAAATTCGACAAAACTTGGAAACAAATTTCACTTATTCTTTAAGGGATACCAGCTCATATGAATAACTCTACCGGCAAATCAATACGATCGCATTCCTCTTGCTATTAATTAGATGATTCACCGAATCCTAACACACCGGAAGAAAGCGAGTTGGCACCACAAGGTAGTTCTATATCGAAACGCCTTTTAATGCTTTAGAAACGGGAGTACTAATCTGCATACATTCTCAACTAACAGCGTGTCAGATCCGTCCGTTAATGGCTCTGCGAGAGAAGATTTCTGTCAGATGATGATAATACGGAGAAATGTAAACTGCCCAACGTGAAGCTAATTGGAATAAAATATTGAGGACTGATATCGAAAGTGCAGGCCGAAGCGATGCGTTAGTGGTATCGATGGTAGTTTCGGAAGAAATATTAGCATATTACATCAACTTCACCAAAACGTCGAACAACCACTTCCGTAGGTTATTTTCCTGAAAGCTCTCTAACTTAATAATTTATCAAGATCTGCACTAAACAAAGCTAAAGGAGACACGGATTGTACTCCAGCGCATCACTGATTGATTGCTGCAACCGACGGCTTAGATATCGGAAGTGCGGAATAACTGATATTTGAATTGTACGATCGATGAATGCGAAATTCACTACGCACCACTGCAAAGTTTCGTTGACGTCCAAGTAATTAATGATTACCGTCAGTTCAGTAACAAATTATTGTATTTTTACAATTTTTTTCATACAGAAACATGACCTCAATCGTCATAGATTACACAAAAATAAATACTTCTACTGGATTGAAGTGAATCGAACAGTGATCAAACCTGTAAGTTCAAAGAGAAACTTGCCGTCATGTTATTAATCGGTCATCACGTGATTAATCTAACTTTCCCTAACTATAAGTACAGAGCTTAACTTCGAAATTTGCCATTAAGTTTGCAATGACAAGAACGCTATTCCAGCAAGCAATGCAATTCCGGCATTGCGCACATGCGCACGATAATGAAAGGAAGCAGTTCAAACGCGTTCCCAATCAATTTTGTCCGTACTACCCGAAGTGTTTCAAATTTGTTCAAATTTGGTGTTTTCAGATTAATAAATCCATCCTTTATATAACCACTTCCACGTGCATTTCTAAGTTTTGAACTGGGAGAACCGCGTTCTTCAAAGCGAACATGTTAAACATGTTCCCAATGTAAGGAATTCTTAATTATGGATAATACTAAAAATGTTTCCAAAACATGCATTATATATGAAAGAAACTAATCAGGCCATTGTTACTAGCGCCAAATTACGTTGACATGACCAGCATGCGAATAATTTCAGGTATAAGATGAACTATGATATTACAGCAATTAGTAAAAAATAGATTAGTAATTATTTATAAAAAAAAAAAACTACTTCTACTCTAAGAACCCGTATGGATTTAAACAAACTAAACGAGCACTTCACAAAGTTGATTTACTTATCACAAGACCAACACAAACTAACTTGAACAGTATTTAAAATAAGGGGATATTAAATCCCACATAGTTTTAAAACCGAATAAGAAACTCAAAGATTGGAATCAGAGAGTTTTATGCCGAATATAGTAAACTATATAAGTGTCGGCGATTACTAGCGTGAGCTAATGCAAGTAGTCTTAGTACGTAGTACAAACACAGGCAACTCGCAGCAAAGGTGGGCAAAGTTCTGATCGCTATTCTTGGTATTTTCCATAATGTAAAAACACATTTCCTAGGAAATGTATGCTGTTATTACATTATGGTGGGAGGTCACTACCCAGACCGGTTTCAGCCTTCTGAATAAGTAAAGCCGTCTCTAAAAATTTGGACCAGCCCTAGGCCACTCAATTGTGGGCGAAATACCGTCTATCTCAGCGTTGGCTACACTCAGTGATGGCCTTCCACCCACCACCACCACCACCACCACCGAGCAGAACCGCTCATATTCCGAAGAAAAGCATTCACCGACAAAGCCCCTCACCGGGCCGTGCCGGAAAACACTTTCCCCGGAGACTCAAATTGCTCCCTTAAAAACCTTAAGAGAGCGAACTCATAATTGCCCCCAACCGGTTTCAGCCTTCATCAGTGAGTAGCTAGACCAAGTTAATACCAAAGGGTATAGCGAAAAGAACTTATATACTCTGCTATACGAGTTGTCAAAAAGGTGCATCCATTAAGTTACTTAAATACATATATAAAGAGCCAATCGGCTTCATTTCGGCGATATAAACATTATTTAAATTAAGGGGATATTAAATCCCACATAGTTTTAAAACCGAATAAGAAACTCAAAGATTGGAATCAGAGAGTCATGCCGAATATAGTACAATAAACTATAAAAGTATCGGCGATTACTAGCATGAGCTAATGCAAGTAGTCCTAGTACGTAGTACAAACACAGGCGATATAAACATTAAATAATGTTTATCGCCGAAATGAAGCCGATTGGCTCTTTATATTTAAGTAACTTGAACAGTTTCTCTAGACCTCCAGAAACAGAAAGCTTTTGACACAGTATCCCAAAACTGGAGACTATGGGAATTAGAGATTGTGCTCATGCCTGATTTAAACATTATTTAACGTCTGGATCACGAGCATTAAAAATAACAAAAGCTATAGCAATTTCATACTGCTAAATAGCGGGCCAGTATTATTTATAATTTACATCTTCTGTGACTTATAGTTATCAAGTAAAGTAAACATCTTTGCAGATTATCTCGCATTGATATTCACTGCAAATTCTGTAATTGAAATGCAAAACATGGTCAACACAGATCTGAAAGCAGTGAAACCGGCTTCCTGTGAATAAACTTACTTTCAATGCTGAAAAAACAAAATTTATAATTTTTAAACTTAGAAATAAACCTGTTAGCAAAACCAGTTTTTAATCCTTATATTTCTTCATAACTGGAACTGTAAAAGTAACCAAAATTGTAACTGTATGCAGATAGAAAATGTGAATACTATAACCTACCTAGGATAAAAAACAGACAGCAACTCAAGCTGGAAACCACGTATTACAGAAGTATGCAACAGAGTAAGATTTATGCTATCTCGAGTCTTCTTCTTAAAGAGATTCTCAACTCTGACAATGTTAAGAACATTATATTTCGCCTGGATACAAACTGTTATACCGTACGGTATACTAAGCTGGGGAGGAACATATCACGCTACACTGACACCGTTAATCTCTTTACAAAATAAATTAATACGCGTTTTAATCAACATTAAATATACAGACACTACAGTGAACGCCAAATACACCCTATTAAATATCTTATCACTTAAACAATTATACATTTACAAGATACTCGTTTTCCTAATGTCTGATAATCAGTACATAAGCATTAGAAAGATACTTCTGTAGAGAACCGGGCTTAAATTATTTAATTCCAAAAACACAAAAAGAAAATACACGAACACTAAATTTGGCTCCAATATCTTGAATGGCTTACTAATGAGACCAACATCAACACATACAGAAAGCTGACTAGGGAATACTTAAATTTCTATAAGAATATTGAAAATTTCTTTAGAATAAGAGTAAAAATGAGAAATTAACCAATAAAATTAATTAATTAGTATTTTTATTCAACATGTACGTGTGTGTGTTAATTTATCCTCTATATATATTTTCTTGCAAATATTTTTGTGCACTTCTCTATTGTGCATTGTATATTTGTTGTTGTTTGTAATTGTTATAATTTTATAACCCGGATGAGATTATGCTCTTGGGTTATACACATTTGCGAATGTTAATCTGTACTTATATTAAGTATTATACTATATTAAATAAAAATAAATAAATATAGCACATTTATGTAAAAAATTAAAATGTAGAAATGACTTTTGTACATATGTAAATCTGTATTATAATTTGCACTTTCAGTGAAAAACTACAGACAATAGCATGTCTGTCTCTGAATTTAATGGATCACTAAAAAAATACTGGAGCTAACTTTTTTTAAATATCTGATTCGATTATTTTGCGTCTACTTCCCTTATCTCTTCGCTTTTCTGTTGTTATTTAATTGTCTTGAACAAAAAAATAATAATAATATAATAAAAAATAAATGAATAAAGAAACAAACATCATTACTCAAAGAAAATGAATTTTTTTCTAACAAAAAATCTTCATGAAAAAAATTTATTTCCACAACACAACCACCTTAAGTGAATGTTATTTGTATTGTGACGTGCTAAATGAAACTAACGCAGCAAATTTTCTCTCGGCACGCGAGCGTGTAATCATTGTTGCAAAAAACGTTTCAAACAACAAATTAGGCTTGTGCTTAACTAGGAAAAAATTGTCGCGTTATGAAAACAGTTGCATATAATTTTATTCTTCTGCCTTTGCCATGTGTTTAAGTTATAAAAGAACACGTAAAATGCGTATAAAATATTCCATGTCAACCTGAAATATACTCCATATTGTGTATTCGTAAATCTAAATTTAATTATATTGTACGTTGGTACTAACATGCAGATTTCCGTTACTTCAACATATAATTTTCGTCTTATTTTTTTCTCCAAGAAGAGTATTATAACTAACTATCCTGTATCGTTACCCTTTGTTAACAGTGGGCTTCCCTGTAAGTATAGTTTACTTTATACCGGAAAAAACTTTTTCATAAGGTGGCTGAAAAGATATTTAAAATAAAAAATATGCAACAATAATTGAGAAGTCTGCAATAAATCCAAGAGAAAAATTTAAAACATGTGCCCCATTAATATTATTTTAATCATAGACTATAAACTTTAATTACTAGCGAAGTTATTTTTAAGGTTAAAACGGCTTTTACGCAATCTTTTTTATCCTATTTGCATTAGGTAACACACTTTTTATATTTTGAACCGGAACATCAATCATTCAATTCACCTCCATTGTCACCTCACAATCTGCTAACAATGACACCTTAACAATGAGTCGCGCTGCATGAGAATGAAGACGTGGTGTATGTTGTACTTTTGTATTTGAAGGATTGTAACAATCGTCACGCTTTTAAAAAAAACTATACAGAAAACCCAAGAGTCAATAAAACCATTTCGCACGTCACCGAAACCTTCCGCTGAGCTCTTTATCAATGCCGAAACTGGAAGCAGAAGTAAAAATTCACTATCGACTGTTGTCACATTTAAACTTTACATCCGTTGAATAGTTTGAAGGCATCACGGTCCATTAAACTTTAAAGCAAACTTGCGTTGACGAATGGGAAAGTTTCAGCTCATTAAACTTTCTTGTGCAGACGGTAAACCCCGACACGTATTTACGCTGTTCGCTTACCGACAATAAACCTCGCCATCACTACACTAAGACTTCGACACACAGAAATGTATCTGCTTTGCATGGTGGATGCTTTTCGTTTCTCCTCCACCAAATAATCCCTCATTAATGCACGTATTATGCTAAACTATGCAGGGAAACTGATTCAATACGAATCTCTAAAGCAGTAAAAGAAATGTTTATGGGACCGTGCATAATATATTACTGTTAATTTAGCAGAGGAATCGGAAACATTTCCGATGTTTTAGGGGCGGTTTCTATCTCTTTGTTACAGTATTAGGAGTGGGCGCAGTTTTATTTTTTTGCAGACATCAACTCCCTTTAATGACATCTAAATCACATTTTCTTACACGAACAAGAAAATTTTTAAGACAAAAAAAAAATAGAGCTTCCAATAGTATGAGTTGTACCAACTCATACTATTGGAAGCTCTATTTTTTTTTTTATCTTTAAAAAAGATAAAATTTTTTCTATTTTTTATTTCTATCTTTAAAAAAGGTATTAAAAGACTTCGTCCACTTTTCCTAGTTTTGTTCAAATAAACGCGTATGAAGTCTGGTATTGACAATCCGTTCAAGGTCAAGATATGACCTTGAACGTTTTGAAAGAATTTTATTGCAGTAACACTGAGGTAGTTTGGGGAAGGAGAGATGGGACAACTTTTCTAAATTGCAAAAGACTAGAAGAAATTGCACTATGAACTAGCTCTGGTATCTTTAGAAACAGTCTGATGTTTCAGGTAGGACTTACATCCATCCGGAGAGATGGAAGAAAACAGGCGAGAGAGCTTCCTTTAAGATGCCCAACTTGGATGAGACTAATAACGGCGAGCTCACAACCTTGCAATAAGCCAGTGTTTCTCAACCTGTGGTTCGCAGCCCACAGGTGGTCCGCAGGCAGACTTAAATTAATTAAATAAATATTGTTGTTTATTGATTTTTGTGACTGAAGGTTTCCCTCCTTCAACCAAGGCTCAGTATATCTTCACAAGTGCTAAGTGATACTTGGACAAAGTGTCTTGAGTTAACCCCAGTATTTATATATATATATATATATATCGGAAACATTTTTTAATAATGGAAAAGTGGCTTAGAACTAGGACTTTGAAAAGAAAAGCAAATGAAACAGGTGATGCTAACCCTAATTGTGACACACATTTTGTAACGGCGAGTATATCTGATACTATTAAAGTAGAAGAAACAAGCGGTTAAAAAAAATACAGTAGGAAATGTGGCAGTTCATATTTGGAATTCGGGTTTACTTGGATTGGAGATGAAAGTGAACAGAAACCTCAATGGGCTTTGTGTTATGAAGTGTTGTCGAACGGGAGTGCAAGAAACGTGCGAAACTCCGACGACATTTAGAAACTAAACATTGTGATGTGAAAAATAAGCCAATTGAATTTTTTCAGCGACGCTTAGCGACATTAAATTATGGGAAAGATATAGTTTTGACCATGGGTTCGATTAACAGCAAGGCATTGGAAGCATCTATCTCTTAAGTTTGCACATAGCGAAAACAGGGAAACCTCATTCTATCGGGGAAAATTTACTACTTCCAGCTATAAAAGATGTGTAAAAACTATATTTGGCAACAAGTTGCTAAAAGATGTTCATTTGATTACTCTTTCAATGACACTGTCGGTCGCATAATTAATGATATGGCAGATGACGTAGAATCTCAGTTAATCGAAAGAGTTAAGAAGAGCAATTATTATGCGTTACAAATAGACGAGATTACTGATGTTACAGATGATGCGCAGTTCATATGCTACGTAAGATATGCGCATGATAAAAACATTCATGACGATATTCTGTTTTCTAGAACTTTGTCATCCCGAACAACTGGAGAAGAAATATTTCACACTCCCAATAATTACATAATACACAAAGTGATCCAGTGTGGAAAATGCTTCTGGGTTTCTGTTTGGATAGAGATCGCACCCTTAAAGGCAGACGCAGTGGGGTTGTTTCTAAGGTCAAGGAAGTAGCTCCCGATATGAATTGGGTGCATTGTTTCATACATAGGGAAGCGTTAGCCTCCAAAGGAATGCCACCAAAATTTAAAACTGTGCTATACAACACCGTCAAGCTAGTTAATTTTATTAAATAACAGGGTATTTTCAGTAATCAGCGATGAAATGGGCAGTAAATAGACACAACGTTTGCTTCATTCTGAAATTCGCTGGCTTTCCAGGGGCAAAGTACTAACAAGCTCATTTCAATTAAGGCATGAAGTTTTATTGGTTGTAAATGAACGTAATTCTAATTTTGCATCACTCTTTGTTGACGAAGCATGGTTATCAATGATGTCCTATCTTTCAGACATTTTTTCCGAAATTACAAGATAAACTAAATCGTAAATGAATTATATCTCTCCCTCTAGGGAAATTCTTTAACTTTTCTTGATGCCTACGACAAAACAAAGGCATTCGAGAAAAAACTGGTGTTATGGATTAGTTATGTAAAAGAAAGACAATTTGCACCTTTTCAACGTTGGAATCGTTTTTAGTGAAAATATTTTTGTTGATTCTGAGTTTGTGGAAAGGGGTTGCGACCACCTCAAAACCCTGAAACAGAATTTCGAAACATCTTTTCCGAATAACTTTTATAAGAAATTTCTGTGGGTTTGCGATCTATTTCAGGATTACAGTCACGAGAACGACCTTTCGTTATCGGAAAAAGGAACAGTTATTGAGCTTTCAAGTGGCAGTGGGTTTAAAATACATTCCGTGATCTTGGTTTGGATCAAATTTGGATCTGGTCTTCAGTGAGAAGTGAATTTCAAAATTATCTGAAGAAGCATTGAAAATCGCCATCCAGTTTTCTACAACCTATCTCTGTGAAAAAGGATTTTCATCGCTATCGTCTAACCGATCTTCGACTGAAGTTGACCAATATTGAGCCAGATATCCAACAACTCTGCAAGGCCGAGAAGCTCATCCATCTCATTAAAAGTAAGTAGTAACATAATTATATTATATTATTTATTTAATAAAAATTAAAACTTTGTTCAATGATGGTACACTTTTAATCGTTTACTTTCAATTTAATTACGTTTCCATATGCATTAAAAAATGCTTTTAGATTTATTATGTTATAAATGGCAGCCTTTTCCAAATGTTGGTAAACCCAAATAGGTTTTTTTAAAATATTACATAACTTAGTGGTCCGTAGAGTTGTTTTAGGCATTTTACTGGTCCTTGGGCTTAGAAAAGTTGAGAAACGCTGCAATAAGCTAATATCCGAGGGCAGTTGGATAAAATGCACATCTGTTCTATGTCTAGGCCAGCACTTAAACACAAGACAAAACGCCACAAACACTTTCGATATATCTGCGTAATACTACTATGGTTATAAATGTTTCAATTATATTATCTGGAGATTCAATTAGTACAACACAAGTACGTTTTTTTTTATTTCTTCATTTTTCTCTCTCATAAGAAATGAAATTTCACAGGGGTGCTGTTCTGTTCCCTTTTCTATTTCTTCCGTTGCTCATCTAACCTGCACACGGGAAGAAATATTGTCCTCATATTACTGAACAAGTAACTGCCACCATATTGCCACAAGCATACAGACTGTCGCATATTTCATTCTTGAAAACGAAGAATTATGCTGTGCCAAAGTAAAAATATACGCACTATTCCACCATGTTCCAGCTGATAAACGCAACGAGAACACTATGTTGTTATGTTCTCTATGTTCTTATATTGCGATAAGAACGTAATTATTGCGTCACATCCATCTCGGTCAACAAACAAAGGAACTAGAATTGAGAACTTCACTAGAAAATATTCAGTTTAAAATCGAAACAGCTGAATAATCAATTTTCACGCCAATATATAATACTAGAAACGAAGCCTGTATTTTTCGCATACGCACGTTAGCTGTTATCAGTTTTTACAGATCACTAACGAACTCAGAGGAAATTCCCCGCTATGCTGTTTCCAGTGAGAGATCTCACTTCAAGCATTCGCTTCTATGCTTAAATAATCGGAGCAATATTTTTTGTGAGCAAATGTGTAACCACGGTAACGACTTTCATCAGCAGAAAAACTGCAGATTATTTTTCGCTGGTTACAAAATAAATTACAACAGAAAAAAAAATTGTATTTCTTATTTTAATAGTTTATCGTAAGCAAGTAAGTTTACGCGCGAAGTAGCTTCACGACAAGGCTACTTACACACGCAGACACCTGATGCAGTATCACGTGAGCATACTGTATTTCCTTTCGGACGCGCATCTTGACATGCATGGTGATAACAATCACTGAACAAACAACTGTCAATTCTTTGAGACCAATTTGATGTGCTCATGTTCCTTCACATACAAGTAGTCCAGTCCTAACGATATTTTCGCGTGGAAACTTTTGTCTGCTTACGTCTGAGTCAAGGATTAAAACAATAATACAATTTCTTGTCTATTATAATTTACAGAAATGAGATCCAATATCTAATTTGAGACGAAGGATTGGTCTAATATTCAATTCTCCGCTCATTATATGCCGATGTCTTGTTACGTTTCTTAAAGAGGCTGTTTAAGCAAGATCTGATGAACAACAGAACCAGTTAAATGCTTTCAAAAACAATCATTCCCAATGGTGAGTGTGGGTGGATAGTAGTCTAGAGAAGTGTAAGAAATACCAACTGGGAGGAAACAATAGAAACCGTACAGCAAAGCTGGGCTGAGTTGACTCATCTGCATGACGGCCAATGTTCATGCAAGCGTGCTCTGTAATGGCTGCACAATTAAGCCATTCAACAAAGTGGATCGTTATTGCTCAGATATGCAAGCTGCGGAACTGTTAGCCGTGTCAGAGTTTAATGGAAACAATATAGCATTGTGTACGGAACTTGGAGGGCCGAAAAGTCTGGTTTGTGAATCTGTAAACTTTACCGCGCCAACACTAATTGAATAGGCTTCTGCATTGAATGAATATTCAGCAAAGGATATTAATGCAGGCTAATATATCGGCTATATTTGATAAGAAACAGTGTATCCGGGCGTCAGACCTGCCCACCTTTATCGGAGAGACAATTGCTCAAATACTTTATATTTTATTCTTTTAAATGGAACGCCTGCCATGTTTACACAAACTTTGTTGCACAATACCTTACTTAAAAGGCACCGCTGCATAACTACACATAAGCTTTATATACAGGAAGCTGTTTAGACATAGTTTGAAGTCTAAAACTCTGACTTTAACAATGATTTCAGTTGCTGAATGGAAAGTATTTTAAACAAAAGGCCAACAATGCACTCAAATTGATGAAAATGAAAGAATATCGATTTTATATGCAGTTGGCTGCATCCCATTTAAATTTCCGACTTCAACAATGAATTCAGTTGCTGATTGGAAAAAGTATTTTAAACAGAATGCCAACAATGCACTCAAATTGATGAAAATGAAAGAATATCGATTTTATTTTATCTGCAGTTGGCTACATCCCGTTTTAAAATCGTCAGATGTGTGCCTAGAATGAAGTTAGCCGGGGAAATTTTCATGTAGGCTATTTACTTAAGTAAAGAAGTGGGTCAAGGTCAAGAACAACGCGAGCATTATGCTAATAGTGGTAGTGAGCGCACGTCCCTGCAGGACATCTTTGAGAAACAATTTACTTTCGGCGGAAGTTAGCAATAATACATTTTTTCTTTCAAGATATGTAAGACAGACAAAAACGACGTAAATAAAGTGCAATTCAGTTGGTTTATCTACAGTGAAATAATTGCTATATTAGACCTGCGATGAGGGTTGGCGATCAATATTTTACCAGATGTTCATTTCCAGTCTTTCTCCAACTCTTTACTTTCATTTCCTATCTGTGAAGCTTTTCACAGTTTCGTGACTGTGAAGGTTGCATGCGTTTCTTTGATTTTTTCCCAGACACCTGCTAGTAACGCTTAGAGTATTACGTAAAAGACTTTCTGCTAATACTTCACGATTTTTTCCGAAAAAAAAAGTTTCGAATTTCTCTCACACCCAACATCTCGTGATGTGCTGTCAAGAAACAACTGTTTTCTTCCCTCGGATGATGCTATTAGAAAGAACGTATATTTCAGGGGTCGCTGCAGGAGAGGGGAAAAAAGACAATCGGAAACTAAATTAAGAAATATTAAAAACCAGAAAACTTTCTGAAAAAAACATTTGTTGAAACAAAAAACAACTTCAAGCTCACGTGAAGGTTTATCTATACTACACTATTATCTATCTATTGATGTCTGCCATACCTGATTATATAGTATTTAACAATAGTGACATGGACAAGTTATTAGACAAAAAGAGGTTCTTGCACCTTCTTACTGATGTTTGTTAGAAGTGCGATAGGTTCTTGCACTTCTAACATCAGTATTAGTTTTGAAAAATAAATAAATAAATCATGAGAAAGAGATAGGGAGAGAAAGAAAAAAGGATAATGGGTTATGCTTAGAAAGGTTAAGAATAAACATTAACGGATTGAGGGATAAAGCAGAATCAGGGAGAAGATAAAATTGATGAATGGAATCAATTCGCATATTTTCTAAATCTCCAGTAGTGAATAAGCCAATCATGGACTAATTGTTAGGGTTTATTTTCTCTGGGTGCTCCGGTTTTCCCTTTGAAATATAAAACCTGCCATTAACACATTTTTACAGAAATTCGTTGAGTTATTGTCTTTGTCATCCATAAATGGATTCAACTTATCCAGGTATTGCGGAACTGAAATAATAATAAGTCGATACGGGCTTTATCGTGAGTTTTTCGAGGAGTAGACTTAGCATCTAAATGAGATTGGCTAACTTACCCTCAATTGAGAAGCTGTTATTTTTCTCACATCTTAGACGTGATTCCAATTAGGTATGTTTAAATATAAAGTGAGCATGTCATATTATATCACGGAAACGCCATCAATTCAAGTAAGCGATGGCTCGTAAATCAAGAATCGGAGGAGTTACACGAAAACAGGAGGAAAGCAGCACTTATTAATAAAAATTCATGAATACGATAGGAGAAATGAGAGAAGAAAACGAACAACAAAAAGCGAAATAATCAGCAATAGAATAAAGCTTAGAAAGACTCAAAGGAAAAACAGAAACAGCATAATATGAATGATGTAAGAATCCACTGACTAAATTTTTTGTGCCAAAAGGAAGCAGACATGTTAACCAACAGAGGCTGCGGGGTTTAATCCCAACGTGGGCATGGATATTTATGATTGTCTTTTGGTAGGAGATAAATTTTATCACCAGGTGTGACCAACTTTCCCAATTAGTGGGGGGGGTTGAAGTGGCATGAAAAAGTTCTGATTAGTCTACAGAATAGCATTTTCTGGCTGTATAAAAATCAATAAAAATACAAAAAAATGATTAAAAAATGCTTTCGCCCGCACATAATGTGCTACAGGATTGCGACCTTTGTCAAAAGGTCGCAAACCTAGTATTTTATTTTTTTAATTTAATTTTTAATTTTAAATCCATATTACTGATTTGAGTAATATGGATTTGTTTTGTTCTAATTAACTTTTCTGCTTATATGAAAGATGCATGTTGTTATTCGAAGATTATACTGTCATTGTAATTAGCCGTGTTTCTCGAGTTTCCTACATCTCCTTATTGATCCTTATCCTGAGTAATCAGAAGATTACTATGTTTTGATCATGTTGGACGAAATATAAATGCCAAACCATAAAAATAAAATGGAAGTTCTTACCGAGTCAAAGTTATATTTGGATAACGAATTTTAATTATAATTTTGCATAAAGTTCAAAAAACTATAATTATTACAATCAAAAAGCTCCTAATGCTTGAATCCGCGCAAATAAGTTTCGAACTGATTGAGTTATTTTCAAAAACATAGTTAAGAATCGATGCAACACCAGAAAACTTTTACCCACAGTTTATGATATGACGAATAGTACAAGTTTCTCGGTTGCACGTAAACTATCGATGTGCATGGCGCTGAAATATCGAACATCTCCTCTTTTATATTTATACCCAGTACCTAGAATCGAAATGTCAAAACCATGTTTCAAATATTTCCTGTCACTCTTAATAATGCACCGGACCATTAAAAGCACATCTGCATATCTGCGGCTTAAGTGAGACTCGAAGCCAAGAAGATCTAAAAGTAGTGACGCACATCTTATGAAAGAGGATACTGATGAACTCGTCATTTCTTTCAAAATAATGCGCATGCTGTTTTGAAATTACGGTCAAAAGCTAAGTAAGGCTATGAGACCAGTGTATTATGTACGTTAATTGCGTATGGTTTTCTTTTCTTTTTTTCTTTTTTTTTTTTTTGCGGGAGGAAAACCTCTTCTGCTTCCTTATGAGACTGGTTAACTCGTATTAGCTAAACAGTCCTGAGAAATGTTGATAATTAATGGTTCTTCACGTTCTAGACAGGATTTAAACCGAAAGACACCTGGATACCGGGTGAATTACTGGCACACACCTCAGAGAGGAAAGATAATGTCAATTCTACCAAAGCATCATACAACCCGTTAATTTGTAATAAAAGTTTAGAATACCTGCTAAAAGGAATATCATTTAAATGCAAAATGATGTTTCCTTATCAGACAACCGATTCATAAATCTGTACTTGAGATTTCACACTCGCTTTAACAATACTCACTTCAACAGAACTACGCACTTCGTCTGATTGCCATTGTAATATCACATGATTACAATGACGCTTTGGCCAGTATACAGAAAGAGACGTTAACATTCAAATACTTTACATCAAAGCCTATGAGGTACTGCTGTAAATACATTTACAAAAATTAATACTTTATTTATTAACCTTTAGTTTACTGTAAATGAAAGGGTTCAATCTCACATGCGGAGATTTGAGGCTACTATTACATTCCTTTGATTTCTTCACGTAATTAAATGCCGTTTTATGGCGATAAACATTAACTCATTACTACTAAATCGATTGGCCACCTGGCCGGGATCTCGTTACTATACGGTAACCTCCAGCCGCTGATGTAAGGCTGAAATTAGGGGCAGAGTTTGACAAGTTAGGGCCCTGGACAAATTACAACCTCCTTAAGATGCCTTCATTAATTAGACTCGAATAAGAAGCAAAAAAAAGCCTTCGGTGTTTACCAAGCTAATGTACATTAATTAGCGAAAGTTCCAAACGGGCAAGTAGGGAAAGAATGCGCGCGCAAGTATGTGTGCCAATCAAGTCTAATCTCTCTACTCGGCAAATGGCACTAATTTAAATTAAACAAATGAAGGGATAGAAGAAAGGATGTTGAATTCAAATAACAATTTAAGTCTTAGGACGCGGTCTGTAGTCTCGAGCAAGCGAACGCTGCCTTTCTGGTCATTTTTTTTTATTGTTTGTTAAGAAATCATTTCTTGCTTCGGCTGACGGCAAAGACCTGATGACAGGGGATACTGTAGAAGATGAATTGCCCTTTGGCGTCGATCAGACTGCTTGCGCACCCTAGTGAGTGAAGCTTAATTCAAGAATCATCGAAAGCCAACTGTAATAAAAATCACAATATATTGATTTCGCACTGATTTAAAAAAAGGGCTTCCAGCTTTAATCAATGCACTTATTTCATTAGTTTAGTTTGTAACTAATTACAGTTGAAAGGACCAGAAAAAATAAATTTAATTATACTGTGGATGTTAAGTCTGTGCGACACATCTTCTTTCTATTTCATAATTCACATATTAGTAAGGGTTTATCCATAAATCACATTTAGAAAAATTGTTTTATATTTCGAATTTATATCCCCCCCCTCCAAGAGGGTTGTGAAATGCCACGTACAACAAACTAATGCTAGATCTACTGTCAAAATATTAATCCCCAAAAAAGTGACCCCGCAGAAAAAAGTAAACGAATACCAAAAAATCGATCGCCCGAAAATTAACGTAATTTTTCGGTAATGTAAGTAACATCTATATAGCACCTGGAGTATACGATGAGCCGCGAGAATTTTTTAATCATTTAGTGAACATTTTCTCGACTCCCTCCCCATGAAAAGTTTAAACCTATACTCCGTTTGTACCCGTGGGTGAGTAGGGAGTTTTTTCTATTTTTATTCATTTTTACAGAATTTTTGTGCGTGATAATGTTAAAACATTATCTAGCAAAAATGCAAACTGACGAAATTAGCTACTAGTTATTTTAAAAGCAGCTAGAGATGAGCACAGTCTAACCTCAAAACGTGGGGGTAAAATCAAGAAGGAATGAAAATAGCACTGTTTATAAAAACCGCATAGTTTTTGACATTGTCTATACCGAAGAAATCCGTACAAGTAACACAATGCAGAAAAAGTCGTATAAGCATCAGAACACAAACAAGATATTAACTTGTAATTATCCAATGATATTCATTGGCTTGAACAATAAATTAGATTTTTCTGTCGCAAGATAATCTTAATCATCAAATCAAATACTTTCTTTATACATCGGCTGCTCAACACAGCAATATGGTGATGACGATAAATACCGCAGAGTTGTCTTTGCATTATGAAAGGAATCTTATGAAAGGAACAGGAATGAAAACAATCCTTAATACAAAACCCCAAGCATCTGATTTGACAAATTCTCTACTCATTCTAAGTGTATTCTTCTAATTACTGAGAAATTCTTTACCTTTTATAGTTAAAAAAAGCATCGTAGACTAGTTAATGGTGCTTCATTTGAATGGAATTAAAGCAATCCATTAAAACAATTTAAGAAACAGATTAAATAGTGCACAATCTTTATTATAAAACCTTTTAGAAGCATTTGTTTCACTTCCCAGTTCCGGACTGACTAACAGAAAACAAATACGTCAAGAGTGCTCAGTAAAAGTAAGCTGGTTGTTGAAAAATTAGTCAAAGAAAATTTCCTAAAGCATATTCCTATTCATTAATATCAATCAATCCTAATAATCTAAAAAAGAATGAGGTTTTTGTTTTCAAAAGGCATTTTAAACAGTCTTTTAATAATGTTTTACTGTAAACGTGGTCAAAAAGTTTATTTTAACAGTACGGTCTTTCTTATTTTTCTTTTTCCCCCAGTAGCGAATTAAACGCTGATGAGATTGGCGTCGTAGTACTAACACAGTCTGCAAAGACAGACCTTTCACTGCTGATCTTCTGAAAGTGATCGATGGACAGGGCTACAAGACTTCCCGACTTTGATCCAGCAAGACCGCATCTGAAATTCATGAGTCGATTGTTTAACAACAGGAGATTTAACGGCCTTTTCTGTAATATCGACATCCGTAGAGTCGGGAATTCCACTCTGTTTTGCACAGCAAAATTCCCCTTGTTAGTGGCATTCATGCAAAGAACTGGAAAAAAAAAAAAAAACGGAAAGAACGGATATTCCATAATTTTTTTTATTCTAGGATCACGATATCCATTGTTCAAATGCCAGATACCAAATGAAAGCAAAATTCATTAAAAATGTTACTGTAGCCAACGAACTTTTCTATGGCTGATAGTTAAGAGGCACAAAATTAATTGAACTTCGATAAACACACGAATCAGATATTCTTATTTCAGACGATCCATTTCCTTTCCATAATGGAGCGATTACAACGAACGTACAAAAATTCCACTGGCGAATACGAGTTATTTGCACATTCATGAGATGAGAGGTGTACGCATTATTTCGGTAGGAACTTCGATATCTACTCAGTCATAGTGACGTATGAATATATAACCTCATTGCGGCACTGCATGCAATATATGCAGTGAAGCCACCATCGCCTATGACAAGTTAAGCGACTTAAGGCTGCAGCAGTTCTATTATCGTTAATTCTGTTCGATATTCACTGCAATTGCTGACAGTAATAACAACTATTCCCCCCCCCCGCCTTCACACACAAACTGTCGTTTTCTCTTCAAATAAGTTTTCTGATTTGGTGTGAGAGAATAAATATAAATCGGCTCCCAGTTTTTTTTTTTTTTCGATTACTTGTAACCTTGTTGCACAAATTGTAGGCGTAGGTTTCTGTGGTTTAGCAGTTCATAAGAAAGATTACGGTAATTGGACCACATGTTTATTAAGATAAATAACAATAAAAAAAACCGACAAGTTTCGTAAGTCGTTTGACTTACATCTTCAGGGATCAAATGTAACTAAAAGTTTAAACACAAGAAATTACTCAAAACAGTTCATTCTATGCAGTTGTGGCCGTCTAACTGTTCATTAAATTAAATATCCGAATGGTTCAATACTAAGTTTGAACAATGCTGGATGCTGCCACGTTCTGTTTCCTTTGACCCCTGAAGATGTAAGTCAAACGACTTACGAAACTTGGTTTTTTTTTTATTGTCATTTATCTTAATAAACATGTAGTCCAATTACCGGAATCTTTCTTATGAATTGTTGCACAAAGTTTGGATTTAATTTTATAACGCATTGATCATTAAATTTTGCCTATTTAATCATGAAGGTTTTACTGTTTAAAACCTTCAAAATTTAGAAAGTTGGTTAACTAAGCATCAAGTACATTCACATTAATATTTTTTTTTATCTTTAATAACTGACATTAACAGATATTTCATGATTATCTCATTAGGTATATAAAATGTTCCCAACAAAGATAATAAATTAATTAATATTGTAAACGCAATCTATTTGGTATTTTTTTGGTCTAATCTACAAAATATCCATTTACCTGTTTTATTTTTGAACACAATTCCCTAACATTCAAATCTTTTGATAGTTACGCTTTTTGCACAGTAACCCGTTTGATAAATAGAAAGCCGACTACAGTCGGCTTTCTATTGTCCGCGCAAATGTATTTCGATCAATCACAATAACACAGACCAAATAATTCTGTATAACTTTTCTTAATAGACTATATAAGAGTCTTGCACTTGATTATTATTTTTCGTTTATTTCATATGAGGCTGTTAGGAGAACAGTCTTCTTCAAAGTAAGTTTCTTCTGCATCAACAGAAGCGTTCATCGTCGTCCCTGTACTTCTGGAAATATATAAATCTCTTTCCTAAAAAAAGCGTCTTCTTCCAATTTCGTTTAATGGCCTCAAAGGTACATGCGGGCATTTTATTTGCAGCCATCTCATGAAGTATTTCGGTAAAACAATCTTTGGTTGAAGCTGGGTTTGTGTAAGTCTATTCGAGTTTCAACCGCTTCCTCTATCTAACATAAACAATCAGTAGTTACACAATTCGGAATTAACTGCTCAGAACTGTCTTGGATATTGGTAGTCGTACTGATCCCATGGGAGTCTTCCCTTTTTTAAAATGATGAAACCTCTGGAAAACTTGGATACATCTTTATAGCCGATCGTTATGTTATTTTCCCTATGTTAATTTCAAAGCCAAATTCTGCTGAAGCACGTAATTCTATATTTAAGACACTAAAAATCAGCAAGAAACAAAACCTTGAGGTCTGCACACAGCCTAAATTAGTAAAAACATGTCCTTCATGTCTTAATAATGAGCAGCAGTTAGCATAAGAAGAAATATGTCAACTAATTATTTCGGTAAAAAAACATTTAAGATATTCTCTTAACTTCCTTCAACTTTACTTTCTTTTCTTATTCTATTTCTCCTTAATCTCCCAATTAATTCGTCAAAACAAAGCAGTTGCTTTCAAGAAATATTACAACAAATATTTATCTTGATCGGTTCAAATGCATGATCAATTTATTTTCTCTATAGTTCTTCTTTTCTGTTTATTTCCACACACACACACACACACACACACACACACACACACACACACACACACACACACACACACAGAGAGAGAGCTGTATGCTTTTCTTTTAATGTCCAATATGTGAAAGCACATATTTTAAAGCATCTTGAATAAAACACCTACAACTAAAGTAATTTCGCTACTGCACTTTTGGTGTATAGCTTGACTCATATATCTAAAGAATCTCATAAGTGAAAAATCCTGTATAATGCCAGAAATATTAGAAAAGCCTTGTGCTTGCAATGATATATGATGACCGATTTGCTGACTCCACAAAGAACCCATGCAGGAATTGGCCGTGCAGGGGATATTAGAACGAAATTCCTTTGCCATAGAGAAAATCATCTATCATTGCTACACTTCTCTATCGTATAAACAAGTGCGCCTGGAATATCATTTAAATAGACTTGGAAGGGATATTTGTTTTAGAAGCGCGAACCGTAAACTAACTGAGACGAATGTGGTTTATATAATCGAGTAGCTTCTGACTGGTACTACGAGAAAGATCAGATAAGAACAACGCTTCGCATCCACATTATGTAATTCCTTAATCTTTTTCCATTATAGTTAATTGCTAACGAATTTTCAAAACCAAATATTACTGCCCTTGAAAAATTTAAATATATTCCATTGCCTGTTTTGCATTTTCAACAATCTGAAAGGCAGTTACTCTATTTGAAAATAGTTCGGTTCAAGAACGTGCACCCATTATCACACTATGGCACGTTTTAGTATACAATAATGTCCCAATAATATAACTCATCCAAGAGTAAAATAAATGAATGGAGCCTTAACAACAGAAGTGGCGCGAGACTAACTGCTCTTGCGTCTTATCGGCGTTTGTTTAATGAACAGCGCGTTCTGCCTGCAGCAAGTATGACAAATGGTTTAAACCTTGAGACGCAAGAATTGTGTATTGTTTACTCGCTCCCAGTTATTTTCGGTGTTTCTCTTAAGATGGATTTCTCAGCTAGAGCTAATCCCGTTATAACTTTGATGCAAGTTTCTTGGAGAAAGTCCCATTTTTCATGCGTTATAGTCACAGTCTGTTTTAAACAGAGTCTGATTTCCACGGTCAGGTACAACGTAATACGTCGGTGCCAAGATTAGTGCTGTTTTTACTAGAAAATCGAAATGTCATGCAGCAAACATGTAATCACGGCTCAGTTCCTTCAGGAATAAAACAAAGAGAAGAAAGAAAGAAAAATAGTTTTAAAAGTTGAAGCTACTTTTGAAATCCAATGACAAGATGTCCGCACGCTCCTATTAGATTTATATGCGCTTCATGGAGGCCATAAGGCAAGTCTTAGTTTGTCCAAGCGAAATTTTTCGGTTTAATCTTTTAAGAACGTTATATTCGTTCTCTGCGAATTTTCGTGCAACATCCTCTTATTTCTAATCCATAAGAAATACAACCAGAGGAAGTAGCTTTATTACTGAGCAAATCTTGAATATAAATGTAAGTCGGGGAAAAAAGCAACTTATTAGCTACATATAATTTACGTTGGTTGCTTGATCAAAAAATGAAAGTGGAGAGTTATTAAAGAGAGGGGGGGGTATCATTATGCCTCAGAAGAAGCTGAGCTGGAAGTCTGAGTTGATTGGTTAATCAGATGATAGAGATCATTGTTATTATTATTTGACACCTCCATTAAGTCCAAAGACTCATCGAGGGAGAGCACCTGCTCTACAGCTCAATCCACCAACTGACCACAACTACACCAACGCCATCTACCGCCGACCACCACTAGTATTTCCAAAGACAATCACAAATATCCATGCCCACGGCGGGATTCGAACCCGAAACCTTTTGGCTGGAGAGCGGATACGCTAACCACTCGGCCAGCCAGGCTGGCATTACAAATCATTCGTACAATGTCTCTAGACAGGACAAACACTGCCAAGTCAAAATATGAAGACATCGTCCTAATAGTCTGTAGCCGCCTCTCTTGATGCCACAACTGCTGCTGCATGAAGTGGCGTGGACTCTGTGACCCCTGAATAATTCAGGGAGAATTCTGTGCCACGTCATTTGGCCTATTTCTCGCAGATCTGCAAGATTAAGGATTCGATCGCTGGATCTCTCGATCCATAATCCCGAATATGGATGGTCTTAACACCACTAAATAACCATGGTCTTATTTGGCTTTATGGGATTCAAATCCAGTGACGATGGTAATAATTGGAAATTACTCTCATATTCAGCAAACCACTTGTGCACGACAATAGGCACATTATCCTGCCTTGCCATATGGGAAGGCAGTCGCTGTGAAAGGATGCAGTTCATCTGACCAACCACCATAGATAGATGCTTTGTAGCAATTCATAGTATGGTCCTAGGATATTAAGGGACCCAAGAGATTACCAGGAAAGCATTCCTCCCACAGCATAAGATGTCAGCTCCTATCTGTTTCTACCGGATCAGGACACTGGTGTGATTGCTCTTTCTAGGTTTCCGCCAAGCCTCCATGCCCAGCATAGCTGGAAACGAGCAACTTTTTTTCCGGTCTTCTATGTTCCAAGGTCTTTCAAATGCAAACTGTAGACGCAGTCGTCGATGATTAGGCTTGTGCATGGGAACCTTGAACGGATCACCTACATCAGAAGCCCATACGGAGGAGGATACGTTGGATTGTAATCTGGAAAAATAATACGATCCTCTCTACCCTGGTTAAATTTCATATTCGGCATTCCAGTTTTTCATCTATGGGCTTGCACAAGGTGGAAAACCTGCGTTCATCATGAGCACTGATGAGGCTTGGGAAACCCTGTAGTATCAGAGCCTCCGTAGCTCAGTCGGTATAGACGAAGCCCTTTGGTCGGACCTGGGTTAGATTCCCGTCCATGATGTGAAGAACCTTTATCTGATCTCTTTCGACTAAAGATGAGTTAGTCAGTCTCGTAAGGAGGTAGGGTTTTTTTTCACCCGGCAACTCGGGTTTTTCGTCCCTCAGAACAAGCAAACCGGCCCCGTGAACACACACACACACACACACACGGATATACAGTCATAAACAATAGATACTTAATCCCTGATCAGGAGGGCTCAACCCGCTCCCCCAAAGGGACGGAGGAGAAAGGGAGGAACTCCATACGAATATTATTATTGGAGTATCACGTAACTGGCTTTAGCCATTGATACCTAGTGGAATGGCTGACTGCGAACAATAGGGATGGTCATAATAGTTTGAGCGGACTGTGTCTAATGTCCGGAGTGTTGCACAAAGAGTAATGTAACTAAATAACTGTGATACATTACAGATGCATATTTCTAGGAATTGTGGCAACTGCTTGTTGCAAAGAATGCACTTTCACAAAATTAAAAAACTGCTTTTATCATATTACTTTGACAAATAGCGAATTAAGTGTCAGTAAATGCGATCCAGACAAGATGCATTAAATATGTACGTAGGCTTTCTGAACTAAACAAGAATGTGTAGCTGAAGTCGATGCCAAATAGCCACAGTAATAGCTGCAATTTCAGCTTTGCAATTATTCAGCGCGTGTTGTGACTCAGAGTTTCACTACATTCACCCACAACACAAATCAAAGTGCTAAAAACGCAGCCTTTTTCCCGGTTTTGTGCTACTTGCTTTCTTTTGAATTTTTGGTGAGGAAGTGTTTCTATGCTGTCATCCACAAAAGAAGTCTCGTTTAATTAATTCAATACGACGTTCACCACTAAGGTGGTGTGTAAATACGCTCAGTGAAGCACCGGAAATCCTCCGCTTATTTACACACAAGTTGAAAAGCAACAGTTCGGAAAGAAGTTCATATCGCTGAAGCAGTGAAATGTAATGTACTTCCATCTAACACGACGCAAGGACCTAAAAAGAACATCTTACTTTACTTTTACGAAATGTAATAAGACTAGAAGGAAGTCAAGATTTCAATTTCAATCGAGAAACGGACGTAAGAACTTAAACTGCACTTTTATAGGCAACAAATTCTTATAAACGTAACCTAAGAGGTCTAAAGAAACTGTAGTATGGCATTTTTCTTGTCCCTCCCGCTAATGTTTTTTTAATAATTTCTCTGCAATTAGAAATATAACTTGTCAACCTCAAAATATCTTACGAGTCGAATGTAATCTCAATTAGGTGGATGATTTTCTCCATTCGATGCGATGTCATTGCCTTGTATTTATTGTTTGCTTTTTCTATTTCAAGTATACATTCTCAAATTGTGTTAGCGCTTAATACATTGCATTGGTCCGTCCGTATGCAAGTTAATCCGGAACTGTAGCTTATAAGATTTCACTCATATCTGTATACTTGGCATTATCACCAAAATTTGTCAGACCATCCCAATTTTTGCTACGGTTTTCCCATTTGCAAGGACACAAATGGAAATAAACAAACCTATCAAAATTATAGACTGAAATAACTACGGTGGTGCGCGCGCGCACACACAAGAGATGTGATTGAATTTTGGTTTAAATCTACATAGTTTCATTGTCAGCGATTCGAACAAATATGAATACTTTTGAGATTCTGGACAAAGTTTAATGAAATTTAGTACAAATGATCTCTATGAAAATTGGCCGAACCGTTTCAGTTTTAATTCCATTTGATTGGTTAGTTGGTTTGCTAACTGTTTCGAATTTAATCAATTAAGGGTATGAGGCCAGTGTATTAATGCCTATAAATTGTGTAAATTGCGTGTGTTCTCTTAGCTAGTTTTCCTGTTTTGTGGGATGAAAAACCCTGAAACCTCTGTATGAAAACAGCTAATTCACCTTCAGTAGAAAAGCCATTATAAAAGTTCTTCATGTCTTCGACGGGATTTGAACCCATGTCTTTACCAACAGAGAGATACCAATTGGCAAAACAAAATTATATGTTATGAGTACGTATGTCAAAAACGCATCGCAGTGTCATATGCGCTCTACACCTTTCTGTCACGACAGTCGGATTTGTACAAAAGTATTACATCCCTCGACTAAGTTCTTTGAATAAACTTGTCGCAGACATGAAGACAGTCCTCGCGAAAACAAAAGAAATACAAATTCTTTCATATAAACAATAATAATTTATTTCTTAGTGTGCATTAGACGTATTGGTTACAATGCATTGCAACGAATTTAGCCTTTGAACCACTCGTAGGTTCAAGACTATTTGAAGACATTATTTTCTCTTTCCATTATAATTCTGTTTTTATTAAGAATTAAAATTATTTTCATCCCACATTTTACACGCTTTATATTTGGGTGGTTTTTACCAGTAAAACGTTTCGAAATTATAATAATTGCGCTATGGCTTCATGGAATTTAAATTGAAATTCGGTATTCTGAATAATTAATAAAATAGAATTTTGACTGGATCGTATCAATACCAAACTATCTTTAGATATACACGTGTTCAAAACGACTAGGTTTTTTGCTGCAATACGTGATGTCACATGTTATTACAAAACGTTTACGATTGTTGGCATTCCATTTCTTGATAAAAAAACGACAGCATACAGTTGGTGGACAGTTTTTTTCTGTCCATTTACAAAAGATACATCTCTGACTGACTCGCAGTGGAAAGATGCGCATAATTCTTTTAATTCAAAGGATTGCATTTACAATAATTAATAAAAACAACAAACAAGAATGGCAGTGGTTAACTGCGTTCTTTATCAATGCATGAATTTGGATGTTTACAAGAATTACGTAACATAAATGCGACTTTGCGTAGAATGATATCGAATGAATATCCCTTAGTTGTAGCATGTTCGCTCCCGTACACTGTCTTTTGTTTTCCTACTGACGTAGCAATGCAACAATCGTTCCAGATATTTGTACTAGCTGCAATGAACATCCTTTCTTTGTCACATAATATTTTCAGAATTTTATCTACAGCACTAACACATTGGAGTCTGCTGCACTCGATAAAATGCATCTCCCTAGTAATTTTATATTCCTAAGGTAATATTTGGATTGCACTAGGAATATAAACGCACATTCTATGGGAGGAGTTGTGCTCCCATTCGGGATAAGCGGAAACAGCTAAAATTATGATGCCAGTGTGTTAACCGCGTGTTTATCCTGGTGGAGGACCTTAACATTTCTTTGCGTCTTAGATGGAATTCGAACCAAAGGGCATAATGATACTGACTGAGCTAGAGAGCACATCGCACGTAAAAACGCATCGTTTCGCGGGGATGGGAGGATTCAAGAGATGAAAAGAGCCTTCGAATCCTTTGTTTTCCCAACAGGACCACAGATTGGCCTTGTTGACAGAATGGGATAAATATATATCTAGTCGATCATGTGCTGTAAAATCACGGTTCATTTTTCACATGCAACTTTATCAATGGCTTTTTTTATTAACTTTTGCAACGCACGATTTTCTACACATATACAACTAGGATAGTGCAACCTCCCCTTCGCATGATACTCTGAAAACACATAAAATGAAAATGTCACGCTGTGTGGAATACTGTACTAACGAATTTGCACTCACACGACTTGAGACCAACTCTCGTACTCTACGCATGCGCTATACCACAAGACACGAATGTTAATTGTGAGAGGATTTCCACCTGCAGTTTCAGTGGTGTAAACGTGACAGATCGCGCTGTAGACTTCTCCCTTTCCCTGTTTCCATTGTGAGGACGACCTTCTTTTCATTTCAGCGGTACTACGATAAGCAGATGAAGGCGTAACAACAGAAAAGTTCAACGCAAACTACGAAAATGTAGAGTGCTCGTATTATGGAATCAAAGGAGTGATGTGTATGTGGATCTAAAAATCGTAGCAACCTCGCAACGTTATAAATAATGTTTTTTTTTTTAAAAACGTTCCTCCCGCTTCTGGAATACGTTTTTTTTTCATTTCAGTCGAGTTTGCTCATCACACAGCCAAATCATGTTAATAAACAGTGATCCGTCACTTATGAACAGGTTGATTAACTCTTCTTATAGTGCAGTTCTAACATGTGGTGGATGCTAGAGAGGATTTCGCGATTACTGAAGGTAGATAAGCCCTAGAGGTCACGGACGAGTCATTACTTTAGCTCACGTCTTTCCCATGCAGAATATTTTGCTTTATTTTATACCGGTGGAGTGCCATGAATCAGATCTTAGGTAGACACGAGTCGTCAGTGTCTCAGAGGAATACCAGCCTCAGGCAGATGAGTGACATTCGCGGGAAGAAAATCCATATCTCTTGAGAAAAGAACTGATATGCACGTGGCACTCAAATTCGTTAACAGTTACATGCAAATAAATATTTATAAAATACGTTGATTTCGAATATAGATTCCTAATCTATAGCCATGTCTTCAATTTATTATAAAATATTCTTGAATCCTCCCCTCGGCTTCATTTAATTTACACTAACAACCAACCGCATTCTTCCCCTTAACACGACGACTCTTTATACAACCCCACTTTTCAATTATTCCACTGGGTCATTATTATCGACGACTCTCCGATGAGAACGGGGACGTGCATGTAGTCCGAGGTTTAGTTTCTATTAAGAATAAGAAAACCCACTAGTTAATGAGTTACTAGGGACCAGCAAAAAATCTCTTCGGTGGCCTCAATCCTACTAATTGTTTTCCTGCTCTTTGGATAAAGATGAGTAAAAGTAGGTCTCCGAAGAAGACAAACAAACAAGAGCGTTCTTTGAAAACAAGTCACGTTTCCGCTGACCACATCTTTTCCGTCACTCGGGGAGAATGAATCGTGCACAGATTATCGAATGGTCCGTGGGCTCCGTATCATCGTTGCTAAGTATCACCCGACATCCTTTTTTTTTCTCCCTTGGTTCCTACTTCGCCTCTCAGATCTTCGCAAGGAATTATTTATGACCTAAACCGGATCGTTAAGGACATCCTCGCAAAAAAGAAAATGCATTCTTAGCGCACGCACTGCGTGATCCGAGGGTTTCTAATTAAAATTGATAATACGGAGGATGAGCCGATTCCTTCTTAACTCAGGAAAGAAGTCTTAAATTTTAAGACTAAGCCTTTTGTATTATCTTATCGGCACATCTCCTTCCCGAAACAAACAACATCCGGTTCGTAATGAAATCTTGTCCACAGCGCCATCTGGCGAAACAATTCACGTGTGAGCCATTTCATAAATACCTCTGAATAAGATGTCATCTGCCACTATCAGAAGATCAAAGTTTCACGCCTTGTAGGGTTTCATATTACGGTTAGTTGCATCCCGATAGTGCTGATCAGCCTCTCGTTGGATGAGAGCCGTCAAGGAAATTCCTTGAATGACAAGTGTTTAGAAGGTGTGACCGTGCAGAAAATTGGAAATAGATGTCTCTGAATTTTCATAGAAGAAGAGGTGAGGCGTGGGTGTACGAAGGAAACTAGGGAAAACAGGGCACGGAAATATGCTCTCTTTAATGTGCCTGAAGTTGCAATAAAATAAACAAATTCACTTTACTCCTTTCCGGAAACACAGAACCAAATATTCACGATCTCATGCAAATAGTAAAAAATATTCTCTATCGGACGGATACAAATGTTAAAAAATTCCAAATTCTATTCATCTGATTCAGATACAAATGATAAAATTTAAACTGTACTAAACGGAGGATTAGCTCACATATATGCAAGTCAATGATGCTACCCCATTGTTGTTATCATAACAATGGGACGGTATGTACACTCTCCCATTGTTGTAATAAGATTCTTAACATGCCATATGAACAAAGCTGAAAAGCCAACAATGTTATTACTAATTGTCTGTTCTTAATTGTACAATTGTCGATGCATTTGCCGAATGGTTCAGAAAACGTCAGCAGTACACACTGGAGCATATAAACGAATACGTTTAATCTTTAAAAGATGCCACCTCAAACATTCTGTGAAGGTTTTTTTTAAACGCAAGTACCAAAGCTTTAAAAATTTTATTCATTATACAACTTAACGTGATGATGCGTTACTAACAGAGCACCTCCTACTACAACATAAGTTTTAGAGATGGGTTTTCCGTGCGCACGTATACAACTAACTATGTAATTGGTAATGAATTAAACATGAAGCTGTTCTGTAGAGCAGTACTACCCAAATTATACACTGCATACATACATGAGTCGAGCTAATGTTGTTCTAACGGTGTGTCGAGGCGAAAATTGAGCAAAGTTCTCTAGGATTAAGAGTCGTTTTTTTTTTCCCTTATGTGTATATAATAAAGGGGAAATGTGAGAGAGGAATACAAAAATAGCTAATAAATTATTAACTCCAAAGTCGATTAAGATGCAGCTCAGACAGTCTAGTCTACCGAAGTAGAGGTTATCGATATTAACAAAAATACTACCTCAGGTCTCACGTGGCAGTTTTACGACCTCTGCATATAAGACCCATTGTGAATGGCGCACAACGTTAGATAGGGCAAAACAGATCGTTAATACACATGCATACGACAGAGAACTATTATGCGCATGTGTACAAATACACGCGCATTTTTACTTTTATGTATAAATATATAAAATAACAAATGATAATTCATTTCATTCACAGATAACGTTCGCGTTCAAGTTTTTTTTTTTATAATAAATGAGAGAAATCATTTTATAATATTAACTAGAACTTCAATATGCGCAGAATGAGATTGCTAAGAAGCAATTACGTGGTAAAAGAACAAAAGGCGACAGACGATTTGGCAGGTGAACTGTTTAATACATCAACAGCGATCTCACCTGCTTTTGACAACGTAATTTATTTGTAATAGCACATCATTATCTCAGTGAAAGCTTTCTCCAGCAAAGCCAGCAACGTAATATTCGATTAATAATGAACAAAACTGGCATAAATCAGGACAAAAATAGAGCGGAGCTTATTCCTCTTATAAACAGGCTCCATAATTCTAAAACATACGACATTTCTATTCAACAGTTTACGCTGAAGTCTGCGACGCTACTAAACCGCCTGTCATATCCACCTTAAACAAAGCGTTTTATATAAGCTGGGGGGGGAGCAATTTTGATTCTTCCAGGGCACAATAACGTAATGCAGCAAGCAACAATGGTGATTTTTTGCAGTGAATACGTATATTTAAGGAAATTTTTGTAGTGACATGTATAAAAACAAAGTAATTTTCTCGCAAATCTTCATCTCCGCTTCAACTCTGACACGTAATTCGCAATGACCATGCCAAGTTCATGAATTGGCCACTAACTTCCTGTAAATGTACTCGTAACATTTTTTGCTAAGCTTTTTTTATTATAAATTATTTTTATTATAAATTAACTGTTGGCAAGTAACGAATCTGGAGTGAGCGATAAGAATTTGCTAAAAACGATTGCGTGAACAGTTTTTGTAAAAAAATTGGACCATTAACGTGAAGATTTTACGAAAACATGAGTGGATTAAAAATAAGACTGAAGAGCACTAGCAACCAGGAGAGTAAAACAAACCTTGAAATATATTGGTATTGTATTTAATTTTTAAAAATCTGAACAAATGCATATAATGAAAAATAGTTCTAGTTTTATACTAGATCCTCTTTGTTAATACAAAACAAGTTCATCGCAAAAAGAAGTTAATTTTAAAAAAATTGGAATGTTATTTCCAATTTTTTTAAAACTTAACAATTTAACAATAAAATTTGTTAAAATTGTTAAAATTTAACATTTATTTCATGGGGAAATTGTGCAAGGAAGCCGTATTGTTGGAGAACTACTTTCACACATAATATGTATTATTGGTTAGCACTACGCAAATGCGTTAACGATAGGTAAATTTTTCATGCTCTCATTAGTCACGGAGTTAATAAGTTTTAAGCCGCACTTAGTTATCTAATGATGCGCTTAGTCTATCAGATTTTCCACACACATTGACTAAAATAGGTTTCATTAAGCTATTTCTGTAACTTTCCGTGCTGTAACCATTACTGGCTCGAGATGAGAAAAGCCATAAGTTGAGGCGTATTCAAAATTTTACTGTGTCGCAATAAATATTCACATTTGACTAAAATGCATTGTGGCATTCAACAGCAATGAGAACATGCAAATATGAGAATGCAAACAGGAACTAATTAGAATATGCCAGCCAGTAAATATTCTGGAGTTTGCTCGCTGAATAGTATAAACATTCACACAATCTCTGAAATACAGGGTGGCCCATAAGTCATGGAAAATGCTATAGAAACGGAACGGCTCGTCTTTGTGAAGTCGAAAATAGAAGGTGTTTACGTGATGTGGTTTTTCATAACTAATAAAAAAATCTGGCAATGTTAAAAACTTATGCAGCTGCTTCACAAAGACGGACCCTTCCTACGGCATTTTCCATGCCTTATGGGCCAACCTGAATAAAACGAAAAATTACTAAAATGAATGAGATGGCGCAGTTTGTATCGTGTTTGGCTGGTACCATTAGTATTCGACTTCTACCTCTCTAGAGGCAATAAAGTTGTTTGAGATTGTTCAAAGAGTAATTTTTATTGTATAATTTTGTACATTTCTCATGAAGAAATGTACAAAAATAAATCTACAGGAAAGTGGCCGGAGCAGAAAGCCGACAAAGTAAAATTCTGAAAAAACTTTTTTGTAGTTTTGCTAAATTTGTACTGCACGTTTTTCAAATAGAAAAAAAGACATCATTTTATTTACCCATGTACGAAACTTCTTTTTTAAAATAGAAGTTCACAAAAGGAGAGGCAAAAATTGTTCTCTGTCCCCACTCAGTTTTCAGATCCCTTATCCGATTCTCAGGCGTTTCCTTTGGAGAGTAGATGACCAGTTTCCAATACGTCTGCTCTTATCACAATGGACAGATTTCTATCTTTCATTTCTCTAGCGGTGCAGCATACAATCTGACGCTCTTCTTTCTCCTAACCATTTCCTCCTGTACATCATCTTTCATTGACGCACAAGAGGAAATGGGTTGCTGGTGAAAACTCTATTCATTATTATTCGGTAAAACCCTGCAGATCAAACAAAACTTCAAGAATATGTTTAACCAGTGCTTTGAAAGCTGATCTCCATCAGCTACCTCAATTTTTCGAAGCGAACCTTCAGAGTATATCTCCATCCCCAAAGAGATGCCTGTACTGAGCAACTCTTGACTGTATTCAATTTCCAAATCTGCTATACCTTAGATTATCGTTCATGGATTCGAGTTGATCACATAAAGCATCTCGATGTTCATCATTGATCACATATTTTCACTTCGTATACAAAATATCAAAAGAAATACGTTTTAAGAAAAGCATGAAAATCGGAAAGGAAGGAAGAAAGAACAATAAAAGAAAGAAATTAAAAAATGAATGCGATAAAAATTTAAATGAGGAGAACCGGAGAGAAAAACGGAAATGATGGAACAAAAGAATTCGGAAGAGGTCTAGAAGAAACCAATGGCTAAGAAACAAAATAAATATGAGGAAAGAAAAAACACAGAACAGCTAAAAACTAGCAGAGAAAGAAGCTTTCTGAAGCGCATTTGATATTTTTTATCGCGTGCGGTGGAGCAAAATCTTTTAATCTAAACAGAGAAAACACACTCGGACGTCTTTTAATTTACTAGCCATCCAGGAGGGTGCATTATAAGGAGTTGGAAGACATTTCAAGTGCAGTGTTTTTTTCCATTAATTGCACCACGAAGTCCTTATCGGTTGTCATTACAAATTTTTCGTACTTGAGACAATTAATTACGCTCGCCGAATGTGCTTCAGAGAGTATCAGACAATTCTCTGCAGTCTGTTCCGCACTCCTGGACATCAGTATAGAAGCCTGTAATTAAGGCTCATACATATTTAAGAGATCCTCACATCACTGTCAGTATTGTAACTGGGATTGGAAGAGTTTATTAAATTATTTGTCTGTTTTTGTTGAATATTTCGAATGACTCCTATTGCGCAGACATCGATATTCCCAGAGATGAAAGTGCCAGAACTTTCTACATTAAATATTCACTAGAATGGTGGAGAGATGTCGTTTTCTACACACATTGCAACGCGTTAATCGTTGGTTATTTAGGAGTAAAAACCATAATGTAATTCGAATCTGAGTGAGCTTCCCTAACCAAATACTGAAGAAAATTTCCTCCTCCTCCTGGTGTGAATGATTGAAAGTTAATTTTATTACAAGCTCCAAGATGAATGGTTTGTATTGTCTGGTGGCTCCCATATTGAGCTCCGTAACAAAGCAGATAATGGAAGAAAGATTGCCGCATCCTTGTTGGTATATATCCGTCAGCTACCAAGTAAGATTCATTAAGAGGACAGCGGCACACACAGAGACGGCAGGATACAAGACAACCACGTGACAAATTAGATACGCTGGGAGGATTTATCACGTTCACAATAGAAGTGATTTGAATATCAGTAACAGTCATAAATCGTTAGTTGCTCATTCAAAATGGTTCTACCTTCCAACTCGTGACTTATACCGTTCTACTTGTCCTACGTTATAATTAATGGGTCATGAAATATTCATGACTTCAGCTTCCGTCTATGAACACGGCTTTCACGAAGATTAGACAAAGCTTCGAATGAAAACAGGGCGTTGTGGTAGCTTATTAGTGTTAAGCACTGATTCTCCGAGTGATACTTTATTTAGGCTCCGACTCTAAATACGTGTGGGAATGTCAAATGAAAACATCACGCTCAAAATGCACGCTGATCAAAGACTAGACTCTTGTTAGATGCCACCAGAACCTTCAATGTTTTCAAAACCGCAGGGCGAAAGTGAATTTACTCAGATTCACATGCCTTTGTTCAAATACTCGGAGAAATACGGAAGTGCCTGTGAAAAAGTTCAACCAAAACGAAAAGCAATTTTAAACTCAATGGGAATTGCTGGAATTATGACGTAGAAAGATTTACCTGTTATTACGCGGGAATAAAATTCAAAGTTTCTGAAAAAGAAAAAAAAAAACCGGAGATTCCGTTTTTTTTCTCTGTTTGAGTTGAAAACTCTTTAATAAAGAATGCTCGCGTCTTAAAGTCGATTCGTACTGAGGTTTTTCCAACCTAAGAGCGCGTTGTCTTCCAATGGCAATACCAGAAAATTAAAATAATATTCTAGTTGCTCCCTTCCCCTCCAATGGATTTCTCGGTTTGTCAATTTCTCGTCCTACTCCCCATTTCAAACAACGCAACAGTTTTGCATATTTATGCAATCGAGCACGAAGTCTCAGTTTTTGATTATTGCTTTTCAATTACATTTCTTTCAAAAACTAAACTGTTGTTTTTCATTTGTTCTCCTTTGATTCTGCTTCGTTTTCATTAATTTCGTGCACACTCGGTTATTACTCCCATACGCCTCGCTACCCTATCATATTTGAGAGATAGTAATGGGGCAATTTGAAATCTCAGGTTCCGCACACAATTAAGGTACCAACATCCCGACGGCTGAATATACGTTTTCTTCTTGCACAAAATGTTCAGTTAAGCGAAGGAGAGATCGCATCATGCATCTCCGTTAGACTAATGAACACCACCTTTACTGGCCACCTCAGGCAATAAAATGCGTTCCTCTGGGCTAATAACGATCCTCACTTATAATTAAGTGGCCCATTAAACATTTATGTAAGCCAAGAGCATTCCCTTCAAGGAAAAAAAAAGGTAGAAAGTGACTCTAATTACACGTCACAGATGTATGCTGTACATTTAAGTGTCAACCGGTGAGATGTTTAATACTCGGAAGTTTTTTTTTTTTTTTTTTCGGAACTGGTAACTATTATAACGAATAAGACTAAGAAAATTGACTAAATAGATCCAGTGCTTTACATAGCTTCTCTGCATAATAATGTTGCTGTGCAGAGAAGCCACTTTCCCCCACTGTTTCCTATATTTTTCACCATGAAAAATATACGAAACAGTTGGGGACCGAATTCAAAAGGACCGATCCTTATTAGAACACACGATGATTTTAAACACCTGTTAGTTCAACTTGCCGCATCCAAGTAGAGGCGTCAATTAATGCCACATTAACTAACGTGCGGGGATGGACGCCGTGAGTGTGGGGGATGCATATCAGCATGGAACACGTGGATTAGAAGTTAAGCTGTCCAATGCGCAGATGTGCGGAAGATATTCGGAACGTTGCATTTTCTGATGACTTTGTAGGCTACTTTCTCATAAGCAACGCAGATAAGCCAATTAACACGATACCTTCCTCACACCAGAACGTCTTCATTGTTCCGGTAAATCTCCGCCTGTACACAAACCAGAGTTATTAATAGCACAAATTAGATGACCTTTTATCACCATCAGTAACATTATCCTCGCCTCTTCAGGTCCGCATTATAAATCATAACCTTTGCAAACAGCATTAGTTTGTGCTAATTACGTGAAAACTTAGCTACTCTGTAATAAATCTTTCAAATCCAAGCATTCTGAATATTAAAGGCTGTCCGTTAAATTATTTAATTAAGTCAGAATTAGCCAATTACACACATTCGTCTTGATGATATTTCATATTTTCCCTATATCCGAATAAAGCAGTGTATATCTATGTATATATACATATATATATATACACACGTTGCTCCAAAAGTTATAGATAATCGCATATTCTAAATCCTGATTTACTTTTGGCCGCGATTAAATGAAGACCAACCTAGTTCAAATCAGGAGAAACTGCTCCACACCACAGACACTCCCCGTTCACTGGTTCTACTTGATATCAAGTAAAATTAACTAATAAAAATGTTGGATGAAACCAAAACTGAACTAAATAGATAATAAACGTATCCGATACTGGAATACGTTGGATGTCTATGTGGTTCAGTTTTGGTCCATTTTGCTGTCGGTTTAAAGACGCGCAAGTACATAATGAGAATTATTCTGACCATCCCGTTTAGTCGTACGAAATTTATTATGGAACGGTGTCTCCTAACCTTACTGAAATGTACGTATTGTCAATCCGTACAAAACATTGTTGACCCATTCCGATATCTGTTTCAATTGGACCATTTTCAGGGACACAACGAGGCAAAATGTGTCGAAAAATACACATATTGAAACAAATATTGGAATGGGTCGGCAAATATTTTAAGGACTGCAAATACTAAATTTCAGTAAAATTGAGGAAGCCAGAGTTTCAGAATAACTTTCGTGTGATTGGATGAATGATTCAAATTAAGTGGATATTGAATCCAACATTATTTCTTAGCCGAATAAGAAACTCAAAGATAGAAAATATAATCTTAGAGTTTCATGCCGAATATAGAAAACTATAAAAGTTCGGCGAGTCCAAGAGTAAGCCAACAGGTGGTACATGCTAATTGGCTCTTTATCTCAGTAATAAGGACAGAATGATTCTTATTAGGTACATGCGCATCTAAAAACAAACCCCACTCTAAGTTCAAATATTGTTAAATTAATAGTTGCACTATACAAGAATACAATTAAAACTGACTTCGATTATAGTCTTCAATGAATTCCTTATTTATTTCTAAAATTTGTTACAGCCATCTGGTGAATCAAAACGGAAGTGACTCTTAAGCCGAGTACTGTA
Organism: Typopeltis vanoorti; assembly: GCF_054136105.1. Classification (NCBI taxonomy): domain Eukaryota; kingdom Metazoa; phylum Arthropoda; class Arachnida; order Uropygi; family Thelyphonidae; genus Typopeltis; species Typopeltis vanoorti. The sequence continues at coordinate 77,191,332 of NC_143558.1, read as the reverse complement.
GCGAGTCATTGCAGTACTTGGTAGTTCAGCACCTGTTGATCAACTCTAACTCACTTTTTAATTTGAATATTATTGATGTACTTCTTTTATTCGACAGAAACGGTTATTATGCCGCAATGTTCCACTTCTTTTTATTCCAACTATGATGAACTCGGAAGTTCATCATAGTTGGAATAAAATTAAGGGGAAGTTACAGGAAGATTCCTTTCTCCGCCTTTATAGATTGAATCGTACAATAGTTTTCAACGAAGCTTCAAATGTTTAAAAACGCTTGAATAAAACGCTTTTAAAAAATAGCGAAAAGATTTTAACAGGGTTAAAATCTTTTCGCTATTTAACCCCCTCTTCCACTAAAGTGGAAGGGGGGGGTAAAATAGAGAAAAGGAAAATTTCTGCAGACACAGATTGCATCACGGCAATTCATTCCCTCACTGTTTTACCTACTTCATTTAAAAGTAAGTAATATCTCAAAAACGTTGTGTAAGAAGCAGGGCACTGGACAGCAAACCAAACGTACTATTTTGCATTTTAGAGATGCACACGAGAGAAATGAAGAACCTTGACCACCAACCTTCGAATCGGGCACGGCACCTAAATGTAAAAAAAAAAAAAAAAAAATGCCAACTGGATCTGGAAGTAAAAAAAAATTGGTTGCAATTCAGAAGTATTCTTCACTTGACTTGAATTTCGTTTTGAAGCTGTTGAGAATGTAAATGCCCCTGTGGAATTTGAGCAATACCATAACAGCCGCAAAAACAATATTACTAATTATTTATAAATATTATCAGTGAAGTAAATGCTCCTAAATTACAGCCAACTTCGTGCTTTTTCAATGCCTGGCTCATTTTTACACGACATGAAAATTTACAATTCGGATTTTCCAAAGAACACATTAAAAAAGAAAAATGCAACCGATATATCTTTAAAATGAAAAATAACGCACTCTCTTGAAAAGAAAATCAAATGCATGCAACAGCATACACCCACCAATATATTTCACTTGTTCGATAATAGGAATAACACTGACATTTGGTTGTTTAGCTTTGTTTCACTGAATTTGCCACGAGGATTTTAATTATGTATCATGTAATCAGTAATGTTATAAAATGAATCTAAGAGGAAATCGGATCTTAATTGCAAAAAAAAACAAAATACCTTAAAATAATATTTAATTTAATATCAGTTATTAAATACCATTACTGTGCACCGATAATTCATAACAACACACCAGGATATGGTCAACCAAACTCTTTACTGCTTCAATTTTGTCAAATAAAATGGTTTTTGTATTCGCAGATCGAGAAAATGTATCGGAAGCTCAATCACGCAAATTCTATTCACTGTGAATAACGTCTCTGTGAATAACATTAGGGAGAAAAGTTATAAGTTCATATTAACGAATTTGTATTAACCCTGAGAACAAGAAATGATATTCAATCAACAGCATATGTTTGTTTAATAAATTCAGTTCTGAAATGTTATGCATCTCAGTATGACTCTGACGGGCAACTTAAGTCTTATGGGTAAACCTAACTATTGAAGTATAAGATGTTATATAACAAACACAAAAATCACGTATAAAGAAGCATAGAAGGTTCAATTTAAGAATCTTCTAAAAAAAAGAAACCGTCTATAATTATTCAAAGAATTTTCTAAAGCCTACTCCGTCAAGTATTCGTTTTGTTCAAAGCTGAACAAAAACTTATACTCAAATGATTTATAGATGAAGAACAAAATCTTGATTGAAATCTCTATTCCTCAAAGTGATGAGCAAGGACACATTGGTGCGCATGTGCAGCTGTAATATTAGTAGTGTGGCAACACATGCATCCTACTGGTATTACAGCTGCACATGCGTACTAATGTGTCCTTGCTCATCACTTCGAGGAATAGAGAAAAATGTCAAATTTTAGTCATTTGTTAATGTTTTAATTAAAACAAAAGTAAAAACTCCATTTGAACTAAGAAATAAAGCTTTTTATTAGAAATAACATTAACCAGTTTTTATTAAAGGCACTGCATCCTTTCGGAAGAATTGCTTCAATATTCTCTGCGACTAAAATGCTTATTTCAATTTGGTAAACTAAAACCACTGAGTGCAATCTCTTCCGAACAAATTACATGTTAGCCGTTTTTTCCCCCTCAAAGATTAATGCTTTTCTAATAATTTTTGTCTCCAATTTTATTCACGTGCATTGCATTCAAACTGCTTTTAAGAAAAAGCAAGGATTCTCCGTAAAAAAATAAACCATAATTAATATGCACTCATTTTTATTGTTAGAAAAATCAGTTTATCAGAAAGAAATTAAAACAGAAGCTTGCTGGATAACTAAATACGCCACACAAAAAAACGACTTTTATCTGCAACTGTTGTCTTTAAAAATCGTACCGCATCTCACTACAAGATCAATACGTTCTTGGCCGAAGACCAAGAACTCTTGATGCAATCCGGAGTCTCTACGACGCCAAGTTCTTTTTCTTTTTAGAAACAAATACCGTTCCGTTATTAATTCTCCCACTTAGCGAAACAAGTCTCTGTAAAACTTGTAGTATTCTTTACATTATTGGAAGCATTATAATTAGGCACACATTTCTTTAAGAAAACTATAGTTGCATTTCTGTGATTAATAATCAAATACTTATCTTAAGAACACAGTTTTTGATATGCTACTTTTGAATAATCAAGAAACACGACATTGAGATGACCTCGAATGGTACGGGGACAGAACTGACAGAGGAACTAAATGGCTCTAAGTACGGAATAATTTCTAAGAATGAGAGTTCTCATTGCTTTCCATGGCGTTCAATTTATAATCAGTGCTGAAAATATCAGATAAATAGCCAGCGCCATTTACTGAAATATACCAGCGACAGGCAGAAGCTATAAACAGACAGCCGATATTCTCTGGAAGAGAATAACTACGTTCAAAGTTATATGATAATGAGCAAAATAAACAAGACTTACCATACTGGTAAGTTTAAGAAGGATAACTCACCTTCAGTTGAAAAGTTCTTATAAAGGTTCATAGTGTCCTAGAAGAGATTCAAACTTAGATTTTTTCAGCCATTAAATGTTTCCAGATATTAAATAATAATCGAAGGTTTTTAGATAGCAAGCAGCTCATCCAGAAGATGCAGATAATGTACAGGCAAAATATTCGCAGTTAAACAACTCGCAAACAAATCAACAGAATATAACACTTCGATTGTTGTGTTTTATAGATTTGTATAAAACGCTCAATAATATAATATTCCATGATTTTTAAAGATATAACGGTGTAAATAAAAATAAAAGTGCAGTGAAGCTTATCGAAGATATATAGATAATAAATGTGCAATAAAGGACTGAAATGAATGCGACCGAAATTAAGATTAGGACGATCCATTAAGTCCAATAGTGTTCAAAACTTTAACGGATAAAATAATAGCAGAACCAAAAGATAAAAAAATAAACAAAATAAAAATGGATAGTATAAGGAATGTGATCTGCTATGCAGATTAAAAAAGTAACGGCACCAGATACAAATGACAGTTTACAAAGAGAAGCATTTCATTTCCAACAGATCTGCTAAAATAAAATCTGGAAATATCAACAAAAAATCTAAAATTAATGAACACCAATTAAATATAAACTAGAAATAAGCAGGAAACCAATACAAATAACAGCACAATTGATGAATTTTAAATGTTTCGGAATCCAAATAACCGAAAATGAAGTAAAAGGGCAGTCGACGAACACAAACAAGATTTCTGAGAAAAATAAAACTTTAAGTATTCTATCTAAGACATTTATATATAATAAGACCAGATTTAACAAAGTTAAAACACCTATAGAAATGAGAACTCTTAGGAAAATTGAGGAAAAACAAAATATACAAAAAGTGTCTTACGACCAAATAGAGAAAAAGGAATCGCAAAATCACATTAACTAACAGAGTTCAAAAATAGAATTAGAAGAAAAGAAGAACGAACCAGTATTGTCTATTGATACTGGCTAACTCACCTTCAGCTGAAACGCCTTGATAAAGGTTCTTTGCATCCAGCTAGGATTCAAACTCGGATCTTTCCGAACAAAAGGCACTGTCGATACAAACTGAACTACAGATGCTCCTAAAAATGAAACCGAAGTTCTAAAAATAAACTGGAAGACTATGAGATCCAAACCTTAAGACTGAAGAAGTAGAAATCTTTCTATCAAAATTATATCGTCGTTAAAGAATGAAGGACTGGTAAGGTATCTCGAAAAGCCAGGACAGAATATCCATGTACATGGATGTCTCGAATACACCAGAATTGTGTGAAAAACAGAAAACATCAAGTTGATGCTGTGCATGTAGACACGAACAGTTCAGCAACGCGAGAAGTAAACGAAGAATCCTGAGAATATTAAAATCTGCTAGTTATGCTGCAAGTGCTGAAATGACCGCATGATGTAGCAAGATGCTAAAGTGTGAGCACGCTATTCATCGATAGGACACTGTCCGGAACAGACATAACAGTTGGGCACCGCTGAGATTACAAAAACAATACAGTGGATGTACAGAGAAAGAAGCATCTAACAAAGATGGACGAAGAAACATTAGAGTGAAAAAAGATCGAGGAAGGACAAGCGGGCCAATCGTGCTTAATCACAACAATGCAATGTGATCGTGACGCTATGGTATGGTATACATTCTTGGGGAATCCCAATACTCCACAATGCCAGCTGAGCAATGAATTGTGAAGTCTAAATGTCCTGACCAAAAATGCATATAGGTCTTGTCAAAGGTCACGTGTCGTCCAGGAATGGTTACAGGAACATGAAAGCAAATTAGTGAAGTGTCCCTCGGTATCAATATCTTTCGTATGTGGCTCGTAAGAAGAATCACCACCTCCACGCGTGACAAAACCGCAGAAATTCATGTCCACCCGGAGTAAAATGTCTGTGGAGTGTTTCAAGAAGCTAGTAATGTTGACGTTCCATCACAATGAGGCTGTTATGAAAGCTCACGGTGTTTCAACTCCCTAATAAACTGACCACTCGGTGCACATTATACCCACAATGTATTTTCGTAAGTTTGGCGGCAGAACTGGAACCATTCATTTTTCGTTGATTCAGTTTCAGCGCGTTCTGTGGCATAAAAAATTAAACCACTCACGTGGTACAAAGGAATTTCCTCAGTTAATATTTTTAGCGATCAGCAATAAAATGATTAAATAAGAAACTCGACTGTTAAAACAACTTAAAATGCGATTTGTGGTGTATGTTCGCTACCAGGATTCTCACCGCAACTTTGACCCCTTTCTATAGCAAACACTGATGCATAACGAAGAACCTTCTCCTGCAGTACAATGCGCAGTGTCATAGAGGCTTACCCATAACGGCTGATTAGAAACATCCCCAGCTTACTCAGAGATTATCGAGGTCTCCCGAAAGAGCGGACCTGCACGTTCAGAGGATCCGAAACCGTGAGACTACGGACTCCGGAGCACATCTGAATGATTATGTTTACAGAAGCAATGCGAATACATTCGCTAACGTAAAAGCGAGCATAATACAGCACATGGCTAACGTTATTATATACTAAACACCAGCACACACTACGTAATACTGAAGTTTTAGCTTGTGTTGGGATTATGATGAGGATATCATTAAGTGCATATATACACCTAGTCTTATCTAAAGGAGGTGGTGGAGGAGTAGATTAATTACAAAAATGTACTGCAACAAAACATAATAAAGTAACAAGAACAATACAATAAGTAATCATTTCGTTGATTTCTAAGCCAAGAAAATTTCAAGTAATGTTATCATATTTTTATTGTGCAACCTCGCGATGTTTTCCGTTCAAATATAAAGTTCAGCTCATGTGGTCTGAGCTGAACTGCGTACAACTGCTGTATTTGAATTACCAACTTATCCAAGAAATACTATGTGGATAAACTTCATTTAGATGCTACATCACTGCAGGCAGTTCATATCAGTTCCGATGTTGCTAAAATATACAATCAACTTAGTGATAATCTCATTCTTTAATGCAACTGATGCCGATGGTTTTCCATTGCCGGAGACGATTAACTTTGTAAAAAGCGCTATCCATTTAGTAAAATTCTAACGTAAACTCTCTGGAGAAGAGCAATAACCGATGGGAATCAAGTATTCTATAAGTTCCCTGTATTTCACGTAATTTATTTGTAAATGGTGTAAAAGCAGCACATTCAATATTTTTTAAAACTCATTCAGTGGCGTGCATCATTCTAGATTTTCTCACTTTTGAAGTAATGAGTTGTTCTGTTCATGTAACTTAGAGGTTATTTGGAGGTATTTATATCGAAATAATTAGGGCCTCACGCGTATATCATGGGTATCAACTGTGTTCAGCAGCTAGTTTGGTTACGTTGGGAAAAGAAAAATATATACAGGACCGGCTACTTCACCATCAGCTGTAAAACGCTCATAAATGTTCATTACATCCACACACGATTCTTCAAATAATGGATGTCAACGTAGCCAGTTTAGGAATTAAACGAGCCACATTCTTTTTGCTATTCCTGTGTATGTCTGCACTATAAAAATATTAAGCTCATGGGTGAAAAAGAGAACATTCAAAGATGCGCACTCGCACGCGGGTTACAAATTTATTAAATCCACCGCAGCATCATTATAGAAACTGCAGTAAGATATGAACGACAGTCAATCAAATATTCTCTCTATTATAATAACACTACAAGACAGATTTTTGCATTTTACTGCACTTCCAAGAATGGTAAGAAAAACTGAAAAAAATTTGAAAAGACAATACGTGAATGGGAAGAAATACACACAATGAAACACTGAAGTCATTTTTTAAATCGAAACCTTTAATTTCATCAATATAAATATTCAAAGATTGAAATCAATGTTTTCAAAAGCCAAACAAATTATGTTGGTTCTTAATTCAACTCCAATTTCGAAGTGTGGTTGCTAGCGTTTCGATCCAAGTATAACGGAAACCAATAAGCTCCTATGGATGGCAGTCGAAAGAACAAAGCAATTCGTGTATGGCCTATTATTATTATTTATTATATGACACCTTCAGGGAGTCCAAAGACTCATCGAGGGAGGACACCTCTTTACAACTCTGTCTCCACCACTCAAATCCACCAACTACAACGAACCACAATTGCATTAATTAACGCCATCTGCCGCCCAGCACCACCACTAGTATTTTCATAGACAATCACAAACATCCATGCCTACGGTGAGATTCGAACCCACAGCCTTTTGGCTGGACAGCGGATGCGGTAACCACTCGGCCAACAATTTCAACAATTATTAAAAAATTGTTGAAAAATTGTTTTAAAAATGAAAAAAAAGGTTCAATTCCAGGTTCAATTCTTGTTAATGACGTGAGGAATTCCATTTCTTATAAAATTTATAAGGAAATGAAATATAAGGACTTTTTCCACAGAGGGTAACGGAATTGTTTGTATTGAATTGGATGTTTCATTCCTAATTATTTTTCTCAAGACCAAAAACATTTTCTGGCATGCACAGCTTAGAAAGTTCAATATCTTCTGGGCGTGCAAGTGGCCAGGGTGCAGAAACTAGTTATGTCTGGTATGGCTCCTCACTCCAGAAAGAATCTGGAATATGGAGCTAAAATATCGAGAATCTGAAAATTTTAGAATTTCTGGACAGCGAACCTGGAACTGGGGGGGAGGGGGAGGGACTGACCGACCCCATCATCATCATGCCTATCAAGGAGTTATGCCTAAAGTGGCCTGTTCCGGACTTAGAAGTCATCGTTGAATCTCTTAAGAGGACACTGGTTTTCTTTTTTCCTAATGGTTTGCAATTCAAGGGTTGTTTTGGTTATCTTTCTGTTTTCATTTTCTCTCTGACCTACATTTACAGATTAATACCGCTTCTAGAAATAATCAGCTAATTTAGGGAACACGGGTAACATTATCAAATGTATACGTGAGTGGCGATGCTCTAGTAAACTCTGGCATTTTGTATCACTTCCCGGTACGATTAAGGGAGTAATAATCCAAAAATGTCCGAAATCGAATATATTAGCGCGATGGACTGTTTCGCATGTCTGAAAAATATAAAAAAATATTAAAAGTGAAGTCACTAAAGTTTGTGGCGCCTTTACTACCACCAACAGCCGATTTTTTTTTTTTACAGCAATCGATTCTTGTTTAACAAGTGAAAGAAGACTGTCGTCGTCTTCGTAGCTCTCCTCCGCCCCCCCCCCCCAAAAAAAAAGACACGAAGGTTTAACAACAAGGATTCACATTAGGTATTTGGATCTCATTCCTATGCCAATTTTACTTCATAGACAAGAAAAGAGTCTTTGGTGGTTTAAAGTTTGAAAACGGATATCTGTGAAACGTGAAGAATATCCTGCTCGTGAAAATAAAGTATTAGGTTTGTAAATAAAATTCACTACAATGGAACTGTATTTCAATGTCCCTCCTCTGAACAGGAAATGTGGACATGTTTTCAAGAAAAACACCCTGACTTTCGCAAGAAACCTTATTCGCCCTTAATATTTATGTGTAAACCTGCCAAGTTTCAAAGCATGTTTATGAGATTTCCCCGGAAACTATTCCCATGTTGAAATAATTTAAAGGCAGAAGCGCGAGGATAGTATAGCTTAAAATACGACACCGTAGAAGAACAAGGAGAAGATCATTGTTTATGAGACTCCGGAAGAAAGCAGAAAATAGAACTGAAGAGGTAAAGTTCGCCAGCTTCCTTGTAATAAAATACAAACAGTTAAAAACTGCGCGAAAAGAATGACACTTTTCGCTGTAACAGGCGACTTTATCTAACAGTACTGAATTTGAATTACCAAGTAGAGACATGACGTCATAATCAACCATGATAATAATTACACGCGAGCCATTTCACGTGCAGCATAGAGCATTCATTTTTTCCGTTTTATAATTGAGAGAGAGGTAGCAGAGAAAATTACAGAAATTAAAGCACAATCCAATAATTAAGTCTTATGCAAATAAGTTAATTACTTTACGTTTGTTATCTTAAGCAAACGCATTTTTCTTCAAGTTCACAGTCTAAAGGAAGCGGAGATCGCGACTGTTCCTACAGTCTAATAACGTAAACTTCAAGAGCGCGAGCTGAATAGCGAATCAAAAACAAACCCGTGGCACGTGAAGCGTTTCTATTTGTTACCTCGAAGAGTACCTCGCGTTAACTTTCTCATCAAGTGGTCACATTTAATTCAACGTGCAGTTTGGAAATCGTCTGCCTGTAACAAACTAAATTATTTACGGTCATGTCTCGAGGTCTTTTTTTTTTTTTTTTTTTTTTTAGTAAGAACTTTCCTCCGAATGCGTAGAGTAAACGCGATGGTGAATGTCCCTGATTGCTTGGTTTGTTTTGAATTGGAAGCATTCATCAGACTTGCTAATTTAATTGTTCGTTTCTGGAATTTTAAGCAGACTTTGTCAGCCAGTCTCCGATGAAAGAGGAATGTTCCTTTATTTGTTTATCTCCACTACCGTTTCCTGCACCAGTTTCCTTGCGAGATGACAAGATGTACTTCGTAGGGGTCCAATTTGTTCATCTTGGTTTTCATCATTAAAAAAATATAAAAAAAGCGCGTATCTAATAATTCTCTTTCTGCAAACTCCTTACTCTATAATTAGTCATTCGGTGGACTTCCTAACTGTCTACATCCCAAATGCATCCATTTCCACCAAAATTTATTCTGTAATTCATTCTCTGATTTGCGAGTCGCTTTTATTTTATTTATTTTTATTTTTTAATTTCCGTTCCTTAATTTAAGCTTTCTGATTCAACTATTTTTTGTTCATTTCATTTCCTAACTCTCACTTTTTTATTATATGCAAATGCATTTAAATCCAAGCGATTCTCTGATTTTAACTGTATAAATATCGCAGTCAGTGTTCAATAATTTGGGCTGAAGCATACATTACAAACAATGGTATTCGTCGCAATGCCGTACAATTAGTGTTATTGCAAAAACTAAAAAATGATCACAATACAATTGCCAATTGTACGCCCACAGTTCATAGAACCGGGGCTGGCAATGTGCCAAGAAGAATCAATTCATGTTTAGTGGAGAAATAAATAAAGAATGCACGAATTGGTCACCAACACGTGCTTTATACGTAAAATTTTCCAACTGTTATACAAGCAAAATAGTTACCACTTTAAAAACTACAATGTTCATAAAAGAAAAGTTAATTTTCCGACCTGTAATAATAAACAAACTCATCCCACAAGACGAACTGATTACCCTATTATCGGAATGGATTCGCTTTCTGCCATGCGCAGAAGTGTTAAAAGGTCTCACATCTGTGGGCGTACAGTAAGTATATAAAAGCTCAGGAAACTACTATATACGACACTGTACTGTAGTGACAAATCTACAAATTATGCTGTTACAACCTGATGAAATTATCTCCTATTACTTTAAACTAATACTCGATTGCTCAAGGCGAGCGATCGTCTCTCACTAGATGATGAAATTCACCTCCCACCTAAACAAAATTACAAACATCCATGCCCATGCGGGGTTAGAATCCTCAGCCTGTTGGTTAGAGAGTAATTGCAATAACCGCTCTGACAACTGTGCGCGCGCGTGTGTCATTCGCTTTGGTTTTAACTGAAAAATCGTAATATTCTGTATTAGATCAACTAAAGAAACAATGACGAACTGCGACATCATATGAACAGGGTAAAGACAATAGAGAGGAGACAGATAGATAGCAGCACCTATTCGTCAATGATATATCTGACACGGTATTGAAATTCGAAAGTTTCGTGTTGATAAATCGACACCAGTAACCTCGATTTACGACAGTGCAGTGGATAATAACCTCTTTGCAAACTAATGGTCGAAATTAGGTGCTCCTTTGAATGCCCAGTTTAATAAATCATAGCAGGAGAGAGAGTACGATAGGTGGAAGTAGTTTATCAGGAAAAAATTACACCATGTGCTGTTTAAACAGAATATTTTTGCACATCCAAGTTCACAACTCAAAATACAGCAAACCCCTACTCTGCCAGAACAGTGACAATAGCATCATGAAAACATTAAAACAGATGAGGCATTGTATTTGCTATGGTCCTCCCATGCGCATAACTAGTGCCTAAAATCTACTTTATTCCCTTAATCAGCATTGGCAAAATACTCCTTCAGTTATGTCTGTTTTACACTACTTGATTTTCCTTAAGTCTGGAAATAATTCAAAATCTACAAGATCGCAAATTGTTAAAATAAAATGTATTCATTGTTTAAATTAAGGGGATGTCAAAAAAGTGCACCCATGCTTTACATCGCCAAAATGAAGCCTATTGGCTCTTTACTTTAAATAATTTATGGACCTTTTCGACAACTCGTATAGCAGAGTATATAAGTTCTTTTCGCTATACCCTTAGTATTATACTTTGGTCTGGCTACTCACTGATGAGACCTCAATAAAGATCGAAACCGATCTGGGTAGTGACCTCCCACCATAATGTATAACATCATACATCTCCTAGGAGATGGGTTTTACATTATGGAAAGTACTAAGAATAGCGATCAGAACTTTCTCCACCTTTGCAATGAGTTGCCCTAGTTTGTACTACGTACTTGAAGTACGTGCTTTAGCTTACGCTAGTAGTCGCCGATACGTTTATAGTTACTATATGCGGCATGAAACTCTTTGATTCCGATCTTTGAGTTTCTTATTCGGTTTCAAAACAATGGGGATTTAATATCCCTTAATTTAAATAATGTCAAAAGCGTCAGTAACAAATTAGATGCAATTGTTGGTTTAGAGGTAGGAAACCAGTATATTACGAGCATCAATTACATGAACTCCCTGTGCAGAAAGAATTCCTGATGCCTCCAGCTAAATTGCTTGCAGCAGAAAAGCCTTTTATGAAGGTTCGTTTAGTAACTTTTTTTGGGGGAGATGTGAAAAATAAGGGGAACTAACATACATTAAATCCATTGAAATGCACACGTTATCGGTCGGGCGCGAGGACTGGTCAACCCATGGATTGTTTTATAAATCTGTAGTTTTTTTTTTTTTTTTTTTTTTTTTTTTTGTTGAGCTATTTAATTTGGTTTTTCTAATTTCTTTGGCAACCATGATTTCACCATTTCCGTACATTAAGTTTCATATTAACACAGTAAAATAAATCCTATCAGTACATTTCAATGTGATTCTTTCAATATATTTTATTATATGCTTTAATTAAATGTTATATTATGTTTTTAATAAAATTTTTAAAAACTTTTTTCAATTAACTGTGCAAAGATTTTCGAATCTTTTCCTGATTCATAGTAAAAAAAAAGATTTGTTTCAAATACATTTTTGTACCAGCCGTGATTATGAAACCTCAAAAAAAACTTACCATTAGCCATATTTACTTTATAATAGAAAATATATTAATTTATTCTGCCATAAAAGCAGAATAAAAAAAAAGTTACGCTGAAAACACTACCATCCATTTTGAGTCTCCAATACCCAATTCGTGTCTCCAGTAGAAATTTCATTGCGATCATCTATTAATTATCTTCATTAAAATGCCAGTTGTTAGAGAGGCTTTTATGTAATTATAGTAAAACTACCGTATTCTTCCCACTTTGCATTAAACTGTGACAACTCCAACAATGGAAACGATGGATAAAATATCCAAACGCCATGCAACAATCACTACTGTCGTAGCTGTTGTTATCAATTATATTTGCAATTAGTAGATAACGAATACACTTTATTGGCTTCCCATTATATTATGACAATTGAAAATCATTATAGGTTTTCTTCGTCAGCCGTCTACAAAAAAATGAAGATTGCGTTTCTGCTGTAATTGTACATTATAATCCAACCGAGAACTATAATTATCATTTACTCTGTTTCTAATGATTATTGTTAATCAATTACCGTTGTGAATGCGGGGTTAGAGAATAAAATGTTAGCTATCGCCTGTTTTGGGTAAGAACTTTTGGGAAAAAAGGGAAGGTTGCAAGTTTTATTCCCAATGATCTGGATGACGATCTCAACAATATATTTTGCTTCGACAAAAGTTAAGTATCAGAAGAACAAGATGTAGCAAGAGAAGTAAAAGAGAGGAGGAGGTTTAGCATCGAATAGAAATCGATTCTATTTGTAACAAATAATAAATACCAGAATAAAAAAAATCAGATATTTTGACGGATTCTGATTAGCTACTCTTTTTCATCAGCAATGTGTATTTGAATCAGTGGAATTTTTTCTTCCAGGAAATAGTGAAAAAGAACACGTTCCTCTAAATGTCCTCTCTTCAATCAAGATACTCAACGAGAAGAGGTACGATATTATCTATCATTCCGTCTTTTTAAATTAGAAATGAAACACTGGAAAGAGTTGTACAGCGAAATATCCTCATCTAAATTGACAGACACTGTAAACTTCATACAGTCCGTGCAATTGGACTAAAGTAGAAGACAAAAGGGCTGCAGAGAGATGTTCCCTAAAGCATCAGGTAGTACAGTGGCGATATTAAAATAACAGTAGACACCTGAACGACTAAGGTCATAGAATCCGGTCGGATTGCCTGAAAGATTCTTGAACAAATCTCGATGATCGAGTACTCGTCTCAACTAAAAATGGACAGATTTATTTTACTTCATTTGAAATTTCAGAAATATAAAAGAAGTAACAAGTAAGCAACATTAAAACCAAGATTTTCAGTTATGAAGAAAGCGAGTATAGCGCAGGTGATGAAATGTTTCTCTTTCGCTGCGGGCGCAGTGATTTTTATATTTCATTTATTTATTATTTTTATTTTACTTATTTTTATTTATTTATTATTATTTTTTTTAAACGTTTTCTGATAAGAAGTGATATTTTTTAAAGTAATTTAAAAAGTAAAGGAAAATGTTAAGAGTAATTTAAATTCCTTAAAATTTTATAAAACTTTAAAACTGTTTGATGTTGAACATTATAAAATGATAAACAATGCTTATCATTTTATAATTACGTTGCCTAAATACTGCTTAAGATGTAAACATTAAAAACTCGGTAACGTAACTACGAAAGTGGAGTGGCTATGTAACTCGATAACGTAGCCACTCCACTCCTGAGCACCTTCGCTAGACAAGACCCACAATTCACAGATCTCCATCTTCGCATTGCGGAATTTCGAGGTATGATATTTATCCTCTCTGTAAGAACTAAACAGTGTTAGATATTACACAATTGCACTCGGGAATGTGACCGCTTATAGCGCGGATACCTGCAGGTCCCTTTACATCACAGTGAAATAACGAAATAAACACTTGACTAGTATTAATATAGTTTAAACCAATATAGAAGGACCTCTGCAAACACGTTAGCGCCCACTGATGATTTTCCGATATAACAAGTAATAGTAAGATTAAACTTCGTTACTTTCAATAAATAACAAAAAGATTTTTGGTTCAATTGTATATTTATTGAATGTTGTTCATTGAATTGTGTCCAGTTCTGGAATAAATACAGTAACAATAAATTATAAATAAAGAATGAATTGTTACATCTGTAACAATATATTCAGAAAACTTAATGAATCAAATGAATGTACTGTTGCATCAATACATTTAGAAAACATAACAATTGCGTGTCCCTGCTTACAGATAAATATTGTTCACTTTATTGTTACTGCATATATTGGACTCCGTAAGGCACGCATTATGAAAGTAAACACGTGCGAGCTTTCTAATACTATGTTCATGAAAACATTTAGGCAGAGCCGGCGCTAGGGTCTTTGCAGCCCGCATGCAATTTCTATCTAAGCGCCCCTGTAATAACGATCCGGGAGTGTATGGTTCTTTTACGATAATATAAATTTAAATTATTTGAAATTTCTTAAATAAATTTTGACAGAACAGCCACACGTTGGTTCGCTAAATGTAACGAACCGGGGGTGTTGAGTAGGCAGGATAATTGTTAAAAACCCGAATATTCAAAAATTCTCAAAAGTTAAAGCAAATTTTGATAAAGCCACTTTACTTTAATCGTTGAATATAATGATACAGGGATTATAGCCTTCTCACCGACCCGAATCGCTAACAAAATTAAAATGAATTTTAATTAAAGTTAAAATTTATTTGAACTAACGTTTAAAAAATGCTTGCATTTTACAAATTACTCAATTCTTAGTAACTTATAAAAATTATTAAAAAATTTTACAAGTGGAACTATCTTTTAGAAAAATAAAAGAAACTCAAGATAGATGAGAAAATAAGAAAAGAATTCAGAAATAATTAGAACATATAAGTATTCAAAAAATAACATCTTTACAGAATAACAGAAAATAAATTAAATTACATAAATATACTTGAAATTTTTTTTATTAAAATTTTAAGGTTTTTGATTTCATATTCACAAAATTAGAAATAATGGTCTTAACGTCTAATTCCACACATATATCATTTTCAATAGCTATTAACGCCCAACTAACAAGCCTTTTTTGTGACATACTTGTTCTTAAGTAGGTTTTAATCAATTTCAACTTGGAAAAGGAACGTTCACCGCTAGCTACAGTAACAGGTAAGGTTAATGGTATTCTTAAAGCAATTGAAAAGTTAGGGAAAGATAAATTATTGAACACAATAAAATTAAGAATATCTAAAGGGCTTTTGAATAATCAAATTATGCTTCCGAAAAATATCCCGGAAAGCACATAACTCGTCATATAGTTCTATTGCATTTACGTCTTTATTGTCGCAGTCCTTCAAGAGAATCTCTCAATCGTCACAATGTTTTCGTAAAACTTCGTTATTAATTTGTAGTAATCTATATAAGAAATTGAAATTATCATAATATCTTTTTAGTTGTTCAAAACGTTCTATTAACGAACACATTGCAACGTCTAGAAGTGTATAAAACACATTCACTCTAAATTTATCTTCTGGCGATTGTGGCATTTCGTCATGATGCTCGTAGTCAAATTGTCGTGTCTTCTTTCGTCGTCGAACTTCCGTACCAGTTTTAAATTCTTCTCTCCATTCACCTCTTCACTCAGTTATTTTGCCGTTTTTAGAACTTCTTTAAAATTTGTATCTGATCGATACTCTTGTAAGAATATTTTTAAGTTTTCGATAGATTCTAAAGCAAGTGTAATGTTCATATTTTTATCTTGAAGCATTTTACTCACAGGGTTTATTCAGTTAAGTAAATCATGCCAAGTTATAAGAGAGCAAATAAATTTGTAGTCTTTTATTTTAGCACATAATGTTTGTGCTTCATGCTGAGTTTCTTTATTAAAATTTCAAAAAGTGCATCGTAAATTTCTCCTAACTGATATCGTAGAGGGTGGATTGCATTAATTTTACTTTCCCATCGCGTTTCTGATGGCTGTTTCAATGTTAATTTTTTACGAACTTTAAAAGGATTGCCCAACGTTTGTAAGAGAATGAAAAGAAATTTTATATTTCCTGAATAATTGCAAAGAAACTAATTGTATCTGCATTCACTTTGGCTGCATCGCTAATGATTAAATTTGGACTATGAGCAGTATATGGCACGTAAAACGCTCGAGGATGTTTGTTCAAAAGCAAATTTTGGAGGCATATTTTTTCCCTTTCATATTTGCCCCATTGTCATACCCTTGACGTCGCATGTCTTCAATGGGAATGTTCCATTTTTCCAGTTGTTCCACTGTTGTTGCACATAAACCACGTCCTGTAGAATCTGATATATCTGCAAAACATAAAAAGTTTTCCCTGATCTTGACAATTCCATTGTTACAGGAAACAAAGCGAATAATAATGGTCATTTGTTCTGTTTTACTTGCATCAGATGTGCAGTCTAAAATTATGGAATAATATTTAGATTTTCGAATTTATAATAAACTTGTATCCCTGATTGTGTTACTTAAAGTTTCCAATATTTCATTTGTCTGTCTTTACGCAAATAGTGTACTCTATTGCTTCGTTGTAGGGTCCTTTCAACATGATTTTCCATAACGGGATCAAACTTCCCAAACAGTTCGACTGATTTTAAAAAATTGCCGTTATTTCTTTCATATAATTTATCAGATGATCCGCAAAAAGCTAAATTTCAATTACCAAGGAATTTTATAATTTCAATCAAGCGTTCTAAAACACTCGTCCAATGATTCTTTTCCATTTCATACATGCTCTGGAGTCTGGAAATCAATAGTAGTTTTCTTTTTTTTAAATTTTTATCAAGTTCCTTCCATTTAAAGAAATTTTTCATGTGAGTTAAACTAGTCTCATGTCTATGCAAAGTTGTACTTACATTTCTCCAATCGTTATAACCTTCTACAAGACTCAGTAGGTGATTCAGTTGATGAAGTAGGTGCGACAAGTTTGCAACAAAAGCAAAAAAGAGAATTTAAAGTTTCGGAATAAATGAGCCATGTTCTTGGCACGAGCTCCCGTTTTCCATTTTTCTATTATAATTCGTGTGGCCAAATTTACGACCATATGTATCTCTGGGATATATTATATTTTTCTTTTGAACAGGCCCCATTTCAATTAAAACAACTCGTAATTTTTCATCAGTATTTCTACAACTAAATCTTATTGTAGTTGACGAAATCCTAATTATTTTTCACTTAAAATTGTTCACTTATCTTGTTCAATAGTTGCAATAGCAATAGTACTCTCATGCAAACTGGATGATGTGCACGGTTCTTCAACTCGGATTTCCGATGTATCGAGTTGGTTACAATCTGCATCAGAATATTTTAATATTTTAACAAATTTATTAAAAACCCCAGTTTGTTTCTTAATATCTGCTTCTTTCGCAGCATGACGCTTACAATTTTGTGCACCGGATAACTTTTTCTTTTTTAAATTTTTGATTCCATTTCTATTTTATACCCACAAGAAATTATTACACAACACGACACAGAGACGAAACAATAGTCCGCACTGCGCTACTGTCAGTAGCCTACTGAGATGCGTACCATATGACTGGTTAACTAGCAACAAATGTTTTGTACGAAAATTCGTTTCTGCGTATAAAAACCTTTCACCGTTTCACTTTAGATAGACTGCAGTAGACACAACATTCTTTAGGCAAGCATTTAGTCTGCTCTCGCTGCAATATTGTAAACAGCCGGCTGATCAAAGAGGCGGCAATATACAATTTTTTTTAATTTTTATTCGGTGTATCCGGCCTTATTTATTTTAATATTGATCATTCTAAGAATTTTTTGTTTTTATGATAAAAATTTTGTTTCTTAAACATTAACTTATGAACCATTCCCTGGCTGCGGCGCCCGCATGCTCGTTCCGTCGGCCCTGCATTTAGGCCAGCAGCCAAAAACTGGTGCAAAAATTCACATATATAAAACGACGTGAAGCTGATTAGTTATTTAATTTCCAGTGATTTTTAGAAGATAAACTTTACTGGCACCAGGGTAGCTACCAGATGAATTCTATATAACAGATCATGAGTCGACGTAGAATCTAATTCTTCCCACCTTCCTCCGATAAGTGCTGACTGATGTCAACGAAAAGATGTACCTCAAGAAAGATCGTGTTTTGTTTTGCGTGCGTAATTTAATATTCGCTAATATAAAATGTAAAAATGTTGCTTTTCCGACACGGCTAGACAGCAACATTTATAACATCCACTAAGAAGATTCCGCTGATGAAATATTTAAATTATTCATTCCCGTACTGTTCGCCACGCGTCATCCAGTGTTTGATGAAGCAAGATAAATGCGTGTAACGAAATCCATTAAGTGTGGATAATATTTTACCATAATGTCACACTGTGGACAATGCAACGTGTACGATGAGAGCTAAAATACGTGTTTGCGTTGGAATTTAAGGGAATTATGTCGTGTTCTGGACCGTGCATTGATTTATTAACGTCACTTGATTATCAAAGATAAGCGTGTTACATTTTCCCATTTTCTCTTGAAAGTTTTTATATCAGCGGAAGGAGGTTCGCTTCATCCATTCGCAATCTGATTAAGCAAAACTATTTTTAAAAATGCATTCTTCACTTTATTGAATTTATCGCGCGATGAATGCACGTGTTTTGATGTCTAGTTGAATTTCTGATCTCCTTTAAATCTGATTTCCAATAAAAGAACTCCACTCTTAGGTAAACATTTTGTTGTGGTTTTCTGTATGTATTTAATTTTGTAATATTTTTCAATTTATTTCATATTAATATTTCATTTTTAAAATTTCCTTTTCATATATTAAAGTCCCTAAATTGGTTTCCGACAGGCCTATGGAAGCTGAAGTAATTAATTCATAACTATCACCATAGTAACTATATTGTTGAAGTATTGTTAGAATAAAATATGGAAATCGGTATTAATTATGAAATTAATGTTTGCGGTACTGAAGATAATGTCTTGAAAACACATGGTGAAAAGAAATCAAATAGATTTCATATTAGTTAAACGACTGTATATTAAATTCAAAACTAATCAAATGAATAAAATGAAGCATTTTGCTGGTTCGTCACAATCAATCCTGCGTTCTCTAGCTTTTAGATTTTAAATCTAAACGAGTGTTGACAACACGAGTTGCTGAACGTTATTACATCTTTAATTTAAAAACATAAATAAATAAATTACTTTCAGTGTTACTTCTGAGGAATGAACAGCATTGATTCCGGCATGTTACGACAACGGTCAACATTGATATGATTCAACACGCTATCCGAATCGAATATATGTTCGCGGTTGATGCACACAAACCCTCCCCCCCCCCCCGATCCTTCCGACATATGTGGATGAAGCAGTCTTTTAAGCCACATCTCTGGGCCTACTTACAGACGATGTCACACATTCGAGCAATAGACGGGAGGTCTTCTATATTTCTAAGATGCCACCACTTAATAGAGAATGCTGTCTCTCTTATAGCCTACAGCGTCACAACTGGTCTCCAAGTAATAAAGCACGTATCAGAGAAACAGTTACCAAGAAACAGCAACAAGCGCGCGCGCGCGCGCGCACGCACGCACACTGTCCAGCAGGAGGCTACTGTTCACAAAGAACAGAGAAAACTCATTTTCCAAACTGTGATATGGATGAACAGATGTTAGCGACGTATCAAAGCTTTTATCAACGAGGTTACCAGACAACACACCAGCGAACAAAACTCACAGAAAACCTTCTCTTCGTATTGGAGTTAACAGTGACAAACGTTTCTTCGCTCCTATTTGAAACAAGTGAAAATCTGTACGGCAGTTAATACTCCGGCCTAGCATAAAAATTGATTCCATCAAAAGAAGAAGAAAAAAAAAAAACAGTAATTAGTCCCTTTTCCACAGCGCCGCTTGAATCCTGCATGCGAGAATATTATTCCCATGCTTTCTATCCAATGGTGACAATTAAAGAGAGGCGGGCTGAGTGTGGAATTCGCGCATGCCTAGCACAATAATACAAACATGGTCGTAATGCATTTGAGTCATGAATGAGTTATTTTATAAGATGCAGAATAAAGAAAAAATCCAATCCAATTCAATAAGAGAATCTGCTTTTTTTGCGGGGTTTCATTGGTGTTTCCGATTTCCTCAAAATGCATTTATTTCTGCACCATTAAAGACGTGCTTAATGTCCCTGAGCAAATATTTAACACACGACAACTATTTAGCATACATTGTTTACCATTTGATAATTTAGCATTGTTGGTAGTTCAGTATAATTTAACAGTTTACAATTTTATGTGTTTAGAATAGTCATTGTTAAGTGGCTCAAGCCAACAATACCAAAGCGACAATATATTTTAGAAACGCTGTTATACGATGTTCAGAAAATACAGTTTGTACTTTGAGATATGTTAACTTTATGCTGCTAACCCCAACGAAGCGAGTAGAGATCTATCTTCCAATTATTACATAATTTTAAACATCTTTTCCTGTCGCTCTCCTGGGAACAAATATACTACACAAGGAGTTCTTGTAGCGAAAGAATAAACCACAAATGGAACTAAGCACTCATGATGCATCGAGTGTATGACCAGATAAAGCAGTCTGCTGTATTTGTCCATCCACTGCATTGCATGAATAAAAGAACATGATTTACAAGAACGTATAACGCAGTCACACTCTGCGTCATCTTAAATTGCGTCACTTAAATGGGTTTGAGTTTGATGTTTCAAATCCGCCGTCTGCTAATGTAAATAGACAGCCCACAGGCCATAGTAATT
Source organism: Typopeltis vanoorti (assembly GCF_054136105.1). NCBI lineage: Eukaryota > Metazoa > Arthropoda > Arachnida > Uropygi > Thelyphonidae > Typopeltis > Typopeltis vanoorti. The sequence goes on along the minus strand of NC_143558.1, from coordinate 77,170,213 downwards.
ATATGGAAGCCACAGTAATTAAATCATAACTATCACCATAGTAACTATATTGTTGAAGTATTGTTAGAATAAAATATGGAAATCGGTATTAATTATGAAATTAATGTTTGCGGTACTGAAGATAATGTCTAGTGTCTGGCCTATCACTTTAGAACAAATTTCTTTTTCTTTTGCGATTCTTTAAAGCAGTTTCGTTCAATGAATTCTGTTGTGTGCAGCAAACGTCATCTTTCACAGCCTTTCTGTATGAAAAATGAGGATTGCCGGATGGCCTTTTACCTCATGAATTTCAATTGGTAGATTGGATACGGAAGCCATTTCTTTTCTCCCTTTAAAAGAAACTTTGCGAAAGAATAGAAATAAAAGATGAGATTTAAACCCTAAAGAAATCCACCTGCGATAAAAATAAAACAAAATAAAAACACAGGTGGCGCATTAATCGAACCGCTTTTATTTGACTTTTATTTTTATTGTCCTCTAGCGAAGTAAGTGACAATACTTCAAGGCAGTTACTGATGTCAAGCACTTCCAGGTTTGTCTTTATTGAGTAATATTCTCCAGTTTAGGATGCAGATAACGTACGTTTGCATTCCGATATGAAAATGAAAGGATTGACGTCCTCTGGTTAAGGTCAAGAGTGCCAGCTAGTTATTGCGTTTCTTTATGTTTTATTCAGCCACCGCAGTCTACTCGAGTTTTTCTTTCCGCTCTTGAATGCGTTCTTCTCAATAAGCAGACATGCGAATCAAATAATCACCTTAATAATTGCTTGTTTAAGGTGATGTCGTAACAATCAAATGCACATACAACTGAGACGTCAGTTAACAATACTATAAAAGCCTTATATTAATATATTGTTTACTATTTGTAGACAGAGAAATGCGATTCTTATGTCTAAACAAGCGCGCACTTACCATATCTGCAAGATACAATGTTGAAGAGTGATGTAACTGGAGATATTTGTAACAATTGACAATGTCTAACCTACTGCACAGGATGAACGTTTATTTATATAAATATCTATATAATGAAGAACATTATTCTTCCGTTTTTAGATATTTTTGGAAATTCTTCAATCGTGATACTTGGAGACGTTCCACGACGCATTTTTTAATCTTCAATTTAAGCACTCAATGAGTTTATTAAATCTAATGTTCAAATTCAAACTAGCAACATAATAAAAATGCATGATATTCAATTCTTGAATAACCGCTGTAATCATATTAACATCATATCTATGATTACCTTTTATTGCGAATTTTTCATGGATACAAGTTTTATATCCTTAATCTTATCCAAGGGTGTACAAAAATCAAATATACCTGTGAAAATAAATAATAACAATACACAATTAAATATATTCTCACTCCTATCAAGAATTTTGGGGTATTGTAAAGTTAAATCATTTTTGGTTCAATTAAATTTATATAGGAAAGTTCACAAAATGTGAAATTTTTTTTTTGTTTTAATTGGGATTCCACATGCATCCGTTCTGGTAAAGATGATAGCGGAGATCGAACTGATCTTTTTTTTTTCCCTGGAGAAAGCTCCAGAGTTTCTTCTGCTAATTAATAAGCCGAGGAAAACGACTCGGTTGTAAATTTTGAGAATCATTAGGGTTTTTTTTTGTTGGGGGGGGGATTCACTTGTCTTTCCAATATAGACTTAGAAGTATTCTGTTCTTGGAGATAAAATAAATACACTGTAGCGCAGTCGGTAGTTATCTGGGAGCAAAAAGATCCTTCGATAAGGTCTTTTCATCTGAAGATGAATTAGTTGGTCTTATAAGGAGGTGGCAGGGTTTTTTCTCTTATATAAAACAGACAAGCCGTAGAGGTAACACACGCATTAATAGACACAGTAAACAATGGAGACGAGATTAATCTCCCTGTCTCAACGTAAGTTAGGTATTTATAAGTCAAGTAGTACGGAAAATACAGAATGACGACGACCATTGTGAGGATTTGCTATAGTACGCCCACAGGTACGAGATCCTTTGACACTTCTGCGCATGTCAAAAGAAGGAGAATCCATTCCGATAATAGGGTAATCAATCCGTATTGTGGGATGAGTGTTTATTATTACACGTCGGAAAATTAACTTCTCTTTTATGATCATTGCAGGTTTAAAGTGGTAACTCTTTTGCTTGTATAACAGTTGGAAATTTTTACGTAATAAAGCACGTGATTTCGCGTGTTGGTGACTAATTCGTACATCGACTTATATCTTTCTCCCCTTCAACATGAATCGACTCTTCTTGGCAGTCTGCCAACGCGAGCTCTTGCTTCTGTGGTCGGACTATAAAATGATGTTTGATCCTATAACATTGCGGGCTCGGAATGCAACGTTGGAAGATTTACACTTCAACTCGATTACAGTAAACAGAATAAACCAAGTTCTCAATTCCTCAAAACTGTTTAAGGAATAATATTTAAATATTTTGTGCGTTAAATTATACGGTGAATGTGTTCTTTATATACAGTGTATATAAAGAAGTCCTCTTTATATACGGAGGGATGATGCAATAATAATATCATAATACAATGCATATGCAAAAACAATTTGCGAAAAATGCAAAAATATACCTCTAAATGAAGCCGCTTTCAGCATAATAATAAAACAATTCTGTTTTAAGTAAAAATTCCAAAGGGGCGACAAGGAGATGTCCGGCTGAGGACTTTACGGCGGTCTTTAGGCCAATCAGTTATAATGTGAATTGAGACCAGCGGTGAAATTTATTTTGCATCTGGCCAAGCTTTTATATCAAAGAGTATGCAGAGAGGAATAAGAATACAATTATAGTTTAATGGAAGCGCTAACTGCTTTTCTTGATTTCCTATCTATTAGTCTAGTTTTACCCCAAGAAAAGTTCTTATCGAAGATTAGTAATTAATTTTTTTTTTTCCTAAAGAGAAATGATTCTCTAAAGGAAAAAATATCTGCTAAAATTCTTTGAACAGATCTGCTAAAATAATTTTTTTTCAATGAAAGTACAGATGAAAACTGTTGCAGCTAAACAGCTCAAAGCACTTTTTTTTTACAGCTTCCTTTGTGTGAAACTTTTCAACTTTTGTGTTCCCAAACAGCCGGAGCTCTCTGATTCCCAGTTAACAAGTCAATATAACAGTTTATCGGCGCTCGTAGGGAAGCCTGAAGTCCCATCTAGTGTTTGCTTGTCGTTTTAACGGGACTTAACAAGGTGCTCCCGCCCTCTTCTGCTACAATTTGTAGATTCGCCAATACTTCGCGCGCGTGCGACAACTTTTATCAGCAGCAAGCTGCAACGCCACTAGCAACGCGATAACGGAACGCTTGCGAGATACCCTTCCGGGTTTAAAGCGCCCGCACTCTAGAGAGAGAGAGCTGATGAGGCACAAAATATGTAGTTAACGAGAAATAACAAAGTGAAAGTGTAATTCTCAAAATGATAGATTGCCGTGGGACGCACTCCGGACGATTGGAAACGCTTGATTTGTTCATTACCGAAATCTCACGTCCGTAACGAACAACAGGCTGCAACCTGACGCATTTTGGTCGGGACATAATGGTTTGTATCGTTGCTGCACAAGTCATTTGGCGAGTCTTTTTAATCGATATTCGAGGTGTTATATCGATTAGAAAAAAAAAAAAAGCAGAACTACAAGCGGATGCCGATATGAACGGATCCTGTTGCGCTTTACAGACTTCCACGACATGTGGAAGATAAATCCTCCACCTTGAGAAAGATTACAGAATAATCTTTTTCTCAATCTACAACTGGGTTTTTATGCGAAATTTATAATCTTCCGCAGTTTACTAAGCGCATCTACATCATAGTGATTTTCTGACAAGCTCGACTCTGTTTCTCAAAGCCACCACAGTCCTCCCCCCCTAATAATTTCATTACTAAAGCTTGAAGTCTTACTTTTAAGGCAGTTTATGAGTGCACGTGCATTTTTTTTTAACTATGACGTTGATAATATTTTATGTAGACTACGCTGTCTGTAGATTACTTCTATCTTTCACGTACTGTTAACATACGATTAACAGTTTAAGAGCACGAAATGATAAAATTTCCAGTTATACAATCTTAATGTTCATCTATACAATCGTATACGATCTTAATACATTAATAATTGCTACGGAAATTATGAAATATCACAGCCATGCTTTCGGATATAAGTATTTTTTTTCAATACATTTCTAATAAAATAAAATAATATTTATTTGAAGTAAATGGATTTTTTTTTTTTTTTTTTTGCTAAGATAATCAGATTACATTTTTTTTTCGCTTCCGCAATGATATCCAAAAACTGAAATTTCAGCCAAAATTCAGTTCTGCTCATATTTTTGGCAAAATTATTCGAAATAGTAAATGCTTCTTTTTGGAATGACACTTAATGAATCGCCTTTGTCTATGCCGAAGCCGAATGTCATCGCCCAAAGCAGGACTAAAATCTACTTATTTGGAGGCCTGAATTGAGCTGAAGTTCCGTGTTTGATTTCTAGAGCAAGACTTCCGGATTATCTCAATCCTTCACCCATCTACGGAACTAACGTTCCTCGTCTGACGTATGCTAACTGCTACTCTTGTCGATGCGATCAGCAGAATTACTCTTCATGTCTTTACTTACCGACTGAACTTAACTTCTGAACCTTCGCGAATCAGCGATTTAATAGGAAAGCGCTCTGCAGGAGCGCCGCACCATCCGAGTCCCTGCAGTTGTCTTCAATCACGCACGGAAAGTTTCAAGAAAGATACTTCACTGTCACTAGCTCAAGATTCTCTTTCAGCATTAATTTGGGCTATCGCATGCCCGATCAGCCATCCTGAAAGCCATCCATCACATCCTTTAAAATCGACATCGCCGACTTGTTTGTGAAACTTGCCATTTTTTTAAATTGGTTCCCATAATGGCGTACTTCACTGCTCCTTTTTAAACAAACATTCATCTGCATCACTTTTATCACAAAATCTGCATTTTTATCAAGGCCAACTTGTACGTGATCGACAGATAATATTAATCTCAACTTCTCATCTTCTTTTATCTACTGTTCCTTCTAGAATTCTCAGAAGAAATTAGTTTTTGGTTCAGTACATTTCACTCTCTTCATTATATCCACCTTTTATCACTCTTTTTTCGTAAGAATCACTTTTTTACGAAGAAAGAAATTAGTCTATCTGCCGATAGACTAATGAAAGTAATTTGTTTTTTCTTCTTCATAAAATACGCATGCTTCATTTTCTAATAGCGTCCCTTAGCCCAGAGGAAGAATCGCGTGCGGCCCCCACCCTTGGATTTGAAGGCCTAGATTCAAATCCTGGGAAAATTTGACAATTGTATAAGGACTTTATTTTCTTTACGTAACACATCTCTTGATAAGTAGAAAACAAGTTAGGAACGCTTTAAACTCTGCACAACTGCAAAGTGTCTAGCTTCGAACTGTAGAACTAATAACATTTTTATCCTGACGTTGCACCTGATACATTTATTTTGTATATTTTTACGTATGTATGTTCTCTTCCTTGGCTCTCACCGAATGGATTTGTACTGAAATTCAATATTTCCAATCCTTATTAAAATGTTTCAAGCCATCTCAGTTTTTGTTTTAAATACGAATAATTTTAGTTGAAAAAAATTAGCATGCAGTTTTGAAATTATACCGAGCAGTTACTATAACTAGCTGGATAAACTTCACTGAAATGAGATATTTAAAATATAGAAAAAATATGTATTCAATCGGAGCGTTTTTAACGTACAAATTAGACATCCTGATTATAAATGACATGCTCGTTATAAGTCTGCCATATAAAATGAGAAACGGCTATGAATTTGATAAGATATAATCATTTTGGTCTGATTTGATTATAAACTAAATTAATTATCTTCCTCTTACGCTCAAAATGCCTGTCATTGCCAAGTAGCTTAGGTTCTTACAATCTTAATTAAAGCTGGCTGTGATAGAACAGTTAATCCTATGTGTAGTTTTCTATGCCTTTCAACTGTGTTTCCTGTGTGGGTTTCATGTTCTGAGAGATAAACCGTAAACTCGCCTTCGATTGAAAACTGAAGGACGAAATGCGCTAAGTACGCCTCCTACTCAATAAATGAGCCTCAGTCGACACAACTGGACAAAACGCCTTCCCTATATATTTCACATTCTGATGGAACAATGGCAATATCCATTATTATAGATAAGACACACTTCTTGGCATCAGTCTCTTCCAACCGTTGTTTAGATGAACAAGGCAGATTTTCTTCCACAATTCCACGAACTACCACCACATGCCTCCTCTGATCTTTTGTCAGAAGATCGTCGGGAAAATACTCAATAGTCTTCTTACTAAATGGGTCCCCTAAGTCTAGAGAGTATTCTTACAGTTGTGATAAACTTTGGCTCCAGAATTAAGCCATCTTGCATCGCCTATACTAGCTGCGATACTTATCTCGCATCTACCCAATAGCATGGAAGTATGCCTTTGTCTAGCCTGTCCCTAAAAATAATATAAAAGTTAGCGAATAATCTCGGAAGTAATGGAAAAGTCATTATAAGCCTGCCATACAAAATGACAAACGACTATGATTTTGATAAGAAATAATCATTTTGGTCCGATTTGATTGTAAACTGAATTATCTTCCTCTTACAATCTTAATTAACAACCAATTTCTTCTCTACTTGAAAACCCTTCAGTTAATTACTGATTTCCAATATGGATTCCACTATTCTCGTTCTACACTAGACCTCCTCGCTAATCTTATCCACCTCTGAACATAGGTCATGGAAAAATTTGAAGAAACTTATGTGGTAGCTCTTGATATTTCCAAAGGCATTTAGAAAGATTACCATGGTGGGTCTGGAGACGTGGGCTTCTAAGTTACCGTCTTATGATTTCCCTCTCACCCTTGGTGACTGGACTTCCAACTTTCTCTCCAGTCATTTACTGCATGTCAGAGTGTATGGCTTCCTTTTATCAGATTTATCGATGCTAGAGCATCCCAGGGTTCTACTCTAGCACAACCTCTTCCCGCTTTAAATCAGTCACCTTCTCTCTCCAAATTCAAATTCTATTCATGGTTTTTGCTGATGCTGGCAAGTTCTATTCTTTATTTGAGAAACAGCGTAGTACTCAAATTATTCTAGCTTTATGATCTTCCATAAGTGTCAAACACTGATCTCCTCATATTTTTCAAGTAGTGAGAAGATAATTCAGTGAATGTCAATGCTATCGAACCAGTTCTGTCTTATTATCCGGAAAAAAGATTCTATTTCACTCCCATCCTCTTGCTTTTTGATGTTTCGATTTTCAGTGGAAATCAGCCTTAGATCGACTTTCACACCTGGTTTATACTGGCATAAACATATTACATCCAAAGCTTCCTCAAGGTACAAAAAATTGGTATTATTTTTCTTTCAAAACGTCTTCCCAACACCTAACACTTTATAAGTCTCAAATCCGACTAATATTAGAATATTGTTCTCACATTTGGGATGATGTACCCAAAATCTCCCTAAGAATTTGTACTCGTATAAAGAAGAAGGCAATCCACCTAACAGATCTCTCTCTCTCTCTCTCTCACTATAGGTTTTGTGACCTCTGTCCTGCGTGAGATTAATAATAACATGAGATGGATTTTCGATTGTTTAGAAAAGTATATTAATCTTTCAGCAGTGTTACTATGCGATAAATGCTGAAGCTGGAAAGTAATAGAAATGGCATGTGATAATTGAGAAGGCTTCAGAGCAGTAAGAAGCAGCATTTCATATATAATGATGATGTGTTTCCCTTCAGTCGTGACGAAGATGTTTTTAAGTTGAAAAATAATAAAAGTGATCTAAATAAATTTCTTTCCTAAATGTGCTGAGGATTGCCTCCTAAAGATGTAGCTGGAAATATTCTTGCCAAATAAGATAATTTGAATCATATGTTCGGTTTCTTTTGTACTTATTCAATAAAAACGACTAATGGGTTTATGTTCAGAACGTTTTTATACGCGATTGCTTAATTCAACCACCTAAACGATTTTTTTCTTTTATTTACAACCAGCGTGTAAGAATTACCCAAGAACACAGTGTAATGCGGTATGTCATGTGTTAATGATAAATAAAGGCATCTTTTGTTACAAGAGGTCGAACGGCTTACTTAATTTAACGCGTTCCGCTAAGAACATGGCACTATAACGGAAGTTTAATGAGACTAAGATAAAAGAAAAAGCTCAAAAGTTGATTGCAGCGTGAAAGATTTTAATTTTAGGCTTAACAGTGTCATTTAGGAGACATCTTTTTTTATGTTCTTTTATCAATTGCGAGCGTTCTGCTGCGTGCACTAACGATATCCCATTTGACAATATTAATAACGTTCAGTGTTTTTAAAGAATACAATGTGATGACCGTAATTAGCGTGCTACGATTATTTTTAATCCGTTCAACTGATATTATCATTCATTATTGTATAATAGTTGGATTCGTATTTTTTTTTTTATTTATTAAATTTCAAAAGCGTCACTGCTGTACGTCATTGTTCTAAAAAGATGAAAGGATGAAATGCCAATTATTTGTTTAAATAAAACAAATATTAAAATATACATTTTAATAATATCGCCCGCTGATATAACAGTCTTAGTTTGCCTGAACGGATTTTAATCAATTCTTATTTGTACTAACATTTGTCCAGTTATCTTAATGATTTCAATTTCATTTGGATCATTTCAAATGGGAAAATTAAGCAAAACAAAATTTTACAGCTAAAAGTACATAAAACGTATAAGTTTAATTTCTTGGGATACTGAATGTCATCGCAATTGCGAAATTATACTTTAACGATTCTTGGCTTATTTCCATACCTCATTAACAAAATCGCATAATGGAAATTTGCAACAGGAATTGTCACTTTTTTACTCCTCACCAATACGTCCTCTTAGTTGTAGTAGACCCCTGTAAGATGTTTTTCATTTTCTTGTGGATCTCCAAAAAGAAGTTTGCTCGGAAGTTTTTTTGATTATTTCTGTATTCAGTTGGTGGTAGGGGTATAAAGATTTTCCATTGGATATTATAAAACTCTTTCAATGTTTTAGTTGGGTTACGATGCCATTCTTCAGCAAAACGCATGCGCAGTTGACAGCAGCTGTATTAATCTTCGCAACCAGTAAAATCATTGGCTATGGCGCATAATTAGTTTTAAAACACTTTCGGGACTCCAGCAACTTATATAGTACTTCTAACTTCTTGAGGAGCCTCCCATGACGCAAGGAACCTTTATCAGGGATTTCAATTAAAAGTAAGTTAGCCGGTCTCATACCAAGGTTTTCGTCTCTCAAAACCCGCAAACCGCTCCCGTGAACACACAGGGAATAGAAAACGGCCTAAAGCCTCCTATTGGGGACACGACTCCTGAAATGGAATGGATCGAGTACTAACTAGAACCATGGCGATGAGAATTTACTTCAAAATTGCTTTATTTCTAAAGACTTGTCCTTTTAATTCTCCGACAGATGTTTTCTGCTCAGAACATGTTTTTTTTGTTGTTGTTGTTTGTTTTTTTTCCCCCATCCTGCAAGCGAACAAACTGGCAGACATACGCACTTTACGGAGACATAATACACTGGCCTCACTTACAGCTACAGATGCCTCAGCCAAAACTCCAAAACAAGCCCTTTATTTCTCCCAATATGACAGAATTTAACTTACGTGTAAAAAAAAAAAAAAAAAAAAAAAGAGGAGAGGTGGGGAGGGGAGGGATTTGAATGCATCTTTATCGATTTTTCTCAAGCTAGAAGACAGCAGTTACGCTGTGTGAAACGCATATTTTAAGTCTGTTTCGTATAACGAGTAAGCACCCATTAGATTCTCTTTGTCCATCCGTACGTACATAAATGCGCTGTAAATAGAGATTTTAATGAAATTTGATATTTTGAATCTCTACTAAACTTTGCAAAGTTGATTTCTGTTGAAATCAGACTTTTTAATGGCGAATTTATCAGGTTTTAAAACTATACAAAATCATATCTTCCAACAAATAACAATAAATAAAACGATCCACACTGCATTTGTGGTTGAACATCAGCTCCCCGCCCCCTACTGTTCTATTTAAACCCCAGTAAATCACGTAAAGAGCGCTAGTTAAGAGGGAGATTTGGGGGGGGGGGGTAACGAGTTGGAGTATAAGCATAAATAAACGTCAGCGGAAGCATTAGAACACATTTCAAGTAAAATTCACAAAAAAATGTGGTAAAAATGATTTGCGTTAGCAGCCTCGGTAAAAACAAGGCCTAAGTTTAAAAAAATAATACAAACATGACAAACTACCGCACTAAGCTTCATTTTATTTATTCATGAATTTATTTAATTTTTTATTGTGATCTAGACATGTTCCAGAAATTATTTATTCACGTGGAATTGTTTTCTGCAACTACTGGTAAGCATTTAAAAGTTTGGTGTCGAGTGCGCATAGTTTAAATTCACTGTAGTCAATCTAGGGCGCAATAGTTGGAAAGTAAAGCATTTTTGGCGCTGGGGTTTAAAAGCTAAAACATACTGCCACAAACGAAAAGATAACTCGCTTTGGAAAGTTTCCTCTGATGCACAACGTAAGGCTACACGAAAGTCTTCTGAGACTATGGAACACAGACACGTAAAGCTTTTCATTTTAAAGTCCAAAGAATAGACTCTTCCTCCAGGACAAATGAAATACGTGAGCTGGGATAAAGTAAGGCTTATATACCAACGAATAAGTCTCTTCTTCTGGAATAAATCAAATGAAGAGATTTAAAATGTGCTGTTTCTGAAAACTGTAGACCGAATTAAGACCAACACAAAAAAGGAGCAGGAAAAATAGAATTATTTTGCACCTATCTACTGTGAAGCGTTGAAATGGGAAAAAGAGGGTTCCAAATGAGAGTTGGAACCCTCTTTTTCCCATGGCTCAAATGGGGATGTCAATCTCACTTCGTTTATTTCATCGCAAATTCCCTTCACAAATTTCAGTAACTTACGGCATCCAAAAATTCCTTGGGAAACATCAGAAAGCAACTCCTGATTTCTGATGATGTCATTTGGTACTATCTAAGAAATTCTAGAACGGAGACTAACACATACAATCCAGTAGGGTAACTCTAGCTTCTTTCCTCACTGGTGAATCAATTCCTTCAGATGAACTTGATGGGGATGAAATAAGGGGAACAGTAGCAAGTTCCAACTCTCACTTGGAAAGTTTAACTTCGCGATGTTTTTTCTTCATAAGTTTGTATGTTTTCAAAATAGCAATGGAATGAATGCACCACTAACGAAACACACACGTGAACGTTCTACGTGTTCATTATTGAATAAATTTGCACTGTTCAAATATGAACGAATGTTGCTTGACCTTTTTCGTTTGACAAGAGAACAACCACACTATGTGTGAACATCAAGTGTTTGCTCTGCGTGGCTCTCTTTTCAACCTAACTAAATCATAATGTTTAGACACACTGGAAATATACTTTTGACATTTGAGAAGAAACAAGCGAGTGTGAAAAGCCAAGCTAAAGCACAGCTATGGGGAAAGGACAAGAGGGCATCCTTAGAAGGTGAGAATGAATGCGCTAAGAAGGGAATGAGGGCGAGATTTTTCTCTCATAGGGTGGTGCGTGATTGGAATGGATTGCCATTGGATATTGTGAGTGCCAGCAGTGTGAATGAATTCAAGAACAAGTATGATAGGTGGTGGGGGTAGTATGTGGCCTCCCTCGATGAGTCCCTGACTTTCTGGAGGGCTCTCTTCATGATAATATATTCCCCATCTCTATGCGTATTATCGGTAGTTTGAAAAAACAGCTACCGCTATTCCGCCCCCCCCCCCCCGATACACATAAAAATGTACTTAACTATTGTCATATGATATCTTTTTCTCTTCCGCCAACCTAGAGTTCATTCAACTGCATATGTTATACTTCAGATCGCGTTTAAAGCCTTTTTAGCAAGGCTATAAAAAGAACAATAACTTTTCTTGCTCAATTTCCTCCTCGGAATGTGTGCTCCGAGTAAGTGTAATTCAGATCGTTTACAAATACACTAGCGTCCAGGGAACAGGCAAACACGTTTCATCATTTACTGCAAAATGCATGTTTCTTACTTAAAATGCATCAAACTCTGCGAGAACTCGCATTTAAATGCGAGTGTTGTGTCATTGAAAAATAGGGGAATAAATGGCTACAGCTGTGCGTATATCTAATCCAATAAATCAAAAACGCCTTATACAAAACAACGTACAAAAAGTCTGTAAAGGCTTCGAATAAGTTTTAAAAATTAGCAACAAAAAACCGAAAAATAAGATAAATAAGTAATCTGTTTATTCAGTACAAAGCAGCTTTTCTCCACATAGATTTTTAATATATTCTCCATGGTTACGGAGAGAAATTTCATGCATGTAGCATGATTTTTTCTCTTCGTTCATAGTATATTATAACTTGATAAGAAATTATATTTTCATCCATATTTTACCTCTCTAAGAAAAAAAAAACTTTGCGTAGAAATATTCTTAAGTTTGTCTAATGACAGAAGCTAAATTCATTACAATTCAATTTGCCGGTAACATCGGATAATACAAAACCTTGTGGTTTAAATATATGAACTCAGGGGACATAAATAAGAGAAAGAAAAAAAATGTAATGAATAATTTCTTTCCATTCATAATGAAGTGAATAAACTGTGAGTGTGTTTTCATATATGGAAGACGTCCAAATTTTGATTACTAATTTTATATTGAGACTTTTGAAGGCATGGGGAGATGATTTCCGTGAAAAAAAGATTTCTTAAGTCGCCGACAGGAAACATTTTGGCGCTGGCGGAGCCAAAAACAAGCGGATAATTACATTAAAGGTAGATAAAATAGAATAATAACATTTGTAAGTGACAGCCGCGTCACTCATTCCAGCTGGATATGTAGCCCGTTACAATGATGATAATAATAATAATAATTAAACTAAACCAACAACTTGCGAGAGAGACAGAAATTAATGTAGTGATTGATCTCACAGGAAATAATGTTTTATTCATCAGAATCAGGGTCCCCTGGACCACATACACGATTTTCAATGTGTTGACCTTTCTTGTGTACAACAAATTGCATCCGGTGTGCGACATGCTCTACAGCTGGGCGTAAGGAGTCCGATTGGATGTTCATAACAGCCCGTTTTATGTTCTCTTTCAAGACGTGCAAGTTGGGAACGCCGCCATCAACATAGACAACGGATTTCAAATATCCCCACAGCCAAAAGTTACATGGAGTGTTGTCCGGGGATCGAGGCGGCCATGCCATCGGAAAGAACTGACTGATAACCCTCTCATTACTGAAATGCTGGCGTAAAAGGCGCTGTACTGAACGTTCAATGTGTGGCCGTGCTCCATCCTGCATAAAAATGATGGAGTCCAAACACTGTCTTTGCTGCAATTCAGGAATGACAAAATTTTCCAGCATTCGTTGATAAATCTCTCCAGTAATGGAGCAGGACCTCTAGGGGTAATACGCTCAATAAAAAATTACATATAAAATTATGAATTTTTTTATGAGCGTAATAAGCTCAAAAAATTTGCATAATCCTTTTTAGCTACGTTTACTGCAAATATTTGACTGCTTTCGGCTCGGCCAGCGCCAATATTTCCCCTATCGGCGACTTTTGGTACTAAATTGTTTTTGAGGAATTCATCTCCCCATGCCTTCGAAAGTCTCAATATAAAATGTGGTCTCATTCCATGCATTAGTTTTAGCTACAGATACCTCCGAAGAGGGAAAGTTAATTTATGGCCGCCCTGTACTTCAAATTCTTGCTCGTAGCAATGTACACTATTCAAGAATTTTCTAATACCCAATTATTGAAATGTCAATCGGGTGAAAGCTTTTAATTGACAATCTAAGATAAACTTAACTTCGAGGAATATTGTCAAGAATGAAATTATTCTTTACTCAATGAACAATAAATCAATTAATCTGAAATTTTTAAAGGAAATCTGAAAATGCATTGGACTAGACGAGTAACCGTACCGTTCAGATTCATTTATTCACCCACGTGAGAGAACACCTACGTGAATAATATATTTTGAAAAAGAGAGAAAACTTCGGTAACATTCTTAGATCCCTTTCTTCATAATGTCACTCTCCCTTTCCAAAGAAATCTACGTAATTTATGCATAAGACCAAAACAGTCTGAGCGTGGGGGAATAGTTGGTGGAGCTGAGATTTGAGCTTACGGTATTAAAGAAACATACTTAGAGGATGAGAAGCTGGAACTTGAAATTGGAGAAGCAATGAATCGGAAAATGAGCAAGTTGAGAACTTTACTTAGTAGTGTAGATATCCCTTCCAGGATAAGTTAATAAAAATGTGAAAGAATGGAATAAATGATAATTAAAACCGAAAAATATGTGCATACCTCTACCGCACTAATTCGAACTAAACAGTGGACACAATCGACACGAATTGGTAAATAAATCCTTAAAAACTACCAAAAGGCTGCAATGAAAAACTTCCTTCTACCCTAAGATTTTATGCAAAAAGAAGTCTAATACGAAGCATGGATCGACACGTAAGGGAAAAATTTTCGCTACTGAAGTGGACTGTTCACTGGAGACGTGATTGGTTTAGAAAAAGCTCACGTCTGATCTTACTTCTTCATTTGTCCACATCAGTACTTTAAAAACTTTGTTAGTTGCGTCTTATTTCCTGATGCTTGCCCAGGAATTAAGAAAAAGTGTGTGTTTCGCTTGCACAGCAGTAACAACATAACTAAGCTAGCAAATGAGCAACTAAAAACGATCAGAACTTGAGAAGAAGCACGCAGTAAAAATAGCCCACATCTCACTCACTCTCTCTCTCTCCATAATCAAATGCAAATAATTGTAATGGATTTGCTTTGTGAAATATACGGAACCAAGATTTTGCTTAGCTGATGGTTCAACTCATCTTCATGTTTAATGGAAAGAAAACAGCACAAAAATTGTTTTTACGTGGTTCCACCCATCAAAGGTTTATAGAAAAACCTTTCATGGGAGGGATAGGGTAATGGATTATTTTTATTTTTTTATAATTTATTATTATTTTTTTTTACAGATTCCTACGAAACCTGGAACTTTTTCAAATCACATCAAGTCCAATAAGCGGGGAGGTGGTCTCCAACTTTAAGCAATTAAAAGACTTTAATAGTTACAAAATTTCGTCTTTGTCAGAGAGATGGTATAATATATATATATATATATATATATATATATATATGAAAACTGCAATAACATACACAAAAACAATAAATGGAAGATGTTAGATGACTTAAGAGGAGACGCCCCATATGAATGCTGAAAACTTAGGAAGAGGCCTAAGAATTACGGTTTTCCAAATGTTGGGAAGTTTCGTACAACACACTTATTTTAAATTTGGTTGCTTTGAAAAAAATTGCTACTCATTCAAAAAAAAAAAAAAACATCTTCCTCTTAGTGTGTGTTATTACAATTTTATATTGGATCTCAGATGTTTCTGTGGCTGAGACGAAATAGTGAAAGTGGTTTCATTGTGCTGCGGTTTCCTTAAGATAAGAAAAGAATCTACTCTTCCAACTTCAGCTGTTCTTTTCATTTCTTACTATCCGATGGCTTAATACTTAAAATGAAAGCAGTCACAAGCTCTGCTTAGGTAGTAAGCGAATAATTTTAGTACATTCATACAGGTTGTCTGATTCTTTATATCAATACTTCAAGGTCATTCGGATAGTAGGAAATGAAAAGAACAGCTGAAGTTGGAAGAGTCGATTCTTCAGCCAGAAGTGTTTGACCTGGAGGGGTCATTTTCTTAACGGTTACGGAGTTATGGACATTTGAAATGTAGCATTGAGAGTAAGTTTAGACATTCAATAAGAATCTCAGTAGTATTTCGCATATGTTTTTTTTTTTTTCATTTTGGATTTACATTTCCTTATGAGAAATACGCAGAAATGCATTTCGCGTTCGTGTTTTTAATGGCAACCTGCCCGCTGCCCATTTAAGAATAACCAGAATTATTTCCACGATGAAGAATCGACTGAAACGTATTTAGTAGTGTTCAAGAACTGAAAGAAATTTAATTAACCGTATTGTGTTTGGATGATCACTGTGAAAGAATATGGATGAGGAGAAAAACATTCAAACATAACAGCCCGATCAACGGGCAATTATCTACCGCCAACTGAGGGCATGGCAGTCTGGGAAGATTACACAACCAAGGATTGCATGTGTAGCGTATCGGAACATTCAACACTTTGAATCTCGGTTAAGCAAAATGGCAAGCAGTTGGAATTCTGCCTTCAGTTTGGTACACACTCCAAATTCGCCTCGCTACATTCATTGAGGTGGTTTATTCGTCACAGGGTGACTACAACCAGACTTCTATGAATCGAGGTTTCTGGTGATCAGATCTCAATCGGCTGTGTGAATTCATTTTTAAATGGATAATTAGGTTTATTCAAGTAACAGGGGAAAAGCGCAGTATAGAAGATCGATAATCTAGACACAGCCAAAGAGAATGAAATCAGCAATCATGAACTTCACATCTTCAAACGACAGTAATGGCCAGACGAAACAAAATACCGAGAATAAAATATGTTTTTTTCGTAGAATATAATTCGTGATTGGAATGGATTGCCGCTGGATGTTGTGTGTTCAAGTAGCATGAATAAATTCAAGGACAGGTACGACAGCAAGTGCGAAGCAAATGGTCTCCCTCGACGAGTTCCTGACTCCCTGGAGGTCTCTCATAATAATAATAATAATAATAATAATAATAATAATAAAATAAGCTTCAGCCTCAAAGAAGCAGATGCACATCGCATTCTAGAAAACGTGTCGAAAACTGATAGCAGAATAAATGTCCGAAGACTAATCCTGCAATTGACTGCAGAGTATTGAAACACAGAATGGAAATAAATCAGATGAAGTCACTGCGAATGATACTCTAAACACACAAACGCTTAATTGCTGCCGGAGTACAAACGAAGGCAGCATTAAATATGTATGCCTAATGTCGTTCTCGCTTCTGTAAACTAAGATATTTAGGTCGAGGGGTTTTCATGAATATTCTACAAGTGTGCGTTTGCAAACATCAATTTACTTAATGGAATGGTATTTGCTTTTTATTGTTTCGTTTTTTCCCTTTAAATTTGTTTTCTTAGAAGTTCGAAGTGTGTGTGATATTTTGTAAATGGTTTTGTTACTTAGAAACTTTATCTTCGAGGAATAATACTTGCTAATGCATCTCCTCTTGTCTAAGTTAGAATTTCAAAATAAAATTAAAATTGCCCATTACTGATTTTCGTCTGAATTCGAAACATGTCTTGATCAATTTCATTCTATTTACATCCATTATTACGCAGTGAAATTATTAACTATTATGAAGACAGTTAACAAGTAATTTTAAAGAAAGGACCTCTTGGTACGATGCTTTCCATAATATAATATGGTTACAACTGCAGAATATGACCCTGGACAATATACTCTACTTTGCGATGTACGATACTACGCTTCATTTACGCTGTAGCATTTACACAGATTTATCTACTAGCAAATAGAAAACGGGAAAGAACGCTTCGGCTCCAAAATTCACTTGAAACGTACTTAGAAAACCTTGAAAATTTATGATATCCCAAACCATAAAAGCCTGCAATTTCTAACATAAATTTATAACAGAATTTATGATAGCTGGTAACGCTGCTTGTTTCGGTCTTGGCACTATTCCAACTATTGTTGTGAACACAGAAAGGAGGGAGATAAATTCTGTTTATAGCGTTGATAGAGAAAACTCCTAAACTGGTTTATATGTAAATACAATAAGCTCGCTCGCTCTTTGCTGCTAAATATGTATGCATGAATTTTGATTAAATACCTTAAAAGCTGAAGGAACTGTTAACATATAAAGTGCAAATTTCAAGATGAAACATACCAGTTCTTTTTATAAAAACATAGTAGTTAATCACACAGTTTGGTGTTTACTAATCTCAAAGGATGAATGCACATCTCTAGTAGTTTTCTTATGCAAAGTGTTTGTAGGCAAAAATGAAGAACTGGAAAATATAAGAAAACTAGAGGGGGGGGACTATCGGAAATAAAACGTAATCGAAAACGAATTGTCCTTTTTTGTCTAAAAACTTTAGACAAAAATTATTTCAAGAACGACAACAAATCCAGCGTCTAGTTTCATATCCCTAGATTCACGTAGTAATTGAGAACACTCTCGACGCCAGATACATTTGACCTTACTTTCACTCGATCAGCATTGATTTCATTTCACTGAATGTTTTTCCGTCGATTTCCACTTCAAAAGTTTTCGCTGTTTTCGTTATTTTTCTATTCTTATTTCTCCGGTTATTTTTTCCTTTTGATTTTCACGTGCTATCTTCTAAAACAGAATAATGCTTTCTTTACACTGGCATTTCTTCACTTTTTTTCTGTTTAATTCCATTATTGACAAAATGGCGTCACACAGTCCTGAAAAATAATCTAAATTTTAAGTGGAGAAATTTAAATATTTCTCCAAGGTTAAATGGATGGGCGCTGTAATAATAAATGGGCTGATGGATTAACGACAACAGACACTGTTCAATTAAGATACAGCTAAGTTGGAATTTTTGAATAGTCATCGATGGAATTCTCATCACAACACGAAGTGAACTTGAACAGGTAGCCATTAAATTATTTCTGGATTAACAGGAGACTGTGGCTGAAATTGTCTATTTAGTATAACGCTTCGTTTTACCTTGGAGAGTGAGAGTAAGTCTGATTTAACTTCGACGTACTGAATTAAATGAGATAAAATTCTACGACTGCTATCCAGTTTTTCAGGAATAAAAATTACGTGTTGAAAATACTAATCGCATTTCTTATGTGCCTACGTCATCCTTATATGAAAATTGCAGTTTGGGCTCTGCTCGGTGACAGAGTGGACCTGTCACTGAGTAGAGCCCAACGAGGAAATGATCCTTCGGGTAATTGACTGTTGGGTGATCTGTGGAATCGCCGGAATTTTTGGAGAAACTCCGCACTTGAACATTTGGTGGTCATCTTTGGGCTTGCTTACTTCCTGGGGAATAGAGGGGTTCTCCTCGGTTTTCTAGCGGGTTTTTGCCTGTTACTGAGGCGCCATCGCTAAGCTTCAGGTCGGGAGTGAGGAGTTTGCTGGTGATCCTTTGGAGTCGCTCAGTGAGAGCGGTTCAACTCGGTGGTAGGGTGAGCCTGTCACTGAGCTAAACGACCGCTGAGTAACGCTTCGGGTCACTCATTGATTGGGTGATCTGAGATATCGCCTGAATTTTTGGAGAACGCTTGCACTTGAACAGTGATAATGTTCATCTTTGTGGCGTGTATAAGGCATAGCATATAAATATCTGTAAGGATATGTACTTTGCTTTATGGGATACTAAGGCAATTGATGTGAAGTCATTAGCCTCTCAATATAGAAGTAGCCCAGTCGTGAAGATACTTCAAGCGCAAACATTGTTTGCTTACACCTTGATAAAAGTTAAACCAATAATACATTGTCTTGGCATCGTTAATTCATACTATAACCAAGTGAAAAAACTTTCAACATAAATGCCGAAAGGAGATCTTTAATGACGTGTTATATCCGTTTGCAGCTGCTTTGTATCCCTGTGGCGTACCGTTCATTCCTTTTAACCCTAGAGTTGGCAGTAACAGCTTTTAAGGCTTTCCTGTTGTTCCGTATCGTTATAATGTATCAGCAAAAGAATTGTTCTTTATAAATAGACGAATGCAGGCTAATGAAAATGTTTTCTTTGATTTTTGCATCTCTTATTTTTTGACAATTTATCATTTAAATACCGGAAACTATATCAACCATTCTTATTTAAAGGCTTAACAAAATTTTCATCAATCCGAGGAGTTGAACGAGGAAAGCGTGAGCTTTTCGAACTTCACGGGGGGGGGGGGGGAGTCGAAAAGTTCCCCAACACTAAACTGTAGAATTGTTTTTTTTTTTCACCTCAATATGGCGGTATTCTTGTCGACTATCCCACTCGCATAAGAAAGCAAAACTATTTGTGAAGCCGAGCTACATATCCATTGAAAGTAGTAGAAGTAGTCAAATATTCTATCTTCAGTTAATGTATTTAAGCAAAGCCATATTTTCATAGTATTCATTCAAATGATGTGGAGAACAAGGCTTTCGAATTAAGCTGTGATGCCTCCTTAAACAAATACTATTAATTGGGATCACGTTTTCTTCACAGAATTCCTATTAATCTGTTAATCAGGCAGTTTGGGTAATGTATTGTGTTGCGACTTTGTAGAAAGCCAAAGACGTTTATTAAACAGAAGTAGCAAACGCATACCACTAGAAGGATAGCCAATGACACTGATGAATTCGTGTAGTTGAACTATCTTCGTAAATACTGTGCACACATGCTGCAACAAAAGCGGAGAGAAGCCAATGTGTTGCGCTGATCTTCCACTTAATATTCAAAGTGCAATTTACACTTGCTTAATCAGAGTAGTCAATGTTTGTTTCGCAGATTTTAATGCCATTTGTCCACATGTGGAAAAAAAAATGGGTCTGCGCTGTTCATACACTTATGAGACATCCTAAGACGGCATCAAAATCCCGCATTCTACCCATTGTGCAACAACAAATAACTACACCAAAATACTCTGTGAATTTGTGTTTGCACATATTTAAAGCAAATGTCCAATGACATGGACAGAAAGCTAGAGTGATCAAAGTGGTAGCCGTACACCTATCTACTCTCAACTCTTCATACTGCGACTTCACTAACATGAACAATAAAATTCTCACTAGATAGTGACGTATGTCACATAATATATTCGTAATAAAGGGATGGCATTTGAGGAAACACGTAACCAGCTTGTTTACAGCACACAACAGCATTATCAAGTATCCAACTTGTGATTCCCTACATTACAATCTAAATAAAAATTCACATAACTTCCTGGATAAAAAGTTTTTTTTTTTCCTTTGAGATTTCACGCTAACTTACAAAACAAGAAGGCGAGAACAAGAAGGTTATCCCCGCTAACGTGATTATTATAGATATGGATGAGGTTAATGAAAATGAATTAACTTCCAAAATAGCAAAATTAAAGCAGATCATCAGAGAGACAACGCGGGAATTGCGAAAAGTCGAAAGGCGTTTAGGGAATAAAGAGAGAAAAAGAAAGTTATGCAGGAAAATAAGAAACAACAAAGCACGGAAACAAGTAAGTCAGGAAGAAATGGAAATCAGGTAAATGACGTTGTTCTTAAAAGGAGCAAGTTATTTGGAATGGTGACTATAATAAAACATGCTATTGATGAGCGAGTTACAACTTCCAGTTTTCCTGGAGCGAAAATTAAGAATATAAAGGAAGCAATTCAAAATGAGGAAAGTAAACGAAATCGTAATTGTCGTAGGTACGAACGATTTAACTGGCGATAAGTTCAGTATGAGAGAGGACAAGAAAGGGTTGTTGGAATAGGCGAGAGTGAAGAGTGAGAAAGTGAAAAGCGTTAGTTCTATTTGACAAAAATGAATTAAGAAGAAGGGCTATGATGACAAACGATTCGATGCGAGTTTTTGGATGTGTGGAGTGAGTTTAAGAGAAGACTGGATTTGTACAAGAGGGACGGCCTACTCCTGAATGCGTTTGGTATCACGTGGTCTAGAAAAAATAATAACTGGTATGAGACCTAACACAGAGAATCAGTGAAACTAAATTATGAAGGGAGGTATGGTGAGATTGGGAGTGTAGGAGCGACAATGTTATATAACTGTGTTAATGACAGGAATGGGCTTTGTCTTGGAAATGTTGACAAGGAGAGAATTATTTCGTCTTTATGTTCGTCCGTTTCGGACCCATCAAACGTGTGCAAAGATGTCACACTAGAGAAGAATAGAGATCTGCAAGTTTCCCAACTGTGTCATGCAGACTGCAAACAAGAGTATACAAAAGAAAAAAAACAAATAGATTATTATGTCTGTACACAAATGCTAGGAGTATCAGAAACAAACCAGTAGAGTTTGTTGCCTTGGTTAATATATTTGGAACTCTAATTGTAGGCATTAGTGAGACCTGGCCATCAGAATCAAATGTACTAACTGGTATCGAGACGCGTACACTATTTTTAGGAAGGATAGGAGAGAAGGGGGCGTGCTGCTAATGATATCGGATAACTTGAATCCAGTTAGAGTTAAGACTTATGATTGTAGTAATGCTACTAACAATATTTCATGTTGCAGTGAGTTTGAAGCCGTCTGGTGTGGTTGGAATCCAACAAGATCAATTACATAGTGGGGTGTTGTTACAGACCTGGAGGATTGGTTGCTAGTGATGAAGAAATGCATCGCCAATAGAAAAGATGAATGCGAAAAGAGTAATCATAATGGGAGACTTTAATTATCCAAATATTGATTGAGTGGAATCTTATGTGAAGAATAAAAATGCATTTATTGAGCTGTTGCGGTATAACTTCGTCCAGCAGCATGTGACAGAAGGAACTCGTGGGCAAAGCGTGTTAGATTTGATTATAGTGTCAGAGGGCGTATCAGTTAAAGACGTAACTTTTCTGCCTCCAGTTGGTGATGATGATCATGCGGTACTCACTTGGGAAGTGACAAAGTTTATGAATGTTCCATTCAGAAAAGGTTACCTGCTGAACTAAAAAAAGCAGGAAATTATGACCAACTGAAGAGTATACTGAGTTCACTGGAATGGGATCGGTTGCTGGATGGAAAGAATATCGACAGTTCATGGAAAGCATTTAAAAAAATACTTAAATGATGAAATATCAGAATGTGTCCTAGGAGTTCGAAGAATAAACAGGGTGGGAGCCAAATGGATGTGTAATCATATTAAGCAAGAGATTCGTAAGAAAAGGACGATGTGGAAGGAATACCGTGTGCATAATGATGATGATGTCCGTTATGAACGTCATAAGCAGCGAGCAAGAACAGTCGCAACTGTTGCACGGAAAGCAAAGTCTGAGTATGAAAAGAAACTGGCTCACGTTCTAAAAATCACCCACGAGAATTCTATCGATATGCTACAAGTAAAAGAAGGAATGACTATGAAAGAATAACTCTTCTAAATCCAGATGGCGTTAGGGTTACATATGTAGAAGGGGTTGTCTAACTAATCAGTGTCCATTTTGTTAAAAGTTATAAACTTGGTATACGAAACATTGAGCTCACTGTTACCTCTTCACTGGATGAAGAAACTCAGGTGTATGAAGCCGAGGTATTAGAGCTGTTGCAGAATCTGAATAAGAATTCAGCAATAGGGACTGATGGGATATCAGCACGTGTGCTGAAAGTGTGTTCAGTTGAAGTGGCTATTCCTTTGACCAGGCTGTTTAATATGAGTCTCAGAACAGGGAATATTCCGCAGGAATGGAAATAATGTATGGTAATTCCATTGCTTAAGGATAGTGCAAAGACTAATGTATCCAACTATCGACAAATTAGTATCTCAGGAGTGGTAGTGTAGATTTTGGAAAAATTGGTTAAAGCTCACATTCGGAAATGGGTTGATTGACAGTGAATCTATTTTGCAATGAGCAACATGAGTTTACTAAGGGGAGGTCATGTTTTAGCAACTTGTTCACATTTTATAGCAATGTTACCATTGAACTGGACAAGGGGAATGGATACACCGTGATACTTTTGGATTTTGCTAAGGCTTTTGACAGAATACAGCATGGCAGACTGCTGCATAAATTGGAGAAAATGGGTTTGGGTTTTACAGTATTAGCATGGATAAGAGGATGGCTGACCTACAGATATCAAAAAAGTGATCTACAGGGAATGTGAGTCTGCAAGATGTAAGGTAACCAGTGGTGTTACTACCAGGATCAATGCTTGGCCCACTGTTATTCAATCTGTACATTAATGATATTGGGAAGGGTTTGACAAGCGACATACAGCTATTTGCTAATGATGAAAAGATAAGTAGGGTAATCAGGAATGCTGTTGATATGCAGTACTTGCAGAATAGTTTGAATAGGCTGGATTGTGGACATGGAAAAATGGATGTCAGTTCAATGTCAGTAAATGTAAAGTCATGCACTTTAGCGTGATTAGATGTCCAATGTCGTATTATATTCGTGGGATTATGCTAGAAGAAAGTAATGAGGCTAGGGATCTTGGAGTGTTAGTAGACAGGAAGTTGAAGTTCAGGGACCATGTGGCAAAGATGCAGTATGACCTTTGATGTCTTTGGGCCATAAAAAAAATTAAATCAGTATGAGCTGAAAATTCCTTCTCAAGGATTCGAAATCAAACTTTCTAAAAGAAGTAAATGCCGCTTCGTCTTGAGACAATACAGTACTGAAGACGTTATGAATGTATACGTGCACAAAAGGGGGCGAGAAATTACTACAAATTAAGAACTACAAGAACATATTATAGGTTCAGTGAGCTAAATCAGATGAACACATAAAAAATTAAATCGAAAATTGTGTTGGGTGGCAAATCTAAAGAAGCACGGACTTACCGTAAATATCAGGTATGAGTAACCAGCGAAGAAGTATCTGATCTACTAAAGTTTTGTTTACTCATGGTGATAGAAATTGACTGGGTTTTGTAATAATCGGCGTGAAAATTACATATGGATTACCTAAAAACACCTGAGCGACAAACACTGGGAACAGTATCATCAATTTCCCTTTCCCTTCAAAGAATGCTGGAGAGGAAATTCGGGGAAATTGAAGCAATGTTTATTCCACAAAAATGGATGCGAAGATAATAACCGCCAGGGGTAATTTACAGTGACTAACGACCTTCCCTGCCTGACATCGATAAATTGGTCACTCTTCGTTGTTTCGATGCACGTGCGAATTAATAGTGTCACACTTGCATAACACGATTATCTGCACCCGTGGGCGTAAATTATTTTCATCTTCGCGAGTTGATCTCCCGTTATTGACATACAAGACGAGCTGTCACTGTTCATTATCGCACTTAAGGTCTCGCGCAGCAACATAAAACGTCAGAACGACCTTCGTAAATTACATTACACTCCAATTACAATATCTTATCGCTACAGGTAGTGTTCCGCGTGATAATGCGAAACAAGACAGTTAACTCGTATGATCTTATGTCATATCTGGTGAGTATTGTATTTTTTTTCTTTCTCGTTCTATCTTTCTTCATTTTTCAATTTCATTCCTTCCATCTTTTTTTTTTTTGTTGTTGTTTATTTACGTTTTATTGTCCGTCCGTTATTGTATACAACAAGAGCCTCCTCGCACACAATTTCCGACCTTACCCCAATGCTAGTCATAATTGTGCGAACAACGAAGTCAAATAAGGTGTCAAAGCTGGTCACGTGATATCGACCGCTCCACCCAGCTAATACGTTGCTGTCAGGTGTGGTTGTCCGTACGTCTGCTACGCAACCTATAATTACAGTTATTTGAAGATCCTTCAAGATTTTCATGAGAATCAATGCTGCCATAAGCAGCATCACCGTCAATATCATGTCGCCTTCATCCATGTGTGTGTGTGGCCTAAATAAATTGCAGTCAAATTATGTATTTAACCAAATAAAATAATGGGAGCAGATCTCTCGAGGAAATAAGCGAACCATTACGAACGCCTACACAAAAGTTCACACCGCAGGAAAGCAAACTGCTGGCGCACCATGAAAATTAACATCTAAAATTCATCACCTGAATATTACAGGCAAAGGCTCTAATTACAACTGATGGAGGTAACAGTAGTAGTACTAAAGGCCACCGCTTCGTCACCTGCACGCTGTAGGATTACAATCCCATTAGAACACGCTGATAAAGCACTCTTCATATGGGGTGTAAACTATCACTTCTTTCTTTAAAATGAGTATCTGTGGTGAGAATTGGATACAAATGCTGACTGTTTTGTAGGAGTAAAGAGTATATTTATCGCAGACAAAGTTAACTGTGAGGTGACGATGATAACAGAAATTACGGTTGATATAGCAGCGTGGAAATAAAAGTTAATAGATGGAACTATTAAAGAGCATATCGTCTAATTTGAGAGAAAAGAGGGATCTCGGGTTACCAAAGATCATTAATGGGATCCTTCAGTATCAGAATTAATGATTACTAGTTTTAAACCTTTTATAGGTGATGCCGCTATCAAAAATAAATGAAGAATAATAATAATGTAATCCCAATTCAAGAATATCGACAATGCCCTTATACAGGCAGTAGAACGGAAGATAAATACTTAAGAGTTATGAAGTTCGTATTCCTTAAAACAAACAACGGCAAACTAGCATTTACTGTAAGAAAGCGTAGTTTCCTATCATTTTTAGCCATCTTCACCATAAGTTTGTCGGTATCACACCTTAAAAACGTCTTCCAGCCACAAATAATGGGGAGCATATCCAATCTACAGGTTACTTTTTATTCGTCTGTGTATCCGTTATTTTTGGTCATCATTGATGTAAGAAAGTAATTTCTTTATGTAAATCGTACGCGCTCAAGACGGGTAGCACGCACATTAGTATTAGACTGTGTGAGAATGGTAATATAATTTCGAAAGCTTTCTTTAAAAACCAAGCATGAAACTTTTTAAAGCTCTTTCAGTCCTCAAGATATTCACAAATCATCCCATGCCCTAGTCGGAGAGTCAGTACGCTACTCACTAGGCCAACCAGACCTGAATTTTGGATCTCGACGAAAATTTATCAATCTTCTCGATAACAGCTGTCGAAAGATGACACTGGTGTTCAATAAATTTCGCAGTCTTTCGTATGTGTGGCTGTTGTTAAAGAATATTAAACCGAAGAATAAAGTGTTTGTATTTTTAGTTTTTACCAATTCCACTGGGTTTGAATCACATACAGTATAACTACAATAATGCACTTTACCGAGTAGCGAAGCACGATTTAGATGTTTTCATTTAGTTCAGATGCCATTCGTGAAACGCGTAAGCACCCTTTTAATTTGTTTTGTCCTTCTGTACTCATAACAATTCTTCATGGATGCAAGGATTTTAATGTGTGTTTGCGATCATTTCTTACATTTATCGAATCGTTTAATTTTCTATTTCAAAAAGACTATTGTAATGTTAAAATTAGGCAAAACAAAATGTGTTCATACTGTAGTACAGATGGCAGAACAGTTCTACGTGTAGAGATTTAATTGTTGTCATGAATGCTATTCAACATGCGAAATCTTTATAATTGTCCGTGCTTATTTAAAACGTGCAATTCATAAAATAATACGTGTTATGAGCGTCATTTAACGAATAAAATATTTTTAGAAAAATTAAAGCACTCGAACATGTGAACCAAAAAACTACCGTTGTTTGTTTACGTCTGGTGCTAACTAGCAGAGGATAATCCAAGCCCGGAACAATATTTTTGAGGGGATGACGATACCATCTAGTGAAGTCCGAGTTTTGTCTTTGCAATATGTTTAGCATTTTTTTTCCCCAAAGGTCCATACAACCTTCATCATCCAGCAGTGGATCATAAGCATGTATTTTAAGATCCTGTTTCAAACTCCGAACTAAATTCAAAGTTCTTGGTAAGCCTAGAAGTGTGAATAACCGGGAATTAGTAATCAGTTTCGCCACGAAAATCCATATGCCTGTTTGCAGTGTGATATAACGTATTAAAAGAGTACTAAATACTGATTTAGTCCCCCACACAAGTATCTATTCACCAGCGCAATAAACCTTGCTTCTATAAATGAAAAATTTCGTTGTTCGCTCTGACAAAATTAAAGAGATCATCTTTGCAATCTGATTATTAGCTATGTTCACGAGAACTCTCACACTATTAAAACAAAACAAAAAGAAATTTAAAAAAATCGTTTGCTTAATGACGCTGATAAGTGCCTCCCCCTCCTCTAAGGTATTTGAAACAAACATAAGGTTAATCTTTTAACTTTCTTAAAAAAATGAAGGCAAGAAAAAGAAGTGAGCGTTCAGATAGCTGGGAGTATCTATGGCAGGTCCACGTGCAACTCATTAATCATTCCAATAAAAACAATTTACCAAATGCTATTATGCTTGGCAAACTTGCGAAAAACTAAGTACAGACAGGAAATGTAAGATAAGACTTCGAACAGTAATATCCACTCACCCCCCCCAAAAAAAAAGGAGGGGGGAAAATTATGGTAAACATGAAACTTGACCAACCTTTATCGACTGATTAACAAGATGGAATTATTGATATACAGTATTTAGTAACTCATGCCTTATATCAATTAGATCCACCTAGTTTTGAACACAAAGTGCGAGTATCGCTGTCTATAACACGTGGTCTAAGCAACCGACTTTCTTAATGAGAGAACTGTATGACAGCTAAAAATCTTGTCGCCTTATTTTTAAAATCTATAGCGAATATGTTATATTTTATGTCTGATTTAGATAAAGACCCAGTAGGAATTAAGATTAGACGCAGAAAAATAATTTTAAGATATGCAGATGATGGCGGAAACTAAAGAAGGTCAGGAGCGGTTGATCGTGTTAGTTAAGATGCAATATCATTAAAACAAAAGTGATGGCTTCTGGAAATTTGAATTTACGATCGCGGGATATGAAAAAGTTTGAACGATATGATTTACTTGTGTCCAAAATAAGAACTCTTGGCCAAAGTGAAGAAATTAAAAGAAAGATAGCTATGTGAGAAATAGTTGTGTTATTTTAAGACACGAAGAAAAATACTCATGTGTTGCAACATGGCGCCACTATACGAGCTGTCCTGAGAGTATTCGTTAACCCTCCGCAGCTCGCGGTAGTAAAATTGCAGCGTAGGTCGCGTATATCTGAGAGATACATTCATTACTAGTATGTGCTAAAATGCAATAAAACATAAAGAAAAAAACACTCAAATATAATACATGATGGTAAAAATTAAGTGGATATTGAATCCAACATTATTTCATAGACGAATATAGCAACTACAAGAAGAGTTTCGTGCCGAATATATAGAAACTAAACGTTTCGGCGGATGCAAGCATAAGCAACCTTACGGGCAACTCGTAGTAAAGGTGGAGTAAGCTCCAGACCACTCTCCTTAGTATTTTCCATAATGTAAAGCACATCTCCTAGAGGAGATGTATGATAAATAAGCCTTTGGCTCTCTGTTTCAGTAATACATGATGGCTTATTTATTTTCAGTTACAATCGAGAAATTATTGAACAAAGAATAATAAAAAAAAAAAACTAAACCATACTATACTGGCATCGGAGGTCGCGGTATCTCTCAGATACAATTACTATCAAATATCACAAACTTTTACATAACACGTGTTTAAACCAAACTGACAGCAAAAAACAGTGCAGAATATCATTCGTAACATATGAATGCACAGCTACTCATGACCTCCAAGCTATACACTGAATTGTGTAAGAATATTTATACTAAACATTTTTCAAGTATCTGTCAGATCAGCTGCGAGCTCCGGAGGATTAAGGTTGTTCACTATTATTCGTACGAAAACAATAACTTTACTGTTTTGTCGATTTGCTGTCTAATAATTTTCATTTGCACATCCTTAGCGGAGAGCACCGTATACTTAGATTAGGTCATTACGATTTAAAATATTACATTCCTTCAGACTAAGACCAGCGAAATCGAGCACACAACTGAAGCAGAGAAAATCAACATGCAAAATGTAAATACAATTTATTGGGAAAGGCGTTTTCCTGGAGAGCCTTTCACTGATGCAGAAAAGATGCCTGAACAAAATGAAATACTATCCAAGAACACCCTTTCCGAATCCAGTGAACTTTGCTCACTTCTTTTAGTGTAGAATTAAATTATTCCATTCTTTTACTCATTTCGTTAAACGTTTTGAAGGCATCATTTTTATGCTAGCATTCAAATAAGAGAAAAGGCGCAATAATAATAATAATAAACACTGTTTCGATGATTCATTGGAGTACTAACGATACAACAGCTTATAGGATATTCAAATACATAACGCAAAATGAAACAACCGAATTGAATTCGTTAAATTTTGTTAGCCTATGGTATCTAACGTGATATCCAAGTCGTCTTAACAATAGCGCATTGTTGGATGGAGGAATTATTTGATTCCTCATCATACCAGATTGATTTTAATTCTTCTGATGTTCTTCAGAAAGTGACTAGAAAAATATGATCAATCTTGGCGCAAAGAAATCTTGTGGTCTTGGCATCTACTGTTATTGCTATTATTTGAACTCCAAGGTTTTCACAAGAACTGGACAAAGAGAATGGAAAGCGTTAGGGAGAAATGATTCGCAAGTGGGTATAAGTTTTGGAAACGTAACAGACTGAACCCAGTAATTAAATTCTGAATTGTTCAAGCCTGAAATATCCAAGTTAACGAACCAACAGCCTGCGGATTCAAATCTCACCGCAGGCACAGATGGGTTTGAATATTTTGGGTAGTATAGATATATTTTCTACAAGGTGGAGGTTTGAAGCGGTTTGAATACGTTCTATGTATTCAAAATCCTTAGCCAACCCATGTATTAACGTTTTATCATAGTTGTGCAACTTTGCATGGGTGCGATTCGCTTTAAAAAGAAAACAAAAAAGACTACAGCACGACGTATATGCTGTATTTTTAACCAGTCGCGAAAGGTTCCGTAAGATCTATCAAAAAAGGTAATTGCGGACCTCATATACTGCTATCTTTTTCAACTAGGATGAGATTAAACACAACACATTTAAACGCAAACTATTACCATAAAACTATCGCACGAAGCAAATGATCCCTCTTTTCGCTGAAAGGGCACTGTTAGACATATACCGAATACCCATTCACAATGCAAATATAAAACGTTGCTCGAATACCAAACTAAGGTTTCCCCTTCTTACATGCGACGGGGATAAGTTCGCTCTGATAAAAGCCAAACCACTCCTAGCCTAAAGCCCCCCGGGTAATAAAGATAATTTTTTGCTGAAAGAAACCATTGCAAACGCCATTATCAATCAATCTCTGTCATTTTGATAGCTCTGTATGACTTTCCGGGAGGTATTGATACAGACTGATCAATCGGAGTAATCAATTGCATCACATTGTCAGTATTGGTGTCCAATACTCGGAAGACGTTACCCACAATGTAGTTTCATTCGTTCTGTGTTTCTGGTGGCAATAAAAATAATAATCGCGAATACATTTGTCAAAAATGATGTCTAGTTTCGAGTCTAAACTACTGCACTTGCATCAGCATCTTTAAATTTCGATGGCGGACTCTTTCTGAACCATCCCCCCCATGGCTGCATTGGGGGGGATTTATTCAACATTACATTTGTTTTTTAAGATACATTTGTGGGGGTATCATTGTATCGCCTTCGAGATTAATTTTCGGGTAAGTGAAGGAAAATTACAAACAATGCAGTGCTTCTAGAATAAACACTTTTCCTTCGAAAATTAGCAAGAGTACATTCTAAGGAAACTCTACATTTTTGGAATATCAAAAAATTTGTAAGTCTTCCTCACTGAAGGTTAGAAACGTAGAGCACGTTAGTACTATTGGAAGCACAAAAATTACACAATAACAAATCCTAATCCGGAATAATAATAAAAAAAAAATTGTCAAAATAATCCAATATAGCAAAATAGTTGTGATGATGCATTGAGTGATTAAAAATAATTCGTCTAAAGATACAGCTATTTTTGGTGATATGCTTGCTAGCGGGTCTAAGTTACACTGCCGCAATGGCAGTGTAACTTCGAATAAAGTAAAATAGTTGTCGGCCGGCCGGAATAAGTATGAAAATTAAGTACGCAAACTACAAACGTTGGCTTCTTTGATTATAAATTCATCGTTATAGTTTGAAAAGCTTTTGGAGGAGCCTTCTTAAAAAAGGAGGTTCGCATTTGCTGTCCGAAGAAGAGCATGACAGGTGATTTTCAAACAACGACATCTTTCTTCTAGCCGTCTGTTAGCACATCCATTCCATGCTAATACATGCTGTATTCTGAACAACCTTCTTTTGTACATTTTAAAAATGTATAATAAAATTGTTAAGATTATTAAAACGTGTTATATTTTAATATCATGACATGACTCCTCCTGTATGCGCGATTTTTTTTTCTTTGCGAAGTAATCCTTAGATAAAGATGTAATGAAATATTTGTTAATAGTAAAAGGTTTCCATTAAAACATTCTTAAATATCCTGTTTCCTTTGTTCTCCCAAAGGAATGTTATATTTCTGACTACAAAATTCTTTCTATTTTGTAGTCAGTTTTCCATTTTATACAACTCTTCTCTCTTTCAAATCAGTCACATTAACAATAATACAAACATAAAATCCTCTTTTTTTTTTTTAATTTATCTTCAACAGTGGATGTATCAAAATTTTATAGTACAGGATTTTTTTTTTTTGGGGGGGGGATTATTAATAATAATGGCATCAATAACGACAACACAAAAATGATCAAAAAATATTGGGGAGGGTGTCCATATATACTTTTGCAAGGACCTGTAATACTGTGACAATGCATGGCAACTGACTGAGATGAGATAGATGTGTCAATTTAATTATTCCCATTTCTTGTTTAGCAAGATAGTTGAAGCTCAAATATCTGGGTAAACTTGATATTTATTGATTTCTTTACGAATTAAGACTTGGTTGGCCGAATAGATAGCGCTCTTCAACCAATAGACTTAAATCCTACTATGAACATGAATATCTATAAATGTCTTTATAAGGTAGTCGATGTATATCATCGTCGTCATCATCACTCGTTGTGAAATCATCATCTCTCGGAGGCCCGAAGTGTTCGTTTGTTCTATAGAGCAGTTTCCAGATTAAGTAGCTTCTCGCCAACCATCGTACTAATGCAAAATAGATTTATAACGTTTTGTGTATATTTACATAAGAATAATAAAATTAGGGGGGGGGGAATAATTATATTGTGCTTATACGAGTACTATAACATTAAGTCAGGAAACTATCAACTATTAATATCATTCTCCGAGTATGTAATTCCGTTGACAGATCAACAGAAATCTCGACCGCGTTAACTGGCAGATGAACCTCAATACAACCTGGTGACGATAGTTACTTTCACACAAAAGCTCATATCTGAGAGCTCGTGATGTAGCACAAGGCACATATACGTGCAACTACATCTCTTGACGACAGAATAATTCAACCCACGACACGTGCATCTGTCAGTGGTTTTGTGTAGCTTCAAGCCACCTTTCTTTGGTACTCCTCTCAGTAGGGTGATACATTTCTTCGTGTCCTACTTTACCGCGTTTTTGCTTTCCTTTTATGCAGGGAAATGGGAATGTCAGACTGGCGTAAGATATCAATATCCGTCTGTAATATCTTTATCTGTCCAGGTGCACCCTATCCCCCCCCAACTCTCCCCTTTCTTTGATACGGAGACGGATCTCATACATCCGTATCGCTACACAAGCAGTATTATTCGCAAAGCGGGGGAGGGGGGGGGGGGAGAACACGCCCAAACATGACCGAAGACTCCATTCTCATAATGATACGAAGGCATCTTTTCAAAGCCGCATTCTTCGTTCTGGTGTCCGCTAGTCATACCGTTCGTTCGATACCGAGCAGCCGACAAATTAGTAGGCTTCATACAGTTGTCATCAACGCAACGTGAGTCTCTGTGAAGGACGGCTGTGAAACGAAGGGGTGTTCAGTGTCACGAAATCAGACTCGATCAATAGCTTGCGACTGTAAATGTAATCAAATTCTAACAAAGAATTCCTTTCTGCGATTTTGTAAAGACGTTGTTTCTGTATCAAAATTTCACGAAGCTGTGTACTATTTTCTCAAGACATTCATAGCATATCACAGTCAACTAGCACAATTTACGAGGGTCAACCGCTTAGACGCAATCCACAGACAAGACTCAAACTTCATTTCAGATTAAGAGACAATACAAACAGAATTATTTTTCTTAAAATAAAAAAAGTCAAATTCCCCACCGATCTCTTTGCAGAAGCAGAATCTGCGATGGCTTCAATGACAGACTTCAGGATAAGTGTCGGCCAAGTCGAATATCCACATTTTATGAAAAGGAATGACAAACACAATTCACAGCATTTCTCTAAGGGCTGGTAAAACAGCAGAATTACAAACAATCCCTCGCTGCTGTTCCTCTTGCATTCTATTGTTATTAACTGAGTTACTGCACCTGTCGAGAATATTTGCTTCAGCTGTCGTCGTTCTTACTCAACTGTCAACAAAACCGAACACAGTAAACACTAATAATTAACAACTGCACGACCTTTCTCTCCCGACACCATAATTCACAGTTGGCGTGTTCGAGTACTGTTATTCCTATCGGCACATGTCACGAGCTACCGCTTGAATACATCCAGTTAGCATTCGTAGGCGATATAAACAATGGCCGTGATTAATTTTAGACCCCGAATTTGTGACTCAGGAGCTGAGTTAAGTCACAAATAAGCGTCTGCAACTTATTTTTCTGACTAACAAACATAATTCATTCGCAGGAACCCCATTTCAAAATGTAAGCTACTTTGTTATGTGCATTATTAATAGAGGGTTATTTAAAGAAACATCAAACAATTCACAAATTTCAATGTACAGAAAATGTTTATATTTAAAATAATAATAATAAATGACACGTTGGGATAAACGTGATATTTTGGAATTCGTAAAACCCACCTTCTATTCCCAAAACTAACAAACATTCCGTTTTTTTTTTGTTTTTTTTTTCAATCTTAATTCTGTACAAACATCACCTTCGATTGCTATCGATAGTACTCACCTTAGCTTTAAGTTGTATTTCACCGTATGTAATTTGAGTTGAACCTAAAAAATTATCTATCGCCACTTGGTAACCAGTGTGACTGCCAGCGTAAAACGTATTTACAATTATGAGATTTTTTATTTTTATCATCAAACACTCCTTTGTAACTTATTTACCACTCTCTCCCTTGCGTACAGATTCGGATGCAGTGCAAAGCATTTAGAAGGCTCTATTTTCCGCTTCATGTCCGCGCTTAACTTTATGATTTGTTGATGAGTTGCTGCCCTCTTTGCTCGCCGCCACATTACCAAGTATTTAAAATATATATGAGGACGAAAAATCCATTAAAAACCACCCATGATGCATATCAAATTATATAATAGCAGGACTCTCTCAAGATGGACTGGGTCACAATGCGAGAAGCAGATATACAACCCTTCCCCCTTTAAGTGGGGGAAGAGGTCTTCCTTAGCAATTAGTGAAATCGGAGGCAATTCCTAATAGCGCGAAGGCTAAAAACATCTCTCATTTACATAATATAAAAACATATTTGGATTTTCTTTTTAGCACAAATAATCTCAAATCAAGAATATGACATATAAACTCGTCCATAGTGTTGAGATTATGCACATAAACAGAACTGCAATTGTCAGTAAAATTTTGCTTCAAGTGTCGAAATCTTTAAATATTATTCCATTATTATTATCTGAGACCTCCAGGAAATCAAGGACTCATCGAGGGAGGCTATAAATCACCCAAACCAGCTGTCATAACAACTCTTAAGTTCATTCACACTAGACGCAATCACTACTCCTAAAGGAAAACTGTTCCACTCACGCACTGCTCTGTGAGAGAAAACCTAGCTCTTATCCCTTTCTCGACTGCAAACAAACTCGACTTCCATGGATGCCCCCATGTTCTCTTCCCACCTTCCATATAACGAAAAATTTCATCGGATGATATTCAATAACACCCACTCAAAATATTATAGACCGCTATAATATCACCCCTCTTTTTCTTGTTAACCAGGGTGTGTAGGCTAGGTACTCACAATCTCTGCTCATTATCTAAATTCCATAATCCTAATATAATCCAAGATCAACTCTTCGCACAGTACTTCCGGTGCGGTCTTATTGAAGCCTTGTAAAGAGGCGAAATGACTTCTTTATATTTACATGTTAAGGTTCAGTTCAACCTTGCAATTATCCTCCGAGTTGTATTTGAAGTTTTTCCTATGTGACCCTTGAACTTTAAATTTCTATCCACCATTTTACGCCAAGATCCCTAGCTTCATCAGTTTCTTGTAGTATAACCCCTTTAATATAATATGCCGCTGAAATTCTCATCACATCAAAGTGCATAACTTTACACTTACTAACATTAAACTAACAGCCATTTTTGTTTGCCCAAATTTCCAGCCAATTCAAATCATTTTGTAAGTGCTGAATATCAGTAGCATCCCTGATTGCCTTGCCTATCTTCGCATCATCGGCAAAAAAATGCACATCTGATGTTACATCCTTCCTGATGTCATTAATGTATGGATTAAACAATAATGGTCCAAGGACTGAACCCTGAGGTACACCACTGGTCACCTTAAATTTGGCAGATTCACACCCACTGTATACCACTTTTTGATATCCGCCTGTCAACCATCCCCTGATCCAAGTCAAGAGTTTATATTCCAGTGCCATATTCTCCAGTTTATGCAATAGCCTTTCGTGTGGTATCCTATCAAATGCCTTCGCAAAATCCAACCTTATCATACTGTATCCATTCCCTTTATTCAACTGTGC
The DNA here is from genome assembly GCF_054136105.1 of Typopeltis vanoorti. Lineage (NCBI taxonomy): Eukaryota > Metazoa > Arthropoda > Arachnida > Uropygi > Thelyphonidae > Typopeltis > Typopeltis vanoorti. The sequence goes on along the minus strand of NC_143558.1, from coordinate 77,133,759 downwards.
CGTAACATTGTTATAAAATATGAGCAAATTACTAAAGTATGGCCTTCGTTTAGTAAACCCATGCTGCTCCTTGCAGAGAATAGTTTGTTTGTCTACCCATTTCTGTGTGCGAGTTCTTACCAACTTCTCTAAAATCTTCTCGATCACACCAGAGATACTGATAGGTCGGTAGTTTGACAAATCAATTTTTGCACCACCCTTGTACAATGGAACTATCATACATCCCTTCCATTCTTGTGGTATCATTCCTGAGCTGAAACTCAAGTTATACAAACACATCAAAGGCCTAGCTAATTTGGCTAAACATTCCATTAGCAAACGTGCTGATATTCCATCTGTTCCTATTGACAAATTCTTATCCAGGTTATGCAACAGCTCTTAAAACCTAATTTTCATTCACCTCTAACTCTTCATCCAATGTAGCAGTGGCACTGTGCACCTAGTGTTATATGCACCTAGTTTATATATCTTAGCAAAGTGAGCACTCATCTCATTAACTTTTGACAATAGCGCACCATCTGCATTCAATAAAGTTATTCTTTCACATTCATTCTTTCTTTTACTTGCTACATAAAATTCTTTTGGATTGCCTTTAGATTGCATGGTCAATTTCTTTACTCGTTACTTTACTGGCCTGAGCTTGGTATATTTCATAACTCTCTCACTCGCATTCTCACGATATTCTTTCTACATCTTCTTGTGGATCTCTTGCTTAATAAGATTGCACATCCATTTCATTCCCAACTTATTTATTCTTCGAACACTAGGGATACATTGAGATACTGCCTCATCTAAGCACTTTTTCAAAGATTTCCATGCATTGCTGACATTTTTCCCATTCTTAAGGTCCGAACCCATTCAGTAACTGACACCATGGGAACAAAAATATTATTTTTCTAAGTCGATCATAATTTCCAGCTTTGTAGTTCAGCATGTAACCTGTTCTAATGGGAACATCAGTATAATTACATACTTAAAAAGAAAGCACAGCGTGATCACCAACTGATGATAAAATAGCCCTATTCTTAGCAGAGATCCTTCTGACGCTATGCTCAAATGCAATACTCTTTGGCCTCAAGTTCCTTCTCTCACATGCTGTTGCCTCGTAACAATTCAATAATTCCTCTTCAACCTTATCATGAGATTTCTCTTTATATCTAATCAAATGTTTGGATAATTAAATGACCCATAATGATCATTCGTTTGGTACCCATAAGGCAAAATCGGCGATGCATTTCTTCGTCTCCTGCAACTGGACCGTCAGGTCTGTAGCAATACCATATCATATATTTCATATTGTCAGCCACTTCATATCAGATAGCCTAACTCACTATAACAAGTTAGGGTAGAAAACAATGATGGTAACTCGTGTTTCTACCCTAACTGGACTTAAGTCGCCTGAGATTATTATTAGTAGCAGTCCCCCCTTCTCTCATATTTCTTCTGTTATTCCTAAAAATAGTATGCCCATTACACTCGATCCCACTTACCATATCTGATGGCCAAGTTTCACTAATGCCAACAATCTTAGGCCACATCGTATTCAAAAAAGCAACGAACTCAAACCCTTTGTTTCGGATACTCCTAGTATTTGTGTATAGACGTAACAAATTACCACCTGACCTATTCTTATAGTTTGATATGCAGTCTATTTGGCCTTGTTGTAGAACTTTCTCTTTTCCGTGAAACTTCATGTTTCACGGAAAAGAGAAAGTTCCCTCCCCAGACATACTCTTAAGGTCTGAACCCAAAGCATTTTTTACCCCTTCCCTAGATACATAACCCTGTTCAAAGTTATTCATATCTGTATCATTATGTGGAAAGAACACAACCCCCCAACACACACACACACAGAGAGAGACTCATGTGTAATAGTGTTTTGTGGCCTCTTGTGTATTTAACTACGCATAAATGAGAGTAATTTTGAAATTTTAATTATTACTTGGAACACCACATGGAACTCCAGAAAAGAAGGCTGCTGATTCCAACTTGGATATTCCCTGCCAAACAGAAATTTAAACTAAATACCTGCTGTTAAGTTTAAACGACATTCGTGGATAAAGGTCAATAAAGAAGCTGCAAGTAATACACTTTGTACCGCGGCAAACGAAGTGCACAGAACTGAGCTGCAAATCATGCGATTAAAGTTATTTGGCCATTAATTTGCATCCAATTAATTTGGCTATTAATAATGAATTTAAAAAGAGGCAAACTGAGATGGCCGACAAAAAATAACTGAGGACTACTGAAATGCAAAACAATGAAGAGTACAGTCATAAAAAAGAAGAAAACACAAAAAAAAACTAAATTGATAAAAAAAAAGGGAAATGAGCGAGTGAACAAAATCCCAATAAAGTGAAATTATTTTCTTTTAAAATACCTGAAATTTTAATTAGGAAATAAGCATCGCTTTTCTTTTCTGACCTTCCGTAAGTACATTTGCTTCTTAAGAACACTCTTGAAGAAATAGAAACAAATCAAATAGTTTAGTCCTAATTGCATGCAGTGAATAAAACATGAACTACGGAGATGCCCTAAGTACTCTAATGGAAGTTTGTGGTCACGCCAGATGAGCTGCATGTGGAGTCTCGTGTGGCATTAGGGCTTGTTATTGAGTCTATTTACATGGAAATTACTTCGGCTACAGAACTGCGTAAAGAATAACTTTTTCCTTTTGCTCGCGTAACACAAAGCACACGAAAACGAAACAAAACATTAAAAGGTATGAGTGACAGCTGACATTAGGGTATTTACTGTCGGAATCTTCATTACAGAGCTGGAAAGGTTTAGACAAGAACCAAAAAAAAAAAAAAGATTAAGAAAGACCTACTAAGATGCATTCCTCAAGAAAGTTTGTATCGACCTTTATTCTGCTCGACTCGAGACCTGAGTTCACTTAAAAATCAGCACCACCCTCATTGCGTCCCTGTGACCCCCCAAATCGATGTCATTCTCGTAAACATACTCCACCAGATTAGATACACCCCGTCACCGCTAGAGGGAGATGATTAATTAGACCTCCAGGAAATCAAGTGAGCGGTCGTCTTTAAAGCCAGATAAAGGAAGGGAATTTAGGCGGTTAATCGATTGCACAGCACGGCACGAACCTACTCCTTGGGGTCACAGCGTGCGTTGTTTCCGATCTATTGATTCTAGTGTAGTTATTCAGAACATGTCAATCAGCGCCGAGCTACTAATTAATCTTTCACGAGACAGCAGCTGTAATACACACCCCACCTTATCAACATCACTAAACGTCGCTTACCGGAAGCGCCAAGCGTTGGATGTCTTCGTCCATCCTTCGTGTAACTCAAGGATATTCTCCAGAAATTGAATAATTTCGGTAGGATATAACATCACTGCATAACGATCGATGTTCGCGTTATTAGGACACTGACATTGTTCTTCAATAACGATACACGAGTTTATATTCCGATGTAATTTTATACGTTTTCGAGAAGGCCTGCGAATCTATGGATAATTCATAACATTATTTAATTACCATCACGTCAACAAATGTAGCTTTGTTTGACTACTCGTGCGTGCAAAAAATAGGTTCGTTAACTTTGGTACCCATCTGCTCTTCACATAAATTACTAAATCCCTAATATATAGAGAACCAATTTCTATGGATCTGAATTTTCGACCTCCAGACTTCGATTGTGTGGCGGGTTGGTTACTAATAACACTGAAACTGATGGAATGTTGGATACTCTCCATGTAATAACTGTTTACCACAGGCACCAGAATTTTCCGGTTTTCCACCTTTCAATTAGCAGTTTCACGGACAATCCCGGGTCTGTTTGCGAAACAAGAATGATATTTGCCAAACAGTCATTCTCCTCGTTATTGATAACGTATAACAGCACAGGACAGAATCAATGAATCTTTCTGCTAAAGTCTTGAGTATATTGCTTTATTGTAAAATTAATTGTTGTTCCGATTTTGGATAACTTGGTTTGTATTTTTACAGCAGTGATTAAATATTTTGTAAAACAGATAATCCGACCTACAAATCCTGTGCAGCTCAAACAAAATATCGCTGATAATTGTCTGGATGCTGAACCAATCGCTAAAATAAAAACAAAACCAGCTTTTATATTAGTGAAGTAAACACAATTTCATTAGCGAAGAATATGTAGGTTGCTGCTGAAAGCTACATTTCTCCAAAACACACAAATAACACAGGTTCGTTTGGTTGATTTATCTGATCATTCCCTGATTTAGAATTTTACTAAAATATGTGCCTTGAAAGCTTAGGAAAATTCTATAAGTAACAAAAATCAGAAAGGCAGCTAAAATCAATAAAACATTTTTTATTTTATTTTACTGAAATAAATCATTTTTGTGGAAACTTATTTCAATTGTATCCTCAAGCAGCAATATCGTAATTTAGTGAGTAGTCTCTTCAGAACAATAAAAATTGAATTTACAAGCATAATGCTTCCACGTTCGGAATTTAAAAAAATAAATATAACAACTAAAAAAAAACTTATTAAACAATGTGCTGCGAAATCATGCGCACGCAGCTTTCATTATTAAAACAATAGAATAAACACCATCACAGTGAACTGTATGCAAACTCCATTCTTGCAAAACTACACGAACATTTAACAATGACAACCTCGAAACTGTGTTTCTCCATGGTCTTATTGTAAGCCTTTAAAATCTATACGGTTTTCTAGAACATCAGTTTCTTCAATTTAATGGAGATGTTACAAGTCCGCGTGTATGTCCTTGTGCGACCATTTAATCGTTTTCCCAAGTCATTAGATGTGCTTTGTTTACGGTGCCTCTTGTATGCAACGTATAGTCAGTAACGGACAGCCTGCTACCGACTACTTTGGTACGCGCCTGGTGGTTACTGAGGGTAATAAATCCCCCCTCTCCATTGTAGTGTAGGGCGCTTAGAACACACGAGTAGTCGGGAGAAGTGATATAGTCGTAATTCCCACCCATTCACCCCCCACCTAAGATTACTTTCCAGGGATATTGAGGAGCTGCGCTATCTTCTTTTATTGTTGCTTTCTCTTAGACACTCATTACATTTCACTCGATGTGATGCGGAATTTCAGGGCTCAAACAGCGCCGTCTGAGAACAATATCACAACAATGGCCCGGTTGAGTCAAACTTTCAGAAATAATTTCAATCGAAGAGGCGTGTCTTGGCTGCGAGACTATATTTGGCATCCGGGACACATTATGAAACATATCGCAATATTCGCAGGAAGTACGGAATGGACCATCAAGTAATTCGGAACGCTGAACTAGCAATAAATCCTCCATCAGAGAAATAACGACAATCACTTTTATTAACGCCATTCCTTCTCATGGGGAACTAAGAATGAGACTCCTCAATGATCGTTCTATTCTTGCCTTCTATCGCCTCCGTTCTCTTCAGTGTTTGGGAAGTCATTTTCATTCATTTGCTTTCGTAATTACAAGTGCGGATATTTTAATTAATTTAACATCTGATTTTATGTACTTAGTGGAGCAGTACATCCGTATTGCTCCAGTAAGTACATTTTCCTAATCCTATTTGGTCTTCTTTAGAGGCATAAATTTAGATTTCATAAGCGAATTTAGTTCTACATAACATGCTTATATACACGTTAACTGTCCATTCATTTATCATTATCTAAACTCCAATTCATGAACTTATTAGGAGTGACACTCCTAAGTGAAATTCTTTGCCAAAATGCTGTCAGTCCATCGATATTCCCTCGTCCGTGCGTTGTTTCACTAATCGTAAAATTTTTAAACTCATGGAAGTCAGGACCGAACGGTAGAGGGTGGCTTAATATCAAAAAGATGTCAGTCTGTAAAATACATCATTAATAATCAATGATGTGGGTATAAAAATGTTACAAATTGAATTTATTATACAGACTAGTGGGCTACGAGTATTCTAAATGGGATTCACAACCTGACAGCAAACAATATTTCACTTAAGCGAAATACTGTGCAGGCTACTGGGAATTAAATTACTCTTATTAAATTTCTGGGATCACTTTGAAGGAAAATCAAATTACGAAATATGCGTACAACGTAACAGTGCAGGTGCGTTTATACTATTTATTTATTATAATTTATTTCGGTATGCCGCTTAACAACTGTTAATTAAAAAAAAAAAATTAGAAGTGCGAGTTACATTCACATTAAAATCAGTGACACCTAATCGTAACTGCAATGCGTGGGTTGGTCACTGGCGTACTGACAACTGCTCCGGTCTTGATTTACGACTGAAGTAAACAGAGGCTTTCAAGACGGTATATTCTGGCCGGTTACCCGGTTTTGCTATTCGTGTAAAGGTGATTATTAGATGGCAGTGATTTTTAATTGTTTTTAAGAAAAAATGAACTTTTTTTTTCTGGAAGTCCGAAATATTAAGTTTCTTCAGTTTTGACAAAAGTAAACGGATGCTGTTCGTTTTCATACGAGCGTTTAGAAAGGGATAATGCCGAGGTTCATTACCGTAGGGTTCTCTAGGAGCTGGTGATTCGCCAATATAGTTAAAATGTGTAGAATGAATGGTACATAAATATAAATAACTGACCGAACGGGAAACAAGAAATTCTAAAGGTTCGCTGTATTAAAGTTCATGACACTCAGGGAAGACAGTAAGTGAAACAGTGGCCGATTCAAACTTTGGTTTTCTAATCTGAAAGGAGGGAAGCGATCTCAAATATTAGGGAAGGAGACAAAAAATACTTATTACGTTTTAACATCTTTTTCCCTCTAATATATAAGGTGTTTGAAGGACTGGTTCAGCGAAAACAGATTTCTGATAATAAGAATAACAATAAAAGCCTATTTAGAAACAAGAATAATGACTGTCATTGTTAGTTTATTGTTGTAGCAATATTGTCCGCTATGGGAATAATCTGCGCCTGTAGAAAATGATGCAGTGGCTGTTTGCTGTCAAAGGTATGAGTTAATGACGACATTAAGAAACTAAGTGACAGGAGAAGCGCGTCGAATGGTTGAGGCTTGGTATTAATACGACATAAGCGCTTGAAGTGTTTAACATTGATATAATTTTATACTGATGACATTCTATTCAAGACAAATAGGCTTATTTCTTATTGTTTCACGCTTTCCTAAAAATTATTGTTCCGATTTCTTAGGATAAAAACAGTCCCCACTCATTGCTCCTGCTAAATCACGAGAATTGGTCATTGACTCATAAACACCTCAAGCTGCGGATCGCATATTTCGGGTAGCATCACATTTAAACGGCTCGATTTTCACAAGCGATGGACAACCACATTTCTTAAATATATACTGGTGTTCTAAGAGCATTCCCACCTTTTTGGGGGACTTTTAATAAAACACAAGAAAATCCTGTCAGAACTGGAAACAGTCAAGCCTTCTGAATGAACAGTACTTTTTTCTCTGAAATGGTCTTAATTTCCTACTTAATAAAACTTAATAGAATTCCCATTAGCAATTAATTAAGCGTCAGCAACTCGCGAAACACGTAACAATGGAATTTGGCATCGCTTTCTCTCCAGTATAGAAAATTTTATTGACAGAGCTGAAGACAGAGTTGGCCAATCATAGTAAACTAAACTGCAGTGTGGAAAAAAAGAAGCAAAAAGCCAACTACACACCTCAAAGAAGCAGCACATATGTCATGACATTATCTATAAATAAGTGTTCCAGTTTCAGCAGTTTGGAAAGTGCATAATTTTCTCGTTTAAGCACACGTCTAATTAGCGAGTCTGTGATGGACCAGAAATGAGCCATAACTACCATTATCAGCTCCAGTGGCAGTCATTAGCTTACTTTTTTCTCCTTTTTTTACGCTGATTATCGACAGACACGAGTTTCTGAATTACAAGTAAATCTTTCACTAATTGGCAATATGCGAGAAACAGAGATCGCAAAGAAGTCCAGAAAAAGAGGAGTAAAAAACGATAAACAGGAGATAAATGAAAGATATATAATTCGCAATTTCAGTTTGTCATTAATACATTTTGATAAGTGCAAATGAAACCTGGAATTTCAATCTAAGATGTCCAAAGTGGGGAAAAATACCCATATTGATGCTAGGGAATCCAGTTATATTTTATCACACCTTTCATTTCATTCAAAAAGAGCATTTTGTATTAATAATCCATAATAAACAATCGTCTATTAGATTGCCGAGTGGTTTCCATGTTTCGCTTGAAACAATCCTATTCCCAAAGACATAGCAACAATTCTAGTAACAATGCACTCCAACAATTATCTAGAGAGTCTACAGAGATGACATTTTAATGTTGCTAAGCTGTTTAGCAATAATTAAATTGTTCATTGTTATAAATTCCTAGATATCGTTATTTGTTTTTCTTCTACTCATTATAACGCGTTTTGTAAGAATTAGAGACTATGCACTTGCAATCTCCTTAGCGTGTACGTTCGTCATGCTCGGATTACAATAAAATATTATATTAAAACACATTAAATGTATTATTTTATATACGGTATTAGATTACAATGGATTATCGTACTAATTATAAATGCTTTAAATGTGTTATATTAAAATATAATCAATACGAACAGCTGTTTCTGATTAGCAGTATTCGGCGACAGCCTAATGAATTTTATTCTCGCAGCTACGATTTTGCTAATTAAATTGTGGCAAAATGAAGGAATTTATTCGTACTGAAGCAGCATTCCCAAAACTATCGTTTTAGCAGTTCAACTCTGGTACGTGATGTTGGACCCATTTACGCTACACCCTACTCTATTGTAACTCGCATTCCTTAAGCTAGAGAACTGATCCCTTCATAACTAAACCGGAAAAATATCGCTTTAAATACAGCGATATTTTTCCGGTTTTATTATATTTAAATACAGCGATTATTTAAATATAGAAAAGCACACGTGTGAATATTTAAATAATGACTTTTAAGAGTAGAAAAATATTGTTTTTTTGCTTGTAGGCTAATCACTTAATTTAAATTTAATGAATATGACTAAATAAATCGAAAAAGACACTCTTAAGAAATTTCTCTTAGTCAGCTGGAAAAGATAAATGGGATTGAAAATCTCTTCAAAATTCATAAATATTTGTTAATGAAAGTTGACTAGTTCGGTGTTTGTTCCTCCGCGCTCTTCCGCTCACGGATTTCCATTTCGTGCATAATAGGATTGCTATGGCGAGGAACGAAGGTGGGCTTCATATTGTCTGCACTCACTTATCTTCGAATGGAATGGAATTTGAAAATGAAGACATTCCACGTGCCGCGAGACCATTCGTTTATTGAGAAATATCTGGAATTCTGTTAGGTATTGAATTTTTACCGCACAGGTTTCTAATGTTAAGGACAGTTTGCTAAAATGCAAAACTGACTGCACAATCTGTGGTAGACAGCTAATGGGCAATTGACGAGTCAGGACTTATCAGTCTAACCACACGTCTGTTTTTGCGAGTCACTGCAGATCGACTACAGCCTATAATGTCGTTCTCAAGATGCCCGGCAACAATGAAATTATGAATAGTTCACACACACACACACACACACACACACACACACACCAAACAGCGCCGTATAAAGTACTAACTGAAAACCACACTGAGGGGAGCATAGATATAATGGCTTTCGGTGTAATGAGTGCTGCCAAACACACTTAAGAAGGTTGAGAATGTTTTTGTAACGCTCGAAAACGCATTCCGCCTTAATTAAATCATAATACAAATATATGCTGACATGAAGTTTCACGTTGGTCCAGGCTGGAAATTTTGAGCTGCTTTTTCACATTTCAATTTATTCAGAATTATTTTTTATTGTTTCCATTGTAAAGCACTTTAGCATCAGATACTTCTACAATTTGAAATTATTTTACTCATTTAATATTAAACGCAATGTCGAAAATACAGTCAAGAAGAGAGAAAGAGCGTGGATTAGTAAAGAGAGCGATGCTAAAAATAGTTAACGATATCGAGCTCATGGGTGAAGACGCAGTATGGGAAAAAAGCCGATAAAAGGCAGATCAAACACCCAATTCTGGAAAATGCTGAGCCCATTATAAGGAAAACGAAAGTGTAGAGACAGAGATCACTCGATGGAAATCGTGAAGAATGATCAAACCAGACGGGCATGTGGGGTTCCGACGACTTTTGTTTAACACCTGAAAAACACTCCAAATCCATTAGCCACCATCATCTAATATGCCTTCTGCATTAGCAATTTTTCACGTACATAAAATTGAAAAGAAATGAGTTTTGCGAAAATACGCACAAAACTGAGCGAGCAGAAAATTTTGTAGTTATTAAGAAATCATCCTGCAATTCGAATTCTCACAAAACGGTTTTGGCCAATAGAGATGTGGTCTCTTAATGTTCTTATATTTGTCGGCTCCTCTGTGACACGTGTCCTCTCGGACGTTCATTAGCACTCTACAGATCGCACTGAAAACGGAATATTCCCTGAACTACCTAAGTGTTGACATCGGAACTAAATGCACCTCTCAGTTATTGTTAATCGCAACTACCACTTTCGGTTCCTCAAAAAACAAATATTTAAACAATACGAGTAATAAATAATTTTACAAATCTATAATTTTCTTAAAATCGGTAACAGTTTAGGATTGTCCTTTTTTATCCCTACAAATTACATTTGACACTAACACGATACTCACTGAGGATGTTCATTAAAGTCGCATTAAGTGTACTTTCCAATCTCAGAATGATAATTTTGATTAAACAGCTGCTTAAGTCGTCTTATCGATTTCTTAAGGCCATTCATATAGACTAATAGTTTACCAGAAATATAGAACTCGTTTAAGAAGGAAGAACATTTCCAACTATTCTTACGACAGTGAAAGAGGAATATAGGAAAAGATAAAATTCTTGATCATACATTTATTAATGATCGAAGAACTACACTTAAAATTGGAATAATAAAAAATTTATAAATAACAGAAAGTTCATGCTTAATGCGAACATTAAGCTTGCTAATCCAACCAACCAGAATGCTGTTCATTCTACCAGAGGATAACATCACATTATTGGCATTATTTGGGCAGTTAGAATGGATTAGCAAGCTTTTCCTTTTATAAATAATTAAAGTAGCTGTTTATTTTTCTTATTAAGAAGCAAGAATAATGATATTTCCAGTTGAACAAATTTCACTTTGTTTAGAACAATTAAAAATATTTAATCGAAACGTCTATTATCCAAATAGCATAGCATTGTTAGAACGAAGACAATCTAACAATGACGCATTGTTGCAGCCTGGAAAGAATATTATTCTTACGTATGTAGTTATACAGACCAACAAAACGAAAGTCCGTTAATTTCCCTAAGGCAGAATTTATTTTGTGTTTTTCGACAAACAGTTAAAAAAAAAAAAAGGATGTCAAACGCTAAGAAATACTCAGAGAGAGAGAGAGAGAGAGGAGAAGGTCCTTAGTCTTATGCTATCCACAACGTATCATAAATCGACTCCAACTACCACACATTTCGAGATGTGGAAATGTAATATAATGAAAAATGGAGAAAGATAACAATAAATTATGTCGTAGTAAGCACGATCTTCAATTCCTTGTGGTCACATCCCTCTAGTCGAGCAATTCGGTTCAGAAATCTTAAACTTTGCACTCAGAGCGAACACAAATCAAATATTTTAGGGAATCCTTTTAAATGCTTGGAAATTTCAAAGCTCCGAAAACTTTTCTTTGTGTTCGCATGCTGAATATTGTTTATCGTCACTAAAATCGTAAGCGCTTGAGTGACATGACCTCTTCAATTGAGGAAAAGTTATCTTTAACCTGAAAGAAAACTCGTGAAATAGCTGCAACTCAAATGAAAGCCTAATGAGGCTGTTCCGCATCGTGTTTCCCCATACACGAGAAGCAGCTGTTACATGGCTTGTACTTGGGTATACGGACTCGTCCTGCTGTTCCCCAATGACACGAACACACTCTCGCGTGTTTTTTCTTCACACGCCAGCGTTTCTGCCTGCTAACGTTACTTGACGATATCATAACACTTTAAATCTCACTCTAGAAACTCGCCTTTTATAAGATGTAACAGCGAACAATTCCGGAACTACGCTGAGCTTTACACAACATGCAAAAATTATGTCGTAATGCATTCATTTGCTCGATATGGAGTTTAAATGCGGTTCCTTGCTCTCTCTTTCTAGTTTCCGTAATTCTCTTTCCTTTTCTTCTCACCCATTTCTCAATTAATATTGTCATTAAGCTAAAGTTAGATAACCGCAAAACTTATGAAACTTATTAAACTCTAGAGACCAAACGTAATAATAACTTTTAATCTCTTTTAACAAGTTTAATTTTAACTTTTAATAAATAAGTTTTAATTTTAATTAATAAATAAATAACTTAAGATCACTTTAAACCTCCAATATATAGTTTGTAAATATATTAACGATATTTACAATCATCCATGTCACAGTGGTATTCTAAACTATTCTACCTACAGTTAGAATAGGAACACTATCCACTCGGCCAATCAAGCCGGAAAAAAGCTAGTAAACTAGTGATGTCAATGCGCCAAAAGATGAGAATATAATAATTATTATTGCATATAATACCAATACAAAAATTGAAAATATTTACCAAACGACTTAGCATTGTTAGAATAAAAAAAAACTTAATACTTGGTAACAATAAAATCTAGTCGTGATAACTGTATCGATTTATATGATGCTATTTTGATATAATTTCGTGTGCAAAACATACTTTTGCAAAGTGGAGTGCTACCTGCAGGGGTAATCAAACTTTATTTCCGTAAAGTGTTGATTTGAGGACTATGCTTTAAAAACACTGCAAATTTCAGTCGGAAATGTAGAAATGAAACAAAGTTTGACGGGTTACTGCTAATATTATACGCTATCCAACAGTAACTGCGAGAGTTTTATACGTCGTTATCACTGTATAATTATGATTGTTTCCTTTTCAAGAAAATGTACAAAATTCTTCATTAAAATAGATTCCTTACTTTCACGAGCGATAATACATCTGCATATTCTACAAATCTGTATTTCAGACATTATACAAGTGATTATTGTTTCTCCAATAATCTTTGTGTAAAATTCGACTATTTATACGAAATGTGCTGCTCAGCTTCATAGAAATCACGTGACTAAATTTGCCACTTTAGCCGAATAAATAGGTTCGCTCAACTCAGTTCGCAGATAAAGTTAATACACCACTGAGAGGACCCCCAAGTTCATTGATAACTTCCGTGATTTATGGGGGTAAGGGGGCACGCGTTTGTAATCTTTTCCTTTAATGGCACTCGCGAGTCTCTAGACGAGGTCTGAAGTAGTCACACGTCATTTGAGTTAAACGAGCCGCATGTAGTAAAAATTGTCTCTGAAGAAACTTGCAGCAGTAAGCTGCCTTCGTTTGACTATAATTTAAGCCGCACGCCATGGATGTAAACAGAGATATTAAAGAGAAAAAGTCGTGAGTAGAGATTTGGAAACAAAAGATCGCAAACACAGTTTGCAATGTCACGCGATCAAATGTATTACTCATTTATATCAAAGATTTACAAAAAAAAAAAAAAAACAGCTATTTGCGTATAACTTTTTCGAGGTTACTGCACGATTTAGGATGATAAAGATCTTTAAGTCACTTGTGTTTTTGAAAAAAACGAGCAATGAACGTGGCTTAAATCTGCAGTTCAAACTTGCTGACTTAATATAATGGACTATACTCATAAATAGACCCATGGGGTAAAACAGACAGGGGACATTAAGGGTGAAGTGTAAAGTGGAACTGCAGAATGAAGGAAAGAAAAACAATATGACGGAAGAGCCAGTCTTTTATAATGATATGGTGCATTCACCTCCATGCCTTTATAGACTAGGCTAGGTAACATTTACTTATATATTAAAAACTGGTGGGATTTCTTCCTACGGCCACTACGATCCCACAGTATTATTCTATCGATGGTCCCAAATGAATGCTCAGACTGCATCGATTTGCAGAAAAATACTCAACCTCAAATCAACATTCGGTTGGCTCCACGCTTTCAAGGTAGAGCCAGTACTAGCGAGTTGCAATTTTTAATAATAGATTAACCTAAAAAAAAAAAAAAGGAAATATACCAGAGTGACAGTGCGATAGAAATGAACCAATTAGAAATATATTATTCAGTGGCAAGACCACAGAATAAAAATAACAGAGAAATGAGGAAGTCCGTTTCGGAGATATTCTGCTTAAAAATGTTTAGTAAAAAATACTCTTCTTAGCTTTCGTTCCCTTTTGGCCTAAATATCAATAAGAACTCACAAGTGGGCACTCAATATATATAAGGACATGCTTCTGAAGCCAAAAAAAAAAAACTTTACGTGTCTTATTAGGAAATCTCTAAGCAACTTAATATGAAGGATTTCAGGGCTAAGTCTCACTCTTTGAACACATTCTGAAAATCTACTGGGGACCTACGAGATGTCAACGATCCGTTAAAATGAATCGCTGATATGCCAAACTAAATTAGCATTAAAAAGTGCGGAACTGCATCACACACTTCTCAGCTGAGTTGAAAATCAGAACAGCTTTCTTTCTTACATGAAATTAGAAGCTACTACAGCTATTCCTAAACCGGACCTTCCGCTGCTAAACATTTGGAAATACCACTAAAATTGTATAATTAGTGATTATAAAAACCTTTCCAATATTGCAAAAGCCTCAATACTTCTACTAGAATTTCATATGAACCAACCTCGTTTCTTCTTTCTGTTCCACGGGCGCTCTTTACAACTGCTAACTCTCCACCACCTCATATCATCGTATAGTCACGACCTCTTGATATGGAACCACATTTCCGTCCTGCCCCCATGCTGTTCAAAATGGCACTCAACTTTGCAGCAGAGTGTAGACTGCTTCAGTCTGAATTTGAGAACCTTAAGGTAAGAAACAAATGCGTGTCACAACTTTCACTCAAAGCCAGAGTATTATGACAAATGTTTACAAAGCTGGTGGACACTTCAAAAGCAAACCACAACGAATCGCCTTGGATTGTATAAATATCCAGTCATGAATTAAATATTATTATTCCTTTAATTAAAGAGCATTTTTTCGAAATATATTTTAATCAAAATGACGCAAAAATATGAAGGCATAATTCATTACGAGTGAATTTTTACGCTTTTAGATTTTTTTAGACTATTTTATTTATCGTTAATATCACATCCATTCATCACTGTCTATAATTTCGACTTCCAAAGATCGTAACTGCCAAAAATACAAAGATAGGCGATAATACTCGTATACGGTAATTTCATTAATTTTTTTTTATTCGAAAATGACTATAGTTAAAAAACACGTTATGATCGGAGGGTGGTCCATAAAATCAAATGTTATCTCTTTATATCTAAGTTTATTTTTATTACATAATCCCACACATGATTTTTAAAAAATTCTATTTCTGATATGAACCCTACAAGAATATCAGAGCGCTGTGTATGGACGCGTGATCAAGAAGCTTACTGAAATTTTTTTAACAACTGGATGTAATCGTAAAGAAAATGGTGTGCGTATGGAGAGGGAGAGAGAGAGATGTTCCAAAGCACAGAGGTAGACGAAATGAAAGAGGAAGATAACTTGGTTTGGTATGTTCACAGCTGAACTGTGAACCTATTTAGTTAACAGTTTCTCCGTATTTTTTTCAGGCTTACGGGAAAGTGGAGGAAGAAGGCAGGCAGTTCAACGGAATAACACTGTGATAAAACTTGGAAGAGAGGCAGATAATGGAAGTCCATAAGAAACTGTCTGCAGTGAATGTGTGTGTGTGGGGGGGTATAGCCCTACTGAATTCAGGAGAAGGCAGATGACTAAAGGTGTACCACAGGGCTCAATACTTGGTCCCAAATCGTTCCTATATCAATGATATAGCAAATGATTTGACAGGAACATTCAGTTGTTGGCTGGTGACGCAAAACTCGGAAAGGAAACAGTCAATGAAAGGTGATGTAGAAATCCTGCAGGATGACAGACTGGCAGTATAGACAAGATAAATGCTGTCAGTTCAACGTGACCAAGTGTAGGATGATGCACTTTGGAAAGCAGAGATCATCACAAGTTGTATATTATACTGATGGAAGTGACCCGCAGGAAACTGATGAGACCGGGAACTTGGTGGTGACTGCGGACTGACAAAGAGTTGAAGATTATAAGGCATATTGCAAAAGATAGCCAAAACAGCACATTAAAGAACACGCAAACAGGAATAGGAAAGTCGGCGTTCCCCTTTATAAGGCTTTAATACGACCACATCTGGACTACTGCGCACAGATCTCTTCACCTGGATTCCGTGGGGATAAAGTGGTGGGAGGATCCAGAGGCGAGTGACAAAGATTGCGGCAAGTTTAACTTCTCCATGTGAGAATAGATTGACGGTCTGTGGGATTCAAAAATTTAGCTGATAGACGAAAAAGATGAGACGTGATAGAACTTATTAACGTTATATTGAAGAAATATAAGTTATTAAAGGGGCTGTATATGATTGATTCTGAAGACTTTTTTCAGTACTTGGCAAGAAGGGTCATCCCTGGAAATTGTGTAAGAGTGTAGTTAGCAAGGTTGTTAGGTCTAGATTTCTTGCTTGGAGGGTAATGAGTGAATAGAATGGATTGCCAGAGGTGGGTGGGTTGGTTTTTTTTCAGTGAATGAGTTTAAGCATGTCTCCCGAGGAAAATCATCTAGTCTTCAAGTCTGTTGCCTCAACAGTAACTAACTTCCTCTAGGCAAACCTGGAGGAGGGAGTGGCAGCCGGATTTTCACTAGCTGGTCGGAAAGCCTAATAATGAGTTACCAGCAAGTTCAGTCATGTGTGCTATCTAGTGACCAGACTGCAGCACCCTCTAATTGGGAAGACTTGAAGAGTCTAGCATACCCTTGAGACAGTTATCGATTACATGTAAGGTGAAAGGGGACAAACTTAAAACGTGGCTCTGAGAGTTCAAATATGGCAACAGCTTCATATCTGCTTACAGCTAGGTCTGCAGTAAGCAGATATGAAGCATCAATGTCATTACATCCTAGGGATCTAGTTGGCATCACGTCCAACTAGATCAGTTGGAGATATATTGCGCAGCATCGGCTCATAAATGATAAAAGATGGTGTAGACTATGTCAGCGTAAAAAAATCACTTTAGTAAATAATGTATTTAAAGTACACAAGTGTCAATAAATTCCGGCTGCTTCAAGGCAAAATGAGATGTCCTAACAACACAACCTCTACCGACAAACTCACATGTAGCCAAAGGATATGCGTATGACTGTTCTGTACGCGGGGGAGAAGATATGAAACTGTTACTTGATAAACAGCCTTAGTAGGCTATTTATCCGTTTTTACTTCGTGCATGCGAGCATTCATCAGTTTATACGAATTTCATAGGAAGCATCACATTGGGAGTGAACAGATGACAAATATCATCACAGAGAACAAGGAATTGCAGCTAAAATTCGACAAAAGTTGAGAACTCAACTGCAATTGTCGCAGAGGAAGGCATGTTTTGTGAGAGCCTATTTTGTTGATAATCAACTGCAGATTTTAAACAATGGGCGGTGCTCGGTTTCATTGTTGCTAAATGCTCCCATTCGCCTTAGCCACTCCGTTAGTGCTGCCCGTTTTCAGTCGACATGAACTATTTAGAAATTTTGTTTGCTCATGTTAAGATATATACGGATTTGCTAAACACTAGAAATACTTATATTTTAGCGGCGCGCATGCTTTATAAGCAGCGAAACAACGTAACACATCATGAAGACTACTTCAAGATACACAAACACAAAAGGGAGAAAACTTCTTTTTTTGGCAATTATTCCCTTCTTGCAGAAGCATAGCTCATTTACTTTCAAGCCAAATACGGAGGCGGACATTATCAGAATTCCAATCACCACCCACCACTCGTCTCTCTCGTTGCAGTCTCGGATGCATCCTTCCATAAATTTCCGAGAATGCAGACTGGCAACAGCCATTAGGATAACTTGCTTGGGAGTAAAGAAAAAGAAAGTTCAGATCCGATGCTGACTTTTTCTGGCCTCAACTCTGTGACCCTTAGTCCCCTAATAGCCATTACCAGCTGCTCGGGGATCGTCTAATGGAATATCGTAAACCACTGCAAAGGTTTAGGGATCATGCCGGGTCTCAAGAGAATCTTATCATTCCATAAAATGCGAAAAATACAGAAAAAAAGGCAAGTCGGATAGGAGAAGATGAGATAAATATACACTGAAGCCGTCCCAAGTTTTAAATCTGCAAGATGAATATCTATAGTATGCTGGTGTTCTTTTATTTAGATAAGCCACTGACAGTATAATAAATTCTGCAACAGCGGTATTACATCTCCTCTAATTCTGAAGTAACAATAAAAAACTGAACATGATGAACGGCGAAGGATTAAAACATTATTTTAAGCGTATGTGATCCGCAATAACAGAAAGTTATTATTCGAGGATTCATAAAATCTAACTTTAATTTCGGCAAAATATGAAGAAGTCATTCACAAGCGTGTGGATGAAGAATACAGACGGTAGATACATATCACCGAAGACTGTAATGGTAATAATGATACAATTCAGCATTTGCGCTATTTACAGATACACGTGTTTCATCGTTTGCTTACAGTCGGAAAGAAGCCGACTTGAGCCGATCGATGTGTAAAAATAATTTGCTTGCATTTGAGAATTTAAACATCTTTTCGTTTACTTCATCAATGCAGTTGCTCAGTAAATGTTTTCAGGAGCACGTTTCTGTAATACACAAGATCAAAGAAAGGCGATAGCATTGCTAAGTTTTGATGCAGGTCCCGGTCTTTAAGAGAGGAAATTTAATGGATAGGAAGCAAACAGAAGCACTTAAAAAAGCTCGAGAAGGCGAATGAAAAGCTATTCAAGAAAATTTCTAGTTCGTCTCCGTAAAGCGTGAACTAGGAGGGAGCGAGGAAGGTAACAGAGATCACTGTTTGCTATAACGATGACTCTCTCACGCGCACTTAGTGAAAGAAAGAAAAGAAGACAGTTTTAAAAGGAGTTGATGGTAAGAGAACAAATTTGAGTTACAGCGTATCGTAGCAAATAACTACGAAAAACAAAGCTCTCTCTTTCTCTAAAAAAACACACACATGTCGTTAAGGACATATTTAGAAATTGCGTAATGTCCAAAAAATAATCTGCGCATGCAAAGGAGCCAAACAGTTGATAAATTTAATAAAACATTTCGTTTATTCATGGCTGCCTTTTGTGCTTAAAGAAATAACCATGATTCAATGCGAAGACTGAGGTATTATTTAGAATACGATAACAGAACGGCTATGAAGTATATTAGGGTAATTACAGCACCATCTCATTAAGCCAATATATCATCGCTACTGGTTGTGCTGTAATTTTTGTCAGTAAACTGTGTGTATTCTCTGGCCAGTTGGTTTTACGCGATAAGAAACATTTTTCCCGTGTGAAAACATTCCCACTTTTCTATAAGCCCAGTTAATTCAACTTGAAAATGAAGTAGAAAATTTCATATTTGCTAATACGAAGATGAATTCAATTCATTTCTAGCTATGAAGTGATTCGATTGAGTAAATAAACAAATCTCACTGGTGACAGAAACTTTTTCTTAAAAGTTTTAGTCTGGTGCTGGGGTATATCGGTGTTTATGAGGGTACTACAGCTTTTCTACTGGAAGCAAATGAAAAGTCCATACGAAGTGCGTAGATGCATCCCAGTCATAGTTGCTATTATCTGACACTAAACAGCCCAAAATAGGAATTCTAAGAAACAAATCGCTCATTGTTTCGTAAATATGCAAATATATGAACAAATATATGAACAAAGGAGAGAGAGAAAACAGAGTGTAATCAGACCCAGCTGAGTAAAATATACTTAAGTCACAGGATTATAAGAGTTGAACCTACCGCAGGAATAACAATAACTTTTCAAAACAAAGTATTGTGTCTAAGTAAATAACCATTCCCAATGAAACTATTGCACCCAATTACAAGGAATACCAGGTACACTAGATTAATTTCAATTTCATGTAATATATATCTGTTATATTATCTGTAGACTGGTCCCTCCTCTTCCTTCCTTGCTTCTTTCTTCTCTTCTTGCTCCTTACTCCCAATGCTATTAGAGTATTCGAGGGCTAGGGGTGAATCTTTCCTATTTTGCTGTCATTTCATCTTATGCACTATTGTGAGGCACCAATCCATCTGGCCAGCGTGGTGTTATGAGGTCAAATACCTCCCCATGAAGACAATGCAAATGATGAATAAAATAGGAAAATTACATACTGGCTCGTCCGTCGCCCAGCATAAAAAGGGACGCGTCCTGGACTTAGGCAGAGGGTCTAGGTCAAAAAATATGCTACAGTCTCCACTAGCTACAATGAGTCCATCTACAGTGCGCAATGATAGAAGGATATTAGTAGGAACACATAACTGCAGATCTCTACGGGATGATGACAGATTGGAAGAACTGATGAAGGAATTGGACCATATAAAATGGGACGTTGTGGGTCTTTCAGAGATAAGAAGGAAAGAAAAAACTCTCATGAGATTAAAAGATGGACATCTACTTTACCACTGTGACAGAAACTCAACTGGTGGTGTAGTATTCCTAATAAATACAACAATTGAGGACAATGTCCTGTTTGTTAATAAAATAACATCAAGCATAGCTGAACTAAGTCTCTTCATAAATAAGAAATACCAAATGAAAATTATACAAGTATATGCCCCAACTACAGACCATCCAGATGAAGAGATAGAAGATTTCAATGAAACATTAGAATCCACATTAAATAATTCTAAAGAATTCTACATAATTATAATTGGTGACTTTAATGCCAAGATTGGAAGCAGAGATGACCATCTGAAATCCATCGGTAAATTTGGATTCTAACAGAGGAATGAAAGAGGAGAAAGACATTGAATTTGCAGAAGAAAATAATCTCTTTATTATGAACAGCTTTTTCAAAAATAAAATCAACCGAAAGTGGACTTGGAAAAGCCCAAATGGACAAACTTACAATGAAATAGACTTCATCCTCTCCAACAGAAGATATATAATAAATAATATCGAAGTGCTTAATAGATTTAATACAGGAAGTGACCACAGACTAGTAAGGGCAAAAGTATGGATCAACAAAAAATGGGAACGGAATAAGCTCATAAGACGAAAGTCCAATTTAGTGAATATACAAAATCTCTACCACAGTAAAAGCTGTTATAGAGAATCACTCAAAAATGAACTAAAAAAGTTAAACACAGCTACTACCATCGATGATGCTAATGAAATGTTAACAAAATCTATCTTGAATTGTGCACTAGAAATAGGAGGTGTAAAAAAACCAAAGAGAGGAAAAACTAAGAGAGGAAACCTTAGATCTGATGAAGAAAATAAGAGATATGAAAAGAGATTTGAATGACTCCAATAAAAAAAAAATATGCGGAAATTTGTAAAACTATACGTAAAAGGATGAAACATGAAATTAGATCATATAATCCTCGGAAAATTAAAGAAACAATAGAAAACAATAGTAATATGAAGGTCCTAAGACGAACATTATCAGTTGGAACAAAGGAAATAACTGCTGTAAGAGGAAAAAAATGGTGAACTGATAAAAAATAGAGATGCAATAATCAAAAGAATTCAGGAATTTTATACTGAACTCTATGAAGACAAAGACCGTGACATCCAAGAATCATCTATGGATAACTCGAGTGAGAAAGAACATGATGCCCCTGAGATCTTACAAGGCGAAGTGGAAATGGCAATGCGAGAAATGAAGAATGGAAAGGCCCCAGGAGAACATGGAATTATGGTAGAATTCTTAAAACTGGGAGGAAGCCCTGTCATCAAACAGCTGACTAAACTCTTTAATAAATGCCTAAAACAGAGAACAATTCCAAAAAATTGGAACAATTAACATCTAGTATCAATTTTTAAAAAGGGCAATAAGGAAGAAATTAAAAACTACGGACCTATAAGCCTACTCCCCACCATATATAAAGTCTTCACAAAAATTATAAATAATAGAATAAAATCTAAACTAGAGGGAATGCAATCCTGTGAACAAGCTGGATTTAGAAAGAATTACAATACTTTGGACCATATTCACACATTAAGACAGCTCATTGAAAAATCAATTGAATACAATAAACCCTTATGTCTGGCCTATATATACTACGAAAAATCATCTGATTCAGTTGAAACATCTGCAACCCTAAAAGCTCTTGAAACTCAGGGAACTGAGAAACCATATATGGAAACACTAAAACATATTTACAATAATGCAACTTCTGTAATTAAATTATATAAAAACAGTGAAAAGTTCTCAATACAAAAAAGGCATCCGGCAAGGCGGCACGATATCTCCCAAATTATTTACAGCTGCACTAGAGGAAGTCTTTAGAAGCCTTGATTTAGGAAACAAAAGGAATAAACATAAATGGAGAAAGGCTGCATCATCTGAAATTTGCAGATGATATTGTCCTAATAGCAGATAATGTTGAAGATCTGAAAGAAAGGCTAAATCAGTTAAATGAAGCCTCCAGAGTAATTGGATTAAAAATAAATAGAGAAAAAACAAAAATAACGATGAATAAATATATTAACCATAGAAGTGTCAAAGTTGAAAACCATGACATAGAATAAGTTACTTCATATGTATATTTGGGCCAATTGTTATCCTTTGAGGAGTGCCAAAGAAAAGAGATTGAACAAAGAATTCACCTTGGATGGATGGCTTATGGGAAAATGAGAGACATATTCAGAGGTGACATCCCTATGAGTCTAAAAAAGGAAAGCTTTCGATCAGTGCATACTTCCTGTCCTAAAATATGGAGGCGAAACATGGACTTTAACAGAAGCCCTAAACAAAACGCGGAGAACAACATAACATCGCATGGAGAGAAGTATGCTAAAAATAACATTAAGAGATAGGAAGACAAATACCTGGATAGGATAAGATCTCAAACAGGTGTCTTGGATATTGTAAAATACATTAAACAGGCTAAGTGGAAATGAGCTGGCCATATTGCCAGATGCAGTGACGGGAGATGGACTAGAAAAACAACAGAGTGGAGACCAATGGATGGAGCAAGACAAAGAGGAAGACCGAGAAGAAAGTGGAGGGATGAACTGGAACAAATTGCAGAAGTGAAGTGGATGGGAGAGGCAGAAAACCGAGTGATCTGGAAAATCATGGGGGAGACCTTCGTCCAGCAGTGGACAGAACCAAAAAAAGTTGAAGAAGAATTGCCTGAGGCCTCTTTAAATTTATTTTTGTTTAAAATATCAATTACTTTCGAAAATGTATTCGGACAGCTGACTATTTAGCCAATATATGAATATTTTCTTAAGTCACTCTCTCCTTACACAGTGTTTTATTAATTTAAACCTACATCCCCTAGTACGTGGTTACTGCGGAAGATGTAAAATAACCTTAAACTTGCGATTGTGAATTAATCTAAGAGGCTTCACAAACTTGAATCAAGCCTCCCCCCCTCCTTATTCATCATATATCTAAGAGCCAAAACCATCAGAGAAAATGCATGCAATTAATAGACATAATCCAAAGTACCCTTAGCCTTAGTTCATTTGGCTGTAATTGCAAACCACCACCAATGTTTACAAATCTAGGCATGAAATCGAAGTCTTTCTTCATAAAAGTGACTATCAGAGCACTTTCTCCAGCATATCAATATCCTTTTTAAAATAGTGACTCCAAAAGAGAATATTTTAATTAATTAATATTTTACTGCGAGACAAACTGTCTTGAATTTGACAGTTTATTTTCTTTTCAATATAATGTAATACGGAAAAGATATGCTTGGTGATATAAACACACACACACATACAATATGTCAAGTAAATACGAGGTGGGGGTGGGGTCTTGAAAGTTCTGATAAACACCTAACACAAAAATGATATTAAAGCAACTGACATAACCACAAGAAAGAACACACTAGCAACACAAATATGAATGTAGCTCAGTGATGTTCAACCTTTTTTACTACGCGAGCTACTTTTCTATAAAACGTTATTCGGCGATCTACTCTCTTATATAGATCACGTTCCCCCAACCTGATATCTGATTACTCACAAATAAACAACTAAAAATAAACAACTAAAACAAAATACACAACTAAAAACTTTATTTGTGTATTTAAAAATGTATTTATCATTTTAATAAAACAAAATAAATATACTGGAATAAAATATTTATTTCTCTCTTTTGGAAAACCAAAGTTAGAAAAAACAACAGATTGATTACAAGCTCACAAGTTACAGGAAATGCTGGTTGATTAAAAAAAAAAAAAGTTAATGTGAAATTTGACACTGTTTGGACCTCGCAATATTTTTATAGTCAAGTCGATATGAAGAAGTGGCCAATCGCAGACAATCATCCAAATGATCATTTGTAATTTGGTTTCTTAATTGATTTTTTATGACGGTCATATTTGAAAAAGCGGATTCTGACAAGTATGTCGATCCGAAACACGACAGAATTTTTTCGCTCAATATCAGTTAATATTGGGAATTTTTCATGTGCATACTTCCAAATGACTTCATTGTTTATTGATTTTAAATGTAAACTTCTGAATGTTTATTATCTCAAGTTCTATTTCAGCTTGGTTTATATCAAACAGCCCACTAATTTTATTAGAAATTTCTGTGATGTTCAAGTTTTCTTGAAATGGATTATTGATAAAAGATACAATCATTTCAGTTTTATTGAAATCCTTAAATCTCGAATTTATTTCTTCCTCAACTAATTCTATTTCACGAATAAATTCTTTTAAATCATAGCGAAGCATTTCTTGATTTTGTTCAAAAACGTTTAATAAATATGGGAATGTCTAAATTCGTGGTCATTTATAATTTTTCTTTAATAAAAGTAAGTATTGTTGGAAAGTTTTTATTGAACTTAGCATGTCAATTAAATTTTTATCTCTACCTTGTAACTAAATTTAAATTGCTTAATTTCGTACAGAAATCTACTAAAAATGATAAGTGTAACAACCATCTTTTATCACTCAACTGTGGATAAATATCTCCTTTTTCATGAAGAAACATTTTTATATCGTTAATTAATACAAGAAACCTTTCTAAAAATTGACTTCTGCTGAGCCAGCAAACATTATTGTACAACAGAAGTTCCCTATCATCATCTGCCTGTAATTTAAATAACCGCCATTGCAGGGCTTTTCCTCAAAAACAGAATTTACAATTTTAAATATAATATCCAAAACATCTTTTGTGTTTAATCTTTTACTACACAGTACTTCTTGGTGAATAATACAGTGGTACGTTAAAAAATCTGGATATTTGTCATCGCTTTTACATAATGAAATGAACCTGATTTATTATCTATCATTGCAGGAGCACCATCAGTAGTAATAGACACAAGTTTAAAAAGCGGAAGTTTGTGTTGTTTCAAAAATTCATCAAATGCCGAAAAAACGTCTTCTCTCCTAGTCCTTCCCAATAAAGGTATAATTTTCAAAAGTTCTTCTTTACTTGAATAATCTTCAAATGCCGTGCGAATAAATACCATTAACTGAGAATACCAGTGAAGTCGTTTGATTCACCACATTGTAATGAAAACGCAACACACTGGTGAAGGTCCGACATTCACCTGGCCTGGAAATTTTTCTCCGGCAATTGAAACTCTTCCTTTCGGCAATTTGAAGCCTTGTCTGCGGCCTAGAAGTAGTCTCTCTCTCTCTAGCGACGTCTCGAACCGAGAAGCTCCTTTCTGGAAGCGGCAGTCTCTCTGAAGGCGACTCTGGACCGGGCAGCCTCCTCTCTGACAGCAATTCTGGAACCGGAACCCCTTCTGCTTGCTTCAGTCCCTTTTTATTAGGCTTCCTCTGAGACGTCGCATGAAGTTTGGCAATCCCCCAAAGAATTGGTATGAGTCTTTCATCTTTTTCAAGTTCGGCACGCCTTTGGTTCTCCTCTGCTTTCTTTTGATTGTAAGTTGCCGGCCATCGTAAAGTTGTTTGAACTCTTTCTGACTGACTTCGGAGATGTTTACACGTAGAGCCTGCAAGCCTTTCTCATACATACAAGTTTCAATAACAATCTTTCTAATGCCGCCATGTACAGCTTCAGACAAAAACATTGCCTTTGGTTTTTGACACTCTAACATATTCTTATTAAAGCAGTATATACAGTTAGCTTAAAAGAGTTATTTACAAAAACATCTAATACAAACTATACCGAGACAAACAAAGTTTATTTTTTTTACAATATTCACATGGGACTTTACCTAAGTAAAAAATCGATGTAATGTGCTTGGAAATATTATTTAAGCTACAATCGAGTTTTTACACTTTGCTCATAATCGTATTCGCTCGGCTCGCTGTTTGACTTCCACTGATCCAAATTAATTCATTTACCCGGACTTATAAGAATACTGATTTGACAATTTTAACGAAAAATAAATAAACAATAGCAATACACTTAAAGCGAATTAAAAATAATACAAAATAATGATAAATAAATTATTATGTTTTCATTTTTAATTAAATTTGTAAGTAAGGAGGAATACAAAAGAGATCGACCAAAAATCGCTCCGCGATCGACCGGTTGAACACCCCTGATGTGGTTTATGTTCTTATATCTTCATATGTTCTTTATTGTGGTTATATCAGTTGCTTTAATATCATCTTTGTTCTAGGTGTTTATCAGAACTTTCCAGAGTCCTACCCCCCCCCTCGTACATGGCGAGATTTATATTCTAGAACAGTCACACTTAGTGGTGATTTACTACATACATAACAGTATTTTAGCGTGTATTTAAAATGATCGTGATCTTACAATTTTCTTAGTTACTAGAAAGGTTCTAAAAAAGGGACCGAATTTAATGGGAATCATTCGGCGTTCGCAGGATAACAAAGCCAGTTTCCTACTTTTAGTAAATTGCTTTTTTACTTTGTGTTTGTTACCTAAAACGTAAATCACATTTTATACTAATATATCTTAAGGCTATTCTCGCGTATAAAAATTACTTTATCATCTTCATTATTAACACAGAAATAGACAACGTGGACAAGTCTGATGTCCACCAGACAAGCCAGTTGAAGATTTAAACATTGTGAGAATAGTGTGGATTTTTATCGGCCGGTATGACCATTCCTTTGCCTATCTGGAGGATTGATTTGGTATGAAAATGACCATAGTTGGTCTCCAGAGCGGAGTTTATCAGGATCTGTGGCTAATCCGATGTACGTAATGAGCTGTATACGTTTACTAACTTTTGTGAAGAAGTTTTTAAGGAGTTTATGCATTTGGGATTTAATTCACTTTTGAACTTTTGAGAAGAGTCGAAAAGTTTTATTCAGATATTTTTAGGAGAAAACATTAGGATAAAACTGCATTACATTAAAGGGGAATACGCAACAGGACTCTCTTACGACAAAAATTTAAGAGTTGCTGATCTAATTTTTCTTACAGAACAAACAGAACGTTGAGTACTTAAAACATCTTAATTTGGTATCTCAAGTCTAGGGAAAGACAATATTCTTGGCCTGAGAATCTATTTAACTTCTTGAAGGCGCAATTAAACGTCTTAATGTGACGACGACTTATCGAGAAGCGGCTGCGAGCGAAGCTAAACTGAAACAGGAATCAATACGGTTCTCTTAGCAGCTGCCAAACATCGCTTGCATAGCGATGCGAAATAATTACGGACGCTACCGCCCCGTTCTCTAAAGGAATATTAAGGAAGGTGACCGTGCAAGCGTCGATTCATCACTGACAAGGCATTTTCAACCCAAACTACTCCTCTGAGCAGTCGCACGAGCCATTTTGTGTGCTGCGTGGACTCTGTCATTTAGGGCTTCTTGCGCACAGTTAAGCAGAGAGATCTCCTCGAGGAAAGTTCCGACGCAAATGGAGTGAAATACGAGCTTAACATTAAAAACTTACAAAAAATCTTTTAAAACGTTTTACTGCATCGCAAACAAAGTTTACGTAAAATAACTGCGATGAAATGTGATTCAGTATCCTTGGTCTAGAATTACGGCCGAAGCAACTAAGATTATGAAGCCAATATTATATTCTGTTTATTGAGTATGTTCTCGAGCTATTTTTCCGGATGAAAAACCCCTGTTAGCTGCGTTATGAGACCGAATAACTTGCGATCTGTCGAAAAACCTTTAGATAGATTATTCGCATCCTAAACAAAATTAGAACAGAGGAGCTTTCTAATCAAAGGCATCGCTATTAACGAATGAGCTCTACACAGCAGCTGTGACATTAACTACTAACAGCTTACAAATTCTAATTTTCCCTTTTTCACAGTCGCAAGGAAGACGTGACTTTACCCTTCAGGCGGAAAGGCCTGAGCATGATCCCCATCTGGAATTCAAATAACCTTTATAGAGGTCTTTTCAACTGAAGCTAATTTAGCTTATTCACGTTATTGGCTTTCTTTCCTTAAGCATAAAACTGGACCTTTCTGGTAACATTTTATTTAATGATCCTTTCCAGCAAGATTTTCCCCATAAATTTACGAAAACTATAACAAATTTCAACTACAAAGAATTATCAAGAAGTGATATTTCATAAAAGAGACCTTATCCAGTTAATAAGGAATACGACAAAACTGATTTGTAGTTTCAATAGAGGGATACTGCTGTTCTCTGTTCTGTTCAAGTATCATTTAGAAATTAGCATTATCAAATAGAAAACAAAGCACTTTTTACTGGGATATGCGGTAGGCTCAATTTTATATCACGCGAATAACTAACGGGGCATGGCAAGATGGAAGTGGGATTTATACAATTGCTAAGACATAATTACATGAAAAAACATGTTATAGAAGGGACAAGGGGTTTGAGGGTGTTGGATTTGATAGTAGCATCAGAAGATGTATCAATAACCAAAGTAGACATTCTGCCTCCAAATGGGGAGAGCGGCCATGTGGTCTTGTTCTGAGAAATTGCCAAACATGTTGAGTTCTCTGTCAAGAATGGGTTTATGTTCAATTATAAGAACTGGTGAATATAGGAGTCTCAAGGAGTCATCTTGAAATAGTGCCATGGCTTGAAAAGCTAAAAGGAAAGAATGTCAGCAATGCATGGCAAATGTTCAGACATTGCTTGAGGGTAGCAGTATCAGACTGCATTCCTTCATAGTTCGTGATGATAATAATAAACCAAGTTAGAATTAAGTGGGAGTAGGGATATAAAGCAAAAGCTGCAAAAAATAGAAAGCATTCTGGGGGAAATATAAAGAAAAAAGTGATCAGCATACTCATGAGCAGTACACCGTGCAAGAAAGAAGGGCGACTAGTAAGGTAAGGAATGCCAAATCAGACTATGAGAGAGAATTAGCCAAACACGCCAAAGTAAACAAGTTTTTTCGTTATGTAGCAAGTAAGAGGAAAAATGACTATGGTAGGATGACTTCAAACAATGCTCATGGTAGGAAGGTAAGTGAACCAAAAGAAATAGTTGAGTTGGTGAGTGATCATTTTGCAAAGGTGTATTATCCTGGTGATTATACAGTTGCGATGTTACAGAGATGCATATCAACATTGCGTTAGATGAACTAGAGATGTTCAGCATATTAAAAAATATAGGTGTAAACACAGCAGTGGAAATGGATGGCATATCAGCCGGTGAATGTGTAAGAGAATTGGCATTGCCTCTGACGAGGTTGTCCAATCTAAGTCTCAGCTCCGGCAGGGTTCCAAAAGTGCGGAAAGAGGGTAAGATAATATCATTGCATAAAGGTGGCTCCAAGACAGCGGTAGCAATCTACAGACTAATTACTATATCGGGAGTGGTTGTTCAAGTACTGGAAAAATTGGTGAAAGGTAAAATACAACAGCGGGTGGGTGGATAGGAATGCGATACTCTATAGTGGGCGGCATGGCTTTGTAAAGAGTAGGTCCTGTCTTAGTAACTTATTCACATTTTATATTATTTATTTAGCGTACGGCATAATGAAGACATGATATCAGAATATATAAATACATATTTGTGCAGACAATAACAATGAAACAAGTAATGCACATATACAAATATCAGGTTAAAAAAAAGTCTAAAATTTTAAGTCTAGTTTAGATGGCCAATAAAGAGCTGAAGGATCTGCCTCAAAAAGTCTCTCAGGTCACCAGGGTAGGCTCTTATGCTGCAGTTCTCCACAATGTGCCAGATGGTTTGATTTATGGCCCCACAGTCACATTGGGGTGTAGGTGATCTTCCCCACTTGTATAAGCTTGCACAGATACCATGTCCTGTGCGTATCCTATTTAGGCTTTTCCATAGGTGACGTGGAAGCTCAATCCCTTTCGGATTTTGGTTGGGAAGGATATACTTGTTTAAGTCTGGTGGCGATTTTTCTTTCCAAGTTTCTAGCCTTTGAATTAACATTGAAATTGCTATTGACTAGCTCTTCAGCCAGTATTAGTAAAGACCGTCGGGATTTAAGGCCATTCATGTTTATATATGGGAGGTCTTCAGGTATCGGCAACAGGGGATCGCTGTTTATTTTTTTGTATTCTTTTACTAAAGAATTTTGTCTGCGTAAGTTCGGTGGTGCAATATTGCTCAAAGTTGGAAACCAGTAGGGGGGGGGGTGGATTTGATACAACCTGTTATTGTCCTCATCGCTGCATTTATTTGTGTGTCGATTTTCTTGATATGAGGACTGTTTAGCCAGACTGGTGAACAATATTCTGCCGCAGAGTAAAGCCAACGTGGAGTATCGCAGTGTAATAGCAGAAGAACCCTATGTAGAACCACACAGTTTTTGTACGATGTTATTACGGGTTCTAATCTTTAAAGAGAGATTCTCCAGTTGTCTTTTGAAAGATAGTGTTCTGTCCAGGGTAACACCCAGATATTTAGGGAAATCTTGGTGCCACAGCATTATGTTGTTAAAGCTGACCTGAAGTTTCTTATTTGTCAATTTGGTGTTTAGGTGAAAAGAGCTAACCTCGGTCTTATTGAGGTTTGATGTTAGTCTCCATTTATGAAAGTATTCCCCAATGGTTCTAAGGTCATTTGTGAGAATATCTTCAGTTACTTCAATGCTCTTATGTTGGATGGCGATGACTATGTCATCAGCATAAGCAAATTTTTTTGACCTAGTTGTCGGTAGATCAGATGTATATAAGTTGAATAAAATTGGTGCTAATACTGAGCCCTGTGGGAGCCCATTGTTCAACTTTCTCAGTTTGCTCATTTTGTTTCCCAGTACCACATGGAAGAACCGGTCAGAAAGCATGTTACCAATAAGTCTTATGATGGATTGGCATGGTATGATTTGTATCAGCTTGTATAACATCCCCTCTTTCAATACCGTGTCGTATGCAGCAGTAAGGTTAACAAACACAACAGAGGTTTTCAAACATCTCTGGAAGCCTGCTTCGATATGGGTAGTAAGGCTTAGTACTTGGTCCGTACAACTACGTTGAGTCCTAAAGCCTGCTTGCTCAACAGGGATAACTTCAGATATTTTTGGCCCAATTCTGTTAAGGAGGAGTCTCTCGAGGAGACTATAACAGCAACTGAGGAGCACAATTTGGCGATAGCTCTCTACTTGATTTTGAAGCTTGTTGGGTTTTAATATGGCTATTATTTTGGTTCTCTTAAAGGCTGTTGGAAGATTTCCGGTCCTTAAAATGTAAGAAAAGAATCTTGATAGCCATTGATGAGCATTTTTTCCACAGTTTACCAAGAATTCAGGGTGAACACCATCAAAGCCTGGTGCTTTTGCCAGTTTTCACCTCCTTCAAGGCCTCAGTTATTTCGTCTGTGGTAAATTCTCTTGAAAATTGGGAACTGCCATCTGCATCTTGTAAGTTTTTGAGTGTTCGTTTAACTTCGTGTGTGTTGATGATCTCGAGGGGCTCTAGACAGCGAGGTTATTCGACAGGCAATTTGATCTGGAGTCACCAAAGGATCTTTACGAGTGATTGGGTTACTTCTACCTAACTTTTTTTAAATAGGCTCCATGCTTTTCTACTTGATTTTTTAAAGTCTAAGTCCTCTGTTGTTTTTATCCATTTTTTTCTGCGCTCGTTATCAAGCTTCTCGAGTAATTTGTCACCAGATTTTAAGTAGACTTGGTATAGCTCTTGGCAGTCTTTATTCCATCCAGGTATGTATTCCTTTCGGAAAACCCCTTGGAATACACTTCTTCGCTGTTGATATGACTGCTCCAATAAATCAGTTGTAGTTTTCACTCACAGGAGGTATCCATCTTACTATTTTATTCAGTTCTTGTGAAAAATCCTGCCAGTTCGCTTTTCTTGTTGGTATTTGTATTCCTACTTCTACCAATACTGGGCGATGTTGGCTGTGTGGAAAATCTTCAAGGACTTGTCTTGTGTTTATCGGTTGATTTTGCAAATTTTGGGTGACAAAGCAGAGGTCTGGGTTGTATTCCCTCTTCCACGCTGTAGCCTTAAAGGTTCCTGTGTCCTTTGCATCAGATATTAAGCTAAGATTGTTTTGCTCAGTCCAGTTTGTTAATGCTTCACCATTTCCATTATTATTATTGCAATTCCACAGGGGGTGATGGCTGTTAAAATCTCCTATGTAAATAGTAGGATGTGGAAATATGGGAATTACTTCAGGTGGCTATTCTACCAGGGGAGGCTTATAGATGTTAATCACTGTGAGATCTTCAATTTTGGCTATGATAGTGTGTATATTCTGATTAATATTCACTTATATTAAGTGGGCATTCTCTATATTATTGCGTACATAAGTTGCACAGCCATGAGCTTGGTGATGTGTAGCTCCTAGTATATCGTACCCTGTAGTGATTTCAACTGTTGTTCATTAGATGTGTGCGTCTCTTGAATGACAGCTATGTCTATATCATTTTCTCGAAGGATTTTTGAGAGATATTGACTTTTAGCAAAGCTGATTCCTTTAATGCCGAGTTGGAAAATCCGGAAATTAGCACCTAGTTTCCTTTTCTTATCTTCTCTTGGTCCTTAAAAGGACCGTTTGGTGATTGCATAGCTTGTAATTTCATGTGTCTATATAGCCAGGAGATCGTTAAGACAGGTCTGGCTGCCAGTAGTCGCTCTAGCTCATTTAGCATTACCCAGGGTGCACCACGTGGAGGCGAGCTAGGAATACACTCCCACATTTTATAATAAAGTGACAGCAGAACTGGATAAAGGTAATGGCTACACCACGATATCGCTCGACTTTACCAAGGCATTTGAAAGAATACCACATGGAAAACTATTATAAAACTTGGAGAGGATGGCAATGGATATGAGGCTACTAGCATGGTTATAGGGGGGGGGGGGTTGACGGAAAGACACCAGAGAGTAGTATATAGTGGAGTGGAGTTTAGAAAAATGACGGTGACTAGTGAAGTACCGCAAGGTTCAGTACTTGGACCACTACTCTTTAATTTGTATATCAATGATAAAGGGAAAGATTTAAAAGGTGATATTCAGTTGTTTGCTGATAATGCAAAACTGGGGAGAGCAATAGTTGATAACGGTGATGTAAGTATCCTGCAGGATGATTTAAATAAATTGGCATTGTGGGCAAAGGATAATAATTGTCAATTTAATGTTGTAAAATGTAAGGTTATGCACTTCGGGTTGAAAAAGTTGCATCGATGGTATTGGATTGCAAGGAATGGATGAGGCTAGAGACTTGTGGATAATAGCGGACAAAGAATTGAAGTTCAGAGGGCATATTGTAAAAGTTGGCAAAATATCTCAACGAATTATTTGGATGTTGAAAAACACATTAACAAATAAAGATAAGGAATTTAAATTAAGGGAATATTAAATCCCACATTATTTCGAAGCCGAATAAGAAACTCAAAGATCGGAATCGAAGAGATTCATGCCGAATATAGTAAATTAAAAATTTCAGCGGATTGTAGCGTAAGCTAAAGCACATAGTTCAACACTAGGGCAACTCCTAGCAAAGGTGGATAAAGCACATCCGCCGAAATTTTTATAGTTTACTATATTCGGCATGAATCTCTTCGATTCCGATCTTTGAGTTTCTTATTTGGCTTTGAAATAATGTGGGCTTTAATATCATAATTTAAATAATGATACATAGCCAACAGTTATATAACTATAACTATTGGCTCTTTTATTTAAGTAAAGATAAGGAAATTATTATCCCTCTTTATAAGGCTGTGATTCGGCCATATCTTGACTACTGTGCACAGATTTGGTTACTTACCTGGGGACCAGGAGGTGGCGGAGAGGATTCAGAGAAGAGTGACCAAGATGGTGATGACATGTCTGTGCAATACTCTCCATGTGGACAGGGTGGGTGTTTGTGGCTTACAAAGTATGGTTAATAGGCGGAGGAGAGGGACATAACAGAAACTTTTGAGATATTAAACAGGTTTTATAAAATTGATGCAAGTGAAATTTTTCATTATATGACAAATAGAGAACTAGGGGCCATCCGTGGAAGTTGTGTAAGAGTGTGGTTAGTAGGGTGTGTGTGTGTGTGCGGACCAGATTTTTTTGCGTGGAGAGTGGTGAGTGAGCGGAATGGATTTCCAAAATTGGTTGCGAGTTCCCTGACGGTGAATGGATTCAAGGGGAGAGAGAGAGAGAGATCAGAGGATTTGTATGTATGATGGTTGATTTGGGTATTGATGGAGACTCTCTCGCGATGAGTCTCCGGATCCCATGGAGATGCAGTAAAATAATAATATACATAATATAGCTATGTAGTGCAGTATTAACTGTATAAATCAAAATGTATTGACTGAAGAGCAGTACCACCAGTGGAAGAAAAAAGCATTTTTATTTTTATTTTTTTTAACTTGGTTGTCGAAAAACGGATACCCACACCACTATGATAACTGCCTTTCTAGTAAATTGATAGAAATTCAAAAAAAAAAACAGTCACACCCTGAAAAATTACCATTTCAGGTCATTAAACAATGCTAATCTGAGACAATGCGATCTGAAAACCTGATATTTTATGTACAATGTTTTTTTTTTTTTTATTATTGTATCATAAACATATTCAACAAAGAAAAAAAACTCTAGGAGCGTGCCACAAAAGTATGCAGTTTCTGAGCTTGGAATATTCCATCAACCCAAGTATTTCTACACAAAACAACAAACGGCAATTTCGGCTCTTTTATTAGGCTGAAATGTATTGCGTTCTATGGAGGCTACATCTTGCAACTCACAAGAAAACAGCCAATTTATTCCGATACTTAAAATTAATAATTCATATTCAAACACCTCCCATTCAACACGTACGCCATCATTACAGTAATTAAAAACATTAAAATATTTTGTGAGAAATAAGTTTAAAAAAAATCACGCGAAAACGAATACATTGCATTGCAAATGATCCATTCCACTAGCTATAACTATAATGATCATATTTTGAATACTGATAATACGATGCGACTGATATCTGAAATATCTAGAGACATTTTAAAAGTAATCATTTTACTGAATTTTGTCCATATTGAGGTATGCTCATGAAAATAACATCACTTGGTTTGAAATTAATAAAAAATGCGTCCTACCCATACAAAAATGTTCGATTTATCAGCCTTAAAATTTCAAGATAAAAAATTAAGTTTATCTGGAAAATGTATTCACTTGTAGAAAGTACAGTTTTATTTCAATACAACATATGTTGTATCCGGAAATTGTTAAAAATAGTCACGTAACAGTTTAAATAGCATCATTCTAAGTCTCAGATCCGCGAGAATTTGTTACAAGAAAAACCGTGGCACTTCGAAGCTGCAAAGTGAAATTGCAGTTCAGCGATATCGTCCACGAAGTCGATTTTTGAGCGCGTGCGTGTATGTGTGTGTGTGTGTGTGTGTGTAAATTATTTGGGCATAAATTTATTGAACACTATGGCTGGTGCTATTCTTATAGTAATCACAGCCAATATGTTTCCTGCATCTCCCCTGCCTCGATTATGTAAGGTACTCATAAGGAACGTATTATCGTTTTGGAGCAATATCCTTCAGATTCCTCACTAGAGGTCGCACAGTAAATTGCATGAATATATCTGGCGCCGAAAACATAACCTTGATCATCCCTTTTTTTCCCCTCTCTTCCACCGACTATCTAATACACTACTATTTTTTTTTGTTGTTGTTCTGCAGCAATATGTGCATCGGTATTTTAGAATTTCCACTTAGCCAATTTCAGATTAATGTGATATTACCTACGAGTATATTCTGCTTTATTTTCTTTTAAAATCACTACTTGTTTTAAGATTGAGCTTCCGTAGCTCAGTTGGTATAGACGAAGCCCTCTGGTTAGGAAAGACCTGGGTTCGATTCCCGTCAGTGACGTAAAGAACCTTTATCCGGTGTCTTTCGACTAAAGGTGAGTTAGCCAGTCTCATACGGAGGAAGGGGTTTTTTCACCGGGAAACTCTGGTTTTTCGTACCCACAGAACAGGCAAACCGGCCCCGTGAACATACACTGATTATAGTAATGAATACGTCCCAGCCATATGCAGGTTCCTGGGCCCGGATAAAATTGGGAGGTTGGGGAACGCAATGGTGAACTACCTTGTAAAAATCTCACCAGGAATACTTTGTGGGCAATGACTACAAAGTCACCTACGACGGAAAAGGAAAAATCAGTCAGTGTTTTAAGATGACCAATAATTTTTTGGGCTAAATAAGAAAAAAAAAAAAAAAAAAAAAACAGATCAACTTTTGCCTAAAAGCCGATACCATGTTTGGCTTTTAGGCAAAAGTTTTAATCAAATCACATGACTGCATATCCATAGCTGTAAAAATATCCAACAAATACGAGTGTTTCCCTTTCTAATCCATTTTCGATGGCCGTAAAACTTCATTCTTCTTCTTGGTAGAAGTGCAGTCGATAGTAGTAATGCCCTTTGGTTGAAAAAAAAACCCGGATTTGAATCTCGCTCAATTTGACAATAACATAAGAGCTTATTAATATGGAAAATAAGAAAACATCCGCCCAAATGTAAATTAAATTAAAAGTCGAAAAACTTAAACTTAAGTTTCATTTACATTTAGCTATAAAATATGGATGTAATTATAAATACCCTCCATATGACTTTACTTTCAAGTGAAAGTAAATTAGCAGGTTTCGGGATGATATAATTGTTCATTCCGGGAAGTTTGAATTCTTTTGTGGTTTATTTTTTCTTTTTTAAAAGTGCTTAGTTGACTCACGTAATTCCAACCAACCCAATCAAACCCAGCAATGATAGCTTAGAAGACTTCAGTGTTAAATACCCTACCTCTCTCTATTAACTCGGTCCGTTTCATGTGGAACACATTTCTCACGTGATCTTCAACAACGCGAGTCATTTAAAAATAAGAATAATTAAGAACAAAATTAAAGAAATTGAAATAAAAAAAAATATCCGGCCACTTTAATTTCGAAACGCACGTGCCATTCTTCTGCGGATGTGATAAGAGGGTTTTGACGAACAGTAGCTAATCGATATATCTGAAATGGTTCATCTATAAAAAAGGTATGTCGAGCAACGGTCAAATCACGTGGCAAATGAGTAGGGACATTGGCCATGTTTCTGGTATGCACCAGATGCTGAAAGGGATTAGTTCATGGAAATCTCGACAGCTTTTAAGGAGTGGAAATGCACAGCATTATAAAAAAAAACACGGATAGTTCGTAAACATTCAACTCATAGAGATCCACATTCTATGATTTCATTTGTGCATCAAACTCGGGAATCAAATCAGTACAAGAAAGATTTTTCACTACATGTGTGTACTGCAGCAGTTACGAACATTAATAATAAAACTCTCAATCGCTGATTGAGGACATCAACGTAATAATATAATATTTTGTTTGTCGAGCGCATCAACAATGAAAAAACTACATCTAAACACAGTACATGGCTAAACAGGTATTGTGTTACTCAAACATCAATTACATAGTGCTTTAGAAAGCTCTTTTCTCGGTGAAATGGATTTATATAAACTTTAGATTTTTCTATCGGCAGTGCCTTTTCTTTTGATAACCGGGATTTATATTTCTAAAAGCGGACTGAAGGAAAAAAAAATTCCAAGCAAGGCGTCATCAAAAACTTATTATGTCCTCTACAATCAATTATTTCATTAATCCGTTAGAAATTGTCTTCGTGCCTCTCCACGTGGAAGCAGCGCTTAACTCAATAAGTGGAGCATGCATACCTCTTCTACGTTCTTTATAGAAAAAGAAGAAAACGTTTTTTGTTTTCTCAATAATAACCGCCGAGCCCAGCAATCTCCTTGATAAACTAAACAGGTTATTTTAGTATAAATTCCAACAGAGTTTGGAATAATCTATAGAACAACAACAACAGTACACTTAAGAAATCTTTAAATTAGCTCCGGATTTGTGCTTTAATTTATTGAATTAAGAATAAATCGAAAGCGTCTAGAGTGTTTACTTCCATGGTAACCAATTAGTTTCTTCCTCAATTGTTGTAGGATATCATTGTTTGCTGTGTGCGCCAGTGCTTCTCAGCGTTCGCGAAACTACTGGAACAGAACCAACACGCACGCACGAGTTATGTATGAAAAAATAAATCCTTCTTATTAGTCAAATAGACATACAAATATTCTTACAAATAATATGCTCTGGTTCACAAGTTTAACGCTACACAATGAATTTTTACGCCTCTGAATGCCTGCTGCAGTTCTTCACTATGATTGCGATAAAGCTAAGACAGTTAGGCGTATAGTATATACAGTGTGTCTGTCTTGCCTGGTAGAAAACCTGAAATGCTGGAAAAGCCCTTTGATCTCCGAAGAGAAGACCAGTCTATTCATCACCTCAGGTGAATAGGCCGTCCCTTAAAAATACTTTAAATCCCACATCCTAGCCAAATCCGGAGGACGGGGGGGTTGCTATTCAGCACGATCAAAGTGCGTAATAATGATCAACACCAGATTTATTTGCGACTGCGCTATGAAAAGCTCCTTAAAGATTCAGTAATGCTTTTAATTACTATGAAAAACTCCTTCCAAATAAGTGAAAAGCTCTCCATAATCCTACAAGTAATGAAAGGCCATCTTCAGGAACTCAGTGTACAAATCAGAAAATGAGTAGCATATAATTATCAGTTAGCAACTACACGTCGTATTTAACCGAGATGCTCAAAACAGTCTTATTAACACACACGGCTATTTTCAGCGAATTAAAAGACGAACGCAAATATAATAATAACTTGCGCAAGAAATATAAAACGCAAATCAAAAGTTCATCGCGTAAAGCATATTCTAACCTTCACGAATAGCGCATTCTACAAACAAAGAAGAATACAAGTTTCTTTATAGCGAAGGTGTCACTCAGTTCCTCCGACACTAAAATATCGGATTTTTTTTTCCTCGAACGAATCGTTTATGTCGAGATCTAAAATAGCATCCGCGAGCTCAGCAATCAACCACACAATTATTTTAACCAGTTTATCTCTTCTGTACCGAAGAAGATCCTATCACCTTTGTGTCCTCTTCCTTTTCTCTAAGAAAACCGAAGTGTCAGTATAAAAAAAACAGCACAAACAGGCACGGTCGACGCGATGTTACACAATGGCGCGTGTGTGCCGTTATTCCACCCAGGTGTGGTCCACAATAGAATCCCTGTTCCAATTCAAGCTTACGAACAAATCGATGACGGATGACAAAGACATGGGACACGAGCGCTGGCTCCAAGGATGTCTTCGTGGCATCCTCTTCTAACTCCCTACACGTGTCTTGACAGCCGCCATTAATTTATATTTGTTTGCCGAAGTCAAAAATTCTCTTCGAAAAGAGATTTCCTTTTTTTTTCGTGACAAGTCGAGATACGGAAAAAGAGAAACAGATTTCATGAGTTTGACAGTTTTCTTCTTGGAATTGAATGACTCTTTTATTAATAGAATTTAGCGTAAAATCATTCGGCATAAAGAAGCAATGGATTTATGTTAAGAACAATTTGTACTTTTGGTTCGTGTATTGTGAGCATTAATCAGATTTTGAACAGACAGTGATATGCATAGTGAAACAATGAAGGTTTTTTGTTTTTGTTTGTTTGTTTTTGCCGTGTACAACTTGATCTTACATTGAAGACCCATCATCCTCCGTTCCACAACCCGATTTTCTTTTTTCACTTGCCGTAGGAGGCAACTGTAATGGATGCCGCATTAAAGAAGGCAATTTACATTTGTGCATTACGCTTATAAGTATCACTGTTGATAATTAGATGATAGTATAGTACGCTAGCAATAGAAGACGTCATTTTTGGTCCAATGACGCTCTAATTTACAACCTCTACTTTTTTCAATTCCTAATAACGATAACAGTTTATAGTATCAACAATTATCGTAAGTAGCATCGAAAGGTAATGCCGAGATTAGGTGGAAGACTTTTTTCGCGGTACACCACCACCATATTGAATAAATAAATATTGTTTAACCTTGAAGAATAAACAGCCGGGTTACTGCAAAAATCTGTAAGGTGAGAAAAACTCCAGCGATAAGGGTAATGCGTGTTGCAATTTATTTATCAAAAGAATGCGAGTTTATGGGGTAAATAACAATATTTGATACCCTTATTACTAACGCAAATGTCTAAAGAACTTTTACTAAAAACAGCTCTCTTCGTCTAAATTGCACACCGAGTGGGAAGGTACAGTCAAGTCAAGGAGCATCCCGTGGATGAATCTTACTGTTCATGGATTAGTGTATGAAGTGAAGAATATATCCCACAACAGAAGACAGTGAAGCCAGCTCAATCACGTTACTCAGCTGTTTGAGATCGAACTGGAAGGATTCGTTCCGCTTCATACTTCCAGTAAAACTGGAAATTGAGTAGGCAATAAAGTATGGTTAAAGGTTCTGCTCCTGAACGACTTGAGCAGTGACACGGCAAATTATCTAGTAGGAAGTGACCATATCCAGACGAGTAAATTGTGAACAAGAAGGAATGAACAAGTGGCAACGATGTTCATGTGGAACGTGGCATTCAGCCCTCTTTTCAACTGTATAAGAACTAATGCGTGCAAGTAACACCTGCACTAGGGGGGGGATGCATTGACACACGATGCACCGTGAAACATGTTGAACCCAGAATGATCGGAAAAGTCAACTATTTTACTACACAGGTGCTCACTGCACTAGCCACTTGTTTTCTGGCGGAACTCGGTGAGGTAGCTTACTGTCATACTCTGACAGGATCTAGCACACACGCTGTGTTATTTATGCTGAAATGCTTATTTATAAATCACAGTGGCATTAAGATGCCATTTAACCTATTGTTATCGGTCTATTAGCACTATTCATGTAAACATCCATCGTCTTTCTTGATATGCTATTGAGAGGTTGATAATGTCAAGCTTCATTATCCTAGAAAAGTGCTGATGGTTGTATGGATCACTGACCTGCGCATTCTAGACATGGTCGTGCATAAACATCCCAGTAAGGATGAGTTTCCATGATACTTACACAGGAACCAGTGGTGTGACGCGCCCCCGTAGTTCAGTCGGCATTGATGATGCTCTTTGTTTGGAAAGCTCAGAGTTCGATTCTTGTTTAGGACTCAAGGAACCTTTATAGGGGCTCTTCAACTAAAGGTGGGATAGCTGGACTCATAAGGAGGTGGTAGCGTTTTCGCTACCGGAACCTGTGGTATTTCATCCCGCTAAACGGGCAAACCAGCAATAGAATATAGAATACAAGCAACCAACAGACATAATACACTGCTCTTTTTAGCCGTAGCTGTTTCCGCCATAATTTCAATTAAACTGAACTGGTGCTGACCACTACGTTGCACTGCAAGCCAACTTGGTCGCGCTGTTTAGCGAGTTATATTGAATGGCGCACGCGGTTCCTCGATTTCTGTCTGGCGACTTTGATTAACTAGTTGCTCTAGGCCAGGGGTCGGCAACCTGCGGCTCGCGAGCCACATGCGGCTCTTTGGATGTGAAGCTGCGGCTCTTTAGTTCCATACGCAAATATTATTTATTTTATCAAAAAAAAAAAATTTTAAAATCGTTCTGAATCGATTAACGAGGATTAGGCACCGATTCTATCTCTCAGCCACTTGTACTCGCTTTTCACCGCACCCCTCCCCCGTGACACGCATCGTACTGTCGTCAGTCCGTCGGAAGCTTATATGTTTGGCAATTTTCATTGATTTCGGCATAGCTGGGCATAACACCTTTACTCGTAAACTAAGTATCTAATATTTGCAAAATTAAAAAAAAAAAAAAACTAAAATGTGCAGACTGCGCCGTGATAAACACGTTCTGACAAGTCCGTTCGTGCCAGTCGGCGATCACCGCACACGGGAGGCGACCACAGATGCGACGAAACTATGTACTTATAGTCAATCAGTACGTGAGAGAGTGAGACAAACAGTGTTTCGTGTCTAAATTATTTATTTTAATAATTAAATTATTAGAGAATTATTTTATTTAGGTAGGTATTTTTAATTGGGAAATATCGTTGTAAAATGTTTTTTGATAAATTATATTTCATTATGCCCAGCTTCTCGTATCCGCTAAAACAGTACAAGAGAGAATAGCTAAAATGTCTTCAAATGTAACATATTTGCAGGTGGAAGATATTCAACCTTCTTCTGCCTTATCACTTGCTATAGATGAGTCTTGCGACATAAAAGACACGGCACAAGTTGCCCTTTTTGTCAGGTATATGTCTTCCCAAGGTCCAAAAGAAGAACTTCTAGGATTGCTACCGCTCTCGGGAC
Organism: Typopeltis vanoorti; assembly: GCF_054136105.1. NCBI lineage: Eukaryota > Metazoa > Arthropoda > Arachnida > Uropygi > Thelyphonidae > Typopeltis > Typopeltis vanoorti. Next base: position 77,091,099 of record NC_143558.1, on the reverse strand, counting down.
AAACTAGAGGGGAAGATATAGCGAATGCCTTGAAGACAATAAGATCTTGTGGCTCTTTAAAAACTTTGAAATTTTGTAAATTATAATTTTTGACTCTTCCGACTCAAAAGGTTGCCGACCCCGGCTCTAGGCTATATAAACCTAATAAATTGACTGCCCCTGTGTGTATGTAGACTACATGCACACCGCTTTATATAAATAAGTTTTCTGAAACTTTTGACTATTCTATTCGTCAATATTTTGAGAGTGTGACAAATGATCACTGTATTGTGTTTCTGATAACTTTGCAGTACGTCAAACTTGTGATATGGCCGAACATACAGATCCTTAATGCAAAGCGCGCACACACACACAACAGTTGAACTGTTAAGGTGGGTGTTGCATAAAAAAGGCGTTTGATGAAGTTTCACATTTTCTAACAAGAAAATGTATTACGCGAATACATTAAGAACAAAGTATAACAAAGGTTGACCAAATAGCAGACACCCGAGAAATACAGGAAAGGGATAGTTTTGGCAACTTCTTAATAGGCTGCTTGAGATAAACAAGTCTGGCTTAGAAAGCAAAAGAAATCTTTGAACGTTCAGCATACGAAGCACAGTAGTGTATGTTTTGGTTATTTTGAAATTGTAAGAAAATGGTCTACTTTAATCAGTGATGATAAAAAAAAATCAAATCGCGAAAGATTAACTTGTGCTAATAACGCCAATATTACATAAAAAAAAACTTTAAGCAATTAGTTTTATAATGGGAAATAAGAAGGCATCACCTGCATGCCCATTACGAGAAGACTGATAATGTCCTGACGTATAAATATTGCGGAACAATTTTCGTATCTAGCCGTCTGTGACGAGAGGGTGTTTTGACGAGACGAGACTGAAGAGTTCCGCGTAATGGCCTGTTGAGAACACAGCTGTGGTGGAAAGAAGTAGTTGCGGAAGAAAATCTATCATTGTCACACTTATCGCAATAAGTACAGGCAGCCGAAGACATGACGATACTCTCTAAGTTGTTTCTCTACCAACGTCATTACTGCGTTCTCTTCAAACTAGCAAATCCCCCCCCCCCCTCTCACACCTTGCCTCCAACACTGAACCCGATTATCTCTCTGTTTTCTCCCTCGGTCCTCCAATTATTTCTACCGTATTTTCAAGTGAAAAGTTTCAAAAGCGTGCGATGTATCCGAAAAGTCCTTTCTCGGTGTCATGATGGGTTCCGCTACTTGGGTTTATTTGATTTTTTCGATGATTTACATTACGTACGAGAAGAGGCAACGTATTGGTCATGAATGTTTAACCGTTATTATAGAGACAATCATAACTTCTGTAAACAAAAAACTCTCGCAACTGTAACAGCTACGAGAACGATAATGAAATAGTTAAGAATTTAGAAACAATTAAAACTGAGCAGCAGCTATTCTCAGCTGCAAAAGGCGGTACAGATAACAGCGAGAAAATAGAACTAATGTGTAGTTTACCTGATCGATTGTTAGAACTATAGCAGGTAAAAATCGACATTGTTGGCTCTTGCAGTCAAGCCAATCGATGACTAACAATTATCATGTAAAAATAACGTTACTGTAAATGACGCATAAGAATGTGTGATCGCATCACGGAAGGAAATAATACGGAAAGCGTCTTGTGATATAGCCTCAGTGATGATCCTATTACGTCGTTTAAATTGGAACTGCTGTTGCGTTAACAATCTCATACTGACTACGTCTGCGCAACTATTCTAGCTCATAAAATTATTCCTTGGAATGAATTGTGTTTTAATAATAATAATATCGAAATATTGTAAATTTATCAAATAACAGTCAAACCTGTAATTAAATCTTTTAATTGATGGTTGCCTGTGAATTTTTTTCCATTATTTCAGAAAGAAATAAAGCGAGTAGCAATGCAAACAGAACCATTCGAGTTGCAAATGGGGTGATACCAACGGCTCAGAAATTATAACAAGGTAAGGGTTCTATTTCTGGTCTTTCCAAAACCGGTTTTGGATGCCTGCATAATTTTCTTTCAACTATTTTAGGCTTTAATATAAACAGAAAAGAAAAATTACAATTTTGATGACATCCACTTGCGATATGCTTAACTCTTGTCTTGTACAGTCGTGGCACACTTCTCGAAGAACTGACACTTAGTTTAGCGACTTAATTTAAAATTAGAATAGAAAATTAATATTTCCTTAGCAATGTGCATTGTTTTTGTGATGCTTCACTGCTTGGATCAGAAAACTGAAAATAACCTAACCAGGAGAAGGAAGCACACAAATGATCATCTCGCTTGGCATTTCACAATGTCAAACAGCGTGAGAATGCTGTGTCTTGGGCCATGAAATCAATGTTAGATTCTGTGGAGGCCAAATTACATTCACAATATACTTAGAAGAATAACTAGAAAGAAAGAGATCTAGTGTTTGTGGTATTCTCGCGCATATGTGCAACAACTTTTATAAGATGGTTGGTGTTTGTTGCAGGTGCTCAGATATCTGCCGGATTGTTTTAATTAATTTGTTGTAAATAAGCAATTTGTTTACATAAGCATTTTAATTTCGATTGCCCAATAAAAAAATTCTAGAAGCAGCACTCACCTAATTTCTCATATTAATTCTGCTAACCACAACAAGGTTGCGGCTGATCCTTGACTCTTGAATTTAAGATTTATAAGAAATAGTTTTAATTTTCTATAATTACCACTGCGATGAATATTTTCATGTTTCTGCACTGTAATACACTACTAACCTAGAAAGGCCATTTGAGATTCTCAACAAACTTTCTGAAGTTCGGCTTCTCGAGAACCAACAAAAACCAACTATTCCTAATAATGTTTCCTTCGCTGAGTGTTGCCAGAAGTGATTGGCGCTTAAGAAAAGAAAGAAGAAGACTTGGATAAACTCTTGAAGCTATTTGATACGCTGAGGGACACTCAACTCATTTCAGATGAAAAGCGAAACCCAGTTAGTTATAAGCGCTAATTATGACAATAAATTACTTAAGTATAAAGAGCTAATAAGCTTCATTTCGGCAATGAAAACATTACTTAAATTAAGGGGATATTAGATCCCGCATAATTTTAAAACCGAATAAGAAACTCAAAGATCGGAATCAGAGAGTTTCTTGCCGATTATAGTAAACTATAAAGTATCGGCGACACTAGCGTTAGCCAATGCAAGTGATCCTTGTACGTAGTTCAGTAGGGGCAACTCGTGGCAGAAGTGGAGGAAGTTCAGATCGCTATTCTTAGGTATTTTCCATAATGTAAAAACACATTTCCTAGGAAATGTATGCTGTTATTACATTATGGAGGGAGGTCACTACCCAGACCGGTTTCAGCCTTTTTTGAGGCTTCATCAGTGAGTAGCTAGACCTAATACCAAAGTGTATAGCGAAAAGAACTTATGTACTCTGCGAACGAGTTTTCCAAACAGGTGCAACCATTAAGTTAGTTAAGTATAAAGAGCTAATAAGCTTCATTTCGGCAATGAAAACATTACTTAAATTAAGGGGATATTAGATCCCGCATAGTTTTAAAACCGAATAAGAAACTCAAAGATCGGAATCAGAGTAATCTTTGAGTTTCTTATTCGGTTTTTAAAACTATGCGGGATCTAATATCCCCTTAATTTAAGTAATGACAATAAATAAAATAAAGAATACTGCTTTAGTCCGAAATTTCAGGTAAAAGACCCGCTGGGAGCTGACCTTTTCAAATATGTCTTAACATCGGTGGCAGTGAAATGATAATTTCGCCATTCAAAAAAAAGTGTGAGTTGTCCAAATGGAGAACGAAATTCTGCAAAACGCTCTCCAAAAACTTACAATGTGTATACTTCAGATCTCGTACTTGACCTATTTCCTTGTTAGTGTTTGTCAGAGATCAAATTCTGACGACAACCGAAGAGAATATTTCTTGAATTTTTTTTCTCTCAAGTGTTTACATCGGAAACTAAATTTTCCCTCTGCACATACACCAGTTTTTAGACATCTATTACAACGAGAAAGTATTAGAATATTATATCAATTGCAAGCAACCGTATAAGTAAAAGCCAAAATTAATGACGGTACAGAAAAAGAAGAATGAAAAACTAGTCAAGATATTCATAATGCAGCCTATGAAGTACTGCAGAGAAAAATAAAATATTAAAAAAAGATAAACATTAAATTTGGAACAGACACAGAAACATACAATAAAAGAAAATCAATTAGAATACTGATATTAAAACAAAGGATACAGAAGAAATCTAGAAAAATAAAAGAAATACAGCTAAAACTAGTAAAGAAAGATTCTCAGAATAGATCCATTAATAAAACAGAAGAGGATAATACATGGAAGACAAGAAATACCCTACAAAATATTAAGGAAATTAAATAATGAAGAATGAGATGCAGCACAAAATGGAAAGACATAAGAATGTATGGTATGAACCAAAAAAACAAACCGCGAAGGAATCGGTACAGATATAGAACCAATTACACTGGAAGAACTGAAAGAAACTATCAAAAAATAAAAGAAATCAACTAAAGGAAGCCATTCAAAATAGAAAACCAACTGGATTAGATGGTATAAATACAGAAGTACGGCGGAGAATGTTTACAGAGATTTTTAAAATTAGTTAAAACTGATTGAGGACCTTTCCATAAGCATTGGTTAAAAATTAAAATCATATTCATGAAAGGAGATAGAAATGACTGTGGAAATTACAGAGAAATAAGCTTATTAAATACAGGTTACAAAATAGACAAATTGTTTTAATAAAAGACTTGGAAATACTGCAAAAATTTATCTCAGAAGAACAAAATGGTTTTAGACACATAAGATCATATACAGATAATGTCTTAAAACAAATTATTGAAAAAAGACGAGAATTTAATTTAGAGATGCAGGCTATTATTACGAAAAAACTTTTGATAAAAATACACAGAAAAGAATTAGAATGAAAAAAAAACCATTAGTACAAGCTATACAAGGTTCATACAAATACAAAATTTAAGTTACGAATAAATTAACAGAAGGGATTGAAATTTAAAGTGTAAGACGGGGATGTAGTTTGAATCCAACTATATTATATATTATCAAAATATGGAAAATAACAATAAAACAAGATATGCAGTTAATCAGAACTTAATACAATGCTGCATGCAAAAAACAGATTATATTACAAGATAATGAAGATAACCTTCAAAAATCAGATAATCAAAATAAGCCAACAATACAATTTAAAAACTTTGCAAAAGAAAACAAACGTCATAACATTTAGAGGTCGATATCATGTCAGATCAAAAGCAGTTATAAAAGATAAAGTAATAGAACAGATGGACAGTTTATTTAGATTGTACAAGAACATATCTAAAAGACAATAAATGTCTGGAATAATTAAAAGAACAATAAAACGTATGATGAAAAACCCAACTTAATTTTACAAAGTAATGGCCACTCCCACTCTATTGTATGGTTCAGAAATATGAACTGCTAAAAGTAAAGATCAAAGTGGAATACAGGGAGCAGAAATGAAATTAAGAATAATTAAGGGACGACGTTATTTGTGCATGTTATTGATAATTCACCCAAAAACAGTTGATGCTTTCTTTTTGCGATTTCTTGTTCATTGTGGCATACTGTATTGCCATCGACTACTGCAGCATCATCACTTATAATGCTGGAAGGGTTGAAAGCAACATAGCTTGTAAGACATTTTTCCACCACATAAAGTCAATCGAAAATACTGCAGCAATAAATAAAATTATAACACAACTCACCGGATATCTGCCAAAAAACAAAGATGTCTGTTTTTCCTCGAATGTATTGCGATGTTATTTATACTTCTGTAGCTCCCAACACGAAATTTATTTATATTTCATGGAAGAAACGATGTCGTATTTATCTTAATCGACAATAAACAAAACGATTCTGTTAATATATATTCATGTTTCCTAAAATGTAATATTATCTATCATCACTGCATCTTCAAGAAAGTCAGCCATGTTTATAATCAATGCTAGTGCTGACAATGAATCTTACTTCTAAGAAAAGATGTAGAAAGTCCTCGAAAGTTACTTTCGCAAATCATTATAGCTGACAAACTTTCAACTTCATCTACTTTCATTAATAAGCTTCATTGGTCGCTCGGAGCTGCACTTCTGTTTATAAACCGTTCACGCGTGCTATTTGGATACACTGGAGGTTAACTCGTGTCCGAATTACGCAGTCAACACGTGTACATTCCGGTGATGGACTTTCGTAATGAACTCTGCCTGTCAAATATTTAAGTAGCTGGAATCTCTACCAAATAAATTGCTACGCCACTGCCTCGCACGTGCAGCTGCATTCGAAATCACGTAACTCAGCAACGAATTGCATCGCGTGTGTGTGTGTGTGTGTGTTGAAGGCTTAAAGCCATGTCCGTTTCGGTAAGCGTTGGATTCCCTTTCTACATACAAATAGACATCTATTGGGGAATAAAGTTCTACAGAAATGTCAACTCCGCCAAAAATATTTTTACTGAAAATACCCCCATTTAGAAAACTTCATTCCAATGTAGAAAAGAATTCCATCTATAGAAAAGGTTATCAAAATTATTTGATTGTATTATTTGCTTATATCCGCAAATAAATAATACCAATAATAAGGAGAAGAAAAAACCCATAAAAAATGAGACATATACTCTACTTGGATTATCTTTAAGAATATCGCGAAATAGGCAGTTCTGAAGATTCTTTTGCGATTCATAATTTTTAATGAACTGCAACAGTGTGAAAAAATTACATTCAATGTACAATTTAAGTATGCTGTACGAAATAATGCTGCGTAAAGAGTAATATTTTACATCTTTACAAACTGTGTTCGTAAAACTATATTTGCGAAGCATGCTAGATAATTTCGAGCTTTAATTCAAATAACAGTTCGAAAGATTAATATTTAATGTATGTCTTGCTTCAATACTCAAAATATAAAATAATTCGAACGCTAGAGTCCAGAACAGGTAGGCTTTTTAATATAGATGTTTTAATCGAGTATAGCGCGCTCTATACCAGAGCTTCTTAAACTGTGGGTCGCGATCCCAAATTGGGTCGCGTAACTGAAGGTGGGGGTTGCGATAAATTTGGCAACAGTAAAAGGTTTCTGAAAGAGCAAAACAACCGAACATTAATTCAAAATCAAATGCGTAATGAATCCGAGGTGTTTTTGGCAGCGCTCGCCCGTGTCACTGCGGCCTTGGTGCTGAACACATAACATGCGTACTTTGCACTGCGCATGCCATCACGCCACGCAACGCCAACGAACGCTATGAGAAGAACCTATATAGCCGGGATCGCATAAAAATTTCTCTGGCGAAATAGGGTCGCGAGTGGAAAAAGTTTAAGAAGCTGGGCTCTATACGACAAGGATCGTAATGTGACGGGGGTCAGCATATTAAAGAATACTGCATCTAGAAGTACTGTACCTTTAGTAAATTGATATTTCTGCTACATTTACAACAAAACTGCCGTTATTTACTGTTCGGAAAATATTGTGGGGCTCTAAATACCATGCTAGAACTTCACATATATCAAAACAGAAATCATTATTTGCATAAAAAACTGATGTGACATCACAGACGACACCTGAACTATGTGATAACCATGAAAGGGAAAAAAAACAAAAACTAAATGACAGTAAAAAATGAAATTCCAAAAAAAAATAATGATCCATAATACTAAATGAACTTTTACCGATTTAGAAAACATCCTACAAAGGAAAATATTTAATTTTAAGAATTAATAGCTAACAAGTTAAGAAACATTGCAGTGTTCTATTAACTACACCAACCCAACTTTCCAACACACCCATGAAGTTAGAGGATGCTTTTAAACATAGACATGTGTCAGCGCACACTACCATATATCAAGAACACGCGGCAAGTTACCGTAATGACCTATTTGCGTGATACCTTGTGTGCATACTCTTCAAACTTACCTTCGTGTATGATCTGTGGTGATGGAAATGTTTCTCTAGGGAAACCGAACACTTTTAAGACTGCACAGGAAGGTTTAATTTCATCAACATTTCCTTTACTTTTAAAAGCGGGTGGCAAAGTGCTTTATTCAAACTTTGGAGGAAATGTGGTTCTGTAACACTGTAGATGATCTAAAGTCGATCTCGGAATCAGAAATATCTGAATGGATTTTAGTGCGAGAATAACAACTAACCAGCTCGAGTTGGAGAAATTATAGCTCACGAAATGCTGCACTCTAAGTTTAATGAACAGAAGGAAGCTTTCAAACTTGTTGATAAAATAATGTAAATTTTGATTTTCTACGGAAATCTGTTTATCTAATAAAACAGTTTCGTTTTTTTTAGTTAATGGGATACGCGTTGTCATGAACGAAATAGAAGAGCGTAGAGAGGTAAGATAAACCAGCTACAACCTTTTTATCTTTCCTTTACTGAACTGCCTGTAACCACAAAAATTGGGCTTCCTCTAAAAATCTAATTAATGCGATTATAAAGAAATTAGTCCTCTGTATAGTCTACTGCACCTGTCAACTGTATGGATTCCGATGGTCGGTTTGTCTGTTTTGCAGGACCCGAGTTTCCGGGAGAAAGAAGCCTCTGTATGAGACGGTGAAAAAGAATGTTCTTGCAAGGGTTCTTTGAGTTCTGGGATCAGAAACTAGGTCTGTGCGAGGGTGGTCTGAAACGTTCTCGGCCTAACAATGAAAAAGCAATTTTATAATTTCAAAAATTTTTTCTTCAACATAATCTCCCTTAAGACTAATACATTTATTCCAGCGATGCTTGAGCGACAATATCCCATCCCTGTAGCGGTTCTCAGTAAGATCTGCAAAATACCCCTCTACAGCCGCAATCACCTCTTGATTCGAAGAAAAACGCTGACCAGCGAGGAAGAGTTTTAGTTTTGGGAAGAGACAGAAGTCAGAGGGAGCCAAATCTGGGAAATAGAGTAGATGTTCCTACAATTCATAGTGCAGATCCCTTAATTTTCCCACTGCCAAAACACCTTTGTGGGCAGGTGCATTATCCTGATGAAAGATGATTTTTTTCTTCTGCAAACCGGGTCTTTTCTCACAACGTTTTTCGTTTGGTCTGGTTAAAAGATCGGAATAATATTCCTCGGTTATTGTTTTATCCTTTTCAAGATAATTAATAAACAAAATGGCTTTAGCATCCCAAAACACCAATGCCATGACCTTTCCTGCTGATGGAACCGATTTTATCTTCTTTGGCGCTGAACAACCAGTTTCTGTCTACTGTTTAGACTGCTGTTTGGATTCTGATGTGTAATGGTGAATCCAAGTCTCATCCATAGTAATAAATCGACGCACAAAATCAGTTTTATTCTTGCTCCAAGCACTGTTCGGAGATTTTCATGCAAGCGCGTTTTCAATCTGCTGTGAGCAAGCACGGCACCCATCTTGCGCAAAGCTTTTTCATATGCAATTCTTCATGCAAAATATATCCTACACGTTCTTTTGAAATGCCTATAGTCTCAGCAATTTCACAAACTTTGACTAGCCGGTCATCCAATACTATATCGTGCACTTGATCAATGATTTCTGGTGGTCTTACACTTTTTGGACCTCCTTCAGGTGGATCATCTTCAAGGATGGTACGTCCACGTTTAAACTCGGCAGCCCATTTCTTAATTGTCGAAAACGAAGGAGAAGAGTGCCCATAAACTTTTTATGAACTTCGAATTAATTTCTTTTGGCGTTAAACCTTCTTTTACAAGGAATTTTATAACCGCATGATACTCAATTTTATCCATTTCAAGGGATACAAACAACACTTTAGCTTCAGACAGCTGTATAAAACACAATACTTGTTAAAATGGATAAAATGACTTGGAATTTCACATGGATGCTTATGACAGATGTACCAACTTAGAAAAAAAAAATCATGCCGATAGTGTTGCCATCGATAGTGAAGGCCGAGAACATTTCAGACCACCCTTGTATAACCAAAGGGCACTGACTTAACTACGGAGATTCTTGATGTAGTTCAACATAATGTAGAATGGCAGTGATGACTAAAATAAGTTCCAAGTAATGATTACAAAATAAACACATTTTCTTGCTTATGTCGGGTGTCCATGCACACTCTTCCTTCATCCCCCACCCCCGTCGCAAGTTTGTCGATTTAAAACCTAACGCCCGAAGTCGCTTTTGTATTTAAATCCTTATGCATGTTAGATCGTTACGAGCAAAACTGATCGTAAATGATGCCACCTTTCGCAACAATAGCCTACCATCTTTTTTTTTTCTTTTGCTTGACGACGCAACTACGTGGTAATGGACTAATGACTTCCATTTTTAGTAATATTAAATCATTTCATGAATAACCAAAGATGCTATATGTTCAATGTTCAAGTCTCATCGGATGCTATGCACGGACTGTAACAGATCAAGTTGCAATAGTAGCAAAACAGAAAGACAAAATGCGACTGACAGAATGTAGGCGTAAGATGCACAGTTTCAACATGGGGGACGAAAGTTGAATGACTGGTAAACGGGTGATCCTCAGCTATAACTGTTAATTAGATGAGGATTATCTAGCAAAGTAAATGAGAAAAATCAAGACGTCTCTGAACAGTATAAAACCTAGTTATTTAGTCTATAGAAAACTATAGCACACAGAAAAATACTTCCATGCAACGTCCAACAACCATCGCAAAAATTATAAAAATCCTACTAGACGGGGCATGGAAGATTTCCAAGCAGCACGCATAAGAGAAACCAATAATTCAAACATCTTCCAAAAATGGTAAATGGTAAATATCCTAATAGCGCCCGTTTAGACAAATAGATGAACAGAAAAAAAAAAAAAACAGGAATATAGAGGAGCAGAATTGATCCCTTATATAGAATTCTTCAATGACAAGATCCCAAAGATATTGTTCAACAAGGCATAAAGTGGCTTTCTTACAACATAAATAATACCTAAAAGTCTATTTCCCAATCAGAAAACCGGGAGTATACAAGAAAAATTGTTCGTGTGGAATTTGCTATTCGAGACAAATGGGCCAGTCGGTAGAGTACGTTTGTCAGAGTACATCAAGGATGTGGGAAGGGGGAAGAGCATAAATTCAGGAGAAGTGGCACATACAACAGAGAAAAACCATAAAAAAAAGCAACATCGTTAGTTTATTTTAAATATTCTATATATTGTAAAATCCGTCCAATGCAATATTGTTTTTGTTTTTTTTTTTAAATTTCTCTCTCCCGAAGAGGTATACTATAATGCACACGAATCTAGTAGATATTAAAACGTAAACTATCCACCAAACAGTCTTCAGGTAGCATTCATAAAGAACAAACTTTCTCCATAAACAGGACAATAGCTAAAATTCGAAACTTGAGTTAATCTGTAATCAGTACACATTCCACTGCATCTTAAGCTAAACTTAATGAGAATACACACTGAATAGCCACTTTAGTAAGTACACCCTTCCCTTCTGTCCCGAGAACTGCCTCAACTCAAGTGCCTAAAATATTCCGACAGACAGCAATGCTGGTCCACGGAGGAGGAACTGCTCCAGATCGCTTCGGGCCGTAAATTCGCACTCGGGCTCCTACAGATGCTCAACTGGAAGCTGATAGTCTGGTAAAGTTACCTTCAAGCTCCTTGGAAACGTTCCCGACTGTACTTTGTGATATAGCGAATTATCTTGCGCTGACGTAACGTCTGAATTACTTTAGATGAACTGTGAACACGAAGCTGAATGGTAATAATAATAATCAAATAGCTTGTGGCATTCGAAGCGGCTCCACCGTATCACCGACCCTAACTTGTGCTTAGAAAACATTCCCTACTAATGATTCAGCTACAGCAATACCAATCTATTATGGAAATAATTGGAACCGATTCCAGAGATCAGATCAGGTGACCTGTTTTTCCCCCCTCTTCCTTCATTGGGTGTCTGAGATAAGTTTTCCTGTGCCTTCTGCACACGTAATAGGTTTTTTTTTTTTAGCTGACAAACCAACCTGCTTGGCCGAGTAGCGAGTGGTTAGCGTAATCCGCTCTCCAGCCAAGAGACACCCAGTTCGAATCCAGGCAGGCGGTGGATGTTTGCGATTGTCCTAGTAACTGTTTAACATATGTACTTCTGTAACCTGTGTCCTGGTGCAGTATGATGTCTTTGCGCCATAAAAATCAAAAATAACAAATTTCAGCTGACATTTGCTGCGGGTAGGACTGCAATGTGTCCCCGAATATGCTCATTTTATTCTTATAGCGCATGCGCTACCATTTGACCAACTCTGTCATACTGTGTTAGATCTCATTTCAATCAACTATCACACATAGCTGAATCGTTTTTTTTTTTAATGATGGACCATTGCCGGCACACACTCTAGTCACTGTCTCTAGGTTAATCTTTAATTTTAAAGAAATGTAGAAATGTCTGTTGAAATTAAAATGTGTTCTTCTAGATATCAAGAGAATCAGAAAAAAATACTGAGAAAAAAAATGGATCCAGAGACTATTAAATCAAACATTCCTTAGGTTGTGCTGTTAGCCTTATTATCCTGTTGAACAGCGCACGCACACAATCTCGGCGTCTACAGCCTACAGCGAATGGTAACTCACGAAGCGGCAGACTACACGGATGATGGGATGTGTCTAATTTCCAGTTCACGGATAGTTCTGAAGTAGTGAATACGTTGCCTTAATGATAGAAATTATTTTGCCCGAAAGACCAAATCAGTACCATTCGTTCTTAACATACGCCGAAATAGTGATGTGCATTTTTTGCTGGGTCTGAACCACCAACAATACCCCACGGTCGTTAGAAAGTTGCTTTCATTGGATTATGGCAATGAAAAGAGAAGAACAGGGTAAGTTAATATCCCCCTTTTAAAATATTAAAATAGGGAATATCATGGATCATTCATATTTAATAGCCAAATATAGAAATGCTGTTATATGTTACCATGGTATCTTATTTCTGCCAAATCGAAGCATTTTGTCTCAGTACTTTAGTAATTGATTAAACACTAGCGAGAGAGTTCACTTATGACGAATATAATTCCGACTAAAGTATTAAAACAGAGTTTTTGCTCTCTCTGGGTTTCTTCCTGGTATCATTAAACACCAGGAGGAAAATATGTGCTCCTGGGAAGAGTTCGTATCGTTTAAGTAGTGCATAGTAAGGCGATTCCGATGTCGAAAATCATATTCTCATTAGCTCTATGGTCAAAATTTAGAAACTACAGTTTTTCCTTCTTTCTACATCTGTCTGTAAAGATGGATGGATCCATAATATCCTCCATTAAATTCTTAATATCAGTTTAGCAAAAAAGCATAATTCTTTTGATCTTGTAAAATTTAAGTCTGTAGTGTTCATACATTTCACCGCGTTTATTTAAACATTCTAAGCTATAGAGATTACAAAGGTGGCCATTAGGGATCAACCACTGAAGCGATACTGGGTATTAACCACAGGAGCCCGTAGCCAGTGTGTCGTTGTCGAAGTGAAGATATTCTCATATATGCTGAACTTTGAGTATTACTACTATTCTTAACTATTAAATAAACATAAATCGACTAGAAGTTCAATTTGCTGCAAATCGCCTTCATTTATGCTGTAGTTTAATAATGGATGCATTAAAGGCGTTCCTGACCCATTAACGGCACCCCTAAACAACTAGGGACACCGTGGGCAGCGACAAGAAATCATTACGGTTTCCAGAACTCGAGTGAAAGCAGTCGGTATGCCACAGAGCCGCATTTAATTTAAACCACACTAAACATTTTGGGTTTACTGAATCACCTGTTGTACCAGAGTAAGACATGGCATTCTGCCAGAAGTGAGTTCTGGTAATTTTGCATGATTTATTATTTTCTTACATGATATTATTCGGAACAACACAAAATGCCATAAAAGTATTTGCATGCATTATCGGGAGATAAGGTTATACGGAGTTATCCAGATCGTATCCAGAATTGAAGGAACGGTGTTCCTAAAGCACACTCACGCAATGCCTAATATGAATTCGGTTAACTGTGTGGCAACAAACTTCTCACTGAAATTAAAACTTGAACAATTATGGAAATCAGCGAAACAAAATCTACGCAATTTTCCCTTTTCCCCTTCCTATCCATGCAAGGAATAAATTCTATTTGTTCGCCAATTATCGACGAAACACGGAGAGGCAGAATACAACAGTCATAGTTCGAAGCCAAAAGTGACTTAACACGTTCATTGCCAATCACGCGATATCGCGCGATGCGAGTTCTCGTCAAGCGGCCGATCACGTGTTATCGCGTGGACGTCGTTAACTAAATAAAAAAAAATAATAAAAAAAAAATTTTGGCCACCACACGAAATTCCAATTTTCAGCTTGGCAATGAAAGTGTTAATAGTAAAGGAGAAGGAAACTGCACACGCCTAAGGAACAGAAATCCTAAGATTATAATGCTCGTTTAACTATCTTATTACGAACACCTCACTCGATAACCCTTTAAATTCACGAGTGTTTTTGTTGTTTTGTTTCTTGCAATTCATTTTGCTATGATAATAAAAACAATATCGGAGTTAGTATTTTTCTTGGATCGCATAGCATTCTAAAATACCGAATTTATGTTTTATGCACATGCAGAATCCCAAATCATATAAGAGGGTAACACCTGTTACTGGAATCACGGCAATTTATGGTCAGCAGTAAAACTCGCCTGTAACGTTCTCCACCAAATGTCGGTTAGCAGGAAGTATGGCAAGCACGCATACAATTGGAACAACTGATACGCTCCAGAACAACAATCCTTTTTTAATTCAGAATACTTATGAAAACCACTTCCTTTGAATCATTGCTTTATGTCGTCCAAATCATTCATTCATACTTTTGCATTGTATTCATTTGGTTACCGCCGTCCTTGTTGACAACTCTGCTTTCAAGCCTATTTTCGTTATGGATTCGAATCCTACTGTGACATGAATAAACGTGAATGTCTAAGTGGAAGCTTGGGGTAAGAGCCCAACAAGTTTCTGGAATATATAGCCCCCTAATAGTTCTAATGCTGCTTCCTAGGTCTATAACCTTTCGTGAGATTTTCATAAGAAATTTGTCTCTCTCTCTCTGTGTGTGTGTGTGTGTGGTCAGAATAATGTGGAATGATAAACTGAAAACATATAAATAAAATATTAGAAAATTAAGATATAAAAGTTCAGGAAAACGGAAGAATCCTATTTGTTATGGAATTTGACAAAGAAGTTATTTGCAACAGTTTATCGCAGCGGAAACGGAAAAATTGTATAAAAGTTTGTTAAACAGATTCATGTTGTTCATGAATAAGCTCTGAAGGCATCTTTACAGCAGCACTGCACTACTGTTTATGAGCTTTATTAGAATATTCTCAAGCTGATATTCAGAATCAGTAGAATTAACGAATTCAACGATTCAGAATGGATGTATTTACCTTTGGTTGGGCAGACATCGAGAACGTGAGGAATATTTGAGCGATTTTAAGTAAAAGTTAACCTAGTCCCGTGCGCGGAGGTGGAGATTAATCCCTTGGAAACTCGAATTTCACTGATGCAAGTGGAAAAACTAGTTGGAAAACATCCATCCTCCCCCCATGGTATTAGCATAATCCTAAACAAGAACTAAGGGGAAGAGTAGAGGAAATACTGATTAGCAGTGCTGTGCATCACAGAGCTGACGGTCAAACGTTACATAGTGGAAAGAGACCTTTATGATCCAAACATTTGCCAGTCTAAATAATGTTCCCACGATAATCTATAGTTAGAAGAACACCCTGAATAATTAATTTGTTAACTAATAATATGCTTTCAGATGAAACCGGAATCCTGTGCAACAAAAAGTTATTTAATGCCCAAGCTATCTAAGACAGCTCGTTTGAGCCAAATGTACCTTCGGTGGTGGAATGTAATGGCCTCATCACTTAAGGCCCCATCACTCTCCCAGTGATGAGGCCTTAAGTGGCTGCTGCTACATCTGGTCTCCAAAGTAGGGCATTCAGTTTATATTCAATAAATCCCCACCCCTTTCTTTTAACCTACAGTGGGAGTGACATACCTTTCCTAGGCATTCCTGATGCGCGATAATCAACCAGGGAGGTCGTACCTTTATTTATGGAGCAATGTAACTGGCTGCTCGGTCTCAAAATTTCTTGCAATATAATTTAATTCTTTCGCTGCCATCATCGCCCATCAATTTCTCATATTCACTCTGCGCTTTCTGATTATTTTCTCTGTGGTTTGATTTTCTGAAATCTCAATACCTAAGCAATGAGATTATCTTCCTTCGGATATTCACACCTTAAACTCGCTTCCCTTCTCCGATTCTAAAGATAAAGCTTTTGGAAGAGGGAGGCATTTTCTGTTAGTGACGTCACTGTACTTTCGTCCTCACTCTTCGGTTATTCGTTCATGGCACTAATCCTAATTCCTATCCAGTTTGGCTGATTACAATGCCCTCCTTCATTTGACGAACCTTGTAATGCTGGAATCATTCAACCTTCCAAATTAAGTCGCACGAAAAATCTTGTAACTTTGAGCAGGAAAAAATACAGCAAAAATATAACTGTACTGTTAAACAAAACAATCGTATTCTACCTTAAATTACTATTCATGCTTGTTTCTGACAGTAGGTTTTTCAGAGTATTTAATTTTGTTTAAAATATCAGGCGTGTTAAATCTACATTGCGTTCGCAGAAAAGTATGTTTTTCTTCCATGTGACTTCTCTCTGTTGACAAATGCGTGTAGCCTGAGTACTGTACTGTATTTTCCCATTAAAATGGTCTACTTATAACAAACTATATATGCTATATATAAATTATGTACTGCTTTGTGATGAAGTTGTGTTCCAAAAAATTATCAAGAGCTGGTACTCTGGTTTAAAAAAAATCCAACAAGATTATCAAATAGTATAGTGTGTTTAATAATAAATGAATTCGTGTTAGAGATGTACTAAAGACATAATTTATCTGATTTTATCTAATTAAATCTCATCGAGCCGTAGTGGAGTTATTGCAATATATCCGTAATTTGAATTATTTATGACTGCAAATGGTTCCAAATTTAAACAATTAGAATGATACAGTTGTTTTAAATAGTGCAATTGAAACAACAACTGCTATTCTTAAAAATTTCATATACTATATTTGAATAAAGAGTTCATTCAACCAAAGAATAATTCATAAACGGAGCAAAAGTGATTCTTATAGGTGCTTATGTATTTTACGAAAACCATCTAAAAGATTTTTTATTGAAGCTAAAATAAAATGTAAACAAAATGAAAATTATTAGATGTTTTCTTCGCAAAAACTATTAAAAAAATTTAACCAAAACACGTACGAGTACTACAGTCTACCCAGTGGTTCCCAAAGTGTGCGCCGCGGCACACTGGGGTGCCACGGCAATATAGATGATTAGGAGACCGGTATGATGGTTGTTGTTGCGAAGAATGTTTTGGATTTCAGCGGTGATTAGCGAGTTTTAGATTTTGTGAATCTTCTTTGATAGCGGAGTACAAGGTAAGACTGACTTTTGAAGCAATTTTCCGGCCCTTGCCCGTTCTCTTCGCCATTATATATATTTCTCAGGTAAGCACATTTGAATACTTTTAAACATTAACAGTTTAAGTCCCGACCAGTTTGTCCAACCTCTGGATAAGAAGCTGGCGCTCGACCTCTTCAAAAAAACTGTTGAAGAAATTTGAGGTAGAGTGGCCAGGATTTCTAAACCTATATTCAGCGACAGATGACTCCACAGAAGAGGACAACTCAACACCAGGGGAAGATGAACCTGATAATTTCTGCTCCCACACCAAAAGACCATACAGGAACCCATGCTCGAAAAAAAAGCGTAAAACAGCGGAGACTCAGGTAAACGAGGGGATGGAAGAAGATGTCCCCAACACTGACCTCCCCTCACCCAACAATGAAAAAGTCCCGCCAATTGTACTACGGGAAAAAGAACGATGGACGGCCCTCAGGCCTATTATGCAAAAACACCAAATTGCTATTCATGGGCAAAAAACGTTCTACGTTTTTTGCCCATGAATAGCAATTTGCAGAAAAGATTTTAACGACGGAGTTAAAATCCAGCCTGCCACAGTAGGCGACTACAGACACCTCACAAAAACCATGGATGGTTAGACATTAAATATCATACTTACTCACTGAAGTCAGAGAAAAACCTAAAAGTTGTACTCAGGGGAGTAACAGAAAACATCGGCACAGATGAAATAACTGAAGACCTCCGCCTCCACAATCTCCCACCTGTCAAGGTCAGCAGAATGTTACGGGCCGACAAGAGTCCAATGCCCCTAGTACTCGTAGAGATACTTAACACGCACAAGAACATATACAACATAACAACGATCTGTGGTCTGAAAATCACAACTGAACCACTAAGGAAAAGACCCTCGTCGGGCCAGTGCCACAGATGTCAGAAATACGGACACGCACAGAAACTAAGCAGAGCAGACTACAAATGTCTCAAATATGCACAAAACCACCCCACAGCAACCTTCTCAAAACCCAGGACCTCACCAGCCAAATGCGTGAAGTGTCGAGACCCCCACCCGGCAAACTACAGAGGCTGCAGTCACTACCCTAAGAACAAAACAGACAACAAAAGGAAACATCTCTCAACCCTGCCCACAGGCACCAGAGTCGACGAATCCAGTTGCCTGACACTCATCAAAAGACAACAAAATACCAGATGTCACCAATGAAAAATACCAACAGTCTGGAAACCACCGTCGAAGCAAGACATACGCCGAAGTAGCCCGCTCATCCAAAGATACCCAGAAGGACCAAATTCTTCCAAACATGACAACAGTCATCACAACCTCATTAGCAAACATGCTTCAAGACTTCAGTAAGTCAAACCCTTCACCAAACTGCACAAAACGATTTCTAAAAGAAACTCAAACGATCTTATCAATGCTTGTTAATGAACAAAACTAGATTACTCCCAGACTCACTAAAGATCGCCGCTTGGAACGCCAATGGCCTAAAAAACAAGACACTGGAGCTTCAAGAATTCTCTCACAGATACAACTCCGAAATCATCCTAATTAATGAAACTCGTCTAAGACCTGCAGACAATCCAAAACTGTGAGGCTACACAGTGTATAGAAATAACCGACTGGACAACAGAGGTGGAGTTACAGCCATATTTATCAGGAATTGCATCAGGCACAATGGAATACTGAACTCCCCCCCCCCCAACCTCCAACTCACCTTTGTCGAAATCCACACAAACTCAACTGGAAGACTTAAAATCTATGCCGCCTAAAATTCCCCCGCTAAGACCCTGCTATTTTCTGACTTGGATGCTGTACTGGGCATAAATGAATCCATCATCATCGCTGGGGACTTAAACTCCAAACATCTCTCCTGGAACAGCAGAACCACAAATAAAAATGGCCGTATCCTCTTCACTACACAGGATTAAACAATGCTGTCGTAACAGGACCTACCGAACCAACCCACCACAGCCCAACTGGCACAGCTGACACCCTACACATCGCCATCCTACACAACATCAAATACCAGTACAGCATTCAAGCACTGAACGAATTATCATCAGATCACAACCCAATCCTACTTCACTTAGGGAACAAAGACCAGTCACCTCCCCCCCAAACCTCCATTGTCTGGGAGAAACTTAGGAAAGTGCTACCAGAACACATTGGTCCGGTTCCCCATATAAAAGCCAAGGAAGAAATAGACACGGCAATAAACAACCTCACCAATCAAATCAATAAAGCCATAACAGCAGCCACAGTATCCACGATTACCCACAAACAAAACCGTCTTCTGGAAGAAATCATGGACTTAATAAGTGAAAACAGACAAAGAAAAAGATAACACAACACACGTGTTCCCCAGGACAAAACAGCCCTCAACAGACTAAACAAATCTGTCCGAGAAGCTCTCCAGAACCACAGGAATCAACAATGGGGCAACAATCTCACCTCCATCTCCACAGCAGATCATTCCATATGGAAATTCCCAAACAACCTCAGGAAGCCATAGCAAGAAACCTAGAGAAACAATGATGTCCTGCATATGAGAACCTAAACATCAGCCATTTATACAAGATCCATCGTAAAGTCAGGTTCACAATAAATCGTTCCGATGTCAATCCAAGCCCTATAATGCCTACCTCACCTACCGAAATAATCGGCATCATCAACCACCTCAAGATCAAAAACGCCCAAGGTCCTGACGGCATCACTAACAAAGTCATCAAGGCACTACCACGCAAAGCCATAGTGCATCTGGAAAACATCATAAACTCCATCCTCAAATGGAAGCACTTCCCCCAGTCATAGAAAACAGCTGACATCATCCCAAATCACAAACTAGGCAAAGACTCACACCTATCTGAAAATTACCGTCCCATCAGCTGCTGTCCAACTTAGAAAAAATAGCAGAGACAATCATCCTCATCAGACTCCAAGATCATGTCAACCAACTAAATATCATCCCACAAGAACAATTTGCCTTCCGTCAAAATCACAGCACTGCCCAATAGATCCATAGACTGGTAGAATATCACCACAGGATTTAATTGGAATCAGCACACAGGAGCCGTCTTCCTAGACATCTCAAAGGCCTTCGATAAGATCTGGCACCAAGGCCTGATCTACAAACTTATCATCGCAAACCTTCCACTAAACATGATACACCTGATTAAATCATACCTCTGAAACAGGAGGATGCAAGTCAAAATCAATGAAACAGCCTCAACCCAACGGAAAATCCTCGCTGAAGAATCAAGGATCACTGCTAGCCCCGATCCTGTTCAACATCTATATGGCAGACATCCCTCAAAATCCTCTCACATCCACCATCGCCCTTTATGCAGATAACACGGCTATACTAGCCAGATCCCACCAACCACATCTCGAATCAAAAAACTACAAGACACCATCCTGAATCTAGAAAAATGGTTTACAGACTGGCGACTTCAATTAAACCCCCAGAAAAGCACAACGATACTCTTCACAAGAAGATAAGCATCCCCCAAAGGAGACATCACCTTGTTCAACTCTAAAATTCCCTGGAAAACTGAAACAAAATACCTCGGAATACTTCTCGACAAACGATTATTCTTCAACAGCCACATCAAGAGCACATGCACCAAAGCTTCAAAAGTTATCGCCCAGCTGAACCCCTTGATCAACAGACACAGCAAACTAAGCTCAAGAAACAAAATTCTACTCTACAAGACAGTGATCCGTCCCACAATTATATACGCCTCCCCAGCTTGGAGCCATATCTCCAAGACAAACATCCTCAAGCTACAAAGACTACAGAACAAGTGCCTGCGAATGATACTGGACGTCCCGTGGTTCATCGGGAACGCCCAGATCCACCGGGACATAAATATCCCCTACATCTCTGCACTACTACGCTCCCTAGTAGAAAAATTCTTTATGAAGACATCTACGCATTCAAATCAACTAATACAACAAGCCGGAAACTATGACGGTAATTACCACTGGAAACATAAAAGACCGAAAGCCATCCTAACACTCAACGACGTGTAACCACTTCTGCCCACTCAGGGCGAGCTAAAATAGCTCACAAATCTCTCCCATCAGGGAATAAATATAAAAAGAGTCAAGCTTCACCCTCTGCGCATTATTTTTTTTTGTCCTGCGTCCTTAGTTTTGAATTAGTTTTCGGAGAATGTATCAACGGAATATTGTTGTGATTTAGTCAAGTGAAGTTTCTGAAGTATTTCTTCTCGTATGTATTTTTAAAAATGGATCGGTTTTTACTGAACAGTAATAAGCGTTGTGAAAGAGAAAATAAAGAGGGCACACCATCAAATAGTGGCAAGAGTGTGAAGAAGCGTAAATATCGAAAATATGATGACAGTTATTTGGACTTTGGTTTTACGTCGACGGAAGTCAATGGTGAAGGGAAGCCGCAGTGTGTACTTTGTATGAAAGCTTTGCAGAGTGCATGCTACCAAGTAATTTGAAACGCCATTTAGAAACCAATCATTCCAGCATGGTTAGTACATCTCGTGACTACTTTACCAGAAAGTTAAGAGAGTTAAATCAACAAAAAGGTAGTTTTTATAAGCAGGGGTCAATACTAAGCAATGCTTTGCTAGCATCTTACAAGGTGGCACACAGAATCGCAAAATATAAGAAGCCTCATACCATCGCAGAAGAACTCATTCTACGGGCTGCTGTAGATATGGTGAACATTATGATCGGCGAGTCTGCTGGGAAGCTGCTTTCAAAAGTGCCTTCATCCAATAACATCTACAGTAGCAGAATACAGCACACAGCGGAGGACCTCAATGATCAATTAATTGAAAAAATAAAAAGGGAAGGAATTTGGGTTGCAGCTGGATGAGGACATAGATAATAATAATGATGCTCACTTGATTTGCTATCTACAGTTTATAGATGGTAATAACATTGTAGAAGACCTTCTCTTTTGTAAAAGTATCACTGCTGGTGCTAAGGCTCAAGACTTGTTCGAGATCCTTGATACTTTTATATCCGAAAATAATTTGAAGTGGACTAAGTGCGTTGGTGTCTGTACTGATGGTGCTCGTTCTATGTCCGGCTGTTATGGAGAATTGCAGGCACTTATTCGAAGCAAAGCCCCTGATGCACTGTGGACCGACTGCGTTATTCACAGGGAAGCACTCGCGTCAAAATATCTCTGAGTCCTACATTGAACCAGGTCTTAGAATATGTAGTGAATGTAGTAAACTTTATAAAAACTCGGCCGTTGAAGGCAAGGTTTTTTAAAAAACTAAGTAAAGATATGGGATCCGAGCACACGTCTTTGTTGTACTACAGCCCTTCGCGATGGATCTCTCGTGGTAATGTTAATGTTTTGTCTCGTACATTTGAACTGCGACAGGAAATTTATATTTTTCTTAAAGAGGAAGACCACAAGTATACCGAAAATTTTGAATGCAGATTTTTTGGTAAAACTAGCATACGCGTGTGATATTTTTGAAAAGACGAATGCTCTGAGTCTCTCCCTGCAGGGCTGCAACATGCACCTTTTAAAGTCAATTGAGAAAATTTCACTTTTATAAAAAAAAAAAAAAACTAAAACCATGGAAAAGAAAAATAAATGAAGACGGAGGCAAAAAATGTTTCCCCTTGTTGCAACAGTTTTTGACCTCCAATGGAGTTGATTTCTCTCGAGGTATGAAATCCATTTTTGAAGAACACTTATCACAGCTTATTACCTGGTTTGAGAAATATTTTCAAAATGATAATATCGATAAATCTGCATGGATTCAAGATCCATTTAATGCTAGTGCTCCATCTGAATTTACTGCTGCAGAAGAAGAGAATCTTATTGAGTTTCTTGCGACAATACGTTGAAAACAAAATTTAGCGGCATGGAATTAACAGAATTTTGGATATCAGTAAAAGATGAATATCCCCTTCTGAGTGAAAAAGCTCAGAGAATTTCAATTCCATTTGTGACTTCTTATTTGTGCAAAGCTGGATTTTCGGCGGTCGCTGTGATAAAAACTAAGTATTGCGCGAAACTCCATGTGGAGAAGGCAATGAGGGTGGCTGTGTCCAGTTTGATTCCAAGATTTCAGAAAATGTGCGGTGATCAACAGGCTCATCCATCCCACTAATGATAATTAGTTGAATTTGTTCAATTACTTTTTTTTTGTGATCTTAAAGAAGTGTTTTATTTACTTTTACCTATCCCTTTAATTAAAAAAAATATTCGCTATTTCGTAAAGTGTACTTGTTAGAATTTGACATAGAGCGCCTTGGGAAAACCTGGATTCAGCAAGGGCGCCGAGAATCGAAAACGTTTGGGAACCACTGGTCTAACCAATCCGTTTTGAAAAGAAATTCAAAACGCGTCTTCTGTCGATCCAGGCGCATTCAAGAATACAGATTCCTTGGACTACAAATTTGCCACGACAAAACCTCAAGAAAACAACTCCATCTTCAAAACACCATACGGTCTAACGATGAAAAATTCATACCCAGAGAACCAAATGAAGTACTTCGGACGGACTTGGTTTCAAAATTAATCATAAATTGTTATCTAGTTCGGAAAAAAATTACTAATTCAACTCTACACTAGAAAGACACGAGATCCGTTGACTTTTTGGTACTCGGTATTCTTTACCAAGTCAGCAGAGAAACTCATGATTTCCCCTTTTTAAAGTAAATCCCATCCAGAAAGGGTATTAGCCTATACATTAATACTGTGGACGAAAATGCAAAACAATTAAAAGTTAAAGATCTGAAATGAAACAGATAAATTTAGAAATAATGTTGCTCATATAAAAATAAGGATAATTTTCACAGATGCCAACTAACATATACTAATACGAAGTTCACTACCATTTAGGACAAATGCACATTAAGTTTGTTATTACTACATTCGCATCGCCAAGAGAGAAATCTTTTTCTCTTTATAAGTGATTAAAAAAAAAAAAAAAAAAAAAAAAAAAAACGTCAGACGAAATAAAGGGGAGTGCTTCGAGGTGATATTATAAACTGTTAATAGAGAAAAAACGTGAATTTAGGAATTGTTCTTTGCACATTCTTTGGACTTACAACGGCTTTGAAATGCAATTAATGGGCACAAAAATTCGAATCCGGCAGCAGGTATGAATGTTCTCGATTGTATTTAGGTGGGAGACCCACTTTCCCAGTTTGTGAAGCCCTGAATGGGCTTGAAAAAGTTTCGTATCTGATCTCTGGAAAAGGGTTACGGGATTGTGTAAAAAAATAATAATAAATAAATAAAATTACTTTTTAAAAATAGAAAAAAAATTAGCCCAAGGTTTTTAACAAAACTTTCCCATAAAAAACAGCTAAATTCATTGCTTAATATTCTACGGGCATTTCAATCCTGAAAATATTTTATGCGACTCCCACGCTTAATATGTTTTCTTTGAGGGTTGAAATACCCGTAGAATATTAAGCAATGAATTTAGCTGTTTTTTATGGGAAAGTTTTTCAAAATTATACTCTTGCATTAAAATAAATATAAATTATTGTCAAAAATGTCAACAAAACGGGAAACTTTATTACTAATTATATGAAGAGCCAAAAGGATTTAAAAAAAAAAAAAAACGGGAAACTTTAGTTAATATTTTCTAAAAGAGAAAAAGTTTAAAGATATTAAAAGAAATAAGTTTTCACTGGCAATAAAAGTGAATCAAAACTTGACTTTAAAGATATATTACTTATATATCCCTGCGGCCCAAAAAAATAGAAACACTATCAACGCGGGTACATCACTATTATTAATTACGTTTATTGAATATCATTATCATTATTTGACACCTCCAGGGAGTCCAAAGACTCATCAAGGGAGAGTGTGCCAACAGCATCGAAAGATTGGTCCCCTTCCAACTAATAACCGCGCTCAAACTTACTTAATTGAGCCATTAATAGCTGAGGCTCTACCAATCGACCAACCTTTGAAGAATAAAAACATTTTTAAAACAGATAAATTAATATATATATAAATTATTTTATTAACAAACTTATAAATTATTAAACCTAAAATTGCAACGTTGTTCCAATTTTGTTCTCACTGCATACTTGAAAATTCCTCAGCAATGAATAATAAAAGCGAAGATAAACGCATTAAAATTAATACCTTTAATAATAATAATAATAAAAATGCGTCGAAGCTTTTTTCCTCCAGTAGTATTACAAAGTTAACGAACATATTCCTTTGTTCTGAAAAATGTCTTGTAAGAAAATAATAAGGGTAAATTGCGCAAAAGTCATTTCTCAAAACTCATTCGACTTACTTTATGACTTTCGGAATAGCCTCATATTTCACGAAGTTCATTACTCTGAGCTATAAAGTGGGAACATTTCCTCCAGCAGTGCTTCACTATTCTAGATAATAATAATATATTTTAAAAAAAAAAAAAAAATGAATGAAAAAGCAAAAACTACAATGCATTTTCGGTTTCAAATCGCATAACAAATTTCACTCAATTTAAAGCACACTTTAGCAAAGCCCACAGGCGCCATCTAGTATCAATGAAAGAAGTCAAAGTTATTCAAAAGACAATACGTAATGAAAGTAAGTTTCCGAGTTTATAGGCATTAAATCCTCTTAAGGAATATGCATATATTTTCAATGTAGAATCGAGGATTTTTAGAAGAAAATGCATATAGAAAAGAAATGCACATACAAAATACAAGTTATGAACAGCTGACAGATGCATCTGCAAAAATATTGGTCACTCAAATGTCCTTCCCCCACCGATGAAGGAAGACAGGTTCAAGATAAAATACTTCTCTCTTCTTCGATTGGGAAAAGTCAGACCTTCTCTTCTGAAATCAAAGACTGGTGCCCCACAGTGTTCACAGGAAAAATTTAAGCATAGGATTCTTTTTCTCAAAGTCCAGTATTAACAACTAAATATTGTATTTACCAAATTTTGAAATAAGCGCCAAAAAAAGAAATAAGAAAAAAAAAATTAAATAATCAGAGCAAAATATCGGAAGTAAAAAATATGCCATAATATAGCTTGCTTATCGAGGAAGAAATCAAGCGGAAAACACTCCATGTTCACTGATTCTTGCCAACTCCTAGTTATTATATGCTTTTATATTCCTAAAAGTGGAAAGGCAATTTACAGACAAGAATACTCTTAGAGACGTAGGGCTAACCACCTTATCTTCGTATGACGGCTAGAAACTCCAAAGATATTGAAAGGCCATATGGGTGGGCGCTTAAATGCCTGTTAGAATCACCGATAAGTTGAAAAACATATCGATAGTTCCGCACCAGACGAAAAGATGGCATTCACTTTAACGATATTTAATACTGTTACATGTTTCAATTATAACCATATTATTACTATATTTCCATGCTCTGTATTAATATATGCCATAGAAATAATATCGAATCTACAGTAGATCGTGTATCGTTTCAGGTAACACTTCGGGAATTGTACGCAGCCCCATACAATACAGTATTATGAGAATACTTCTTTTTTTCACTTCCACAAACGAAACCATATGGTAAATTAGTACCTTGAGCGAGCTAAGGATATACACATATATATAAGGGATGAAATTCATCTCCTACTTAAAGACAATCACAAACGTCCATACCCACGGCGAGATTCGAAGCCGCAGCCTGTTGGGTGGAGAGTGGATACACTAACAACTCGACCAACCAATATGGCATTGCTAGTTTCTTTCTTTCTCTCTTTTCTGAAATAAAAGACTAATGCACTATAGTATTCGCAGGAAAAAAAATTAGCAGAAGAGTGTATTTTCCCCCCTCTCTTTCTTCTAACTTAATCGAGTTTCAAACATCCAAGACTCTCCACTCGACTCCTCACCGCTAATCGTCTCGACAGCATCGTTTCCATAACGCAGTTTCAATAATTAACGTTTACTTATTCACTTTGATTCGCAATTACGTGTTTTCGAAATATAAACGAAATAAAAACTCTTTACAATTAAATCCCCCATAATTACCTCACTACACAGATGTAAAGTGTGTCCATCGATAATCAGAGACTGGCGAAAACATTTACGAAGTTTAAAAAAAAAAAAATGCACGGAGAAAGTTCATTTGGGATATAATTAGCAAGTGGAACAGTAGAAGGCAATTAAATGAAATACTTCTTTACAAGAATAATCCACCTGCGCAACATCTTCAACCCTTTTTCATCCCCCCCCCTCTCTCTGAAGCAAAATCCAAATATTCTTCGACTCATGCAATGTTAAATCAATCCAGATTAAGTGGGCAGTGTTCTTAAGTTCACAGCAATTAAACCTACAAAATGATCTAAACTTAATTTCACATTCATTCACATAAAATCTGTGTGGTAGCAAACAAGAAAGAAAATAATTTTTCCTTCTGTATCTTGTAAAATATTTCTCAGGAAGAATAGTTCGAATAAAATACTATACTGAATGAAAGAAAAGTAATGTGTGGGAACACATCAATGAACACCAAAATGGTTAAGTAACTCGTGCATTTAGCATATCTTCTATGAGAAATAATCAAAAATTATTAGGATAGGACACTGCTTCTGATGATGAGATTAGAATAGCAAGCAATCAAAACAGGCTGTTTGTGGTGCATCTTTTTTTTTTTTTTTTGCTTGTTTGTTCTTAAGGGTGGGGGGTATTTGTATTCGATACTTCCGTTTCGTTGTCGATGTATCTGTTTCATAGCAGGTGATATTTTGACTTTTGCTGACTTTAAAAAGTCAGGTAAGCTGTCGAGGCCGGTAGGTTTCCCATGTTGGATTTTTGATATGTAGCTCGTTTTGTTTCTAAAAGAGTGATATAATGGTTTCAGTAACTTTAGACTATTTAGGTTAGATGTTTTGGCATGTACTGTCGGTTCTTAGCAGCAATGTGTGGTCATTTTTATTACACGTGCTTAATGTTATTGTGATATCTTTACTGATGTCTGCAATATTTATTTTATGTTTTTAATTTTTATTTTTCTGCTATAACTTGCACCAATAAATTATGTGAAACTCTGGGGGGAAGACCAAGCCACACCTCCCAAGTGATGCCACTGGAAACGCTTGGGTATATTCCCAGTAGGTTAATGTGGCTGGTGAAGCAAGCCAGGGCCACTGATCCGATATGTGCATTCCTACCGATTATGAGATGAAAGTGTGAAAATAAGAGTTTAAAATTCTTAGCTTTATCCTTTTTGATATCTGCTTAATCCGACATTGTTATGTTGCATTCTGTAAATTCTTGTACTGATGTTTCTTTATTTAGGGTTTTGTCTTTATCTGGCTGTTTGCTGTTGACGTTATGAATTCGTTTGACTTTTTTTTTTTTCTTATTTAAATATTTTGTTTCAACGTTGGTAATGTTTTAGTGCTGCCATGTGATTGGCGAAACTCCGGTAACGTGAATGATGTGACAATGGTTTTGTCAATTTCTCAACTGACTGGGTCACCATGAATGAAGCAGACCTAACCTTCCCAAATTAGGGAAGGGAGATTTTCCTCAAACACAGAGAGATCGGAAGCAACTCATACTCATCCAGTACTAATAATCGCGCGCAAAAGTCACGCCACTTCCACTCAGTGCTGTAAGCATAGGTGGAGTCGCCATAAAAACGATGATGGTTTTGATATACCCTATATGATAGCGTTACATAGAAAACGTCCGCATACAAAAATATAGAGGTAAAGAAATGGTTTGCCTGTCCCAGAAGAACACATTTTGTAATATCAGTCTTCCGTACAGATTCTCTCCATTATCGCAGCAGGTGAACCCTGGAGCCGTTTTTAACATACATACTATCGACAACAGTAATGCTAGTTCGAAATCATTTAGCTAACATTCTTGACCATAAAAATACACCCACTGACCTAAATATCCTAGGTCAAAATACTGTTAATTTCCACTCAGTCAGGACGTAGTTATTGCAATACATAATTTTGGCAAGTTTTACTTCTGCAACGATCAGATGAAACAAAAACTGGAACGGTTCAACAAGATTTGTACGGATTACAAATATCAAAACTTCAATGAAATACATCCAGTCAATGTGCTTGCTGGATGTGCGTACGCATTTTGTGATTTTTAGGTGCATTTTGCGAAAACGCACCTAAAACCGGATATACTTATGAACTGCCTAACAAATTTAGAAAAGTAGTTACAAAAAAGTCCAAAGAACACACAAAACCAAGAACACGTTACTAAACGCGAAACAGTGCTAGAAACCAAGCGACATTTCCACCCAAGCTGAAATACTAAACAAAGAACTAATCAACAACGTTCAAATCTTGCTGTCCTCAGTATAAACCTAACCTTTTGAATCAGGGGATGTACTATTCGTATCTCAGGGACGTATTCAAAAAAGTAAATAAATAAAAAGAATTCCAATACATGGGCCAACATAGAATACACTACTTACCTCGGAACTCAGTCACAACACGGATATTCCCCATAGCTCAGAGATCAAGTTAAATTTACTATTCCCCCCCCCTCCTCCTCCCCATATTGCATTTAAGGCACGTTGCTCGTAAGCGCTCATCTGTTTATAAGAAATTAAGATTAGAGTTCTAATTTCGTCGGTCATAAAATTTAGCTCGAGCCAACAGTGTCCTACCGGACATTAATCGGTGAAGGTAACAACATACTTTTACAACTTATTTCCTACACATCAAAAGGATATCTTCGAAGTCAGGGGAAGTAACTTAACATGCAAGAACTCAATACGTGAGAAGAATTACAATGGCGCTAAAAATACTAAATAATAAACAAATAATTTACTGATCCAGGCCAACGGTCGGCAGGAAGAATTACATAAAAATAAGTATATTTTTGTATATCAAATATTGTCTCAACAATTTCTACTTTATGGAAATAATATGAATAGCAGGATTTAATTACATAAATAACAGTATCCTATTTCTTTCATTCTTAAGCAAAATTCTTCGCGTTCAATTTATGACTGTTATTCACAGAATTACATAGCAAAAAGATTCCTGAGTTACTGGTAAATAAAAGCACTCTATTATTATTCCTCACCTTTTAAGTGGCCGAAAGACGCTTATAAACAGAAGTCACACTAATGTTTTTTTTTTTTAAATGCAGATCCTTTAGTCAACGCTAAGACAAACACAAAAACAATAACATTATATTTGAAGTCGCGTCATCAAATAATACCAAACGACAAATTGAGCAAATGTATACGTTAATCAACAGTGACAAAAGTTTTCATTACCTTCAGTGGCGACACCCGCTTCTTTTCTATGCAATTACAGAAATTATAATAATTCGGAAATAATAAAATTACAGAATATTGAAGAGGAAAAGAATATTAATATATAAAAATCTGCTCCTTTTCGAGTAATTCTGGGATCATTATTACTCACTAAACTAGTCGTCCAAACGAAACTAGTGACGCATAAAAGTTGTGCCGGAAGAGTTCACTTCCTTTAGGGAGAAGGGAACCTTTTACTCTATAAGAAATAGCGAGTCTTTGAAACATAAAAAGCCGTTTATTTATTTATTTATTTATTTTGTAAATTATCAAATTTAAAGAGATGGTTTAGCAATATTTTTTCGCAACTATTTAAGGAACTTTTCTAGTGTTATATTTTTATCGTTTTCCTAAAATTTGAGATAGCAAATATATCAACTGAGCAGCGCTGATATTATTATTATAAAAAAACCTCCATAGAGTCTCATCGTTGGAGATTCCACGGTCACACACAGTTCATCATACCGTGTCTTAAATATGTTCACACTCTCCGCAATCACCACACTCTCGGGCAATGTATTTAATCTCCAATTTCTATGGGGAAAAAAAACCCTGCTTTCCCCCCCCCCTTGCTCACACTCTCCTTATACAGCTACCGAGGAACTCTTGTTCTCTCCCTCTCTTCACCCATTCTGTGCAAAACCTCTCCCACATTAATCTGATAATAACCTCTTAACAGTTTATGTCTCGATCATATCCCCCCCCCCTCTCCTCCTATCCACCAATTTCTACAAATTGCATTTTCTCAATCTGTCTTCATACTCAACATTCCAAAGACCAGAAACTAGTCGATGTTAATGATAACAAGAATGAAAAAAAATGAAAACCGCATATTCAATGTTGGCAATCGATAATTTTCTGTACACACGTAATCGTTTTTTTTTTAATGCACATTTATTTGGTAATAACAAATTATGTTTATTGGCGATTCAGAAATAAAATAAAGTAATGCATAATTGTTTATTCTTCTACTAGAAGGGAAACTGCATTCAACCCACTTCCAAATGATTTCTATTATAAAAAAAAAAAAGCCAGAACTAAATTTCACTATTTTTGTTCTTCTTTCAATTCACTAATATATTAAGCAACGTAAAGTAGTACTGAAGACAGCTCATTCTTTCTTTTAAATCTTCAGTTCAGTCATGACTGTACCGTACCATTAAACTCCTAATATTTGCTAATGCTTATATATCAACGCAGCAGCGCACACTGTTTAAACACATTAAAATATTCAATTCTTAAAGACACACTACGTCTAAATATACTGTGCATTCTACCAACTTTCAGTTCGCCATATTTACTGCAACACAATAAACGCGTATGTGATATAAACAATAATTCTGAATATTAGCTTAAACTACTTACTTGTACGTAATTTCTTCAAGCCTCGTGCAAAAGTATAAAATTCCTTGGTTTAGCAATAACTGCAGACACATTTACAAAACAACACTTTCTACAATACATTTTTATTTTGATTTACTTGAATACAATGACGCAGACGACCAAACAATCAGTAAATAAAATATGCAAAAGTAAAATCGACGTAAACAAATTTGGATTGACGAGTTAGTTTTATTAACGCTAGGGGAGTCAGTTTTTCTTTACGTGAAACTACAGCATAATAATATTATATAATTATGCAAGAAAAAAGTTTCATATAATTATATTTGTAAATGTAATTTTTATTAATAAATAGTTTATAAAATCATAGCGAGCTTTGATTTTGCAAATTACACAACAAATTAGAGTGAGGAATAAGCATTCTTTAAGAAGCAAATAATAATAATAATAATAATAATAATAATAATAATAATAAAGTAGAAAATGAGCGAACATACCATTACACATTATTTTAGAATATTTATATATTTAATGGTAAAAAAATTAAATATTAGGTATCGTTTATTTCTTTACCCGAATTCTAAGCATTATTATTTTATTAATGAATTTTTGGCGACTCTAGGCACACTAGTTTAGTGTACAGTTCTCATTTATAAAATATGATATTTATTTTTATTTAAACATAATATCACAAATGAGTCTGCCGACTCCATGGAGGATGTAATAATAATAATAATAATAATAATAATAATAATCAACAAATTTACGTTATATGCTATAAAATTAATATCTTATAAATTTAATATGATATTTTATGTAAGTTTATAAAATTTTATAAATGTATTTTAAAAATTATAATAAATGTTTTTATAAATGCATGAATTTTATGTTTAAAAATATGTGAATATTTTTAAACATAATTTCACTATAATTTGGCCATTCTGGCATCCTTAAATCTTTTTAAGGAACACTGAGATAAAGTGCTATTAGTGGGTTGATCTACCAACCCTGTGATTCACAATAAGTGAAATTACACAGCAAACTTGCTGTACAATATAGCAGTTTGATTACTAATGACGATATTAAACGGGCGGAATATTTATAAACTCTATAAACAGTCCGCATAATTAATAAATATGAAATAGTTAGTATCAGTGGCGTCCGGGGAAATTTTAAGTAGGGATGCTGTCTATACAAAATTTAAAAAATAATTTTTTTTTTCCTAATAAGTAACCAATTTATTAATAAATAAATCTGTAGATTTATTTATTAATAAATTGGTTACTGATTAGGAAAAAATAACTTTTTTTTGTATTAAAATTTAAAATTTCACTTAAAATTTCACCGGCCGCCACTGGTTAGTGGCGGCCGGTATAAATTGTTCTCATAGGAGAATACTGAATATCATCAATCTGATATTTAAAAAAAAAAAAAAAAAAAAAACAGAACGATCATGTGGTTTTTCCTATTCACAACAATATTGATATTTTTCACTTATCAAAAGTAGTTCTTTGGGCTTTGGCGTAAGTTGTTGTGACAGTTGAAGGTCTCCCATATCCATAATTCAAAGTTAATGTCACTCACAACAATACATAACTCAAACACGTTATTCCACACAGATCGATGAAGCAAGCGATTAGATTGCATCACAAAATATGCTTACGTTTGCTTTTCATTCCGTCTTTTTTTCTTTTTCTTTTTTTTTTTTACAAAAACCGTTTCTTCCAACGTATGAAATAAAGCCCAAACACCAGTTCAAAGGAGTAAGGAAGGAAGAAAGATTTCAATGAAAGCTTTACTGGTATCCGTTTCCTTGATGACAAATAGTTGCTAGACTAAATGAAAACATGAAGAGTAACAGACAGTCTCACTGGCGCCAGTTTTTAATTCACGCTTGAATCAGTCTTTTAACTTTGTTGTGTTAACTTAGACAACTTCTTTAAGTGGCATAATATCTTTAAGGAGCATTAATTTTTGAGCTTACCTACACATCTGTTTTGTTGATTAAGAACATCAAAAAGAAAAACCGATGTACGATCCTAATAATAATATAAAGAAAAAACTAATAATAATAATAAGATCGGTTGGGTTTTTGAGAATTACAGCTGAAAGCTAGAAAGGCCGTTTGGCAACAAAACTGCGTCTTTCCTCCAGCGGTTCATGTTTTGAGGGATAAAACTCCCGAGATTCTAAGAGGAAAATCTCCACAGTGTTCATATGAACCCCTTCCACTCACAGTTACAAAAGAAAAAACCTTTAAAATGTTTTTGTTGTACTTCGACGGGAATGGAATCTAAATTTTTCCGATAAAAAGTCGCAGCTACTCACTGCGCTACGAAGACCATAACAAGATGGAATTTATCTTTGAGAACATTTTCCCTGAAATCCTCCGTCTTGTTTGTCAACTGGCTACATTTATGTATCATTCTTCTTGATGTGATAATAAATTTATATATATCGATATCTTAATTTATTTTTAGTATCTATTTATTAATCAAATTCATATACTGGCTGTATATGGATTTGATTAAGAAATTTCTTGAATCACATCGATATGTAAGGTCAATATTGCACAATACAAACGAATTTAGTTTCGGTTACAGAACACTTAGTGGTAGCTAAGGTATATGTACGGTAGTCAGTGTGTAAAATTTTGTATGATGTTAGAATTTGAAAGCCGTTGAGCAACAGTTGTCACTATATCTTCTTTGGTTGATCTGCTTTCATATGATAGATTTCGTAAGATGTAACTCAATAGGATAAAGCCCCAGTAGCTCAGTCGGTATCAGACAAGCCCTTTGGTTGGAAAGACGTGGGATCAAATCCGTTTACGACGTGAGGAACCTTTATTAGGTATTTTCTATTAAATGCAGATTTAACTGATCTGAAACGGAAGTAGAGGATTTTTTCAGGAAACTCTGGTTTTTCGTCCCCCTGAATAGGCAAACAGGCCTAATGAACATACACAGAACTACAGCCATAAATAATTGTCCTTAGAGAATGCGGCAAAGGAGTGGCTTGCCGGCTGCATTAATTCGCCATGACCCTAATTAGGGGACTCTACCCGTCCTACGGGACAGAGCCTTAGTGGAAGAAGAACCTTAGTGGAAGAAGAATGAATGGGACGATGACAAATATCTGCAGAATTATGCCATAGATATCACTGCTCGTTAGACTTTAGAGGATGGAAATGCATCAAATAACAATTTTCTAATATTAGTAATAAGTTTCGCTTCGATTTCTGATTATAGATACCAATCGAGTTAACAGTAAACCTTCTTACTATATTCCAAACTCAAGTGATTTGAAATAATCAAAGGATTAAATGGTTAGTGCCATGGTACCATGCAGACATGAATAAAGCCAAACCAATATGACTGTTGGTTTATAGCAGTGATTTTCAACCTTTTTCATAATACGGCACACCAAGACTAATCATTAAAATTCTGTGGCACACTAAAATATATTCTTTTAATTTTTTTGATGATCTGGCAAAAAATAGGCATAATTTTGATTATTTTACACCCACAATAAGATGGAAGACTAAAAATTACGACATTATTTCTTTCAATTAATTTTTCATAAATCCCGCGGCACACCTGAAAACCTCTCGCGGCACACCAATGTGCCGCGGCACATTGGTTGAAAATCGCTGGTTTATAGGAATGCGCACAAATGCTCACACATCGAAGCATGTAGGCATTTCATACTCGATGGAACACATTCAAATTTTTCACAAGAAACTTACTTATTGTAATATGTTACAAATCTGAAGAACCTTAGATCCTTGGAAAGTATCTTTGGTACTAACACATGCTCATATGTCCTCTGTTTTGTTTAACAACCTTTTGAAAGCATACTTATATCTGTAAAGATTCTGTGACAGATGTCTTCACTGGTTTAAGGTGAAACTAAGAGGTGTTTGAAACGAAAATGAAATTGTGTCGATCGAGATAACTAACATTGCACGAGGACGAAAGGTAGTAGGACTTAATACGAGATTACGTTGCTTAATACGTAGTTGCTGTTTGAGATATGGAGCCATCTTCCATAAACCAGTGGGTATCAAGAAGCAGCTGAATTACCATGAGACCATGATTTGTGGCAGAAAGTCATTCTGTAGCACATTCAGGTACCGAATCGATTTCCATATGGCAGAGCGGGAGGAATTATGTAATGCCTTCGCCGCTCTGTTCATCTCGAAATCTTCTTGGTTTATATAATTCGGAAACATTCCAAAATAGTGGAAAGTTTATAGGGAAATATTTTTAAATCACATTTATGCTATTGATATGCAAGCTACTGTAAATACGTCAAATATTTTCAAATATACGTCAAATATAATGCACATGAAATAAGTGTCAAATGCAAATGAAACTTATCAGTAATATTTTATCTTTGCCGTTTATAGTAGCCGATTTGAATTAGATTCGATTTGTCCGGAAGGTGGACTATTAACCAGACCTCGTCGATTAAAAATAGTTATTGAAACTTCACAGTAGTATGTGATTGTTCCTGAAAATCTCAGAAACTATCAGTACTGTTGTGAGCAACAATACGTTGCTTTAATTCATTTTTAATCGACGAGGTCTGGTTAATTATTATTATTATAAAAACCTCCATGGAGTTAAACACTCATCGTGGGAGGTCCACTGTTATACACACAGTTTATCATACCGCGCCTTAAATATATTCACTGTTTCTGCACTCACCACACTCTCAGGCAATGTATTCCAATCACTCACCACTCTCCATGCAACAAACCTGCTCCTCACTCCCTTGCTCACACCCTCCTTATACAGCTTCCAGGGATGACCTCTAGTTCTTCTGCTATCCTCACCCATTCTGTGCAAAACCTCCCCGACATTAATTTGATAATAACCTTTTAACAGCTTATATGTCTCAATCATATCCCTCCTCCTCCTTCTATCCACCAATTTCTGCAAATTGCATTTTGTCAATCTGTCTTTATACCAGAGACCAGAAACCAC
Source organism: Typopeltis vanoorti (assembly GCF_054136105.1). Lineage (NCBI taxonomy): Eukaryota > Metazoa > Arthropoda > Arachnida > Uropygi > Thelyphonidae > Typopeltis > Typopeltis vanoorti. Next base: position 77,054,029 of record NC_143558.1, on the reverse strand, counting down.
CTTAGTCAATCGCCTCTGAACTTTTTACAACGCATTTTCATCTTTTTAAAAACCAGGTGACCAGATCTGTGCACAGTAATCCAAGTAACCAAACAAAGGAACCATAAAATCCTTACTTCTACAAGTCAATGTCCTCTGAATCATTCCCATTATCCGCTGTGTTGTCTTCACAATTTTAGTAACATGTCCCAGACATTTTAGGTCCTTGTCTACAATCACTCCCAGATCTCTCATCTCCTCCACCTCCTCCAAGATATTTCCACCGATTGTGTACTTGTGTACTTTACATCCCATCTCTGCTTCCCAAATTTCAAAACCTTACACTTTGAAACATTGAATTGATATACCCACTCACTCACCCATTCAGCCAGTGTATTCAAGTCCTCTTGCAAAGCTACAGCATCCACACTACTCCTGATAGCTCTCCCCAACTTTGCATCATCTGCAAACAACTGCATATCACCATTCAGACCTCTCCAAATATCATTTACATACAAATTAAACACCAATGGACCCAAAACAGACCCTTGAGGTACACCACTAGTAACTTTCCTCTTCTGGGATATCGCTCCTCCATAGATAACTCGCTGATACCTATCAGACAACCAATCTCCAATCCAGTGAACCAATCTACTGTTCAGCCCCATCCGTTACAATTTAATTACCAGCTTGTCATGTGACAATTTATCAAACGCCTTTGCAAAATCTAAATATACCACTGTATATGCAACACCCTTATCCAATGGATTTGTTACTTTATTATAAAAAGTAAGCAGAGTGCTAAAGCACGATCTTTCTTTAGTAAATCCATGCTGGCCGCCAAAGAGTACTTTTTTGTTGTCAACCCAATTCTGAATCTTATTCCTAACTAACTTCTGTAATACCTTGACCACAACTCCAGACACACAGACTGATCTATAATTCAAAGCCTTACTCTTATCACCTCCCTTATGAATTGTAACAATTTTACCCTCTTTCCACTTCCTTGGAACTTGACCCAGTGAGAGACTCATGTTGAAAAGATATGCAAAAGCTGTTGTTAAGTCTCTGGCACATTCCCTCTAGGCACGTGATGAAATAGCATCAAGTCCCACAGCCTTATTTACATCAAGTCTATTCAATTCCTCATATACCTCCTGTTCATTACTAACAGTTCCTCCTGCTCCTTCTTTCCCACTGCTTTCAAGTTCTGCATGATGTCACATTCACAAGAATGAAATACCTTTAGAAATTGCTCACTAAATATCTCAACTATATCCTCCGCAGCGGTTATCATTCCTCCGTTTTCACCAATCAATCCCATCCCACCATAATCATTCTTTCTTCTACTGGCCACATATCGAAAAAACTACTTAGGATTTTTTTTTTTTTTTTGCCGCTTTAGCTAACTGCTGCTCATACTGTATTTTTAGAACCCTTATCAAGCTAGTCACCTTCCTCGCCTGCTCTTTGTACTTCTCATGCAACTGGTTGTTATAAAAACTCATTTTGCGTTTCTTCCATAATACCTTCTTCTTCCAGATTGCATGCCTTATCTCTTGATTCATCCATTTCACACCTGCTCTATTTATCCTCTTAATCTTTGGAATACATTCTGATATTGCCTCCACCAAATAGTTCTTGAGTATGGTCCAAGTAGCATTGATATCCTTTCCATCCAGTTCAACTTTCCAATTCATTATCGCAAGCTGTTTCCTGAGCTTTTCGTAATTACCAGTCTTATAATTCCACACATATCCCTTTCTAACAGACGTCCTCGAATGACTGGTCACCCTGCAAGTGATCATCTCGTGGTCACTCTCACCAGTGGGTGGAAGATTTGATTCACCTCATTTATAATAACATCATCTGATGAGATGGTCAAATCCAATGCCCTTGATCCTTGTTTACCCTCTGTTACGTGCAGTCTCTTGCTTCCAGTCTATATTACCATAATTAAAGTCGCCCATAATCATAACTCGTTTATTGCTAGCTAGGCCAATTTGCCAATACATTTCCTTCTCATTACCCTCCATATTACCAGGTCTATAGCAACACCCAACTAAATATTTCATCCTGTTTACTTCTACCCCTCACTCCTCACTATGCCTCAAAACCGTGACCACTATATGCACGTTGCACATCCACCTTAGAGGGGGCAGCTCATCTGCTACCATTAACAGTGCTCCTCCTCCCTTTCCTCCATGTCTGTCTTCACGAAAAATATCATATTCGTTCATCTCTATTCCTGTCAGGATATCATCGTCATCTAATCACGTCTCACTTATACCAAAAATTTTGGAGCGAATAGACTCAAGCAAAGCAACAATTTCGTTCCCCTTATTTCAAATACTTCTAGGATTAGTGAATAAACATAAGAAATCATTACTGTTTCTACAAGTCCTACGAACGTTACTCCTACGATGTGACTCTTCAATACCTTCCCCAGTCACTTCCTCTGTATCACCAATTCTACAACTTTCCTCACACCTAAACTCTCCCTCCTCACATTCAATAATCCACCTTCCGAACAAATCGAATCTAATTCAAATCGGCTACTTTAAACGGCAAAGTTAAAATAAGACTGGTGGAGGATTAAACATTTTTCATCGAACAAAATTCAATTATAATATTTCAGTTTCTTTATTTGCGAGTAAAATGAATGTTATTTCTACACAATGCGTGTGTTACTTATATCTTATAATTTCATAACTTATATCAATACTTATATCCTATATGTCCGCGCGGTTAACCTAGTGGCTTTGCGCTTCGCAACCATATGCCTGGGGAAGGAGTGTCCTAGGTTCGATTCCCGTCCACGACGTGAGGAGCTTAAGGATCTGCCATAGCCAAGTTAGCCGGTCTTGGGCGTCGGCAGTTTTTTTAGCCGGTTTTTTCCGCCAGTTTATCTGGAGTTTTTCATCCCGCCAGCAGGCAAACCGGCCCCGTGAACACACAGGTTACAGTCATAAATACTTACGGCAAGGAAGGCAACGGGAAACCACCTTGCTCATAATCATCTCTCCCTAGAATGGTATCATATAGCTACCCTCCCCCGGCCGTATGGCAGATGGGAACCAGAAGATATCCTATATAAGTATAATTTTTTTTTAATTAAATAGAGAAATGGTTCTCTATTTTATTAAGTAGTTAAGAAATTCGGATATTCCTAATAGTAATGACTATATCTGGAAAGGAACGTGACGTACTGCTTGGTGAAGGGCCGCCGATGTTTCCCATACAGCAGCGACTTTTTTTTGAGCATATATTTCCAATATGAAATAATGAAATAATGTTTACGCGATATTCTGCTGTCATTAATAACAAAATTTAAGAAATCAAAGGATTTCTTAAGTACTTAATTAAATAGAGAACCATTTCTATATTAAATTAAGAATTTTTTATACTTATACAGGATATAAGTATTGATATAAGCTATTAGATTATAAGATATAAGTAATACACGCATTGTGTAGAAATAATATTCATTTTACTCGCAAATAAAGAAACTAAAATATTATAATTGAATGAAAGGACAACAACCTGTGTCCTCCAAATAAAAATGTGTCTATAACACATATAGATATGACCTATCTTCTGTGACAGATAGTAGATTCATTAGATTTCATATAAATTAACTAAGTTATAGCGCAGCGCCTCAGATTTTAAGTAATCGGCTTTCACTTTCAAAAGAACAAGAAGAATGCGAAAAAATGAAATAGGATAGATAAGAAAGCAAAATGGCTTATACATAATTTTTATTTTAATGAATTTCGATATAAATTGGAATACATTTCACGGGGAACACAAGGGGAGCGCGCGATCAGTGTTGTTCGTTTGTTCGGCTATCCAGGTTGTGTCGCTGCTGCTCACCAGATTACTAGATACGGATAAATATATATTTTTTTTTAATGCCGCCCTCGGATTACCTAAGGTCGGACAGCCATGGTGTACAGGCATGGGATCTAAATACTGCTCAGGGATAGATAACGCGAATCCACCCAACGGACAAAGCACCGTATTCTTTTGATCGCATATTTTATTTGTTTGAAATTCTTTTGCATGCACCCACTTTTATAAATCCTTACTTGTTCCCCATAACTTCACCAAAGAAGAAGAAGAAAGCAAACTTCTGAAAACAGTTTAAATTTGCTCCACTGTAATCAAGTAGTGGATTTCAAGGGCATTTTAACTGAACACATAAATGACTGTTGAAGTGGACATTATGGATCGATCCTAGAGACACATTTATTTATCTCGTAACTGTTTGATTTCATAGAAAACTTCTAGACTTCATTTGTTTTCAAACACGCCAATGAATGCTGTCGTCATCGATGGAAAGGACAAAATCTAACAGCAAAAAAGCTGGAGAATATAAAACAAATAAGTTAATTCCGGTGAATCTAAAAATTACTCAAAAACTTTTTAAATATTTCAAAATTGTCAGTTGATGATTATTGAGTCACATAAAATTTCTCTTTTCTCTTTTCTCTTTTTAAAAAAAAACAACAACTTAATATCTTCAATAAGAAAATCGACGGCACGTTTTGAATAAATAAATGTAATAAATGCGATATTTGGATCATTCAAGCAACCAAAGCAGTTCTTTTTAAATCACTATGATTAATTTAGAGGAAACTGAAGTTAATTAACTTCAACCTGTATAAGATACTGCTTCCCGAGTTTTAAGCGGAAAGAGAAATTTCCAGATCAATAAAACATATCGCTACAGTTCTCCATCACAGAAAATGGTTTCGTTTTACTGCCAAGATTGTTATAAACATAAAAATAAAAATTAAGCATTTTCAAAACAACCATTCACGTGTTGGTAGTGATGCTAAAGATATCTGATTGGATTTACTCGATTTTTATGTCATGGTAATTGAAAAATGCCGTGGAAAGAAGTTTTATTTCTTTCCACAGCAAAATTCATTTAATTTAATTTCCTCTCGGACAAAATATTAAATAGCATTCAACTAAATGATGGGAAACTGGTAAGTAGACTGACTGCCTTTTGAAATGTAAAGTACTAGTTTACATTTCGAAATTTACTTTACTTTGAAAAGAGATGGATTCCATTGCCTTTAAGCAGCAAATTCTCTCTCTCTCTCTCTCTCTCTCTCTCTTCAAGAAGCTAATTCATGCCTGTGTTAATCAAAAATGACTTTCTTTACTGCTGTTTACTGTAGGGATCACGTACTGCACGAAAATACATGATTCCTTCGCTAAAAGAACACGGCTATAAACGCTGACCTTCAAATCATCTCATTCAAAAATATAAGATTTAATTAGGTTTCTCATAAAAATAAGAAATAAGAAAATAAGAATTAAATAAGTGATTTAATATTTAATATTTAAATCACTTATTCAAATAAGTGATTTAAATATTAAATCACTTATTTGAATTAAATAAAGTATTAATATAAGTATAGAATTTAATTCATTAATTAATCAGTCATTATTTGATTTATCTAATTTAATTTATTAAATTAAATTAACTTTAATTACTTTCTATTAATAAACTTCGAATAGAAAACAAACTCAGTTTAAAAAGAACATTTATCGATGATTTCTTACGAATGAAGCCATTCGTAAGAAATGCTTTACTTTACCATATCCACTGTTTCCATTGGAGCTTAGAAATGTCGAGTAATTACATCTTAATAAAAAAAAAAAAAGCGAACTACTTCATGGTATACAGAGAGATAAATATTCAATTTATCAACTAAAATAGTCAAATACTGTAAAAGGATGCAAAATAACTATTGTGTGATATCAAAAATTATGAATACAAGATTAGCTCTCATTAACAAATAGTTTAATATAAATCTTGTCTCGTGCATGTTATTAAACATTGTATCTTAAAACAAATGTGGCTGTTGGGAAAAAGCTTTATCGTTTTTTTTTCAGAGCAGCAAAATTATAACTGAAAAATTCTTTCAGAACTACAATGTGAAGTTACAAGAATTTTTGTAACGAAAATTGTAAATTTTAACGAACTTTAACGAACATTGTTTACGAGTGACTTATGCAAAACACCCGCCAGCTGAAAACAGACGACGCATATTTATTACTCAATACGAGATACAACCTCAAAGAGAAGTACTCTCTGCACAATTAATTTTGCATGATTGGAATTTCAGGACAAATTCAAATTGCAACTGCGAGAAAATAGAAAAAGTCAGTGTGATAACTTACTTGGGATTAAAAATTGATAGTAATTTAAGCTGGAAACCGCATATGACCGATGTCGTAAAGAAAGTAAGGATTATGTTAAACAGACTTTACTACCTAAAAAGATTCTTAAATTTAAATATGCTAAAAATATTATATTCTGCCTGGATTCAAAGCACTGTACAATATGGTATATTAAGTTGGGGAGGAATCAATCGCACTACTCTGAAACCTTTAGTCTCGACTCAGAATAAAGTAATTAAAATCTTAACTAGAAACAAATATAAGGATACTGCAGGGTGTAATAAATACACCATACTAAACATACTAACCCCTTAGATATTTATACGTCTATAGGATACTATTATTCATAAAAAACGACAACGAATACGTAAATATCAAACACGATACTTTCCTTAGTAGCCATAAGGGCCTAAAATATTTAGTTCCAAAAGCAAATAAAGAAGCAATATACAAACATTACACTTATTTAGCGCCAGAAGTATTCAACACACTACCTTTAACAATAAGAAATGAAACTAACCCAAACAAATACAAAACTCTAATCAAAGAGTATTTATTTTCCCACAGAAATGAGGAAGCTCTGTTCAAAATAATTGTATAAATTATTGGTTTTTAGCATATTTGTATTCAAAGATCCAGTCTTATGTGTAAAATGTAAAATTTAAATTCTATTTAATTGCTTTGTTTTATTTGTTCCCAAGTTAATTGTTATGCAACTTTCTCTGTATGATAAAATTTTATTTTATCTGCGATTTTATTATGCGATTTAATTATATTATAATAATATGTAACATGTATATTATCTGAATGTACATATATATATATATATATAATGAAAATGAATTACATAAATTTTTGTAACTTTATGCATATCGTAACCTGAATGAGCTGTTGCTCTTAGGTTACACATATGATTGCGAAAATTTTGTACTATTATAGGAAGCTTACAATAAAATTACATTATTAAGAGTAGTGGACCCTATACCAATGTCTTTCTGTTTCTCGTTTTTGAGTAGACCCCTATCGTACCATGCAGGCGTTGGAAACCAATCTGACGGAATAGGGTGATTAATCTTTATTCCATATCAATGCCACCACTTCTAAACATGCACTTTTATTCGTTACATTTTCTAGTTAGTACCTATTCTTGTATGCAACTCAGTCAGTATCGATAATGCGCTTTAGCTGGAAATAAACCTGGGTTTGAATCCCATCTAGGACATGAGGACTGTTTATGAGGTCTTTTGAACTGAAAGTGAGTTATCAGTCATGTCTATAAAAGCCACAAGACCAACCACCATCTTATTCAAATTACATTACGGAAGCAAAGGATACTTTTGCAGGTCGTAGGCTCTAAGGGAGACTGTAAGCTACTGATGAATAATCGTACATTCTTGTATACTCAAGAATTCTTCATAAATATTAGTACTTAACTTCATCAGTCTTTATCTCAAAATTTTAGTTTGCATTTCGGGTAAGAATGATGAGAATGCAATTTGGATAAAAATTTTATGAATTATTGCTGAAGAGGAGGGAAAAAACGTAATAGTCAACTAATAAAACTGCGTTGATAATTAAGAAGACGAAATTCGCATAAGGACACGAAGTTAATAACCCAGCTAAGAAGACTTCATTAGTTAGAAGCAATCTAATTAATAAAGCCCTTCCTTTCTCAATCTTTTCTTCATTTGCCAGCTCCAATGAGGTGAAAGAGCTGCAGAATTGTGAAGGCTTCCGCATTTTGTACTCGAGAGACGAAGAATAAAGCTCGGTAATCCGTTTAAGTATTTTTTTTATTAATTATCATAAGACTGTTCATCATATTGCAAGAAGATACGATAGCAGATGCGAAGAATGCCTGGAACACTTGCCAATATAGGGATTAGTTTAATCTACAAAAAGCCACAATCACATTCTATAAAATATCGGATTAAGTGAGATTAAGTGAAAATGAAGAATTAGGCGGAAATTCATTGATATATATATATATATATATATATATATATATATATATATAAGCTCCTTACTAAAACATGACCGATATGGAGCATTAGAAAAATAGAAATGAATCTATTAAGATGGCTAAACTATGAAAAAAAAAAATTAAGAGGATTCGTTAAGAACGAATTCTTTCTATGAAAACTGCGATGCTTAAGTTTCGCATTACTTTTTTTTTTTACTTTCGGAAATAATAACCGAAAGTTTTAATTGAATTTACGGCAAAATATATCAGTTCTAGGAAATAATTACACAGTAAAAGATGGTTTATCATAAATCAGCTTTTAATTAATTTTAAATGAAGAAGGATTTATAGAAGAAGGGTTTTCTTCTTACTGATATTAAAGCAATGAGTAATGAGTTTCGTTTTGTCATTTGCGTTGCTTAAGAAAAATGCTAGAGCTATCGTAAGATGCCAGCTGGAGTTTTAAAACTGTGGTAAAAAAAATGAAATGTCTTCAAGAACCTGCAGTGAAGGGTTCAACATTCGGTCATCACCGATGTGATGGTTAAGAATAAAAATAAATTGTTCAGTAAATCACGCCGTGGTTCAATAACTACCAAAAGAATTACTGTCCTTATAAATTTCGTATCAGTACATTATACTTCACTGTCCTAAATGGAATGCTAAATCAGTCAATATATATTCAGGTTTTAGAGTAATAGGAGTCGTGGTGACGAGGTTTAGGATGGTGATTTATGAGAAAAATCTTCCTGTTAAGAAAGAATGACTGCGATTAGTTAGTGGGATTTGTGTTCATTCATGCTTTTCTCTATGGTCAATGAAAAAAAAAATCTGTTTCTAAAAAGAGATGCATTGTTTAGTTTAAGAATTATTTATTTCAGATTATAAAACACGATTTTGAAGGAAACAAATTTTGATTTTAAACAGGGAATAAAAGGCGTTAGCTGATTTTTTTATAACATACAGATATACAGAACTGTTCCCTGTGACCCATAATGCACGAGCCTCTGAGTCCCTCTGAATGTCTTTGCCAATTACTATCAGTTGCTCTCTCTCTCTCTCTCTCTCTCTCATATATATATATATATTTATTTATTTATAAAATAAGAGAATAAATCTATTTATAAAATAAACGGATACACATAGTAAATCACAAAAAACACTCATTCATAAAGTGGAAAACTCTTCTTATATTCGAGCATGTAAAAATGGTCGAGTGACGGTTCTGCATGTGGACTCTAGTGGGGAAGAAAGCACATCAGATTGAATGCCAGAACAGAGTTACTGCATGCAAACAGGTAGAACCCCTCCTACAAAATATTCAAGATATCTATGCCATAATTTCATTCCGATATTATGTCAGTTCTCTTCAAGATCACGTGAACATTCTACGACCAGTGGCGGCTCGTGGCTTGAAATCGTGAGGGTGCTGCAACTTTCGAAATATACATACATAATTTAAAATAATTTAAAATAATTTAAATTATTTTAAATTATTCAAAATTATGGTAAAAATTTAAAAAAAATTAAACATGAAAAAATATTGTTTATGATCGATAAAATTATACAGTTTAGTATAATTCAAAATTACTTAAAAATAAAATCCATTGTCATAACCCCAATAATGTTCTAAAATAAAAACTATAACAAATGTTATGTCTTTAATTATAACGTCCAAATATTTAAAGAGACGGAGTAAACACGATAAGCACTACGAACACTCTACTACAGGCGCAAACTGCATATAAACAACAGTGGAACTGCGCGACGGACAGTGCCGCATTACGCTAATAGCTCGCATCTCACTATGACGTGCATATGCTTGCGCGCGTAGCAATATGACACTGTGGTAAACACAGTGCTGCTAGCGTCCATCGCTGTCCTAAGTGCTACAAGATGGATTTTTATTATTTCTTATACAAAACAAGAGAATTGTATAGGATTGTTGATGATAAAATTAAATATTACAAGCAAATATAAATTAATTAATAAATATACTTATATATATTGAGAAAAATTGGGGGTGATGCAGTTCCGCAGTGCCTATGCAGGAGGCGCCGCTGTCTACGACTTAACTTCCTTATTAAAACATCGACCCACATCACGTGATCTTGATAGAAGGAAAAAAAGATCCAGCATAAAACCAATATGTAGGTAGATCGATGCATTTAACAGTGCCATAGAAGACGGAAACGATCATTACCTCAGCTCGTGATCCACCAGATCACGAGTTGAGGTAATGATCAGGATACAGATTAGGTCAAAGGTTCAACTATTAAGAGTGCCCTTTCCCATGAAGGCATAATTGTTAATTTGGGTAGTGACGAATATTTTGATTCAGTAAAAATTATCTTCAGATTTTCCTTTCCCAAAAAAATGAAGTAAGTTTTGATTTAATATTATGGTGTACAATTGTAAATTTCTTGGTGTTTGACCACTTCCAACCACTTAAACTCCACATTATCTGGCACACTCTTATAGGATAAAGTGCAATTATTCAGTTAGTTATATTTATATTGGAAATAGTAGTAATGGGTGGTTTTTGATGGAGAGAAAATAAAATCTGAAGAGCTGCAGATTAATTAGAAGAAAAAAATCAAAATCAAGAAAATATGATTAGTCGTTTTTATCATTCAGTTTCAATAGGTTTAGTGATTGGGAGGAAGCCATTATAACCATTGTCATTGCCTATGATGATAATTTTCTGATATGCATCCTCAAGGAATGCGCATTAAAACTAATAATTAAGATATGCTATGATGCTAGTAATTAAGTTTACATATGGTTTACTGTAAACTGCAGTCTCTAACATTTTCAAATTTTACATTTCCGTCTTCTATGGCACTGCTAAATGCATCGATCTGCGCAGATATTGGTTTTATGCTGGATCTTTCTTCCTTTGATCAAATGTCCGTTTTGGCTAACTTTTCATCTCTTTCTTCTGTTTAAGTGACAATACCTCTTAAGTTAACTCTAAGTTAGCTCATGCATTCTTGAAATGCCAAGTTCCTTTTTTTTAACATGCCTTTGGTGTTGATAGCATCGGTTCAGGTCGCTAAATTTTCTCAGAATCTTTATCTGTGATCTCTCTCTCTCTCTCTCTTCCACAAATTATTTTATTCCTAACCAACTTTAGATCTATAATATAATATACCATATCCCATCCCATCTTCCCTTTCATGCTAGGTAGGCTCAACGGTCTGTCACGGCCAAGTAACTTGGCTACTATCTGCACAATCCTATCTGCATTGTCTGCAATGGCTGTAATGTGCGTGGTTAGTTTGCCTATTTTGTGGAATGAAAAACCCAAGTTTCCTCAGAAGTAAACCCTTCCACCCCTCTTCCGTCGTATAAGAGCGGCAAACTCACCTTTAGTTGAGAAATCTACGTAAAGGTTTTTCGCGCGATAAGGTCTTTCCAACCACTCGTTTTGGGTGCATGTTTACGGAGATAACAGAGATTTGTTTTCTTTCAACATTTTGTAGTGAGAAATAGTTTTTTTTCACTGCAAAATAAAGAAAACCAACCGAAACCCACAAGCAGGTGACAGAAATAGCTGCATATACAGATATTTTATAATATCATTAATATATTAACATAACTCGGGTATATAATTAATTATGTTTATTATTAGCCAAGTTACTTGGCTGCAACAAGCTTTTGAGGCTAACTCATTGTGGAGGATGAAGTTAATTTTATAATTATTAAAACTCTATAGGTCTATCCCATGCGGAGGTGGAGGGTTTCTCTTCCGGAAAAATCGGATTTTTCATCATGATCCAGGCAAACTGGCCATTAGAACACACGCAATTAATAGACGTAACGACTGATCTGACAGCCTGTTAAAAGGACAGGCTGAGTTGCTTCGGCCGTAAATCCGAATCAACTAACCAATCAATCTGTAATCTGCAAGTCGTGGAGAGCCGATTGAAACTTAATAGGCTGTCTTGAAACCAGCCTCCAAATTGCTAAAAAGAGTTGAGGAAATTTTTCATGATGAGTAACAGCATCAGAATCATTAGATGACTATGCATCCTGAAAAATGTATGTACCCAAACCCATTGAAACATTTGTCGTACCATAGCTCATCACTCAGCAATTACTAGACTAACTGAGGTAACTTTCAACCTAGTGTGCTTCATAGATACCATGCTGCATACAACATACGTCCATTTCCCTTCTCACGAGAGGCTTTTTTTTTTACGTAAGTACATAAAACCACGTAATATCCTTCGTAATGGTTATATAATAGTTCGTCGTGCACCATCAAAATCATAACATTTCTTGAGAATAAAGATTTTTCTTTTCACTGAAAATCGTTACTGAGTTCCGATAAAGAGTTTTCGTGTACTTTCCAAATTCTTGGACAATTGTGTTTTCTTGTTGGTGTTTATTTTTTGATCATAATCTCTTTAGAATATCAGTGATATGGGGGAGAAGCATGAGAATTCGGCAAAAATTACGATATGATAATTCTTTCTTTTAAGGTTACCAGGTGATCAGCATTCATATTTACGAATTTAGGGACACAAAACTTCAACATGTGTGTTTTGTGTCCCGAAATTCGTAAATATGAACGATATTATAATTGAGTGAGAAGCGGTCAGATGGAAAAATCTGGACTGAGATTCTATGAAGAATATGAGATTGGTTCCTGAATTTCCATTCGTGACCTGATGTAGCTGTCTCGAATGGGGTTAAAAAGTTTTTAACTGAATTTTTTAACAATATCGAATTCATTCTATATGATCTCAGTAAATTGTTGGATAAGATATTGATGAATAAGCCAAGTTTCAATTACTTCAGTAACTTCAATATGGCGAAGGAAAATATATTAATTCTAATTTAATAAATAAAAAATTTCTCTCAAAACTAATCAAGAATTAGTCTAGACAGATGCGACAGATTCAAGCATTTGATAGCAGTAGCACAGTCGTGAAACAAATATCTTTTTGCCGCTCGTATCATACCCCATTACCTCTTCTGCCATCTACGTGATGGCAGCCTTAACAAAACATCCTTGTGTCTCTTTATTGAAGTAAATGAAGTTTTTAATGCACTCGCTTGTGTGTTCACCATATAGTTGGAAAGATCGAACACATCATAATCTTTGTTGGCACCTGCTGCTCTTCTGCTATACACAGGTTACATACGAATTAGACATTCCATTATTTGGAAGGGCACAAGCAGTCAACTTTATTGTTTCTCTTTTTAAGAAAAAATAAAAATTTGACAGAATATGTCCCTACAACGTGTAAATATGCATTAGAGATAAATTAGCATACGTCTCTGCTTCTTATTACAGCGAGAAAAGTACTTATATGCGCGAACTACAAAACAAACGTATCCCGCTAATGGAACTCGATCTATAAGTTCCTGAAACTGTCGTTACATTAAGTGAAACGAAGTGACAAACATTAATAGACATCAACGCAAGTACATTGCAATTGTGTTTGCTGTGGTGTATTATGTATGACTAATATAGCTACCATTCACCGGAAATCCACAACTAATGGGAAAAATAAAATAAAAATTAGAACCTAGTTTTAATGTCTTTGAAAATATGGAGAACGACTTCATTTGAGTTTCGGCATCTGACATAAATACTGCACTGTTACTATATACTGTATATATTACCGTCTATACTTCTTACAATGCCATTAAGGTATAATAATTTTCATTTCTTTCCTGATTCATTATGCTTTCAAACAAAATGTTCAGTTGTTTTGCTTGAAATAAACATTATATCAGAAGACATCAAAATAGCCTCAGCTATTAGCACGCTGAGGAGTCTAGTATGTACAACATATCAAATTGTAAGCCTACTCTTAGAAAAATAAATTAGCATATCGTCACAATATAATAAATATATAAATAAACTGCAGATTTTTTTTCCTTACTTATGCTCTTTAAATTCCTTGCCGGTAACTACAAAATATGCGTCTCATAAGTGAGCTAAATCGGAATATCATAGGTATTTATTTAGTCCTTTTAATTTATATTTCTGATATCTTATTATTATTATTATTATTCCTTCCCTCCTCTTTTACCTTGCGGTGTCGAGGATTTTTTATTCACTTAGCCGCTACCGTATAGGATAAAGTGGTTAGCCCTATACCTCTCTGTGTGTGTGTTCAGCGGCCGGTGTGCCAGTTCTGGGGGGACGAAAAACGATTTTCCAGGTAAAAAAACTTCTTACTGCCGCATGAGACCGGCTAACTCACCTTTAATCGAAAGTGACCAGGATAAAGGTTCCTCACGTATTGAGCAAGGTTTTTACGACCAAAGGGCTTCGTCTATACTAACTGAGCTACGGAGGCTCATTTTTCTGATATATATATATATATATACGTTTAAAAACTATTATATTTTTAGCCGCTATATATATATATAGCGGCTAAAAATTTATGTATATGTAAAGAATAGACTATGTTGTGAATGCCACAACATAGTCGTATTCTTTACATACACATAAATCTCTTTATGTATGAAATGGATATAGAAGCATATAACAGAGGGTATGACTATATTACCATCAGAAGGCACTTCTGTATCAAACTATGGCTATGTTAGCTATAGTTTGACGGTGGTGTTTTTAGTATCCACCCATATTAAATAACAAAATTAACAGAAAATATAGAAATGTGCACCTATGACTGAACTTTTCGATAGAACGACACCTATGATAAAGGGGTTGAGTTCACAGTATCTGTAATTATCTACCTAGCATAACCTATTTTAAATTAATATCGATCTTACGTCCACATGCAGTGTGCATGTGGATAAACGGGGGGAGGACGGCACAATATTGTGCTGTTGATTAAGTTCACGCTAAAGTTGAAGTTGAAAGAGTATGGACATTACATTCCTCACTAAAATTATGTTAACTCTCAAATATATTATTTGTACTTTCTGTTTTATTTTTAATTTGCTCAAGATATTGTCATCAGTAATTTTTTGAATAGGTTTTTGAAATATCTCACGTGTAAAGATCAAAAAGGAAGGGAACCCGAACTGATCTCTGTAGAAAACCTCCGAAGTGGATGCTAATCTTCCTATAATAACATAAAGTTTGAAAAAGTAAATAATTTTCTTATAATTCAAATAATAAATAACCAGCTTAAAACGAATAATTTTCAGAACTGTATAATCGGTAGCAGCAAGATCTATAAACACTGCTTTTTTTTTTTTATTATTTCTTCTTCAATGAGATCATTTTAGTGAAGAATTAGACAAAACAATATTATTTACAGTATATATGCCAACGAATAAAAAATAATGATAAACAAGAATAAAAATTTGTGCAATGTGTATTTCATAATTGTATTCTTGTATTGAGACATCATCAAGTATCAGAATTTAATCCGAAGCCCTTTTAGGCTTATAGTGTCACCTCACACTATTGCATCCTTTTTATACATCTCTTATATATTTTATTGCCTTGTATGTTCTTCTTTTGTGTGTGAGTGTGGTGGTATATGCATGTATTCCTCTTAGCCAAACGCTAAATAAATAAATAAATAATGAATCATTTCTCGCGAAATGCAAATGAAAATGTCATCAAAATACGCACTTTTTCGTAGAACGAATTCATTCAATGATGTTAATCTAGTATTAGACTTAAGCGTCATTAAAACATAAAACTTATGAAATCAAGTTAGCAATATCTTGGCGGAATTAACTCGTTGCATTCTAAAGCAGCTCCTGTGCGAAGCCACATTACGCAATCCGTCCAAACATTTTTATTTACAACTGTCAAAAGCGTGGCCAATCGCCGTCAAGAACCTGCAATCTGTAACTGGAACTTTTCTTTCCAGTAAATAATAGATATTGTCTGAAATGCAGCCTTTCTCCGCGAATTGTATCGCGGATGGGAAAAGAAAAAAAAAAAGAAAACTTTTCTTTTTGTCTTCCATTCCTAGAGACGCGATATTCCAATTTTCATCGCTTTCGTGGCTATTTTAAGGTTCCTACGCAAAAGGAAAAGGTGATTTCAATCAGTAACGGAAAATTTGTTCCCGACAGGAAGATAATCGAATTCATTACGTGCTCAGAGGTATGAAGAATTTTTGCCTCTTGAAAGTTTCGAAAAGAAATTTAATTTTCGGCTTTATTTAATCCTTTCTTTTAACAGCAGTGCACAACAACGGAGAAAGACAGGAACGTCTGTTTACGGATTTAAGGAGGAAATATGTTGTAGAGAAATGGTTGTGGGGAGTATTGACATACTTGTAAATTCACGGACGAGATAAATTTCCATTTTCCGAGTTTCTCTTGATTCATACTGACGATACTTGGGGATCGCTAAGTGTGAGAGGAATACATAAGTGGATAAGCAAACAAGCTGATTGTTCGTTTGAAAAGTGTTACCTGCAGCGATATTTCGCTTGCTCTAGAAGGCGTGCAACGCAATAAAAGATTCTAGTGTCAAATATCTGAATAGTGATATTCAAATGACGCAAGACGTTGTGCCTCTGAACATCGCTGCATGAATTAACGTCGCCTAACAACAAAACCAATAATTCCTACATGTCCTTTCAATATTATTTTGAGACTCATGTACAGCACAACAATAATCACTGAACTTTCATATTTATATCGGCAACTGACTACAGCGCCACATATTTTTATTTAAATATTATGCGATTAAAATATATTTAGGAATTTTAACTCTGAATATTACATGGTATAAAAACATCAGTAATTAGTTTGTTTCTTTTATGCCTAAATAGCGATTACTTATCATATTCTTATATTATAAACAGGACCACTGAAGATGAGTTTTATAGCTGCCAAATTTTAAATACAGGATATTTTATATTTACAGATATTTAAACATAAAAGCATTGGATCAGTGTTAACATAAAACTCTCTTCGATAGCAAATGTTAATCATAACACTGTGAATTTTGCATGATGTATCAGGATTAATTATAACAGAAAACTCTCTCTCTCTCTCTGTTTCACTTTTTTCTTTCTATCGTTTTCTCCCTTTCCATAGATCTCTCTATTTTATTTCTTGTCATGTTGTACCAAGCAGAGCCAATGAGAGATCGATTTAATTATTTGATTACCATCTTTACAAATATTTAAATACTAGAGTTCAGCATACAAAGAGCGTGCGATGAAATATCGCCTTTTTCTTAATGCGTCATTTATATGTAAAATATTCTCTGGCCATAGTAAATGCAAATAGAGTCCTACTTGTTTTCGCTGAAACATACACAGACGATCTCCGCCCAGTATTTGCTAGCAGAATATCTGTAAGTCTTGCTATGTAAACTTAAAAACGTAACAGCCGTCTGAAAGAAACAAACGAACGAAACTATTTTATGATAATAAAGTGGACATGAAACTCTGGTACATAAAGTGCCTTATCGAAGCTTTTAATCCATTAAATATTAAATGTTTATGGATAAAATAGCTTACAATGAAGGTAAACCATTAAATTTCCTTTAACCATTAAATGAAGGTAAACCATTAAACTTCCTCTGTCCAGCACTGCAAAGTGGAACTTTGCAGTGCTGGACAGAGGAAGGTGGTTTAATTACTCATGGAATCCACGAAAAGATCTAGAATATTTATTTATTTATGTAATTATTATTTTTTAACACTTCTGGTAAACTTCTCTTTAGGTAGGTGGTTTTTCCTCGTTACTTTCTTGGAAATAGGATTTCATCTTTCGGTTCAAATCCTATTTATGATTGAAGAAACTTTAATTTGACTTTTTTTTTTTTTAGGTTCCAAGCCAGTTAAGAGATCGTAGACAAGCTACGTAGTGAGTTCGAAATTAGGAGATTTAATATATTTATCTACCATAATTCCCACCAATCCCAAAACCGATTTTTTACAGCTCTGGATTTTCCCGAAAACAAGCACGCATAATACAGGCAGTGCACACGGTGACTGATGGTTGTACGCCCTTGCGGTCAATCCAATGCAATGCAATGGTGATTGGGGCAGTGTGCAAACCAGGAATCATCTTGCTGGATTAAGTGCAAGATAACCCATAAAAAATGAACGAATAAAAAAAAAAATTAAAAAGGGCGAGGGAATATAAAAAAAATCGTAAAATCATATTTAAGGAGGGATAAAGGATATTATGTTATTTAATTTTCTTTTGATTTAATAAGATTATTACTCCTTGTCTCGCTCGCAGTGCGATAAAATTTTATATTTCTTTGTGTGTAAAACCTATCGCACTATCTAAATAAGTTTTGTTGTGCAATCGGTTTTATACACAGAATGTTTTGAAGTAACTGTGACCGTCTCACTCCTATGAATGGCATTTCACCCTATTGCATTCTTGATGCTGTATACTGACTATTACCACATAAAACAGAGCCTACTGCTATTACAAAAAAAAAAAAAACATTACGTAACATTCATCTCACTCCAGCAAAATCCGTGCTCTTGCTCTGAAGGTTTCCATGATCAAGTGTTGTTGACGACCTTCAGAGTTTCATTCTTATCCGCAGGTACACGAACAAAGACGTTGCACACTTCAGGAGAGGGAAAACCCGCCTACTCTAACGAATCTTCGGTTTCAGTTGTTCCTTACTGATGGTAGGACTACGGTATAGCTGCAACAACATAAACCTATAGACTTCACTTCAGGTGCAAAACTACAGGTTGATGGTGATGCTAATGCCACCTGGGCAGTATTTAAATAGCAACCCACTTATGCATTTTTCTAAGCAGATCCATTTTCTCTTGTTCCCAATTTATCCATCTAGTAACATTTACTGCCTAAAGAATATAATGAACCATCTCACAAGGCATAAATCGTTCGAAAATTATTCTAGGAGCATAAGCGTAACTATAGCATATTTCACTACCTTCTCATTCAACCCAATTTCAAGTCAACTGAATATACGAGGAATGCATGAAGCAGCTATGAATGCGATCTCTTCATAGAGATGTAAGCGTCTCTTATCAATTGTATCGAGATGCCAGCATCTCTGTAGAAAGCTTTTGACATTATTTCGGATCCATTTCCCAGCAAGCCACGGCTGTGTTGAGGATTAAAGTGGATACTACTACGATTTGGGGGCCCATAATAACCTCGTATTACATAGGTGTGTGCCTAAAAAATTGAATACTGTCACCAATAGCTCGTCTCCCAAATAAATAAATTTCTTCTCGCAGCAGTTCTGCTCCACATGCAAAGTCTCTCTAGTCTTAAATCAATAGGAAAGAATTCTTGTTATTTTTTCTCTGTTGTCATATCTTAGAAATATATTCGATGGATTAATAACTAACTCAGGGAACCTTCGTAGCTCAGTCGGTTTCAGACATGCTGTTTGGTTGTAAAAACCTGGATTCGATCCTGTCTAGGATGCAAAGAACCTTTATCAGGGCCTTTAAAATAAAGGTGAGTCAACTGGTCTCATACATGGGTGAAGGGTTTTCCTCCAAGAAACTCCAGCAACTTTATTATACTTAATAATGTGCCGGCCTGGTTGTCCGAGTGGTTAGCCTATCCGCTCCCCAGTCAAAAAAGCTACGGGTTCGAATCTCGTCGTGGTCATGAATGTTTGTGATTGTCTGCGAAAATACTAGCGGTGGTGGCGGGCAGTATATGGCGTTGGTGTAGTTGTGGTTCGTTAGTTTATGGATTGAGTGGTGGAGACGGAATTGTAGAGTAGATTTTTTTTTATCGCATAATGATACAATGGCCGTGAGGCCACTTTTACTGGGAAGTATAGCACCATCTCAATCACCCTAATTTTATCCGGATTCGGGACCGACATAGCTGACGAATCATTCCTATGGCTGGGTCGTAAGTATTCCTCACTGTAATCCGCGTGTTCACGGGACCGCTTTTGTTCTGGAGAACGAAAAACCCGAGTTTCCGGATGAAAAAAACCTCTACCTCCGTAATGGTTTTTTCACTCCTACGGCGACCGGCTAACTCACCTTTAGTCGAAAGAGACCAGATACAGGTTCCTCACATCACAGACGGGAATCGAATCCAGGTCTTTCCTACCAGAGGGCTTCGTTTATACCGACTGAGCTAAAAAGGCTCTGTAGAGTAGGTGCCCTCCCTCGATGAGTCTTTGGACTCCCTGGAGGTGTCACATAATAATAATAATAATAATAATAATAATAATAATAATAATAATAATAATAATAATAAACGTGGGATTTTCCAAGGTAATTCCTTGTCACCATTGCTCTTCAACCTTTCTTTGATGCCTTTGTCTATAATTCTGAAGAAAACAAAACTTGGATATGAAATTCTTAAATGTAATATTAAAATTTCCTATCTGTTGTATATGGATGACTTCAAATTATATGGAAAATCGGCCCAGCAAATAGACTCTTTATTGAACACAGTTCATATTTTCAATCAAGACATCAAAATGGAATTTGGTTTAGATAAATTCGCAATTTTATCTATTAAACGAGGAAAAATTAATGACACTAGCAATTTTAATTTTGATCAAGTGAAATATATAAAAGCAATTTTACCTGACGAACACTGTAAATGCCTGGGAATATTAGAAGCCAGTGATATTCTCCACTCGAAAGTTAAACAACAGGCAGGATCAGAATACATCAAAAGAGTTAGAAATATTCTGAAAGCAAAACTAAATGGATTAAACACAATTAGCGCAATGAATTCTTGGGTTATACCAGTGATCCGATAGACAGCTGGCATAATAGATTGGACAGAAGAAGACCTGGACAAACTGGACAGAAAACTAGAAAAGTAATGACAATGCATCATGCATTACATCCACGAAGTGATGTTGACCGGTTGTACCTACCAAGGAGAATTAGTGGACGGGGTCTTCTGCAAGTGAAACCGACTGTGGAAGAAGAAATTAGTTTAAGAAGTTACATAGACAATAACTCTGAGACAATGCTTCAAGCAATTACACAAGGGGATCTTCTAAAAGCAACAGAAAACAAATCCGATTATAAAAAGATCAACAAAATAATCGATATGTGCGCTGAAAAATAAACTCTTGCATGGCCAATTTCTTCAGGATACTGAGGACAAAATTGACGTGAACGATACGTGGCAAATGGCTACAATATGAATACAAAAAAGAAACAAAAGGATTTATTCTAGCAGCTTAAGAACAGGCATTACAAGCTAATGCAATGAAAGCAAAGATTTTGAACATCAATAATAACAGCGAATGCAGATTATGCAATCAAAAAGATGAGACTGTAGAATATCTAATCAGTTCCTGCAGAAAGATAGCTCAAACTGACTCTAAATACCGTCATGATCAAGTGGCCAAAATAATTCATTGGGATGTATGCAAAAAATATGGCTTTCCTACTTCTGATAACTGGTGGCACCATAAAATAGACACAGTATTGGAAAAACGAAACAGCAAACATTCTTTGGGACTTTAGAATACAAACTGATCGGCATTTGGAACACAATAGACCTGACATCACAATTATCGAAAATCAACAGGTTTGGATTATTGATATCGCAGTACCAGTGATAACAACATTAACAACAAAGAACTGGAAAAAAATACTAAATATTGAGATCTGGCAATCGAAGTTGGCCGGCTGTGGCTTAAACACATCAAAGTCATCCCAATAGTTATCGGTGCACTTGGTGCAACTTCAAAAAAGCTATCCAACTATTTACAGCAATTAAACATCAACGAAGTAATCCCATATGACCTATAAAAAACAGCATTACTTGGAACAGTTCATATTTTACGACGCTACCTGACGATTCTTGGATACCTGGTGATTCTTGGATAGAATCTGAATTATTCTATATCACCAGTCAAATTTTTGTTTATATGCTATCTTGTTTTGACTTTGTGTCAATTATGTGAATAAAATAATAATAATAATCTTATTATAGTAATCAGAGAGTAGTTTATTCAGGAGTAGTGTCCAAAGGAAAGCCTATGACTAGTGGTGTGCTGCAAGGTTTTGTTCTTGGATCACTACTATTTAATTTGTTCATTAACGATATAGGAAAGGAATTGTTCATTTGTTTGCTGATGATGCAAAGTTGGGTAGAGCAATAGTGAATGTACGCGATGTCAAAATTTTGCAGGATAATTTGGATAGATTGGAAAACTGGGCTAAGGAGAATGGATGTCAGTTTAATGTGGCAAAGTGTAAGGTTATGCATTTTGGGGTGAAAAGATTAGCAGCAGTATACCACATTGGTGGAACTGTACTCCAGGAGATTGACGAGGCCAGGGATTTGGGAGTGTTGGTGGAGAGGGAGTTGAAGTTTAGGGGGAACATTGCTAAAGTGGCTAAATCAGCTCATCAGATCACTTGGTTACTGAAAAATACTTTGACGAGCAGAGACAAGCAAGTTATTGTTCCTCTTTATCGAGCCATGATAAGACCCACATCTTGAATACTGTGCCCAGATCTGGGCCCCTGGGTTTCTTCTTGATGGGGAGGAAGTAGAGAGGATCCAGAGGCGAGTGACCAAGTAATAGCTGGTATATGGAATGAAACTTACGAGAACAGGTTGAAGATCCGTGGGTTACAGAAATTGATTGATAAGCTGAAAAGGGGTGATATGATTGAGACATTCAAATTGCTGAAGGGCTTTTACAAGATTAATTCAGAGGAATTTCAGAACAGGTCTGGTGGTGGCTAGGGGCCATCCATGGAAACTGAGCAAGAGTGTAGTTAGCAAGGGTGTTAGAACTAAGTTTTTTACTTGGAGAGTGGTGAATGAGTGGAATAAGCTGCCTGAGTTTGTTTTGGGTGCCATGACTGTAAATGAGTTCAAAGCAAAGTATGATAGATACTGTGCGAATGCCGAATAGTTGTTCTTGATATGATGTTTAGGACCTCCTTCGATGAGTCTAAGGACTCCTTGGAGTTTACCGTAATAATAATAATAATAATAATAATAATAATAATAATAATAATAATAATAATAATAATAATAATAAAGTAAGGTTAATTTTTCATTCCCTAGGTTCCAACAATCCTCTCTCTCTCTCTCTCTCTCTCTCTCTCTCTCTCTCTCTCTCTTTCTTTCTTTCTCTTTCCTTACTTTGCTATTATTTGTTTACCCACCATATATGTACTGTCTTAAAATAAATAGACGCTAAGGGGAAACAGATAATCTCTTGCCTATTTTATTTCTTTATCGAGTGTATGAATGTATATTTCATTTCAAATGTGGTCTAATCAACACTGCTTTTTTGTTCGATAAAGCATTAATTACTTTCTTATTTATATAAGAGAGTTTTAAGAAATGAAATAACTTACTATTAAATATCTCTTTCTTATTAAATATATTAATAAGAAAGTGGGGGGGGGGATCATTAAAGGTTCAAGTCTAATCACCGACTACACAAATTTAAGCAGTTTTCCGAGTTGGTCATTTTTGCGCAGGCAAGTAGATTTTTCTGCCCTGAAAATTCGAGTTTTTATCCCTGCAACTTGGAAAAATCAACTGCAGAGCATTACTGTTTCAAACACTAGTACTAAGTAGACTTAAAAGAATAGCTGCTGTATGCTGTGCGCTGTGCTGTCGTTATCAATAAACTCTAACCATGAAATGCATTAAGGAAAAAACTGACCAGAAGAAGGAAGAATAAAAAAGTATGGATATGCTTCATATCCATATTATTTATATAATATCCAAATATTTATAATTATTTCAATGGACACTTCGCATCCATGTATTTATAGATGTATTTACATGTCACGGCCAGTACTGTGATTGATCATAATTAGTTCAACAAGGACTCAAACACCAAAAAAAAAAAAATATATATACAAACGAACATTTGTTTTTAAAGCTGAACTTTTTCATTATAAATAAGTTATGCAGAGAATTATTATTATTTATTTATTTTTACGATAACGACCATTTCTGTTTTCTCTTTGAAAACATCAGAAGGTGCCACTTACTATGGACATTAACATTAACATTTCTAGCTAAATGGGTGAAGCAAAATTGCTTTTCATATTCCCGTTTGTCTTGTAATGAAATAACTTGGAATGGAGTGTTTGTGAGCTATTTGCTCGCCCATTGAGGGCAGTGAAGTTAGCTGTGTTCAGCTGAACTTAAGATAGACTTTGGTCTTTTATATTTGTAACTTTCTGCTTCATCATATTCCGAGGCCTCCTTGATTAACGAGTTTGGATGGTTACTTGTCTTGGTAAAGAACTGCTGTGCTAGATTTAGGAGAAGGGAAGAGATATAAGGAATATTAACTTCTTTATGAATCTGGGTGTTTCTTATAAACCAAGGGGCATCCAGAATCATCACCAGGCACTTATTCTGTAATCTCTGAAGTTTTAGAATGTTTGAATTCGCGGTGTGGCTCCACGTAATTGGGGATGCGTAAGTGATGACCGGTCGAATTACCGTCTTGTAAATTGTTAATTTTGTTTGCGTGTCCAGTTTATTTTGTCTGTTGATCATAGGGTAGAGCTGTGCTAAGACTTTGGATGTCTTTGAGGTAATGTAATTAATATGTTTGCTGAATAGGCGTTTACTATCAAGAATCACTCGAAGATATTTAACTTCAGTCTGCCATGGAATCTTTACTCCCAATACATAAATATCCTCCATGGTATGGATTTTCTTTCTAGTAAACAATATAGCTGAGCTTTTCTGGGGGTTAACTTGGATCCTCCAGTCTGCCATCCACTTTTCTAAAATGTGTATGCTGGTTTGGAGTCTTTTAGTTGCCAGTTTTGGGCTCAGTGATCTTGTCATCAGTGCAGTATCATCTGCATATAATTCAGTGAATGTTGTTCTTGGGTTCAGAGGGATGTCCGCTACATAGATTGAGAACTGGAGAGGTGCCAGAAAAGATCCCTGAGGTACTCCTGCCGAGATCCTGCGTCTGGTGGAAACCGTTTCGTCGATCCTGACCTGCATATATCTGTCTTTCAGGTAAGAATGTATTATTTTTATTAACTTGACTGGCAAGTTAAATTTTATCAGTTTGTAGAAGGCCTTGATGCCATACTTTGTCAAACGCCTTCTCTGCGTCGATGAAGATGGCAGCTGTATTCAGTTTCTAGTTAAAACCTTTAGTAATGATTTCTACCAGCCGGTGCACTTGTTGAGCTGTACTATGGGCCTTACGGAATCAAAACTGTTCATTAGGCAAAATTCCTAACTTATCTGTTTCTGCTTGGAATCTTGAGAGGATCACTTTCTCTGTCACCTTTCCGAAGCTGGACAATAGGCTTATGGGTCTGTAGCTTTCAGGAAGGTGAGGATTTTTTCCTGGCTTCTTCAATAGCATGATGGTGGCTGTTTTCCATGTAGTAGGAAAATGCTGGAATCTAAAGATGGCATTTGTAATGTTGACGAGATGGACTATGGCCTTTCTTGAAATTAGTTTTACTATTCTTTTAGTTATGCCATCCGGGCCTGGAGCTTTTTTACTGTTTAGATGGGAGATGATCAGAGGCGGCTCGTCTATAGGGGCCATAGGGGACGGGCCCCACCTATATTTGTATAACTAGCCTAATAATTGTAGTTTAAAAAATATGTTTATTGTAATTATTATTTTTTGATCTATTTCCAACACGTTTTATTGTTTAAAAAAAAAATTACTATAGTATTTTGTGGCAATATTGTATAATGCAATATTGTACCGTCTCTGGGGCCACCCACGGCTGGCCCTATTTTATACGTGTAGAACACAGGGCATGTATGAGGCAAGTACACGAGTGATCGTGTTTGTTTACCGGGCGCAAACGCTTATCTTGGGGCCAGTTTAGTCTGGTCCAGTCACTGTATTTTCACGTACGTACATAGCGCGCGATTCTTTGATTGTGAAGCACGTGCACTGGCGATCGTGTTTGTTTACCGGGGGCAACGCTTATATTGGGGCCAGTTTAGTCTGGCCCAGTCACTGCGTTTGTACGTAAATAGCGAGCGATTCTTTCATTGTCTTATTATTTATTCTCGTTGTTGATCTGTTTTATTCTTTTTAGTGTGTTTAATTATTGTTGTCGTTTTTTGTTATAATTTATTTTAAAGTTTAAATTTTTATTACGTCCATGAACAATACATTTTAACTATGAACAAAATCGATAGTTTATTGGAAAAACGTTTCTCGTTATTTCTCGGAATCTCGGAAGTTTCGACATTGATTTATAAAATAAATAATAGAAATAATAACTTTTTTTTTTGTTTTAACACTTGAAAAATGAAAACAATTTTGGAGAGCGGCTAGCTGGAGTCGAACCAGCGTCTTTGGATTTTCAATTCACTGCTTTAGTCCGTTGAGGTTTTTTTTTTTTTTTTGCTCTAGTCCGTTGAGCTATGCCCGCAACTCCAGGTTTTTCGAGTTTTCGTGTTATTAATACGTTGAGCTCGTATATGTTACGTCCTAACAATTTAAAAATATTAATAGCTCAATGCGTCAGTAGATTCTGACTAAACATTATTGTAATTGAAATAATAACTATAAATCAATAATAGAACCCACTATATAAATATAAAAAAAATTAAGTTGTTTTTGGCCCCTGGCCCCATCTGTTTCTATTGTCACCAGCCGCCACTGGAGATGATATTTATCATTTCTGCCGGATTTGTAGGAGTGATATGTTCGGAGTTAACAGTGTTCTGTCTTAAGGTTGTCCTAGCATGACTATGATTCTTGTACATAAGGTTGATATTTAGATTTGTATAAGATGGATTGCACTGAGATTCTAGGTTATCTACTAGTGCTTCGGCTTTCTCTTCATCTTTGTGAATTGTCCCTTTCTTGGTTTGTATAGGAGGTATGAGTTGCTATTTGGTGCGGATTGCTCTTAAGAATTTCCATACAGAATGATCTTTAGTATTGATGTTAGCCAATTTGGTTTCCCATTGATGGTTTCAGTGTTTTTGAAGAGCTTCCCGGACCTGCCTGTTTAGATTGTTCAATACTGTTTTATCTTGTGGGGCTCTGGTATTGTGGAATCTCTTTCTGGCTCTATTTTTTGCTCTGATTAGCTCCATGATTTCTTCAGGGATACGGTTGGTTGGGTGGAAGACAGTGGATTGTCTGACTGATTCTATTGCTTTCTGAATTTGTATGGTTAAGTTATTTATTGCTGTGTCAATCTCTTCCTTTTTACTGATATTGGGCACCAGACCAATATGATCGGGAAGAACCTTGGCTAACTTGTCCCATGGTATGAATGTGTGCAGAGGAGAGAATTGATCTGATGAACCTAGATTAAGCACTATGGGACTGTGGTCAGAAGATCATTCATTGACTGATTCCAATTTGAATTGGTATCTTAAATTTTTAAAGATGACAATGCCTAGTAATTCCGAGCTACCTGAAGGGCTGAAGTGGGTGGGTTCGGTAGGACCGGCCACAACAACAGAGTTGAGCATGCAAAGTTGAAAAGTGTGTGGCCTTTGGTGTTAGTTGATGAGCTGTACCAAGCTGTGTGTTTTGAGTTGAGATCTCCTGGTATTATTATGGGGTCATTTGGACCAAGTATGGAGTCCAGATCTGTTGTCAGCAGTGGAACGCTTGGAGGGTTATAAGCAGCATAGATCTTGAGACTCCCAGCATTGCAGGTATATACCTCCACACTGGTCACCTCCAGGTTTACTGTTTGGGGCTTGTCTATTGTATTATGATTCAAGTAACTCTTAATATATATGGCTGTGCCTCCACCTCTTGTGCCAATTCTGTCGTTTCTGTACATCGCGTATCCACGGATTTTTGTGTTATTAGCTGGTCTTAGGTGTGTTAAGAGCTTTTGGTTTGAATTTATTACTAATGACAGATGGCTGTTATAAAGTTTTGAGTGCCTTGCAGGAATCTCTTTCTGGAAGATGGTGAGGAGCATGTCTTGTTGAATTCCTGCAGCATGGTGGCAAGTGAGGCTGTTAAAACGGATGTTATGTTGGAGCTTTCTAGCTCAAGAGATGTAGGAGGCTTAGTGCTTGCAGCCTCAGCATATGTTTTGGTCATGGTTGTTCCTTCCTGTGAGGTTGAAGGCGAGGTGTTTCAGACTGGAGGGCGATCTGTTTGGTTGCTTAAAGCGTTGTTACGTGGAGGAGCAAGATTGACTTTTGTTGATCCTCAATTTTTGGATTGGAAATGCATCCCTTGTAGTTAGCGGGGTGACGTCCTCTGCAGTTTGCACAGCATGCTGGAGTTGTGCATGGCTTGGTGCATGTGATGGTCTGGTGTCCGTCTCAGCACTTAAAGCACCTGAAGGCGGCCTTATATAATTTTGGGGCATGTCTAAACCTTTGGCATCTATGACACTGATCTGCAGATGCTCTTTTCCTAAGAGGCTCAGTTGAAATCTTGAATCCGCATACTACTATCAGCTCATAGATCTGCTTTTGTGTGGTGCTTATTTCCACCAGCACCAAAGGCATTGGTCTTTTATCAGATCTGAGTATCCTGCTCACTTTTACTGGGGACAGGCTCTGTCTAGAGAGATCAGTGCTCACATCTTCAGGGATACCTTCAGCTGTCCCACGCAGAACTACCTTCAGGTTCTTTTCGCTGGGTAAAGTGAAGGTGTGATATGGGACGTTAGCATTGTCCATTAATCTGGTCATCTGTCTGTAATCCATGAGAGTAGTGGGTTATATTTTAACTCTCTCATCTGAGTTTTTGGCCCATGAGAATGAGATGTTTTGTTCTCTGAGGGCTGACGAGACAGGGATCCATTTTTTCCTTATCCCTTAATATGACTGGTGGTATCTTTTCTTTAGGAGCATTGAGTGCTTCTATCCCTGTTGTTTTGGGTTCTTCCACATTGGTGGAGATTTTCCTCTTCTTTTTGACCATTTGGAACTCTGTATCTGTTTCCAAGGTATGATAACTGCTGTCTTGGGTTGTAGCATCTTCCATACTTGAGGAGTGTGCAAAATCTGATTGCGTCAGAGTTATGGGCTCTTCACTTATGTCATCCATATTGTCATCTGTGATTGCTGTGGGGGGGAATGTGTCAAAGAGCTTTGACGTTTCCTGGCCAATTATCACTCAGCAGCTTTCCTAGTCTGAGGAATTCCATGTCCTCGAATTTGGCCTCGTTCAGAAGTTTTGCCACGACAGTAATTTTGAAATGTGTTAAGACACAGATCAAGAAAGAGCAGAAATTGCTCGGGTGTCCCGAGCAGGTTAAAGATAATCCTGTGGACTTTTGAGGGTCCACTAACAAATCCCGTAGACACTCTTAGGTGTTTACCAGCAATAAAATACAACTAGCTGTCCTATGATAGGGAAAAGGAGTGTCATGAAATCACTTGGCGACAGATTGAAATCCTACCTCCCTAAATAAAACCATAAATCCACCACTGGTCCTCATTGCAGGTGTGGACTGCTGGCCATTAGACATCTTGCATGTTTCATGCAGAGGGGGGGGGAGACAGTAGGAAACAGTGTCTGCGCCAGTGCAATGCGCGTTTCGTGAAAAACCTTGTAAACAAACTAATCAGGCTCAGTCTAAAATAATACGTCCGTTCACATCAAAATCAGTCTCAAACTTCCAACTGAAAGCAGATAATTACTACCACTTACTATCGACGATCCTATCTTATTACGGACGATCCTATCTTCCTTGATAATACTATACTATTTATGTTTATATTTGGTGTGATAGTTAATATTTCACTTGTTTATTCTTAAGAGCACCTGAACTGTTTAGAAATATGTAGACATAAGAATTAAAATGTGAATTTTTAGTGACATATTATCTCATGTGTCACTAAAAATTTAAAATTTGAAAGTTGTAGGAGAATCTTTCTTTTCCAGAAATTCAGTCTTCTATGTTTTTATTACGAAAGCTATATAAACCGCAATTTTAAAGAATTTCTATTTGACTAATTTAATTTGTATTACAGGACTTTACCATGCAACATGTACCCGTAAAGATATTTCACGCACAAACTTTGTTTGCTTACATTTGGATAAAGGATTAAAGAAGAATATAATTTCTTGTCGAACATAATTTCTTTGTAAACAAGTGAAAAAAAAAAAAACTTGCCAGAACTCCTTCTGATCCAGAATATTATTTTAATGATATGCTGATACACTTTTTTTCCTTGTACATGGAAAAGATATGACTTCTGCGTTCATTAATCTTAGTTATCTGTTTGGGTTTGGACGAGACCGCAATAAAGGTCGAAACCAATCTAGGTAGAGTGTCCCTTCCCATGATGTTTTTGTGTATTTATGGGACACCTAGCTAATTGATATGAAGTCAACAGTCTCTATATAATAAGTACCCTAGTGGAGATACTTACACAAACTTTGTTTTCTGTATAAAAGATTACACAAGAATATAATTTCTTGTTAAATATAATTTATGTGTAGAAGTTTTCTAAGTGGCAAACCAACTTAAAATATCTCCTTTAAGTTTTTCTTTTTCAGTTCATCAGTATTGGAAATTTTATCTCTGAATAATAATTCTTTTTTGTCTTATTTCTTATAAAGTCAGTTTCACGAATGGAATGAATGACTGAGAACATAATGAATTGTCCTCTTTTTTTGGATATTTAATTATTTCATAATCAAGGACCTTGATTTCAAAAAAAAAAAACGAACCTTGATGACCTTGAAATTATCACATAACCATTACTTCTTGTATTTGATTGCAATCACATAATAATAAATTTCCTTTCAATACTAACAAACTGGCTCAAAGGTAAATAAAATAAACAAATGTGCTAACGCTTCTGTTCTCCAAAGGGACTAGAAGAGGCCATTTAATCCTTACTAACTTTATGAAAAACTGAAGAGGAAGCCAGTCTCTATATCTGTGACAATCAGAAATGTCTGATTCAAAACTATCGATGATTTTTAAATGCCATTCGTGGAATAGAGTAAAACAAACGAATGCTGTCATCTCGTGGTTTATAATTCTACACTATATGTTGTCTGCAATAGTGTAAGTTCTGCGGTCGATTTTCTTGAATTGCGAGATTAAAAACTCTTGTTATCGAGATAAAAAAAAAATAAAAAAATGAAAACCGCACTTAGCAGTGTGTCAGAGATCGAATAACTTGGGAACCAAAATAAGAAATTCTTTAAAATGAGAGTTCCTCTAGTCAGCGACTACAATCGAACCTAAAATGTCTTTCTAGAGATGGTTTAGTATTTTTATTCAACAAAATTAAACTGAATTTAGAGGAATAATAATACCTTTCATTCTTCAGATTTTGTGTGAAATCCTAAATATTTAGGCAATCGAAGAAAATGCTGACAGATTATCATTTCTCTTATTCTAAATATAGATACTTTTCACGGTTGTTGATTTTTTGATATGTTCATTTTTGCAGGTAACCTTCATATCTCAGTAGGTATCGACGATGCTCTTTAGTTGGAAATATTTAGCTTCGAATCCCGTGTAAGATGCAAAGAACATTTATAAGTAATTATCCTCTGAAGATGATTTAACCCATCTCATACAAAGGCGTGAGGAATCTCGAAAAATGATTTTACATCCCTCAAAACTGATAAACCACAGAACAAGCGCAATTAACAAACATATATCCTGATCTCATAGTTTCAAACAAAAATAACAAACAAACCAAAAAATTCTTGCTAATTGAATCCCAAACTCTGTGTGTTCATTAACATATTCAATAACACACTAGGAACATTTTTGTCATTTAAATGTATTTCTCAGTTATCTTGTTGAATGTGATTTTGTTCAGACGTTGATGATGGATCTTCATAGAGCAATCATTTTTTTAAACATCATCAAAAGTAGCAACTTATATCAGTATCGGGAAACAGCAGTTGTAAGGCTTCCGTGTGGTATTTGCTTTTCTTCAAAAAACCTTCAACTTGTTTAAGACAAACCTAATCGTCTTTAACCCCTAGACTTGTTGATCTGCGTTAGATCATGAAAATGACAAATGGTCCATTATATATTCGCGGGATACTCTTTTTCTTTAATTCTTTCAGCTCCAGAATTCACAAGAAAAAAGAATCACTTCGTATCCCCCCCTCCCCCATTCACACACAGTTAGTCTCAGTCCAGTGGTTGAGACTCAATATTTATATATTCGTTAAGATATGATTTTCGTATACTCCTCAAGTACTTCTTATTGTAGTCATAAGGATATTCAAATATTTGCAGTTCGGTCGAAAAGCCCCTAATTCGACTTCCATCTAGAAGGAAGGTACCTTTATAAGAGCGTTTTCAGCCGAAGATGAGTTATACAGTCCATACAGAACTGGTAGGCATTTTTTCCTCCCAGAAACTTGAGTTTTCCGTGCCGACGAACAAGCAGATTAAAAGGAGATTATGCAATTGACAGACAAAAGTAAAAAGTATACTTCGTTAATAGCTGTAGTTCCTTAGGTGATAATTCTCCACCAACTCAAATCGTTCAATGCTACTCACATTCAAGCACTGAATACTAGTTCTGCCAACATTTTCTAAACATCTTTATTTTATTTATTTATTTATTAATTTTTTTTTTTTTTAATTTTTTTTTTTTTGATAGAATTTGTTAGAAATAATCGTTACTGTTTTCTTCTAAATCAAGACACGATGTTCAAGTTTTAAGTGAAAATTAGCGTTGGGCACGATAGAGTTAGTGAAATTTACGCAGAATTATTTCTATCTCTCTCTTTTTTATGATAGTGCACGCCAGAACCGGCGCATGCATTTTCTATCTAAGCGCCCCTGTAACGATCCTGGAGTGTGTGGTTCTTTTAATAATATAAATTTAAATTATTTGAAATTTCTTAAATAAATTTTGACAGAACAGCCACATGTTGGTTCGCTAAATGTAACGAACCGGGGATGTTGACTAGGAAGGATAATCGTTAAAAACCCGAATATTCAAAAATTCTCAAAAGTTAAAGCAAATTTTGATAAAGCCACTTTACTTTAATCGTTGAATATAATGATACAGGGATTATAGCCTTCTCGCCGACCCGAATCGCTAACAAAATTAAAATGAATTTTAATTAAAGTTAAAATTTATTTGAACTAAAGTTTAAAAAATGTTTGCGTTTTACAAATTTCTAAATTCTTAGTAACTTGTAAAAAATGTTTAATAATTTTTATAAGTGGAACTATCATTTAGGAAAATAAAAGAAACTTAAGATAGATGAGAAAATAAGAAAAGAAAAAAAAATCAGCTAACGCCTTTTTAATTTCTGTATACGGGAGTAGGCGAGGCCATTTAGCCCTATCTAACTTATGGAGACCGAGTGGGCAGTTCAATCTCCACTGGTACCAATCAGAGATAGATGGCCCAAGGCTATCACTAATTAAGCGGTACACAATGAAGAGAGACGGCTCAAATGTGCCGCCATCTCGTGGTCCCTAACCCTAACACAATATATGTAATGTCTGAAATAATGTGGGTTCTACGGTCGATTTTCTTGACTTTACGGGACGAAAAACCCGAGTTTCCTGGAGGAAAAACCCGCTTGCCCGTGCCAGAGATCGACTAACTCGGGAACCAGTCGAAAAAAGGCTTAGAAAAATTTCCTCTAGTCGCCGACTAGACTCGAAACCAAGTCTTCCTTCGTGCGGCCAAGCGCCGTGGTGTACAAACGCCACATAAGAAAAGAATTCAGAAGTAATTAGAACATTTAATATAAGTATTCAAAAAATAAAATCTTTACAGAATAACAGAAAATAAATTAAATTACATAAATATACTTGAAATTTTTTAATTAAAATTTAATGGTTTTGATTTCATATTCACAAAATTAGAAATAATGGTCTTAACTTCTAATTCCACACATATATCATTTTCAATAGCTATTAAAGCCAAACTAGCATGCTTTTTTGTTCTTAAGTAGGTTTTAATCAATTTCAACTTGGAAAAGGAACGTTCACCCCTCGCTAACAGGTAAGGTCAATAGTATTCTTAAAGCAATTGAAAAGTTAGGGAAAGTTAAATTATTGGACACAATAAAATTAAGAATATCGAAAGGGCTTTTGAATATTTAAATTATCCTTTCGAAAAATATCCAGGAAAGCACATAACTCGTCATATAGTTCTATTGCATTTACGTCTTTATTGTAGCCGTCCATCAAGAGAATCTCTAAATCGTCACAATTTTTTCGTAAATCTTCGTTATTAATTGTAGTAATCTACACAAGAAACTGAAATTACCATAATATGTTTTTAGTTGTTCAAAACGTTCTATTAACGAACACACATTGCAACGTCTAGAAGTGTATAAAATACATTCACTCTTAATTTATCTTCTTGCGATGGTGGGGTTTCGTCATGACGCTCGTAGTCAAATTGTCGTGTCTTCTTTCGTCGTCGAACTTCCGTACCAGTTTTAAATTCTTGTTCTCCATTCACCTCTTCACTCAATTCTTTTGCCGTTTTTAGAACTTCTTTAAAATTTGTATCTGATTAATACTCTTGTAAGAATATTTTTAAGTTTTCGACAGATTCTAAAGCAAGTGTAATGTTCGTATTTTTGTCTTGAAGCATTTTAATCACAGGGTTTATTCTGTTAAGTAAATCAAGCCAAGTTATAAGAGAGTAAATTAATTTGTAGTCCTTTATTTTAGCACATAATGTTTGTTCTTCATGCTGAGTTTCTTTATTAAAATTTTCATTATTTAAAATTTCAAAAAGTGCATCGTAAATGTCTCCTAACTGATATCGTAGAGGGCGGATGGCATTAATTTTACTTTCCCATCGCGTTTCTGATGGCTGTTTCAATGTTAAATTTTTTACGAAGTTTAAAAGGATTGCCCAACGTTTGTAAAAGGATGAAAAGAAATTGTATATTTCTTGAATAATTTCAAAGAAACGAATTGTATCTGCATTCACTTTGGCTGTATCGTTAATGATTAAATTTAGAGTATGAGCAACAATGACACGTAAAAAGCTGGAGGATTTTTGTTCAAAAGCAAATTTTGGAGCCCATATTTTCCCCCTTTCATATTTGCCCCATGGTCATACCCTTGACCTCACATGTCTTCAATGGTAATATTCCATTTTTCCAGTTGTTCCATTATTGTGGCACATAAACCACCTCCTGTGGAATCTGATATATCTGCAAAACCTAAAAGGTTTTTCCTGATCTTGACAATTCCATTGTCACAGGAAACAAAGCCAATAATAATGGTCATTTGTTCTGTTTTACTTGCATCAGGTGTGCAGTCTAAAATTAGATTTTCGAATTGATAATAAAATTGTATCCCTGATTGCGTTACTTAAAGTTTACATTATTTCATTTTGACTGTCTTTACTCAAATAGTGTACTCTATTGTTTCGTTGTAGGGCCCTTTCAACATGATTTTCCATAACGGGATCAAACTTCGCAAACGGTTCGACTAATTTAAAAAAAAATTGCCATTATTCCTTTCATATAATTTATCAGATGATCCGCGAAAAGCTAAATTTTGGCTACCAAGGAATTTTATAATTTCAATTAAGCGTTCTAAAACACTTTTCCAATGTTTCTTTTCCATTTCATACATGCTTTGAGTCTGGCAATCAATAGTAGTTTTCTTTTTTTAAATTTTTATCAAGTTCCTTCCATTTTAAGAAATTTTTCATGTGAGTTAAACTAGTCTCATGTCTATGCAAAGTTGTACTTGTATTTCTCCAGCCGTTATAACCTTCTACAAGACTACTTGATTCAGTAGGTGCAACAAAAGCAAAAACAGAATTTAAAGTTTCGGAATAAATGACCCATATTCTTGGCACGAGCTCCCCGTTTACCATTTTTGTATTATAATACGTTTCGCCAAATTTACGACCATATGTATCTCTGGGATATATTATATTTTTCTTTTGAACAGGCTCCATTTCAATTAAAACAACTCATAAATTTTCATCAATATTTCCCCATTCACCTGAATCTTCTAAATTTACATAGACTAACAATGTGTTAGTTTCGTGGTCAACTACAACTAAATCTTCTCCTAACTGTTTTTCACTTAAATCATGCGTCTTGTTATTTGGTTCAATAGTTGCAACAATACTTTCATGCAAACTGGATGATGTGCACGGTTCTTCAACTCTGTTGAAGAACTCTGTTGAAGAACCGAGCACATCATCCAGTTGGTTACAATCTGCATCAGAATATTTTAATATTTTAACAAATTTTTAAGAGCCCCAATTTGTTTCTTAATATCTGCTTCTTTCGCAGCATGACGCTTACAATTTTGTACACTAGATAACGTTTTTTAATTTTTTATTTCATTTCTATTTTATACCCATAAGAAATTATTGCACAACACGACACAGAGACGAAACAATAGTCCGCACTGCGCTACTGTCAGTAGCCTACTGAGATGCGTACCATATGACTGGTACGCATAAAAGCCGTTCACCGTTTCACTTTAGATAGACTGCAGTAGACACAATATCTGCAGGCAAACATTTAGCCTGCTCTCACTGCAAAAGTGTAAACGGCCGGCTGATCAAAGAGGCGGCAAAATACAATTTTTTTAAATTTTTATTCGGTGTATCAGGCCTTATTTATTTTAATATTGATAATTCTAAGAATTTTTGTTTTTATGATAAAAATTTTGTTTCTTAAAAATTAACTTATGAACCGCACCCCAGTGGCGGTGGTCCCCTTCGTAGCGACGCCCGCATGCACCGCTTGCTCTGCATGCTCGCTTCCGCCGGCCCTGGGTGCACCCTTTAATGTTTGAAAGCCTAGATCATGTTTGCACATTACCTGAATTTGCATATTAATTAAAAATCTTCTCTGAAGAAGAAATGTGGTATTTAGTTATGCTCCTTTTTGGAAGCAGATAAGCAAACATTTCTGATATAAAGACTACAAAAATCTATGTTAAAGTTTTAAATCCACACAGCCAGTTTGTAGATATAGAATCCTTCTATGCATGGCTACTAAATACTGAAATGTTATTCAGCTAAAGATAATGTTTGGTAGTATAATATATTGGTGCTTACAGAACCTCTGAGAAGAATAATTATGTGTGTGTGTGGGTGGGTGGGTGGGCACGTGAAAGAGAGAGAGGTCACTCCTTTAGAAGCATTTCTGACAAAAGCTATATTTTTTTTAAAAATGTAGACAGAGAGAGAGAGAGAGAAACCTGTGTCTCCACATGAAAACTTGCTATACGTTCAATCTGCCAAAGAGAAATCATAGAAGTCCGTCTTTAATCATCAACCAGTGGAACATTTTTAAGGCTTTGTTCCTGCCAGATCTCGAGTTAGGCGATGTGTGGTACAAACAAGTAAGGTATATTTCTTTTTTTTCCATAACTCTTCTTTTTAAATTAGGCCCTAAAAAAGCGACTGCAAATTCACAGTATTTCATTCATTAATTTTCTATAGGGTTTGTAACACGAGATGTCAACACTTTCTCGTTTATACTCTCGTCGTCTGGACTTTACAAACTGTTAGTTGTCAGTAACACAATTATCAGTGATAAAATCATGCAGACTGACTACCTACCGATTTCCAAAATTACTACTAAAGGAGTCCCTATTACTTACATTTGTAGAATGAAAAGATGTTAGTTAATTTTCTTTTTTTCTTACTGTAGTGAAAGGTATTTTTAGTTTGATTTCCCCGAGGCGGCAGAAAAAAATAAAAAATAAAACAGATATCGGAAAATTTTTCAGTTGCTAAGTGAAAAAGTGGTTTTGTAGCACTGTGGAAACATAGCGCTTGTGCACAGTAAATTGTCATTTATATGTGATTTTGTTAAATGTAAAAATATCCACATAAGTCAAATTATCGCACGTTAATAAGGCAAGTAGATTAAGAGTTATACCTCTGGCAGGCACAATATTTCTGGAGTGTACCATCTAGGTAGTGACATTGCAATACCAGATGTGACATTGACTGACATTGACAAGGAAATTATCAGCTCCTCTGATCAAGCTGTTCATTTAAGCCTCAGTAGTCTGAAGGTGCCAATGAGGTGGAAAGAGGACTAAATGGCCCATTGCACAAATTTGGCTCTAATCTAGAAGTAGAAAATTATAGGCAACCAGATATTGCTAGATTTCTGGTTGAAAAAGCATATGACAAGATTCCACATAGAACTCTATTCCATAAATTGGAGCAAATTGGGATGGATATGAATCTGATTATTTGGATTAGAGGGTAGCTGATAGATAGATATCAAAGACTAGTTTATGGAGGAGTTGAGTCCAGGAAAAGGCAAGTGACCAGTGGTGTATCACAGGGCTCAGTGCTTGGTCCTCTGTTGTTTAAATTTTATATATCAATGATATTAGAAATGATCTGACAGTAAATATTTAATTGTTTTCTAACGATACTAAACTGGGAAGAGCAATGGTAAATGAAGATGGTGCAGAGATCCTGCAGAAAGACTTACAGACTAGCAGTATGGACAAAGGTAAATGGTTGCCAATTTAACATGGCTAATTATAAGGTGATGATCAGAAGCTGTGTGCTATATTGATGGAACTTAGTTGCAGGAAGCTGATGAGGGAGTTGGGTCTAATTGTGAATAGGGAGTTGAAGTTAAGAGGGCATATTGCGAAGGTAACCAAAACAGCACATGAGATCACATGGTTGTTGAAGAACAATCTAACAAGCAGGGATAGAAAGGTTATTGTCCCGTATATAATGTTTTAAGAAGACCACATCAGAACTTCCGCGTACAGATCTGGAGTTCCAGATTCTCTGGTGAAAAAGTTGTGGCAAGGATCCAGAAGGGAGTGACAAAGATTGTGGCAAGTCTGTGGAATTCTCTCTATGAGAATGGATTGATGGTCTGTAGAATTCAAAAATTAGTTGATTATACGAAATGAAAATTATACGAAAAAGAGGAGACATGATAGAAAC
This sequence comes from Typopeltis vanoorti, assembly GCF_054136105.1. Taxonomy (NCBI): domain Eukaryota; kingdom Metazoa; phylum Arthropoda; class Arachnida; order Uropygi; family Thelyphonidae; genus Typopeltis; species Typopeltis vanoorti. The sequence continues at coordinate 77,015,190 of NC_143558.1, read as the reverse complement.
ATATAAGTTGTTAAAGCGGTTTTATAGGATTGACACGGAAATTTTTTTTCAGTACATAACAAGAAGGGAGAGATCAAATGGTTCCCAGTGGAAGTTGTGTAATAATGTGGTCAGTAAGTTTTTGCTTGGGGAGTCGTGAATAGGAGGAATGGATTGTCAGAGGTGGTTGAGAGTACCTCATAAGTGAATGAGTTTAGGGAGAATTATGATAGGTATTGTGTGAATGATGGCTAGTGTGAGAATAAATGGATCTTCCCGAAAAAATATTTTGCTTGTTCTGTAGGATCTCCATTGGGCTTACTGAAGTTTTAAGTGGAAGCTTGTGTAACCCTGTAGAAATGTCTTTTGCACTCATAACCATAAGCAGTTTGAAGAAAGGCAGTTTTAAGTTCGACAAGTAGAGGAACTTTATCTGGGCATTTCTTTGACCGGTTAGTCGATCGCTAGTAGAACAAGTATTTTTCTCTCTTTCTTTCTTTCTTTATCCTGTAAACTCGAATTTTTCATATCCCATAAACTCGAAAAAATAGACCATGGAACTCACAGCGCTCCAGACGAATATATATGATTAGGGTTAGTAACCACGAGGTGGCGATTGTTGTCTGCCACACTCGCCTCTCCGTGTACCAATTAACGCAATAAAAGGCGTTAGCAGATTTAATTTATTCAGAGTCAGGAAATGCATTTTTCACCAAGACAGATGTGGAATCCATTGTTTCATAACTCTTGTGATGCTTAATAGTGCAGTCATTGATTGATTTGTTGCCCACTTTTACAAAATAGTTTTTTTTTCTCCCCTCAAACTTTTCTGTGAGTCGTAGATTTGACACGAGCTTTTAAATCGGCAACATTTTTATTTGTCGTAGAAAAGTGTATTCCCGTTTTATACATTAAACACTCTGCTTCAGAATCATTTTGCCAATTTTAAAATAACACGGAAAGATTAATTAGTTCTTTACTGGGTCTGTAATTTTGTTTTGGCGTTTTATTTATGGGATAATATCTCAGTAATCTTATTAATTTTAAAAAAGAACGAAAAGAAATTTACCGGCAAGTACGACCACGGAAGACTAATATGTACGACTAAATTGCACTGCATATTGACTCGAAAATCAACCACGTGCGACATCTGTTTTTCCATCACCTGGTAGTATAAGTATCTGAAATTGACAATTGAAGGACCTTTCTCGATTAAAGAAAAAAAAATAATCAAAAACCTGGGCATTTGTACATATTTGAACCAGCTCGGACGGAACTGTACGGTCTTAAAAGAGGACATATGATAACCCTAAATATTCGTAATGATATTTATGGAAACTAAATAATAAGTTAGACTGCTATATAATCATAATTATATGGCAGTTTAATTTAGAAATAAGAATATATTCGGAAAAAACTGGAACGTTCTTAATTTTTTCCCGTTCTATTCCAGAAAAAAGTAATATAGAAATCACCGAGATTAATAACATTGTCGTTCTATCATTCATTGTTCCATGTTTCACTACATAAAAATAAAATGAAATGCAACTTTTTTCTCTCTGATCATCCTTTGTTATCCTTGCTCAGATATAAAATTTCTTCTCCTCTCTCTAAGTTCACTCACTCCCTAGAGATGCTATTTCAAGTAAAAACATCTACCTGGTTACAATATCAGTCAGTATTTACCAGTATTGGAACCAATATTTTCCAATATTGATTTAGTATTGGTAAACGTACTTACCAGAGGGCAGCACATACCCATATGTCTGTCTAATGGTGTGTATCATGTTTTCGTTTTGTTTTTAAAAGAGTTTGTATAATTTGTATTTGGCGTGAGACCGTTATAGAGGTGCGATGAGAAGGTTTAGCTGCTTTTATTTCAAAAGTTTACTTCGGCAAGTCATGGCTTGTTAATAATTTCTGTTTGTCACATTCTCTGATACGATGGTCGTGTTAGCCGTCTTATGCAAGACTAGAAATACGTCTTTTTTATATAATACTCCGTTATGATTTAAGTGGACGATGCTTGCATTTATTATTACTTGGCTTTGCTTTCGTCTACACAGTTTTTATATTTATTATGGATTCAGGTTCGTTAAGATTGTTTGTCGAAGGCTCTTTCAATTTTTGTGTCATTTCCTCTCTAGTATAGTGGTTAGTATCCCCGGCTGTCATGCGGGAGACCGGGAAGGTGTCTTTCAGAATAGTTGATAAAGGTGATATAGATATCTTACATAATTGTTTAAATAAATTGGCAGTGTGGGGAAAGGACAGTGGTTGTCATTCAGTGTTGTAAAATGTAAGGTAATGCACTTTGGGATGAAAAGATTACGCACTTCATATCATATTGGTGGTACTAGTTTCAGTGGCGCACCCAGGGGGGGGGGGGGGAAAGGGGCCCGGGCACCCCCCAAAGAAAAGGAAAAAACACTAGAAAAATTTCCAAAAATCTTTTCCTAATTAAAATTCATTTTTTTAAATTTATGTTATGTGCTACTTATGAATTAGCGATTCCTGCAGATGCTCAGTTATAGGTCGTATGCGATGTGTAGTGTGTATTCGCAAAACGTCTACTCAACTCGGCCCCCCCAAAAGTTAAATCCTGAGCGCTCGGCCCCCTTCAAGATTAAATCCTGAGTGCGCCACTGACTAGTTTATAGGAATTTGACGAGGCTAGGGATCTGGGGGCTGATGCCGGATAGAGATTTGAAATTCAGAGGTTATATTGGAAGAGTTGGCAAAATAGTTCAGAGTATTACTTGGATGCTGATGAGCACATTGACAAGTAAAGATAGGGAGGTTATTTTCCCCTCTTTCTAAGGCTATGATTTGGCCATATGTTGACTACTGTACACATATTTGGCCACCTGCGTTTCTTGAGAATTGAGGATGCATAGGCAGAGGAGAGAGAGAAAAAAAAAAAAAACGTGCACGTGCCGTGTTTTCCTAGAAAGCGTTCTAGCTTCCTTTTCATATAACTTCATTTTCCCTCCGGCCATACGTTATTCTGGACAACTAAAGTGTGACCCTTGGACCTTAGCTTATTACACTTTGCTTTCTTATACTACATGAAATGAGATACTTTAAATAAATTAATACCTTAAATAAATTTCTCTATTGGACTTCCTACAAAACAGGTTAAGTCTCACATATTTTTCATATTAATTATGTCTTCACTTCTATCTTAGTGTTATTTATGCATATATACACGCCGTTCATATATATTACCCAGAGGCAAACATATGTGCTTATTTTCCTGTTTGTCGGGAAACTCGTGTTGAACTGTGATAAAATTGGAATTTCTAAGATGCATAATCTATCACAAGTCAACATAGGTCTCCCCTTCCAATAAAAAAAGGGCCCCCTTTTTTCTTTTTTCTTTTTTATAAGGGGTTCTCAGGTAAAGGCACCTTAATTCCTGCCTCCTACACCTTCTTCATTTCAAGGATTCTCTTTCTTCCCTTTTCAAACTCACAATGGTGTCCTGTCTGCCAAAATATTGCCTTGTGAACTGGAGGCATCGGATCCTGCCAAGTTCTTTTTCATGATGGGGGCTAGGTTCTCTTAGTATTCTCCCTTTTTCCTTCTTCCTCTTATTAAGACAGACTTTCGAGATATCATGTTGCATCTTATCCATTCCTAGCTTCCCTGTGTCAATAGAGTTATCCTGGGATTTCCCTAGTTCCTTGCTCGCTGGGAACAGTCTTCGCTAGAGCTGACTACCATTTCATAAGCCATCTTATTTTCATAAACCAAGTTGTTCAAATAGTCGTTGATGTCTGGGAAACCGGAATCTACGCGGGAATCCCTGAAATCACTCAGAAAACTGGGTTCAAACCCATAAAGAACCACATCAGGGGCCTCCTTAATAGCGGCGTGCAAAGCCGTCCTGCATGCAAATAACGTGTGCGCCAAATAGGCATCCCAATTCGAAATGTGATTGTTAGCTAACTTTGATAGGGTGAGCTTCAACGTCCCATTCGTTCGTTCACACATCCCATTACCTTGGGGATGATAAGGGATGGTGAACAGCTTTCTTACCTTTAGCAGCTTGCATAGCTCTAGCATGACTTCAGCTATATTAAAGTTGGAGCCTTGATTGGAGAGGAGAGTTTCAGGTGTCCCATATCTAGAAATGATGAGTTTAAAGAATTTTTCTGCCACAGTTCGAGCAGATTGGTTTTTGATTGCCACAGCCTCTGGATATCGTGAGAACATATCTATGATTACGAGTATATACCGGTTTCCTTTCCTGGTGACAGGAAGAGGACCCATGATATCCATAGCTATGGCTTGAAAGGGGTGCCTGGGGATTGGGATCGACTGCAGGGAGCCTTACCCAAAACACGACTTTTTCTGGCACAAATGACAAGAGGCCACGTATGTCTCAGAAGAGGACCCATGATATCCATAGCTATGGCTTGAAAGGGGTGCCTGGGGATTGGGATCGACTGCAGGGAGCCTTACCCAAAACACTGGACTTTTTCTGGCACAAATGACAAGAGGCCACGTATGTCTCAACATCCCTTCTCATTCCTTTCCAAAGATATCTGTCTCGCACCCTGTTCCATGTTCTTAGCACCCCTTGATGACCTGCCATGTCAGCATCATGAAAAGCGTGGAGCACCCAAGGGATCATGATAGCTGGAACAATAATTCTATCTTTCCATTTTCCTGTAACATTGTACTTGGATAGTAGGAGACCATCCTGGTCAATGTGTAGGGTGTGATCGAAGGATTCTGTGTCAAGGGACCTCTCTCCCTTTAAAACTCTCTCATATACCTTTCCCCATATTGGATCTTTCTTTTGCTCTCTTACTGTGTGGTGCTTCTCCCATACTTGATGCTCAAGAGGGATGATTTTGTTCTTGTCTAACACATCCACCCTTAACACGGAGGAAAGAGCATTATTCCCTGAACCATCATTATCTTTAAGCTCAGAGCCCAATGACCTAGATAGATAATCTGCAACCACATTTGTTGATCCAGGAATATACTTCACTTTTAAGTTGAATTCCTGCATCTCCAATGCCCACCGGATGATCCTCTGGTTCTTGTCTTTCATCGAAGAAATGAACGACAGAGATTTGTGATCGGATTGCAGGACACATTGTTGGCCTGGGAGCATGTACTTGAACTTTCGTAAGGTGTAAATGATGGCTAGCACCTTCTTCTCTATCACTGAGTAGTTTAATTCAGAAAGGGAGAACTTTCTGCTGATGAAGGCGATGGGCTTGAATTCTTCCCCTTCATCTTGTTCTACAACAGAGGCTATCGTATCAAAGGAGGCATCTGCAGAAAGATTGAATGTCTGCCCCAGTTTAGGATAGGTCAGCACCGGAGACTGTGTCAAAGCAAGGTTTAGAAGGCGATGCGCTTGCTGTTGCTCCTCTCCCCATTCAAATTTCTTTCCCTTTTTTGTTAGCCCGACTATGGACTCCATTAATTTCGAACATTCTGGGATGAACCTTCAGTAAAAATTTATCATGCCAAGATATCTCCTGACCCGTCTTATGGTGGTGGGAATTCTGGCCTTTAAGATGGCAGTTACAATTTTATTATCAGTGGGTTTTATCCCATTCTTGCTTACCATATGGCCAAGATACTCCACTTCCTTGAGGAAGAACTTGCATTTCGAATACTTCAAGGAAAGTTGAGCTTCGTTCAATCTACTCATAACTTCATTCAGCAATCTACAGTGCTCTTCAATACTGGATGAGTAGACCAGGAGATTATCCTGGAAGCATATCACTCCCTCTCCTAACATATCAGACAGAACAGAGTTTATCAAACATTGAAAACTCATGGCTGAGTTCCTTGCACCCTGAGGAAGGCAGCACATTTGGTACTTTTGTCATCTGGTGGTGAAGGCAAAGTACTTCCTGTCTTCCTCCCTCAGAGGGATTTGGAAGTAGCCAGAGTTTAGATCTAACTTTGAGAAATATTCAGCTCCTTCCAATCCAATCAATAAATCCTCAATCCTGCATACAGGGAAGTCAATGGGTTTTGTTACTTTGTTCACCTCCCTCAAATCTAGGACAAACCTCAGCCCACCATTAGGTTTTTCTACCAGTATAAAAGGGCTGTTCCATCGGGAACTTGATCTCTCTATAATTTCAGCCCTTTCATATTCTATCGACAATTTCTTGAGTTTGTCCATGTGCTTGAGGGGTGTCTGGTACTGTCTTACGTATTCAGGTGTATCATGACCTGGACAGCATGTTGGATTTTTTTCATGCAAGAAAGTGAACTGACCTCCTCTGTAAATACCTTGGGATATCTATGGAAGGCTGACTCAAAAAATTTCTCGATGAGAACCCTGTCCTGCTCTGAGCTCGAGAGTTTAAAAGCGTCTGAGGTTAGCTTTCTTCTCCACATATCGGTATTCTCACGACCATCGTTTGCTTCAATTTCCATGGTGATGCCCCTCTCACTAATAGACCTTGTTAGGCACTCTGTCCTGTACCTCTTCCCACACAAGGATAGTGTCTTGCTAGAGAAGTCACACATGAATTGATTTTTCCTCCAGAAAGTCGAGACCCAGTATTACTTGACTACTAGTGTCTGCCACCTCAGGAAGTACAACCAATTCATGGATTCAAACAGGAAACATGGCATAGAGATCTTAGTACTGACCTCTAATGTTGAGCAGAGCTCAACTTTAGCAATACCAATGATCTTGATGGGTTCGGACATCTCAGTGAGGCTATCAGTGCTATTGGTTTGGAATTCCTTAACTAATTGTATTGGAACTACTGATATATTAACTCCAGTATCGAGGAGAAATTTACAGGGGATTCCTCCGACTGAAAACCCTCTACCAGGGACAAAGGACTTTCCTTTCCTACTTTTGCTATTGAGACTGATTGCATTTTGTGTTCTTCCCTTATTTTACTTTTATTCCTCGTTGTTGTTACCTTATTTTCAGTTTTCTCTAAGTTCGTTTCACACATACTGGAAACCATTAAGCCAGAATTCCCTTCTGGAATAATTGTTTGTTCTGGGCCCATTAACGGTTTTTCTTTAATTTGTATCCTTAGGAGTGAGGCCTGGGTCATTTCCTCTACTATCTTCTCTCATTTTATGGCTAGAGCCGAACATCCATCCAATTCCTGAGCCCCTTTCTTAAAAATCACCTCCCTTAAATCGTCACATAGACCGACCCTAAACTGTTGGAAGGCCAACCATCTCAGATGGGATTCCTCTTCTGGGAAGGATATTCTCATTGCTTTAGTAATGGATAATATTCTGTCTAGAAATTTAATTACTCCTTCACCATGCTCTTGTATGCAGCAGTACAACTCCCTTAAAACTTCGGGACCTTCTTTCCTCCGAGAGTACTTAGATATTAGCAGTTGCTTGAATTCTAGGTACTCTGTGGTTTTTCTTATCATGGGGAAGGAGGATAGGTAAGCTTCAGCCTTACCCACCAAATTGCTACGAACCAAAGCCAGCAATTGGAGATTAGTCCAACCCCCAATTTCCTTTAGTTTTTCTATATAATGAAAAAATGCGATCATGTCATCATCCTTCTCCCCCGAGAATTGAGGAAACACTTGTTGGGGTTTTATGCACCTAAAGGGCTTGTTGATTTTCATTATTTGACTTTTAGATGGGTTTGACATGTTTGCCTCTTGGTTTACAATAAAATGTTACAGAAAAGATTCAAATATTCTATTTTTCCTTATAATCTCTTGACTGCCTGATATGAATTCAAAGACCAACTCACTGTGATTGATCGATTTACTAACTTTTATTTTCAGGATCAAATCGCATCCTGTCGACTGACTGCGCCATTGTTATATATACCTATCCTCTATATATGTTGCATATTCTTTATCTATATTACCTTTGTATCTTTATCTAATCTTGTTTGTTATGTATACCTTACACACTCATACAAATTTCCCTTTCTTTAAACAAGCTAAATTCAGGCTGCTCTTAAGTTTAGCCATGTGTAATTTTTAATTTATGATTAGGGCTTTGTCCAAGTATGGGACGCTGCCATTAAACATATCCTCTGAGACAGTTCACCTGATAAATATTGACAAATTTATATTTTAACTGCGCCAGCCAATACTGAGGATAGACGAGGCTCTTATCCAAGGTGGCTATCTCAGAGTGATACACAGTACTAAAATTCCAACAATAAGTAAACTAATTCCTATTCTCTTTATCTTTGCATGCAGTCGTGGCTCGTAATATTAACTTATACTTGTGGGTCCCTCCCGCTAGGTTCGATGGTAGTTTTATGAGTGGCTATTTGAATTCATATAACAAGCTGGACTCAGGCAAATGCTATGAAACATATTTATTGAATCAAGAAATTATACATGAGAAAATATAAATGCATGGTTAACTATATCGCGTTGCTAGCAAGATCTCAATTTCAATATTAACATTACAATACAAGAACAAATTACTTGGACCACTCCTATATATAATTTAACAAACTTCTAGCTTATGTAGCCTATCTTTTATCACTCACGTGGTCACAAGTTATATCTCACAACACATCACAATCATCTCTTATACAAATCCCTTCTAGGGAGACATTTCTCAAACAGGGACAGGTCAATGCCAAAATAGGGAAAGTTCCTAAAGTTCTTTACAATATGTCCATTACACAAAATATCCTAATGAATTCACACACAAATCTTCAACTGGAAATCAGAATATAACAATCTACATTACTGTTCCTGGAATGACTTTCAGTTCTTTCTTCAGCCTTGTCTGGACATCAAGGCTCCTTTAAGGTCTACAATTCTCCGGGTCACATACAATAGCTGCTTGGCCAGATTCTCTGAATTGGAAAGACTATGTGTCGCTCAGGACTTTCACCAGTATCGCAGGCACACATCTGGATTACCGTTGCATGATATAGCATAGCTATCCTGATCTGAGGAAATAGCTAGCCCTAACTTGCACGCTACAGCAGACGACTCATAACTTCTATGGCCAGCCTAGAATCTTCTCCACTGGCGGAGACCGAGAGCCAACATCCACGAGGTCAGGAAACAGGAACCAAAAAGCCTCGTGTGTGTGTGTGTGTGTGTGTGTGTGCAGGGGTGGGGGGAGATTGACGTTTATATTGCCCGCTTCAATCTCGGAGATTCACGCACTTCACGACGTTGTTTATCGCGTTGCACGCACTCCTCCACGTGCACATGCCTTGTTTTCCTAGAAAGCGTTCTAGCTTCCTTTTTGTATAACTTCATTTTCCCTCCGGCCATACGTTATTCTGGACGGCTAAAGTGTGACCCTCGGACCTTAGCTTATACACTTTGCTTTCTTATACTGCATGAAATGGGATACTTTAAATAAATTAATACCATAAATAAATTCTTTTTTGGACTTCCTACAAAACAGGTTAAGTCTCACATATTTTTCATATTAATTATTTCTTCACTTCTATCTTAGTGTTATTTATGCATATATACACACGGCGTTCCTATATTACCCAGAGGCAAACATATGTGCTTATTTTCCTGTTTGTCGGGAAACTCATGTTGAACTATGATAAAATTGGAATTTCTAAGATGCACAATCTATCACAATTCAACAACTGTGCCAAATGGATTTTGTATCCAGTCATAATTGTATGTATTTAAGGAAGTAAAGTAACTTGAAATCTTTTCTTCCAATATAAATGTTCTGTTATAACTGAAATAATTCCTTCAACATTTTTATTATGGGATGAAGGAAACATATCTATTGTATTTTTTCTGATATGTGGGTTTTCCAAAGAGATACTTTTTTCTGAAAAGCTGACAATTTGTTAGTAGATGTCAAAATATTTTAATTTTTCCCTTGGATACTTGTATTAACGCTATTTAAGTAATTAAAAATATCAGCTAAATATGCCATTTTAGCACACCAAATATCATTTTGAAGACATTTTTACAAAAGCATCTGAACCTTGATTTTGACAAAAGGACAATAACTTATTCTTAAGTTCTAAAATTCGGAATTGCACTTTACCTCTGGATAACCATGCTTTTAAAGGTCTCTTGACTTGATGTAATTTACCATATTCACACCTTGGTCTAATACAGGTTTTAATATTGCCGGTAATGTTTTTGAAACTAGGGATTCTCTGTGCAAAAAACAGTACGTTGATATAAGATTTGGGTTTATTATCTGTGCAAGGGTAGAACCTACCATTGATGCAGCAGCGTCCGTACAAATTCCTACACACAGCTCCCATGAAATTTTAAAATTTCAAAAAGCAGTCTTCAGTTGTTAGGATCAGAGTAACCAATTACATTCAGAACTGTGTCATGTGACATCTTTCACCGGCGGAACACTTGCAACCAGTTTGCGGAACACAAGTGTTCCGGGGAACACCGGTTAAGAACCACTGACTTAGATTGTGGTAAATGAGTGGAATTGATTGCCAGAGGTGGTTGTGAGCCACCCCAATAGTGAATAGGTTTAAGGAGATGTATGATAGCTATTGTGTTAATGGATAGATGTTGAAAGTTTTTTCACTTGGTTCAAGGTTACATCCTTTTTTAGCATCTTTAATTTATAGTGTAAACAAGTGAAAAAACTTTCAATGTCTAACTCTAATCCAGAATATTTTAGTAATAAGGTATGACACCTTTTGACTACTTGTATATTGGAAATATGACTTCTGCATTACTATAACCTTTCTATCACTTCTGGGTTTGGCTTTCACTGATGAGACCTCAACGAAGGTCGAAACCGGTCTGGGCAGTGGCCCTTCCTATAATGCATAGCATTATACATCTGTAAGGATATGTGCCTTGCATTATGGGATACTGTGGCAATTGATGTGAAGTCATTAGCCTCTATATACAAGAAGCCCAGTCGTGAAGTTACTTCATGAACAAACTTTGTTTGCTTACACTTGGATAAAGAATGCAACCAATAATATAATAATAATTATTAAGAGAGACCACCAGGGAGTCAGGAACTCGCTGAGGGAGGCGATACTGTTCGCACCAGCTGTCATACCTGTTCTTGAATTCATTCATGTTACTTGCACACTTTGAACTTGCAAAATGTTCACTTAGTAATCTACTATTCTGACTGATTCAGTTACCTCCCTACCATCGGCATTCCTTAAAATCATTCTGCCATATACATTCTTTCTTTTGCTTGCAGCATATTGAAAAATTGGGATTCTCTTTAGCCTGCATTGCTAGCTTCCCTTCATAATCTACTTTTGCCTTTCTTACCAGACTAGTTACCCTTCTGGTCTGTGCCTTGTACTGCTCATGTGCCTGCAGGTCAACTTTCCCTTTAAATTCCCTCCACAGTTTCTTTTTTTTGCAACTCCAGCTTAATGATGATATTCATCACTTAACTCCCACTTGATTTACTCTCCTGACTCTAGGTATGCAGTCTGCCATTCCCTCCCTCAGACTCCTTTACCACTTCCCATGTGCTATCAACATCCAACCGTTGCAGTTTTACATTCCATGACAGCGATCCAAGCAATCTCCTAAGCTTGTCATACTTTTGTAATTCCACATTATACCAAGATCCCTGTTACACCAGTTTTTTTTTGTGGCATCACTCCGCTAATATAATATGCCACTGGAAATCTCATCAACTTAAAGTACATATAACATTTTACACTTACTAATGTTAAACTGATAGCTGTTTTCATTTGTCCAGATTTCCAGCCTATTCAAATTCTGTAAGCGCTCAGTAACATCCCTGATTGCACTGCCTATCATCGCGTAATCAACAAACAATTGCAAATCTCCTATTATACACTTCCTAATGTCATTATGTATAGATTGGACACCCAAGGACTGAACCCTTGGGTAGACCACGGCCACCTTAAATTTGGCAGATTCACACCTGCCATATACTGCTTTTTGATACCTGTCATCCATCCACTTATCCAATTTGAGTTTATATTCCAAACCCATATTCTCCTGTTTATGCAACAGCCTTTCATGTGGTATCCTATCAAATGCCTTAGCAAAATCCAACAGTATCATAGTGTATCCATTCCTTTTATCTAACTTGGCCATAACATTGTTATATATAATATGAGCAAATTGCTGACATGTTCCTCGTGGAATATAACTTGTCTGCCTACTCATTTCTGTATGTGAGTGATACACATTAAAGACCTAGCTAATTTGCTAAACATGCCTTTAGCATACATGTTGCTATATAGATTTAGCATACGTATTCTAAAATATGTTGATATGGTGTCCTCCTGCAATGAGTCTTCGGACTCCTTGGAGGTGTCACGAATAATAATAATAATACATGTTGATATTCCATCTGGCTTTATTGCTGAATTCTTACCAGGTTATGCAGCAGCTCTTCAACATCATTCTCAAGAACCACTAACTGTTTGTCCAATATAGTAGTAGTACTGTGCACCATATTACATGGAACTGGTTGATATATTTTAGCAAAGTGAGCACTCATTAATTGAACAATCTCATTACCTTTTGACACTAGAGTATCATCTGCATTCAGTGAAGTTATTCTTCCACATTCATTCTTTCTTTTACTTGCAGCATAATGATAAACTTCTTTTGGATCCTTTAGCCTTCGTTGCTAATTTCTTTTCATACTTTGATTTAGCTTTGTGCTAAATTAGAGCACATATTGAACTTATTCACCCCAATAGAAAATTTTGCACTCCAAGTAATTCATAATATTTGTTACTGCTATATCTTAATTTTTTTTTGCTAAAGATTTGCATTTAAATGAGCATATTTGTGACAATCTCTAAAGAAGAAGATCCATTAAGTTCTGATGTTCCTAAAGATTAAGTTATCATCTTTAAATTTTCTTAATGTTACTACCTGAATGTTATCAAGACAGACCAAAAATTCTCTACAACAAATTAACAATGGCTGATGGGTTGGCATATTAGCAGACTGTGAATTCGAATTTTCTTTAGATGTGTGAATGTTATTTAGGCCTGGTTGGCTGAGTGGTCACTGTATCTGCTCTCCAACCAAAAGGCTACAGGGTTGAATCCTGCTGTTGGCATGAATGTTTGTGATTGTCTGTGAAAATACTAGTGGTGATGATGATGATGGTAGTTGTAGTTGGTGGATTGAGTGGTGGAGACAGAGAGTTTAAAGTAGGTGCTCTCCCTCGATGAGTCTTTGGACTCCCTGAAGGTGTTACGTAATAATAATAATAATGTTATTGTCTAGTGTGAGACCATTGGCCTGAAGTGGCTTGAGTAAGTTCCATGTTTATTTTCTGGAGTAGGGTTTTGGTTTATGCAAAAAAAATAAAATAAAATTCCTATCCCATCCATGCTCATAGATTTACAACCTTTTGTGGGTGATAGTCACATAAAACACAGCAAAATATTAGATAATATGAAGTCGGAAATGGTGACTGTGAGAATACTTTTAAGAGAATGTGGACAAAAAGTTTGGTATATAGTACACCAGTGTCATAGTATTCTCTCTCATTTATATATAGTGCATGAGAGGAAATACGACACTGGAAAAAAGTGGGTAAGAAAATTTTATCATTAAATTACCTATATGTAGAAGTCTGTAAATTTGAGGGATTGAATATATTACAAACATATTGAAGAATGCATTCATATTTACGAATTTAGGGACACAAAACACACGTGTTGAAATGATTATTTTACTAATTATTAATAAAATAACATTTGACGTTTAGACCCCTGTATTGAGGTCATCATCAGAAGGATACATGTGTATAAGGAACCAAGCTACATGCTCTTGCACTCTATAAAGGTAAATTAAATCTATGCTATTAATTAATCTTTTTTTTCGTCTGACTTCTAGTGATAATTAAATAAAAAATAAATAAATAAAAAAATTTAATTAAAATAGAAAAAAATTAAATAATTAATAAATAAAATAAATAAACTACAATAAGCTCTGCTAAAGTCCTCATCTACTAAGATTCTTCTGGATTTGTACAGTTCAGATTGTTATACTAAGATTTTCTTCAGGACTTGTATAGTTCAACTTGCTATTGAATATTAAGGTAAAGTAGTACAACCTTTTGTACTACAGGACTTGTATAGTTCAACTTGCTATTGAATATTAAGGTAAAGTAGTACAACACCAGGCAACTCGTAGCAAAGGTGGCCAAGCTACCATTACTCCTATCTCAGTATCTCCCATAATGCAAAACACATCTCTCCTTGCGGATATGTATAATGTTATGCATTAAGGGAAGGGCCACTACCCATACCGGTTTCTACCTTTATTGAGGTGTATTTAAGTAAAGACCTCTCTAAAAATTAGATGATCCCGAAAGATCGCCCAACGCGGCTTTGTTCCACTCAGTGACAGGCTCACCCCCATCACCAAGAAGAACTTCTCAGTGTTGGCTCTGCCCAGTGGCAGGCTCACCCCACCACCAGACAGAGCCATAATCTCAGCTGTGGCTCTACTCAGAGACAGGCAAAAACCTACCCCAAGCAGAGCCTCTCATATCCAGCATGGGAGGCAGACCCAAACGTGAGGTCTCGTCAGTGGGAGCCAGGCCCTGAAGTGGAGATACCAGGCAGAAGCAATGGAGAGGTCATCTTTACCTATAGGAGTTGCCATAAGGGGTGCGACCTTATTATTAAATTACTCTGGATTTAGAGAAAGATGTTGAAAGTTTATTTTGCACTTGGTTAGACTATAATAAATTTAGTTTAATCCTTTATCCAAGTATGAGCAAACAAAGTTTGCGCCTGAAAATATTGTCAGGACTGAGGTAAGGTAGTACAACACCAGGCAGCTTGTAGCAAAGGTGGCCAAGCTACCATCACTCCTATCTCAGTATCTCCCATAATGCAAAACACATCTCCTTGTGGATATGTATAATGTTATGCATTAAGGGAAGGGCCACTACCCATACAGGTTTCAACCTTTATTGAAGTCTCGTCAGTGGGAGCCAGGCCTTGAAGTGGAGATACCAGGCAGAAGCAATGGAGAGGTCATCTTTACCTATTGGAGTTGCCATAAGGTGTGCCACCTTATTATTAAATTACTCTGGATTTAGAGAAAGATGTTTAAAGTTTATTTTACACTTGGTTAGACTATAATAAATTTAGTTTAATCCTTTATTCAAGTGTGAGCAAACAAAGTTTGCACCTGAAAATATCTTCAGGACCGAGGTAAGGTAGTACAGCACCAGGCAACCGTAACAAAGATGGCCAAGCTACCATTGCTCCTATCTCAGTATCTCCCATAATGCAAAACACATCTCCTTGCGGATATGTATAATGTTATGCATTAAGGGAAGGGCCACTACCCATTCCGGTTTCGACCTTTATTGAGATCTCGTCAAAAGGTCTTAGTACATGAGGTCCTTAGCAGAGTTTATTGTAGTTTTTTATTTATTTTATTTATTATTTAAATTTTTTTATTTATTTAATTTAATTTATTTTATTATTATTATTTTTTTTTAAAATTTAATTATCACTAGAGGTCAGGCTAAGAAAAAGATTAATTAACAGCATAGATTTAATTTACCTTTATAGAGTGCAAGAGCATGTAGCTTGGTTCCCTATCACATGTATCCTGATGATGACCTCAATACAGGGGTCGAAACGTCAAGTGTTATTTTATTAATAATTAGTAAAATAATCATTTCAACACACGTGTTTTGTGTCCCTAAATTCGTAAATATGAATGCTGATCACCGTGTAACCTTGAAAGAGATATTGAAGAATGAATGATTTTATTTAGTTTTATGGAAAATTTAGGAAAAAATTCTCCAAATAATCAAATTTCTTTGATGAAGGATAATGTATTGATGGAAATAGAGTATGATGGATATAGCATTTTTGGGAAGGCAAAGGATCAGAAAGGGGATTTAATATTATTGATTTCAGGAGACTTGGCCTTTCTGTTTAGAAATTCAAGGCAGCAAAGGTACCTATCACCAAAGGTCTTCATTTGGTGCTAGATAAGCAGGAAATCTAGATATTTAGTGAGCTGCTCTAGACCAGGGAATGTAGATGGAGATGATTCATAAATGTTCAGGTTGATTAAACTATTGATTGACACACATGATAATGAGTAACTTGATTTGGAAGCAGGAAAGAATGTGTGAATAAGGAAAGTGAATTTCTTGAGCTACTTAGGGATAACTATATTACGTGAAATGTGGAAGCAGCATGGGGATGTCAGTGTCAGAATTAATGTCTTATATGGTAATAATAGATGGCTACCATGATGCTACCAGTTGGTGAGTTTTGTCATGGGAAGCTGTTAGCAAAAAAGGCGTTTGGAATAACAGAGCTGAAGACTGTAAACTAATGAAAACAGAGTGGACGTATTTGTAATTTTAGAAGAATAGTGGGAGTGAAATGGATGAATCATCATGAAATTATGCAAGACCTATAGAGAAAGAAAAGACTATGAAGGAAATGTATATATAAAAAAAAGTGGGTATCCCTCAATAGCACACAGAATATAAAGGCCCAGACTACGAAAGTGAGTATAGGGAGGAAGGAAAATTAGCAGAATTGAAAAGAGGTTGACTGAGGCAGCAAAATGGTCCTAGAGAATTCTAATTATATGGCAAGTTGATGGCTGAAGTTACAGTGGAAATGTTTGAGTATTTTCAGTTTGTTTCAGTTCATCGAGTATATATTTCAAGTTGGGAGGAATGTCGAAGTGGTGTTATATAAGTTGTATAAGAGTGGGAAAAAAGAGAGGATATTGGCAGTTCAATTCCTAATGTTTTATTGAACTTCATTTGGTTAATTGCTTGATTTATGTGTAATTCTGATATCTCTGATGCTGTTTATCTTTTGAGGGATTGCAAAAGGTTTTATATTTAAAGTTTCACATCTCTCTCTCTCAAAGAATTTGTCGGCCTGGTTGGTCTCATGGTTAGTGTATTTGTCTCCAGCCAAAAGGCTGCGGGTTCAAATCCCACCGTGGGCATGGATGTTTGTGATTGTGTGTGAAAATACTAGTTGTGGTGGTGAGCAGTAGATGGCATTGGTGTATTTGCAATTCATTAGTTGGATTGATTGCAGAGATAGGGTGGTAAAGTAGGTGCCCTCCTTCAATGAGTTTTTGGACTCCCTGGAGATGTCACGTAATAATAACTTTCTGGAAAAAAATTATACCAGATGTTTGTTTCCATCATTATAGTTATGATGTTTCATGGTAATTGGTAAAGATTTATAGCTTGTTGTTTCTTGTACTGCTTTGTAAAGTATTTTATACTGATGTTTTTCATATATTTTTATGCATATTTCTTCTTTAAGTACTAGTTAATCAGCTTTGGCTTTTTTTTTTTAACACATCTATCAATATTATTTTGTGAACTTGTAAAATGTAGAGCATTTGTAACTCAGTCAGTTTCAACAATGCCTTTTGGTTTAGAAAAAGTGGAGTTTAAATGTCATCAAGAACATGAACCATTATCTGGTGTTTTCAGCTGATGGTGGCTTAGTTGGTCTCATAGGTAGAAGGGTTTTCCTCCTGGAGAGATGAAGTTTTTCATCCTCCTAAGAAGCCAAGTTGCTTTGCTAGCAAGAGATCATCGAGCCTAACACAAAAAGGAAAATGGGAATGGGAAGCTTCTATAATGAGACTTTGCTTTATTGTTATATTTAAAAGCATATCGCATTGAGTAATCGCTGATATTTGTTCCATGTGAGATATATATAATCATCGTGGTTATGATTAGTAATAGTAGCAGTAGCAAGCTGATATTGAGTCAAAAAGTTCAGCACTTATCAACTCAACCATAAACATTATCGTATATTGAATTTCAAACTCTTTTCATACCATACCATATCATTTGTAGTGCATTCCAGCAATATGTTCCCTCATTTATATTGTTTACATTAATAATATCTTACTCTTAAATTGTCTGTTGTCTTCACTATCTTTACAAAAATAACATTAAATGACAAAGAAATCAAAACATGAATAAAAGAAGCAAAAAAAAAATTCATATCTTTCACAGCCAAAAATATGCTACCAGCAGATACTTTCTCTAGAAAGTCAGGAAATTGTATACATTAAATAAAAGCCTCAAAAGCCTTCATCTTTATTAAAAGGAAGAAAAACTTTGTCCTCACTATAGGAAACACTATAGTGGATTTATTCCTGATACTTAGAAATAAAAAAGAGAAAGAAAGAAAGTCTACATAAACCAGCATCAGTGCCTATCCCCAAGGAATACTATTTCACTTTTTTCAGTCATCCAGAGCACCAGCATATTTCAAATGATGTCACATTTCCTCATCAGTATTGTCACATGCTGAGAGATGATTGCCAGGATGAAAGAGGTGGTTGACAATTTCCTGGGTTACTCCACATACTTGAGTGTGAAGATATTTGCATTGAATGAGCTGGAAAAGAATGGTGAAGTTCCTGTAGCTTTTTTTTTTTTTTTAGGTTTCTTTTCTTTTATTTTTGTAGGATTCTTTTTAAAAAAATTAGCAATTCAAAGCTCAGTATGAATGAAGAAAATGACACTGTCATCAACATGCTGGAGTTCCACTAGCTATCTGAGTTGTCTGTTTTTGATTTGAGTTCAAGCTAAAGTTACTCCATCCTATAGATTGAGAGGAAGCTCTTCAATAAGATGAAGAATGGTTGCAACTATGACTGGAATGTGATGTGAAGCCTTGCTTCACATCCATTTTCACCATGAAAGTGTCTCCTGAATTGCCACTGCTGATCATAACATGTCATGCAACAGTCTCAAACTGTAAATGAATTTTAAATGAGTCAGAACTTTTCATTAGATCAATAAAGGTCATGAAAAGTGGATGATTTTGTTCGTGACATTTCTCTTAGAGTTACTTTACAGGCCTGAAACCACATAGATTCTGGAATTTTTCTAGTGAGAGGAAGCAATCAGCAATACAACAGACAGTGACTGTCTCAGTAGTAGATATAGAGATAAGATATCCTGATAATTGCCACAGTCTGACTTATGAACTTTTTTTTTTGAAGATGGTTATTCGAGGCATCTTTAAAGTTTGAAGGGATATTATCTGGGTTCCAAATCTGGAAAAAGAAAAGAAAAGTGTGAAGCTGGAGCCTGAGTTCTGCACATTGAACTTCGTTGAAAAAAGATGAACTGATGTCATCTCTAATTGGCTTCTGGGAAAGAATGTGTTGATCAGGAAAAATTCCAGTGGAAACTAGTAGAGGCAGTGTCCTTGAGGTCAACTGAAAACTATCTTTTGCTCAGATGGGATTTGAGCCATGCATTGAAGGTCCACAGAATATTTTGATATAAGCTCTACTGGTTAGTTTTGTGTCATTAAAACTCTAACCAATAGAGCCAACAGTCTTATTTCTGGTAGAATCTCTTTCAGCAGAACGCAATCATATACACAACACCTTCCTATCCAATGGCTACAGTTCCTACAGAATTAAAAAAAAAATAAACAATCCTTCTCCCTACCCCAATCCTCGACCATCTCTGCAGAAGGATTTTAGGAATGTCATCACTTATGCCCAGGGCATATAAAAAAAATTGATCCTTAAAGAAATATAATCTCTGCATAGCTTTTAAGCCCCACCTGAAACTAGCTACTCTTATTCATTCCACTAAAGATTCAGCTTCCTCGTGGAGTATATAAAGTTATCTATTCCTGCAAGTTGGCATACAAGCAGATCAGCCATTATCTGCATACAACTGGAAAGACACTACTGTGCTCCATTACAGCAAATTTAGAAAAGAAAGACCATTTAGAATCTGCAGTTGCCCTTAGAAATCAGTTGAACATAGATAAATATGGATGCAAGAAACCTCCCAAAATATAAGAAATTAATCCTCAGCTCCCAATTTACAACTGAGGCCTCCTACAGATACCCATAGAGGATATCCCACCTATATAGGACTCGAGTGTTATATTCATGCTTCATTTAGTATTGTTGCATTTATGTAGGTGTCACAAGTATTAGTTTGTACTCCTTGAAGATGTCTATGACAGATGCAATATTGGAAAAATTAAAATAGTTTTTAATCCTTTCCTAAGTGTGTTGTTCATATTCCATTAAACCTCCAACTTCATGTCCTCTTAGCAATTATTGTTATTATTATTGTGACACCTCCAGGGAGTCCAAAGACTCATCAAGGGAGGTCACCTACTCTACAACTCCCTGTCTCCACCATTCAATCCACCAACTACAATGCTATCTTCCCCCTCCACCACCACTAGTATTTTCACAGACAATCACAAACATCCATGCCCATAGCAAGATTCGAACCTGCAGTCTTTTGGCTGGAGAGCAGATACGCTAACCACTCAGTCAACCAGACTAGCAATTAGCATTAACACATAGATGCAATTTTGTTTATGTGTATGGTTTTATATTCAGAAATTGTAAAATTTCATTATTTGTTTTAGTATAACTTGATATATCCAGCTGTTTTTCTGAGAAATTTCATTTCTGTTGTTTTAATTCATTTTTAATCTTTCTTTTTTATGGTCCATGTTTCTCTTCCATGTAAAGTTTGTTTAGACAGTATATTATATAGTCTGATTCTGATATGTTTTGTACCAGGGATGGCTTATGTACGTTATTTAATAATGCAGAAGAGATTTATGTAAACAAAATTTGCTTTTTTAATGTATGCTTTTCATCTTTATATGATAAATCACATTCTAGTATTTATGTTCTGTTTTATTATTTAACACTTTACTTATTGGGCTTCCTCCTTTGAAAGCCATTTAATTTTGATGTTTACTTTTAGATATTCTCATTATATTTTGAAATTTCATTTAATGATTTTATCAATTTTTGTAAATTGTCTTCTGATGTTGCTAAGACAGTTTGATCATCTGCGATTAATAGTGTCTTTATTTGTACCAAATGGGTTATATTGATTTTAGATTGTTATATAATTTATTATTATTATTATTATTTGACACCTCCAAGGAGTCCAAAGACTTATCGAGGGAGGGCACCTGCTCTACAACTCTGTCTCCACCACTCCAGATGACTCCACCATCTACCACCGACCACCACCACTAGTATTTCCAGAGACAATCGCAAACATCCATGCCCATGGCAGGATTCGAACCGGCAGCTGGGAGAGTGGACACGCTAACCACTTGGCCAGCCAGGCTGGCTGGAAGTTTTTTGCATTCTTATAATTATATGCAAGAGCCTCCATAGCTCAGTCAGTATAGAGGAAGTCCTCTGGTCGGAAAGACCTGGGGTCGATTCCCGTCAGTGACGTGAGGAACCATTATCTGGTCTCTTTCGACTAAAGGTGAGTTAGCGGTCTCATGTGGAAGTAGAGGGTTTTTTCTCCTGGAAACTCGGGCTTTTTGTCCTTCAGAACAGGCAGACCGGCCAGTAAAACACGCACAATTTACAGACAAGAATACTTTGTCATAGGGTTGACTGTTAGGTTAAGAGATCCAAGGATACTTGGAAGGCTGTGGGTGCTTAGGGACCTGTTAAAGCCACTGGTTAAAAAAAAAAAAAAAAGTAATACTGTAATTATACATATAAACACACAGAAACCCTGATACAGACAGAAAGAAGCAGAAAAATTATACAAACATGGAATGTGAAAACCCTATTAGAAATAGGAAAACTTGAAACATTAAAAAGGAAATGAAGAAGCGTAATATAACATGCTGGGAATATGTGAAACAGGATGGCAAGATCAAGTGATTTCTGGAGTGGGGCGACAGCTACAGGATAATATTCTCAGGAAGAGAGAAAGGAAAAGCAGGGATAGCAATAATACTCAAGAAACACTTAGGTAAAAAAAAGTAACTACAACAATCAAACACAGTGACAGAATCATGGTAATTGGCATTCAATCTGAACCAGTAAACCTAAACATTATAATGGTCTATATGCCTACGACCGGACACAAAGATGAAGAAATAGCAGAAATGTATGAGCAAATTGAAGATATATGGAATATATTCAAGCAAAGAGATAGCACAATAATAATGGGAGATTGGAACACAATCGTAGGAGAAGGAAAGGAGGATAATACTGTAGGAAAATTTGGCTTAGGACAGAGAAACGATAGAAGACAACATCTAGTAGATTTCTGAAAACAGAAGGAATTAATAATCACAAACACAATATTCCAAACACACAAAAGAAGAAGATACACCTGGAAAGCACTGGAGACACAAATAGATACCAAATCTGTGTATATCTATACCATTCAAGCACAGATATGGGATATCTTGGGAAGAAGGTGCTTCCAGTACATGTTTTCAAACCCTATTGCATGCATAGATGCTTCTGAGCATCTTTAGGTAGCAGATGAATTCCATTGCACAGTATGAGACTACTACTTATAGGAGGCCTTGAAGTCACATGAAAAAGTTTCATGTTTGATTCTAGAGTAAGGTTTCCAGGTTACTACCCATTCACAGTATTGATGTATGTTAAGTTTACAACCCTTTGGATGGGATTCACACACAAAGGACCCTAAATATTGTACAATAGTGCAGTTAACCCAGTATTCATAATCTGTTTCTAGTGGACAGGCTTAGACGTTGGTTATGCATTATTACTAAATAGTTTAGGGAAATAACAACGTAGACTAGGATATACATTAAAATAACTTATTAAAAATTTATTTTAATGTATATCCTAGTCTACGTTGTTATTTCCCTAAACTATTTAGTAATAATTCATAATCTGTGTATACTTGTCACTTTCAATGCTGGCCTTTTTAGCTGTCTTTTTTGATGATTTAAAAGGAACCAATTTCTGGGAATGGAACCCTTGAAAAACCCTTATAAAGATTAAATGAAATTTCAAATCAAGGTCTGTCCAATCAGAGATTGTCATTTGATATCTTGATTATCAGGTTACTATTTGACATACCCAGAGCTGTAGCCTATAGTTGAACAATTCATTGATAGGAACAAACTTAACATTGGATTTAAAAATCTACAGATTATACTCTTCAAGAAAACAGCTTATTTCAGAGAAGATAAGTAGAAAAAATGGATAAAGAGGAAGGAAAGTTTTATGAGTTTGGAGTTAAATTGTGAAAGAGTTTTGAATAGCTACTGCATATATCTTAACCAATTTAGAGAAGAAGGGAATTATTGATACCATTTTTGATGAACTGTGGCCATGGAATTATTGTATAAAATGGAATCAGTCTAAAATGAGCATCTGTGTGATGAAAGATAGGACTGAGTCGAGAAATGGATTATTAATCTATTTGCTTTGTTATGTACTGCTCCAAGAATTTTAAGGAAGCTTTTACAGGTATCATCCCAATTTATGGAAGCAGTAGGCATTGGTTGGATGTACTTCTAATTTCTATGGGGATAGTGGTTGTTCCAAAATAAATGTCTGGAGCAAAAGAGAAAATATAATTTCTTGGAAAGTGTCCATGAATCCCTGTGGAAATAGCATTTCCATCCATAGTGCTGGGCCACCAGAAGAAAGTCTGAGTTCAATTCTAGTCACTGATTAAGTAACATTTTATAAGTGTTTCTATGATTGGTTTTCAGGTTGGTGGATCTATTTCATGGGCAAGTAAGGTTTTTTCCCTCTTGGAATTTTGAGGTTTTTAACGTTGCATCTCAAGAAAGGAAAATTGACTATTCATTTTTACGGACAGTAATATAAATATTATTTAGAGCCATGAGAAAGGTGCCACTTTTGATATGAAAAGGAGTTCAGGATGTCAAAATTGAGTTTCTAGAGCTCTCCACAATATGGTTTGGAGAACAGAAATTCAGGATCATCATCATCATCAAATTCCTGATATGTACCCTCAAGGGGTGTACAGGATATGATAGTACTACATGAAAAGTTTACATAATTACTAACTTCCTAATTGAATTGAATTGAATTGAAACAGGGATTCAATTCAGGATCAACATTGTGGAAATTTTTTAGTGCATGGTTTGTCAAATAAGTGTGGTGTGTATCATCAGCAAAAAATGGATTAGATTTTTGCAATTACCTTTAGAAGGGCACTGGTATATATAGGGGTAAAGAAGGTGAAATAATAGTATTTCTTTCTGGTCATATAATGCAAACCAGAAAGAAAAGTGGTAGAGATTGATAATACAGTTGATAAAGGTTATAAAACACTAAGCATTGATTAGTTGCATTGGCCATAACTCCAAAATAGCCAAGTAGCTTATCCTAGAATTGTTAGGCTGAGTATATAATTCAAATGCAGTTATTAGTATTAATGCTAAAGATGTAATGAATTGATGATTTCAAAATGTCTGTTACTGCCATTAATTCGTAATAAACCAGGATTTTTATTTAATGAGTATTAGTATTATGTCAGAACCACAGGTATCTTTATTGTTACCATGAGCTGTGTAGAGCTCATACTGACCTTGTTCACTCCTAAATAAAAACATTATGCCTTGCAATATTGAAAATAAGGGGATAAGCCTTGCAATATTTCTTGCTGCTGCATCTTACTTTTTTTTTTTTTTTTTTTTCAAGAAATGTTTGTATTTAAATTTCGGCATTTTCTGTGGAAACTGCATCTAGAAATTTGATAAATTGTGTATTCCTTGTCTTTCATTACAAAATAAAAAAAAAAAATTAAAAAAATTAAGGTTCTCCAAAAACTGTCTTTCAATTTTGTGAGGTTTGTATGTTTGTGAGTGAGAGAACTGAAACTTAAATTAGGACAAAATACAATATCCTAGTCTTGAGAGCTGGCAGGTTTGGTGATAGTATTAATCTTTCATCATGTTCTAGTAAATTGAAATATTTTAAACTCTATTTTAATGCAAGATATGTTTTAAGATGAGAATCCTGATTCTTATATTCTTCTTTATTTAGGTAACAAATGGATAGTGTGAAGAAATTTGTCAACAAACATATAGTATTTATTGTGTTTATTCCATTGATTATTGGTATTCATGTGACTTGGCAAAAGTTACAGGAAAATGAACACTATGTCCCAAAAGGATCTAAGCATGGACATCCTTTATTTGAACTATATCAACATTGGCGTAAAGAAACCCAAAAGAAGAGTGAAGATGAAAATTAGGGTTCTTTTTAATGTAAAGCATTTATAATTAGAAATTTAAGCAGATGTGATTAATTAAATAAAAGTCAGAATGTAGTAAAAATTGTTTAGTATTTATATTTTCTTTGAATATACAGGTATGATCCATATGTTTGGAGTGGATATCAGAAAATTAAAAAAAAAAATAGTTGGAGCAAGGTGAAAATTAAGGTTCAGTAGGATACTTTGATTGTATGCTTCTATACAATGCATATAACTTATTTTAAGTACAGTAATTTGCATATTATCTAACTTCTTGGGCATTGTATGAACTAGTCAGATAATAGGTTCATTTGAAAATAATATAGCTGTGCATCTTTATATTAAAGTAGGAGAAAACATATGTTGAAAAAAAATCAAATCCTGAAAAATTCAGCTTGGCAGGGTAATATAGTATTTTAATCTAGCATAAAATCGTTGCTTTTTCTTAGTTAAAAATAATGAATGTTCTAAGAAAATTTTTGCTAAATGAGAAATTATATTATTTTAATCCTTCCCAAGCATAAGCAAAGTTTGTGCATAAGTATCTTCATAACAAGGCCACTTGTGTCAGCAGCCTCTGTATACAAGGCCACTGTATCCTCTGCTCACACCCTCTTTATACAGTTTCTAGAAATAGCCTCTTGTTCTAATCCCTCTCCCATTCTATGAAAAATCTCTTCCATGTCAACCTGATAATGACCCCTGACTAGCTTATATGTCTCAATCACATCCCCCCCCCTCCCCTCCTCCTATTCATGAGGCTTTGCAACTTACATTCTCTTAATCTATCCTCGTACTCCACATTCAGAAGACCACTGACCACTGTTGTGAATTTTTTCTGGATCCTTTCCAGCATTACCTAGTTGCCATGAAACCCAGTGACCAAATCTGTGCACAGTAACCCATATGAGGCCTGATCAAGGCCTTATGCATTGGCATCATGACCTCTATTTCTGCATGTCAGAGTCCTCTGCATCATTGCCATATTCAATGTGACGTCTTCCCAACTTGTGCAATATGGCTCCTGAATTTCAGGCCTTTTCCACCATCACTCTAAGATCTCTCATCTCTTCTACTTCCTTTAAAGTTTCTCCACCAAGTGCATCCCATCGTTGCTTACCAAATCTCAAAATCTTACACTTTGCACCATTGAACTGACAGTTCCACTTACTTGTCCATTCATGCAATCTGTGCAAGTCCTCTTGTAAGGCCATAACACCCACTTGACTCTGCATTGTTTGCCCTAGTTTTGCATCATCTGCAAACAGATGATGCTGCATATCACTAGTTAAACCCATCCCAATATCATTAATATACAAATTCAAAAACAATGGTCCCAAAACTGACCCTGTGGTATCCCAAAAGAGGAAGTGACCTTCCTCTTTTGGATTACTGTACTCCATATACAACTTTCTGATACCTATCTGACAGCCAGCTACTGATCCAACTCAGAAGAAGTTTCAATTTATTTACCAGCTTGTAGAATATTGAAGCAATATATAACCACAAGAAAGAACATATCTTACAAACCTTTAACCCCCATGTTTCATCCAATTGTAATATTGTTCTTTTTCTTTTAGGATATATATATATAAGAAAACATGTCAGAGGTTATGAAGAAATTCAAAGACACAGAGGTGCAGGCTGTATCAAGTTTTTCCTGCTGCAAGAAAAGTCCACAACTGAGATTCGCCAAACTTCGTGTGAGATATAAGGGGACTTGCTTCAGCATATCCATTGTCAGATGGGCAGCCAAGTTTAAAACTGGGCATTATAAGACAACAGATACCTCCAGGTCAGGAAGACTTTCCACAGCGATCGGTGTGGAAGGTCTGAAAACATCGATGCAGTGCATGCCATTGTAAAATGTGACATAGTGTTTAGATCTATTATCTTTATGCTTTAATTCACTTATAGTTCCTCTATAAGATGTTTCTTAACTATTATTTAATTTCTCAGTTGTGCAATCAACTCTTGGCAGCCACTTGATTTACTGATAGAGTGTGCAAACTTAGCTGACAAAGGGATTGCCTCTGGCAAGAGCCAATTCCTTTGTTCAATTCTGGTGCTAATCCTTCTTCAAATTTGATTATAAATATAAACAAATGTTCTCTGCCAACCTGGCAGAGAACACTTGTTTTGCTAATCTTTCCTCGGTGACCATACCACCTGAGATTAGCTCTGCTAATGCATTTCTGGATGCTGACAATGTCAAGTTCTTTCCTAATATCCTCGTTTTTAATATGATATTGCCATTGATGCCATCTGTTCATGCCTCTAATCTTTCTCAGGACTCTCATATCTGCAGTCTCTAGTCTTTGGTTAAGTGTTTTGCTTCTAACCCAGCTCTCAGATCCATAAGTTAAAACAGGTTTGAACACTGTCTTGTATACAGCTAATTTAGTGTTCCGACTAATTTCTCTCTTATTCCATATGAATTTATTCAATTGACTGCCTACCATACCAACTTTGTTGATTCTGCTGTCTATTTCCGTATTTAATTTACCATCTTCACTAAAAATCATGCCTAAGTAGTTGAAATGTTTTACTTGTTCCACAGGTTCCCCATTCACAACACAATTGACATTTTCAACAATTCCATGTATTTTCATTGTCTTTGTCTTTTTAATGCTGACCTTCATACCATATCTATTACACCAGTTATTCAATTTAGTCAGAGACTCTTCCAAACTTGAGCAGATTTATTTAGAAGTATAACATCGTCCGCATAAAGCAAAGAGCTGACATTAACATCTCCAATTCTGAGATCATGTTTAATACCACTTTCCTTCATAATGTGATCCATATAGATAATGAATAACAGAGGGGATAATGTACATCCTTGTCTCACACCAGATTTAACATTAAAGTATCTTCCTGTACTTCCTTCAATTCTAACTGCTGACTTACAACTCAAATATAGACTAAGTATTGATTGATATAATGCCCCATTGACACCATATAACTGTAGTGTATTGAATAGCTTCTCTCTTGGCACCTTATCATATGCCTTTTCCAGGTCGACAAAACATAAATACAGATCTTTGTTATATTCCCATGCTTTCTCAACTATTTGACATAAAATGAAGATCTGATCATGATAGCCTCTATTTGGCCTGAATCCAGCTTGTTCTTCACCAAGCTTTTCTTCCACAATTCTTCTCAACCGTTTCTCAAGTATGTTTGCATAGATCTTGCCAGGAACACTCAGTAGGGAAATACCTCTGTAACTCTCACATTCAGTTTTATTTCCCCTTTTATATATGGGTACTATTAGAGCTCTACTCCAATCATCGGGAATTCGTCCCTCTGTCCAGGCTTTCTGAACTATGTAGTGCAGCCACTGTAAGACTTTTATACCACCATATTTCAGCATTTCTGATCGAATATCATCTACTCCTGCTGCCTTTCCACATTTCAAGCCTTTGATGACTTTTTCTACTTCAAGTATGGATATGTATTCCTGACTATATGCCTGTTAAGTTTTTTTACCACTGTGCTATCACTGCTTGTTTCATTTAGCAATTTTTTGAAGTAATTACTCCATACTTCAAGGATATCTTTTTCTCCTGTTTTAATATAACCTTTATCATCTCTATCTTCTTTTACAGCACTCTTTCCTCCATTTCTAAGCTTCTTCAACAACCTCCAGAATATCTTACCACCTTCTTGATATTTATTTTCTATGTTCTTGCCAAAGTCCTCCCAAGAGTTTTGTTTAGCTAGTGTTACACGGTGTTTAGCTTTCTTACATTTGTCTCTGTATTCTCTAAGAGCACAAACTGACTTATTTGCCAGGAACTTTTGATATGCTTTCTTCTTTTCCTTCACTGCTTCTTTAAATTCCTGTGTCCATCATGGAGTTGTGATTTTTC
This sequence comes from Typopeltis vanoorti, assembly GCF_054136105.1. Classification (NCBI taxonomy): domain Eukaryota; kingdom Metazoa; phylum Arthropoda; class Arachnida; order Uropygi; family Thelyphonidae; genus Typopeltis; species Typopeltis vanoorti. The sequence goes on along the minus strand of NC_143558.1, from coordinate 76,986,391 downwards.
TATCCTTACAGACAACCTCACCACATGCCTCTCTGGCTGAATCGATCAGGGTTTTCTTCAAGGCTTGCCACTGAATCTCCAAGGTTTGGTTCCTGTTCTCAAACTCTTTCATTTTTTCTTGAATCATGTTCGTGTATTTCAGTCTACAGTTCATATCTGAGAGCTGCTCAACTTTTATTCACTTTAAAACTTTCTTAAATGTTATTCTTTTCAATACGAAATGCAATTTTATCCTGCTCAAGACTAAATAGTGATCACTTCCAATTTCAAATCCTCTGTACACTCTGGTGTCCCACACCAGGGAGAAAACATCACTGTCAACAATAACATAGTCAATGAGACTTTTCTTATTCCTTGTCTCTTCTCTCCATGTGAATTTGTGCACATTTTTATGTTGGAACATGGTGTTAGTAATAACCAGTCCATGTCCTGAGCAGAAATTCCACAGGTATATGCCATTATTATTAGCTTTGCTCTTTTCTCCAAATTTTCCCAAAATATTTTTGTATGTCTGACAATCATTTCCTACTCTGCTATTTAGATTCCCAACAAGGACCAACTTTTCCTTTTTCATTGTGTCAGTAGCTTTTTCTAAAGCATCAAAAAATTCCTCCACTTCTACCTTAGTAGAACCTTTTGTGGGACCATAGGCACAAATAAGCCTCATTGTCCAATTCCCCATTCCGATATTTGCCCACATCCCTCTACTTGAGACTGCCTGCCATTCAAGAAGATTAGCCTCGTATTTTGTGTGGAATACTATGGCTACTCCTTCTTTTCCTTGATTGTCATTTCCTGAATATAACAATTTGTATTATTGTTCAGAAAGATCTCACCAGTTTTTTTCTTTTTTGTTTCAGTTATCCCTATTATGTCGATCTAGTACTTATCTAATTCCTCAGCTAGCTCCATTTCTTTGTCATTCAGGCTTCTTGTGTTGATAGTAAAGATCTTTAACTCTGGTGAAGTTGAGTTGGGGTGTGTGTGTTTTAGGATTTGTTCAAGTAGCTGAGTTTTCACTGTTTGCCCTGGTTCCCTGGAAAAGACAACTGGGGCCTTGTTTAACCGGACAATCCCCAGCCGGCATGAAATTTTGTCATGTTGTACCATCATTTTCTGTGTTGGTTTAAGCCAATAAGAATACAATTTGGTCGGCTAAATCCCAAATTGCCAGCCCATCCTCGTTCGTTCAGTATCCAGATAGATATCCAACAGGGTGCACCACGAGAAGGTGAGGATTGGACATTAGGTCAGAAGCCCTGGTCGGTTCTCCGCATTCCTTTAACGGCTATGTGGAGGTCTCCTCTCAGTTATACAGCTTTGACCCTTAAGCACCCCTCATAATTTATTTAAATTGTTTAATTGCTAATTTTATATTATATATTTATAGTTATTTATACCACAGAACACAATGCAGTCATCAGTGCCTTACTGGAAATAAATGTGGACCCTACTTATATCCACATGATAAAAGAAATTAACAAAAATCAGACCACACAAATAACCCTATTTGATCAACCTATAAATATAGATATAAAGAGAGGGGTCTGCCCAAGGCGATGTGATCTCCCCAAATCTATTTACCAGCACTTTAGAATAAATTCTGAAAAAAATAGACCTAGACAGAGGAATAAGCATAGATGGTGAAAAGCTACAAATTCTTATGTTTGCTGATGATCTAGTACTGCTATCCCACAACCCAAAAGACATAGAAGAAATGGGTGAAAAAAGCATACACAAACAGCAGTATGATAGGCTTAGAAATGAATCTAGAAAAAACAAAATGGATCAAAAACATCTACGCAAGTGACAATCACCTATGTATTGATAATATCCCTATAGAACAAGTTGACTCATACAAGTACTTAGGACAAACAATAAAAATCCATAACGATTTATCTGAAGAACTAGCAAAAAGAAAGAAAGCTGCATGGCTATCATTCAACAGACTAAAATAAACACTTACTGATCCAAATCTTGACATCTCTGCGAAGGCAAAACTATTTAATAGTAATATTCTACCATCACTCACATATGGATCAGAAACATGGAACACGGCAAGAAAAGAAGAGACTCTCAGAATAACTCAGTGTGCAATAGGACACAGGATTTGTAACATCAGCAGAATGGAACATGTTAGAAACACGGAACTAAGAAAGAGATCAGGCATAAAAGATGTGGTAACTGCAGTATATGAAAGCAAGATGAGATGTGCAGGTCACATAGCCGGACTCAAGGATAACAGATGGACATATAGAATACTCAACTGGCAACTGAGAATAAAGAGAAAACCAGGAAGACCACCTACAATATGGGAAGATCCACTAGTGAAATCTATGGGTATAACATGGAAGAGAGAGAAGATCGTTGGAGGCATCTCTGTGACCTGCACTCATGGAGAAATCCTGAGTGAAACATGGGTCCATCAAAGTAATATTTATATTATATGGCTCATTCTATTAAATGCCTTTGCAAAATCAGAGTGCATGCCCTTCTCATCTGCTGTTTTGTTACTCTATTATAAGAGGCAACCAGATTACTAAAGAATGCCTTTTAACAAATATATGCTCTGGCCTTCTTAAATAATAGTGGCTTCATGTGCCCAAATCTGTATATGAGGTCTTATCATTTTTTTCAAAATTTTCTGTATAATTGAGAGGAGGGAGACCTCCACATAGCCTTTAAAGGAATGCAGAGAACTGTCAGGGCTTCTCACCTAATGTCCAATCCTCACCTTCTCATGGTGCACCCTGTTAGGTATCTACCTGGATACTGAACGAACGAGGATGGACTAGCAATTTGGGATTTAGCTGATCAAATCGTATTCTTATTGGTTTAAACCAAAATATAAAAATGATGGTACAGCATGACAGAATTTCATGCCGGCTGGGGCATCGCCTGGTTAAATAAGCCCCCCCCCCCCATTGTTTTCACCAGGGAACCAGTGAAAAATCAGCTATCAGCTACTGGAACAAATCGTGAAACACACCCTAACTCAACATCACCAGAGTTCAAGATAAGAAGCCTGAATGGCAAAGAAATGGAACTAGCTGAGGAATTAGATAAGTACCAGATCAACATAATAGGGGTGACTGAAACAAAAAAAAGACAAAAACTGGTGAGATCTTTCTAAGCAATAAATACAAAATGTTATATTCAGACAATGACAATCAAGGAAAAGAAGGAGTAGCCATAGTATTCAATATAAATAGGAGGCTAATCTTCTTGAATGGCAGGCAGTCTCGAGTAGAGCAGTGTTTCTCAACCCTTTTTTGGATCATGCCCCACCTCAATGTCTCAAAGATTTTGATGCCCCCCTTTAGCATAATAGTCAGGCAAATTCTGAAAAAGTATAATATAAATATGTACATGTACATTTTCTAATTGCCCCCTTATGGGGCGTATGCCCCATGTGGAGAAACACTAAAGTAGAGTGATGGGACAAATATCAGAATGGGGAAATTGGACAATGAGATTTATTTGTGCCTATGGTCCCACAGAAGGTTCTACTAAGGTAGAAATGGAGGAATTTTTTGAGGCTTTAGAGAAAGCAACTGATAGAATGAAAAAGGAAAAGTTGGTCCTTGTTGGGGATCTAAATAGCAGAGTAGGAAATGATTGTCAGACATACAAAAATATTTTGGGAAAATTTGAAGAAAAGAGCAAAGCTAATAATAATGGCATATACCTGTGGAATTTCTGCTCAGGACATGGACTGGTTATTACTAACACCATGTTCCAACATAAAAATGTGCACAAATTCACATGGAGAGAAGAGACAAGGAATAAGAAAAGTCTCATTGACTATGTTATTGTTGATAGTGATGTTTTCTCCCTGGTGCGGGAGACCAGAGTGTACAGAGGATTTGAAATTGGAAGCGATCACTATTTAGTCTTGAGCAGGATAAAATTGCATTTCGTATTGAAAAGAATAACACGTAAGAAAGTTTTAAAGCAAATAAAAGTTGAGCAGCTCTCAGATATGAACTGTAGACTGAAATACATGAACATGATTCAAGAAAAAATGAAAGAGTTTGAGAACAGGAACCAAACCTTGGAGATTCAGTGGCAAGCCTTGAAGAAAACCCTGATTGATTCAGCCAGAGAGGCATGTGGTGAGGTTGTCTGCAAGGATAGAAAAATCAGAACTCCATGGTGGACACAGGAAATTAAAGAGGCAGTGAAGGAAAAGAAGAAAGCATATCAAAAGTTCCTGGCAAATAAGTTAGCTTGTGCTCTTAGAGAATATAGAGACATATGTAAGAAAGCTAAACACTGTGTAAAACTAGCTAAACAAAAGTCATGGAAAGATTTTGGTAAGAACATAGAAAATAAATATGAAGAAGGTGGCAAGATATTATGGAGGTTGTTGAAGAAGCTCAGAAATGGAGGAAAGAGTGCTGTAAAAGGAATTAGAGATGATAAAGGTGACATGAAAACTGGAGAAAAAGATATCATTGAAGTATGGAGTAATTACTTCGAAAAATTGCTAAATGAAACAAGCAGTGGTAAAAAACACTCAACAAGTCAGGAATACATATCCATATCTGAAGTAGAAAAAGCCATCAAAGGCCTGAAATGTGGAAAGGCAGCAGGAGTAGATGATATTCGACCAGAAATGCTCAAGTATGGAGGTATAAAAAGTCTTACAGTGGCTACACTGCATAATTCAGAAGGACGAATTCCGGATGATTGGCATAGAGCTTTCATACTACCCATATATAAAAAGGGAAATAAAACTGAATGTGAGAATTACAGAGGTATTTCCCTACTAAGTATTCCTGGTAAGAAATATGCAAGTATACTTGAGAAATGGTTGAGAAGAATTGTGGAAGAAAAGCTTGGTGAAGAACAAGCTGGATTCAGGCTCTCTCAGATCTTCATTTTAAGACAGATAGTTGAGAAATCATGGGAATATAACAAAGATCTGTATTTAAGTTTTGTAGATTTAGAAAAGGCATATGACAAGGTGCCAAGAAAGCAGCTATTCAAAACATTAGTTATATGGTGTCAATGGGACATTATATCAAGCAATAGTCTTTATTTGAGTTGTAAGTCAGCAGTTAGGAAGATGGTTTAAAAATTGGCTTAGAAATTGGTTATGCATTTTTACTAAATAGCTTAAAGAAATTACAACGTATACTACGATATACATTAAAATAAATTTTAATATACTTCCAATATTTCGGCAACGTCACGTTGCCATTGTCACAGGTAATTAAAAACAAGACACGTGATGCAAGCACAACAAACAGTAATATTCTTGGGCGATTGGGCTGAAGGTCTTCTGATGTAGTAAAACTACTACATTCTGATTTACTACATCTTCTGATGTAGTGAAAGTCTGTACACAAGGGTGTACGTTATCCCCTTTGTTATTCATTATCTACATGGATCACATTATGAAGGAAAGTGGTATTAATCCTGATATCAGAATTGGAAATGTTAATATCAGCTCTTTGCTTTATGCAGACGATATTATACTTCTAAATAAATCTGCTACAAGTCTGCAAGATTCCCTGACTAAATTGAATAACTGTTGTAATAGATATGGTATGAAGGTCAGCAATAACAAGACAAAGACAATAGGCAGAAGCATTGAAAATATCAACTTTCACAAATCTCTCCATTCACAAATAGCATTGTGAATGGAGAACCTATAGAACAAGTGAAACATTTCAGCTACTTAGGCATGATTTTAGTGAAGATGGTAAATTAAATATCAAAAAAGCTGATATGGTAGGAAGTCAACTGGATAAATTTATATGGAATAAGAGAGAAATTAGTCAAAACACTAAATTAGCTGTAAACAAGACATTGCTCAAGCTGATTTTAACTTGTGAATCTGAGAGCTGAATCAGAAGTAAAACACTTGACCAAAGATTAGAGACTGCAGATATGCGAGTCCTAAGAAAGATTAGGGGCATGAACAGAAGGCATCAATGGCAATATCATATTAAAAAAAGGACATTAGGAAAGAACTTGACATTGTCAGCATCCAGGAATGTATTAGCAGAGCTAATCTCAGGTGGTATGGTCACTTAAACAGAATGGGCGAGGAAAGATTCTCTGCGATTCTGGCAAAGAACAAGTGTTCTCTGCCAGAATCGCAGGAAAAGAACCCAGAGGAAGACCAATATATTATTATTATTATTACGGGCAACTCCATGGAGTCCTTAGACTCATCGAGGGAGGCCCCAAATCACAACTATTCGACATTCACACAGTATCTATCATACCTTGCCTTAAACTCATTCACTGTCACAGCACCCACTACAGACTCTGGCAGCTTATTCCACTCATTCAGCACTCTAAAAGTAAAGAACCCAGCTCTAACACCCTTATTAACCACACTCTTGCCCAGCTTCCATGGATGTCCCCTAGTCCTCCCACCACCAGCCCTGTTCTCAAAAATATCTTCTGAATTAATCTTATAGAAACCCTTCAGTAATTTGAATGTCTCAATCATATCTCCCCTGCTCTGCCTATCAACCAATTTCTGCAACCCACAAATCCTCAACCTGTTCTCATAAGGTTCATTCCACAGACCTGCTATCATCTTGGTCACTCGCTTCTGGATCCTCTCAATCTCCTCCCTATCAAGAAGAAACCTAGGTGACCAAATCTGGGCACAGTAGTCGAGATGGGGTCTTATCAAAGCTCGACACAGAAGAACAATAACATGCTTGTCTCTGCTCGTCAAAGACAAGCATGTTATTGTTTGCAATGTGCCCCCTAAACTTCAACTCCTTATCCACCAACGCTCCTAAATCTCTTGCCTCATCAATTTCCTGGAGTACAGTTCCACCAATGTAGTAAACTGCTGCTAATCTTTTCACCCCAAAATGTATAACCTTACATTTGCCACATTAAATTGACATCCATTCTCCTTAGCCCAGACCTCCAATCTATCCAAATCATCCTGATTTTTGATTTTGACATCATCTGCATTCACTATTGCCCTACCCAACTTTGCATCATCTGCGAACAAATGAACCGTTCCTCTCAGATCCTTTCCTATATCATTAATGAACAAATTAAACAGCAGTGGTCCAAGAACAGATCCTTGTGGCACACCACTAGTCACAGGCCGTCTTTTGGACTCTACCCCTGAATAAACCACTCTCTGATATCTCTCTGTCCATCTGAGATGGATAGGAGGGTGGTGTCCATCACCACCCTCCTATCCATCTCACCAATCCTATATCCATCCCCATATGCTGTATCCATCCCCATATGCTGCATTTTACTGATTAGAATTCCATGTGGTATCCTGTCAAAGGCCTTAGCAAGGTCCAGTAGAATCATGTAAACCCATTACCCTTATCCAGTTCAGCCGTCACTGTGTTATAATACGTGAGCAAGTTACTGAGGCATGACCTACCCTTCACAAAACCATGCTATCCCCGATACTGTATCCCATTTTCATCTATCCAATCTTGTATTTTCCTCTTGACTATTTTCTCCAAGACCTTGATAACGATTCCTGTTATGCTGATTAGCCGGTAATTTTCAACAGCAGCCTTGGAACCACCTTTATGCAGCGGAACTATTTTTCCCTCTTTCCCACCCCCCCTTGGGACTGAACCAGACCCGAGGCTCAAATTAAATAAAATCTTCAAGGGCACTGACAATTCTTTAGCCGCTTCACGTACGACATGAGCTGCTATACCATCCAATCCCACAGATGTATTGACATTGAGGTTCTGTAATAAACTATTTACCTCTACTTAATTCATCACAATTCCAGTATAAGCTGTTGGTTCTTCCATTCCTGCAATGTCACCACCACCTGGATGATATACTCTTGCAAAGTGCTCGCTCAGTAATTTCACTATATTGACTGATTTGGTTACCTCCCTATCCCCAGCATTTTTTAAAATCATTCTGCCATGAACATTTTTCATTTTACTTGCAACATATTGAAAAAACTGTTTGGGATTCTCTTTAGCCTGCATGGCCAATATTCTTTCATAATCCGCTTTTGCTTTTCTAACCACCCTTGTTACCTTTCTGGCCTGAGCTTTATACTGTTCCTGCACCTGCAGGTCACCTTTCTCCTTAAATTCCCTCCACAATTGTTTCTTTTTTTGCAGCTCACACTTAATGGTGTTATTCATCCATTTAACCCCTACTTGATTTATTATTCGGACTCTTGGTATACAGTCAACCATTGCCTCCTACAAACACTTCTTAACCACCTCCCATGCACTATCAACATCTAGCCCTTGCAGTTTTACATGCCATGGCACTGAGCCAAACACACTCCTAAGCTTTCATACTTACCAGCCCGGTAATTCCACATGTACCTGTCTTAATTGTATATATTCCACTCCTTTAGCCAACTCCCAAGTCATGACCTTATGATCACTCTCACCAATTGGTGGCAACATGGTCATGTTCGTTACAGCCACATTCTCAGATGTGATTACTAGGTCAAGCACTCTCTGCCCCCATATAGGTGGACTAATACGGTAAAAAGTGCTTTAGAAGATAGAAATACAAGATCTTATAATGTTGGAGTCTTGACAGGTAACAGACTGATTTGGAGGAAAATTGTAGATAGATAGGAAGTTAGTAATGATGTAAATTTTTCATGTAGTACTATCATATTCTGTACACCCCTTGAGGGTACAGGGCAGGAATTTGATGATGATAATACAAACTAGTCTATAGTTTGATTCTCCATTCTACCACCACTTATGTAATGACACTACATTACCCTCCTTCCAGTTCTCAGGAACTCAATTCTAATCCTTCAACTGTTCTTATTTCTCTAGGAATAAAGTTTGCTTATCAGGATGAAGAATCTTAATAAAGTAATTATTAAATTAAATAGCTCTACATCTGAATTAGTCAGCTGACTACAGTCTCCATCTAGCAAGGCCATCCATCCATGATTATTTAACCTGCTACTAACTGCATAGCAAAAGAACTCCTTGGGATTCAACTTGGATGCAGCACTAGTCTATGGAATCTCTATTTAAGTTGTAAGTCAGCAGTTACTTTGAAGAGTTACAAGATATGATAGAAAATCAGGTGTACCTATCTCCACCATTATTCATCATCTATACAGATCATATTATGAAGGAAATGGTCTTAAATCTGACATCAAAAGAGATATTCAGTAGATCTTAATGCAGATGATGATATACGCTTAAATAAATCCAGTGCATGTCTTCAGGATTACTGTAACAAATTTGGCATAAAAATCAAAAAGGCAAATTATGAAACCAGGCAGGAAAATATGGCAAATATTAACTGCATTCTCAATGGGAGAACTGTAGAACAAGCAAAACATTTCAGCTCTTTAGGCACACTTTTTTTTAGTGAAATACGGAAACAGATATATACAGGGTGTTCGGGATAAATTTGACATATTTATAATTAATTATATTTTTCCGTAAGTTACATGTATTAACACACACTTCTCTTCATTTAAAAGTTTGGACCCTTCTTCATTCATATACAAGATGTCAGAAAGGATGGATAGCTGGAACCCACCTGAATCATGGAAGAGAATAACTTGTATCATGATGATTCGTGCCCGCCATCAAAATAAGGATATTACGACTGCTGCCCAATGCTCCCTGAATACAGTAAAAACAATCAGGCATGAACTAGAGACTTGCAATGGTGACTACGAGGATGTAGCAAGAAGAAAGATCCCTAGCAGACGATCTGATTGCGTTCGTACAGCAGAATTCCTCGCAAATCTGCAGGAACAGGTGTTGAAGAACCCTGGCATTGGAATTCGGGCTTTGTTCGTGGAGTTGCTAACTGTAGTCAAGCCCTGGATAACAAGGGTAGCCAATGGTAGGCCGTATGTATGGCAGCAGGATTCGGCCCCTTGCCACACCTCTGGGAAAAGTCAAAAATGGTTGTCTGAAAATTTCTACGACTTCACCAGTCCAAATGTTTGGCCTCCAAACTCCCCAGACCTTAACCCCATGGATTATTTTGTATGGGGCGCAGTTGAAAAAGACACCAATCGCACTTCCAGTAATACAAAAGCCCAGTTAATGGATAAAATTAAAACAGTTTTTGCGGCCCTTCCCAGGGAGACTGTAGCATCAGCTTGTTCGAGGTTCCGAAGCAGAATTGAAGCTGTGATCGATGCTAATGGTGGTTATTTTGAGTAAATCTTGTTGATAGTATTGTAATTAACTCTGCCTGTAATGTTTTTTTGTCAATTCATTAAATTTAATAGATACAAAGAAGATTTTCTTTTTCCTTACGAAACTGTCAAATTTATCCCGAACACCCTGTATATATATAAATATAAATGTACATGGAGTAAGAGAGAAATTAGTTGAAATGGAAGTATTTTTTTTAGTGAAATACGGAAACAGATATATATAAATATAAATGTACATGGAGTAAGAGAGAAATTAGTTGAAATGGAAGTATACAAGACAACTTCAACTTACAAATCTGAGAGTTGAGTTAGAAATAGAGTTGGTCAAAGATGACATGTGAGAGTTCTGAAAAAAAATTAAAGGGTGTAAAAAGATGGCATCAGTGGCAGAATCATACTAGATGATAATGTTATAAAGGAACTTGACATTGTTAGCATTCAATAATATGCTAGCAGACTAATCAAAAAGTATTACAGTCACTCACAGAGAATGAAGATTAGCAAAAAGAAAAAAGATTAACAAAAAACAGGTGTTTGATGGCAGGAAAACAGCCCTCAAGGAAGACCAAGATCTAGATGGACTGATGCAGTTAGACGACATAAGATCTGAAATATTGAAGAGTCCTGACAAATAACATACTAATTTTACATTAGATAGTACTAAATGTAAAATTTTTATGTAAATATGTGCTATCATAATGTTTTGTTGTATACCCTTGGAATTGGATACCATTCTGTATGGTTTAATTTGTCAGATTCAATATTTTGAATAGTTTTCTCCATACTAACTTAAATGTTTTTTGTTTTTTTTGTTTAATCAACAAAACTTTAAAGAGCTTTATTTCCACAACTCCTTAACATGCAATCCCTTTCTCTGTTTATAGAAAACCTACACATACAGGTAGATATATTCACCAGCAGTCACCTTCAGCTTTTTCTTTATCAAACTTTACTCCCATCATCTTGGATTTGACTGTGTACCAAGCCTTCTGATTAGGTATTTGGATTTATGGCCAAAGCAACTCGGGCTATGAAGCTAGTGTGTTGTCTGTTAATTGTATATTTTTAAAATTTAGCATATGTTAACCTGATTTTGAGGACATTAGGAACAAGGTTTATGAAATGCATATATATTACAATCTTAAGTTAAAGTAACGAGGAATATTTATTAAAGCTTTTAGCAGGACATACCATGCATTTCCCAAGAAACTAAAAAAAAAAAAAAAAAAAAAACTGTATTTAGGCTTAGGTGCTGGTTGAAGCTCATGTTCAGGTTTAATGGAACAAAAACAGGACAGTGATAGAATTGAGTAACCAAGCATTCAGTCAACCATCTAACCAAAAAGCAGGATTGATATTGGGAATATTTTAATATAATTTTAGCCCATATTGATTGTATAACAACACTCATTTGCTATGAGTGTTGTTATACAATCAACACTCATAGCAAACTCCTGAAAAGACCTGCTTTTCACATAGCTTTCAACATACAGATTACAGTAATGTTATTACTATCCCCTTATATCTGGGGCACCTCAGAAGAAAAGAGCTAGAACCCCCACAGAAATATTTCAGTGTTGGCTGCCTCTTGAAGAAAGCAAGAAATGTGTCACTACTACAATTATAGTCAGCCGATCTAGCTGACAATGCCTTGGTATACTCTTAAATAAATCCAGTGCAAGTCTTCAGGATTACTGCTGTAACAAATTTGGCATGAAAATCAACAAACTTATGCACAACTATTATGCATAAATACGATTGTCTGAGACTTCCCAAGATTTTGGAATATTAATTCTATTAATTCTTAAACTTCCTGCTCAACTGCAACCATAAAAGCCCGAGATTTTCACTTATTTGTGTTATTACAATTCTTATATTGTATTACACACGATGACTCTGTGATACAGTATATTGAACCATTAAGCATGTGTTTCTTTCACTATGATGTTTTCATTCCATTAAACATTAAATTCAGAGGATGTATTTTTATTCCTTCATAGGTCATCCTTTACAATCTATACTACAGTATTTTAGCTGAATAAAGAAAGCTCCTGAACAGGTCCAAGGAACATGTCTCCCTGCTTTAATTTCAGCCTGTTCACTACTGTCATTCTCACAACCTAAGCTAATCATAAATTTTCTATTGAATGTAAATATGGTGAATGTCAAAGTCAGAGGAGTTTTGTCAATATTATTCACCCAAAACTTTTCCCATATTTTCTCGTTGACTAGGAGTATTATTAGATTCGTATTTAGATGAGATTCCAAGACAAGTATAAGAATCGAATTCCTCCAGTAGCTTGAAAAATAGCAGCAGCTAATGACTATCTTGATGTGGCAATTGTATAGCTTTAATGCTGAACATAATTTATTCTGCATCAGTGTTATATAATACTAGTTTATGGTCTATAGTTTTTAACTATTGAAGTTTAGAATTATGTGCTTATCTTCACTGTTAAGTCAGATTTAATATTTTTAATAGTTTTCTCCTTACTAACTTAAACAATTTGTTTTAATAAAGATTAACAAAACTTAAGAGCTTTATTTCCACAATTCCTTAATATACAATCTCTATTTTTTTTATTTGCTAAATGTGCATAAGACATTCCTAAGCTAGGACCCTCCTGGAAAAGTTTTAGCTATGAAGTGTCCACCACTGACACCTACACAGAGCATATTAGTATCTTGGATATGTTGGAAAATTTGGGAATTTGCTCCATAAAATAAGCATCAAAGCATTCTGAACTCACTTCAGGGCTCCAACAACATGATAATGGCCTCATGCTAAGTGATGAAAATCATCTAGCACCTAAACATTAAGATGTTATGCCTTCAGTGATTTCAGCTAGGAATCAACATGGAAGTCAGGCAGCCACTGATGTCTGTCTGTCACACATCTACATTCTGTAGCTGCAAGACTAATTGGATACTAAATAATAGCTAGTTTTTTTTTTTTTTTTTTTTTAATAAGCAGACTTCAACACAGAACCATGTAATTCTTACATAACTCTGAACCAGAATGAACTATGCTTTATTTTTCAAACAGACTTCCCTTTTATATCATGCATACTGAAAGAATGGAAAATACTGAATCTCACTTAGAACAGTAAATCTGATTTTCAACAATATATATTCCATATACATTCTATTTACATATTGAATGGCCTCTGTAACTGCAATTTTCTGAATGAATAGATATAAATTTTTAATAAAACATAGTGAGCAGATCATTAAACTCTGTTCAGTGATGTATACTTTTTTTTTGCTTATATTTTTAAGCTGCTTTATAAGTTTTGATTTTAATTTTTGGATGTGCTAATGTATTACTTTGTTTTTGGCTCGTTTTCTCATAGGGATAAGAAAATATAGAAAATAATGTTCCCCTCTACCTCCAACTGCTAAAATGGTAGAACATAAAAACAATTGCACTTTCAGGTAAACATTGCTTGAATGGGTCATGCCACCTCACTTCTGGAATAGCATTAAACAATCAAACATTCAGTAAACCATCTAACCAACCAGCAAATCTATTTTCCATGCGACTAGATATTTGATGAATCGCTAAAAAAAGTTTTACCTATTCACACTAGTATGTGAAATCTGTAATGGGAATATAGTCTATAATAAATTTAGTTTAATTAATCCTTTATCCAAGTGTAAGCAAACAAAGTTTGCACCTGAAGTATCCTCAAGCCATCTCATTAACATATTCACTGAATACCACCTCACTCCTGCAACAGTGTTATTGCTATCTTTACAGTATATCATTTAAGAAATACTTTTCTCAGAGGATGAGAAAATCCTTACACTTTTGAAAAGAATATTATTATTATTAAGAGACCTCCAGGGAGTCAGGAACTCATCGTGGGAGGCCATACAATTCGCACCAGCTGTCATACCTGTAAATGAAATCATTCACACTACTTGCACCCACAACATCCAACAGCAATCCATTCCAATCATGCACTACTCTATGAGAGAAAAATGTAACACTAATCCCCTTCTTGACAGCATTCATTCTCAACTTCCACTGATGCCCTTGCATCCTTTCCCCACCCTGCATAAAATGAAAAATTTCATCTACTGAAATTCTGTAGCAACTCTTTCAGAAGTTTGCAAGTCTCAAATAATATCACCCCTCTTTCTCCTGTTTGCTAGTGTCTGCAGCCTACAAATTCTCAATCTGTATTATTCCACATTCCACAAACCTGTGCTTGAATGGAGCTGACTTGCAAACTGACCTGCCTTGATGCATCAATTATATATTGCTGTTATAACTAAAAATCTGTCTTCATGCTTGGTGGTATAACAATGCATACCTCTTAGCAAACATCTGGAACACATTCCATTGGTTTGAAATGACAAAGAGCCTGGATACAACTCTATATGAGATTCCAAACTCTCTGACAATAGCAATAATTCTTGTCCATGTGAAATCATTTAGATGTCTTTGAGACATTACAAGACATCCAAGCTTGCAACTTTATTCCTTCAAACACAATTTACTTGAAAATGTACCCATTTTCTACTTGAAATCTTGTTATACAAATTGCTACAAACTGATTCTTCTGAATTTGCAGTTGTAATCTTCAGAAATAGTGTTCATCCTTAGGTTTTGAACACCAGTGTATCTTGTAGATGCAGAGTGTATTTGGAAGAAACTGCTGAAAATACTTGTTTATATATTCACAGGATTCAAAAGAAAAGCCCAAGAGATTGGTGACAAGATAGTGCTGTTAGCTAAAGAGAAGCTTAGAAGAAGAGCTTCCAAATGATCTCATAAAGCTAGAAGCAAAAGTTGCAGAACAGATAAAAAAAAAAAAAAAGAAAGCCAAAGAACATGAACAGAAATCCAAGTTCTCAAAAAAAAAAAAAAAAAAATTTAAATTACAGTAAAAAAATTAGAGGCATTTGCTTTTGTTAATAATGCTTCTTTGAGGAAATGGAACTCTACATGGAGAGATTTAGTAAAGTAAAAGAAAGATGTAAGCTGAAATTGCTTGCTGTAGAGAAATTTGAGGAAAAAAAAAAAAAATGAGGTAAACAGAGACCTCAATAAACTGGTCTGGGTAGTGGACCTTCCCATAATGCATAGCATTATACATGTCTGTAAGGATATGTATTGCATTATGGGATACTAAGGCAACTGATGTGAAATCATTAGTCTCTATATACAAGTAGTCCAGTTGTGAAGTTACTTCATACACAAACTTTTTTGTTTACATTTGGATAAAGGATGAAACCAAGAATGATTTTTTAGCATCTTTAATTTATATGTGTAGACTGTAATGTATAAATTTTTAAAGAAGCCCACTACTGCTGCTACCTCAACCCTTTGAAGATGAGACTAGATCTACAAGTCATGCATCTGCAGTGCCATCAGAACATGTTGCAGTGCCTAAATCTGAAGAATTTGTTGTTGATTACCTAGCCTTCCCTAGCTCTTCTGATGAAATGTACAATTAAACAGCAGCAGCAGATTTGAAGAATTATTCTTGCTCCCTGTGATTTCATCCTGATTATTTTATTGGTAGGTGCATAGAAGCGGGTATAACTCATGTTTGATTATTTATTACAGTACTGTATACAGAAAATTTATGTTAGCATTTGTACATTGCATTATTTCACTGTGAAGAAAAAGTAAAATTAGATTAAAAAATATAAACCTGACATGTTAAAGATTAACATATCCTTAGGGTTCATATAGTGATTTCTGAATTGCCACTTACAACGGGATCATCAGAACAGAAACCTGTCATAAGTCAAGGATTAACTGTATTTTAAAAATTAAAACACTCTAGAATACATTAATAATGTGGCAAGCCAATCTGCTAAACAATCAATGCTCTCTATATAATTAATTCACTATACTGGCAAACATCATTATGAATTTGCTTGTTATAGCAAACTCCTGAGAAGTTCTGGCCAAAACCCTATGGTATCAATCCTATTCTAAAGAAAACTGACCATATAGAAACCCTTGGCTCTGGTTATACTGATGGCCAATAGGAAAATATTGCATTATGAATTTTTGAGGTATTACACATTTATTTTCCAAAGAAATAAGGCTGTGATTTCAACTTTGAGCTCAATGTGTGTATAATTTTTTTCATCCCTTAGGAAAAATCAGAAAACCTTGAAAGGGATAAGTTGCACTAAATGGGAGAGACAGCAGAATGGGTTAAAAACAGGACTGTATGTCCTCTGGAGGGAAAAATTTCCAGAAACATTTCTCATTCAAATGCAATCAGGCTATAATTAGTAAATTATACTCAACATAAAACTGTTTGTCTTTTACACAGATGTGCACACAGGAAGTATACTGAATCACGTTTTAATTTGCATATTTCTCGAGGCTTGTTTAACAAGGGTGGCCTGAAAAGTTTTTGGCCTAACAATGAAAAAAAAAATTTATTTCAAAATTATTTTTATTTTTCAACATAATCTCCCTTAAGACTAATACATTTATTCCAGCCATTATCCCATCCCTATAGTGGTTCTCGGTAAGATCTGCAAAATATCCCTCTACAGCTGCAATTACCTCTTGATTCAAAGAAAAATGCTGACCAGCAAGGAAGTTTTAGTTTTGGGAAGAGATAAAAGTCAGAGGGAGTCAAATCTGTGGATGTTTCAAGAATTCATTGTGCAGATCCCTTAATTTAACCATTGCCAAAACACCGTTGTGGGCAGGTGCATTGTCCTGATGAAAGATGATTTTTTTCTTCTGCAAACCGGGTCTTTTCTCGCGAATTTTTTTATCTAGTCTGGTTGAAATATCGGAATATTCCCCAGTTATCGTTTTACTCTTTTGAAGATAATAAACAAAATGCCTTTAGCATCCCAAAACACCGATGCCATGACCTTTCCTGCTGATGGAACAACCAGCTTCTGTCCACTGTTTGGATTCTGGTGTGTAATGGTGAATCCAAGTCTCATCCATAGTAATAAATCGATGCACAAAATCAGTTTTATTCTTGTTAAAACGCTACAAGTACTGTTCAGAGATTTTCAGGCTAGTGCGTTTTTGATCTGCTGTGAGCAAGTGGCACCCATGTTGCACAACGTTTTTTCATATGCAATTCTTCATGCAAAATACAACCTACACGTTCTCTTGAAATGCCTATAGTCTCAACAATTTCACGCGGATCATCTTCAAGGCTCATATGGCCACGTTTAAACTCAGCAGCCCATTTCTTAATTGTCATAAACGGAGAAGAGTGCCCATAAACTTTTATGAACTTCGAATGAATTTCTTTCATTTGAAGTTCATAAAAACTTCACACTATACTCAATTTTATCCATTTCAAGGGATACAAGACAACACTTTTGCTTCAGACAGCTGTATAAAACTAACTACTTAATATAATGACTTACAATTTCACATGGATGCTTATGACAGATGTACAAATTTAGGAAAAAAAAGTGTTGCCATCTATGGTCGAGGCTGAGAACTTTTCAGATCACTCTCGTAGTTAGTTACAAAGTTTCATTTCTTCAACGGTAACACTGCTTCAGTAATCAGTCATGTTCAGAATTATGAAAGAATTTTCAAACTAGCCAGCAAATTCATTTCAAGAGAAATGCGTCATGGTTGCAAGCAAAAGCAGTAATAAATCAACAGCTATGCACAATATTAAAGTACTCCCAAAATTGATATTAGCACCATTATGATCATGTGAGAAATATTATTTTTAATTGTGTGATATCAACTTGGCTTACCTGGCTAATTCTAGATCTAAGTTATTTGGACATTAGCAATATTTAACATTATTTAACATTAAATTTCATGTATGTGTTGTTCAATGTCCTAAACAATATAAATACAGGTGCAAAATTATCAAATTTCTTTATTTAAAAAAAATATCAAAACAATAGTCTACAAAAAAGAGGTAAAGCTCTTAAAAAACTTCATGTAATCACACTATTATCTTCTCATTTTATAAGCTTTATGCTGCAAAGTATTATGCAGGTTTATAAGTATGATAGAAGAACAATAAAAGTAACTGAATATTATTATATACAGTAATCATAATACATTACTTCTCCTTACATTAAAAATGTGTGAAAATTTTATCTCTATGTATGCAATTGTTATATCACTTCTAGATCAACTAACTTATTCAATACTAGTGAAGTGTATGAATACAGGGTAGTTCAAAAAAGCTCAGGTTACATATCCATAAAAGTTAAAATATGTAAAAAAAGAAACACATACATGTAGGCAGCATAAGGATAATGCAGATGTACAGGTTAAAAAAGTGACTTGTTTTTTCTCCATTTTATTAATAATCCTTGATTTCCAATGTACAACTCTTCCAAGAATGCAAAAGGTCTTTAGCTGTTAATCTTCTCAGTGCAGTGTCATTTATCTTAGTATATATTTTCTAAACAAAGTGTGCTGCACAATTTTTGTCACATCTGAAGTTAACATTTGAAATTGAATTGTGGCTGTTGTTGTGCAACAGTGAACACACATGGATCATGGTTCACTTAACAGATTCATATTTCAAGTATCAAACTTGAAATAAATGAAATATTCCTAAGTTATTTCTTAATTGTCAAAAACGAAGGAGAAGAGTTTCCATAAACTTTTATGAACTTCAAATGAATCTCTTTTGGTGTTAAACCAGAAGAAGAGATGTATGTTTTGCAACAGTTTTACCCCTGCACAGATGTTTAAGCACATTAAAACTGTAGGTAGACTATATAAACCAGAAACCTTGCTCTAAAAATCAAACCAGGTTTTTGTTTTTTTAAGCCATTTTAGTCTTCTCGTAAACATGGTGGTGGACTTGCATCTGTTACCAGCTGACCAGTGAAAAATATATCAAAGATCTTCAATAGAACTCATCTACTACTGAAAAACATTCACAAAACATGATAGGGTTTGAACCTACAGCTTCTTGATTGGAAATCAGATATACTAATCAGCTGCTGTATGATTTTAATTTTTTTTTTTTATAAATAAAAACAATTTTTAAATTAAATTGTAAGTTTAATATTTGCAAGCATACTACAGAAAAAAGAAGGGGGTAGTCAATTAAGATCATACACCAATGATTGTCTCAAGTGGAATATGGTAGTTAAGGATAAAGCATTTAAATTTTATATTAAAGTTTGACTTGCCTACAAGCAATGGTGGGTTTTTTGAACCACCCTGTATTTATTCTTTAATTAAATCAGGGAAAAAAAACCAAACACATTCTCTTCAGGTATATATGTTTACATAT
Source organism: Typopeltis vanoorti (assembly GCF_054136105.1). Lineage (NCBI taxonomy): Eukaryota > Metazoa > Arthropoda > Arachnida > Uropygi > Thelyphonidae > Typopeltis > Typopeltis vanoorti. The sequence continues at coordinate 76,967,023 of NC_143558.1, read as the reverse complement.
GTTTACAACTTGTTGGAATAAAAAAGTGTCATGAAAAATTCAAAAATTTTCAGAGAGCATTGTATATGTCTTCCAAATTGAAAATCTAAGAAATAGGAAACTGGTCTTTTTTCAGTTCTAAAATTGAAATATATAGAAAACTAAACAAATACAAAATGTGGTATGCACAAGAGTGGTAAAAGGAGATTCTACAAAGAGTCATGGTGTGCCTGTACTAAATATGCACATAAAAAATTCATATTTCTAAGAATATGAATAAGTCATTAACAGCATTTAAAAAAAGTAACAATTAAAGACATACAACTTGAAAACTTCTACAATTTAAGACACTGTCTCAGTTTATTTGACTACAAACAGTGTTGTTTTACGTTATATATTTGTAATGCAGCCATATCAGAAATGGGATTTCCTATCCCACTAAGAAAAGAAGTCCTGCTTAAAATATTTTCAAGAGTAAAGGTTTATTGATTTATTATAACCTTACTGAAACACATTTTTTCAACTAGACAATCAGATATTGGTTCTTGCTTACATTCAAATTTATTATAGTTCAAAATCACCTGCCATGTTTTGATTATGTTTACTGAACTGCTCATTCAGCAAAAAAGATATAAAATAAAATAAAAGACAGACACATAAAAATGGGTAGAATCACATGGGAAACTTTCAATCTTTTTATAAAAAAATTCTCTTTATGATACAAAATAAATAAGACTACAGTGAGTGACACTCCTTATTTTAGAAGTTTTTAGATAAAGCCCTAAATAAATTTTAAGTGAACAGAGCATAGCAGTTATTTTAGATGTAATAATTGTGATCACATTCCTCTTACCAACCCCGAAATAATGAAGAGTACCAATGGCTTAATTGCAGTATCCAAGTGACTTCACTAAGCTCTTTATATGAATTTTTACAAGTGAAACTGATAATTTTGTTTATATAATAGCAATAGAAAAAGTCCCAGAAATTACTACACATCACAGAAAACAAAATGACAAATGTGGTAAATAACAGCCTTTAACTTAAAATGTGTGGACTGAAAGTCTTCCCCCCCCCCAATAAGTGCAGAGCATTTTTTTTTTAATCTTGTCATTTTTAATTTCTTAGTTCTCATCTCTAACACAATGCAGATACATGAATTGCATTTTAATTCACTATTTGTTAAAGGGTAAAAAAATAATGCTGCCACCAAAAGAAAATGCAATATTTTTAAATTTTAATAGGAATTTCCTATACATTTTCCGCTTTTTGTGTGCATGATTTTGAAAACTTATTTAATGCTGAATGTTAAAGCCTGAGTCAAAATATATCAGAGTAGCAGTGTGTAAGTTCTATGCCACAAGTGCTTGTTTTTTTTTTTTTTTTTTTTTTTTTTGAGGGGGAGAAATTGCGCTACAAAAGATTTTGGTATACACTGTAATCAACTTTCATGCCATACTCATAAATGCATATATATATATATATATATATATATATATTAAATATTACATTTGCTCATTCAGTAACTCTACAATATATCCACCTGGAGAGCATTTTTTACTACCTCGTGTGGAAACCTTTAAAAACCAACAATTTCAGCAATATTTTAATTCAAATAATCATGTGAAATTAATGCCACTAATATTCATTAAGTACATAACTGCTACTTTTAGCAATTAGAAGACTTCTTGTATCTAAAGAAACTACTGCTGACCTAATCAGACTCAATGAAATAGACCTGCCTAAGTCCTGAGAAGGCATCATATGTGATCTGGCTTTAGTTTTACTTGAAAGTAGCTGAGAATTTTAAAAAGATAGCCTTGTTCCATCAAGTCAATAAGATGAAATTCAAAAGAAAACACATCCTTATAAGAGTCTAGGGAGGGGGAGAATCTCTCCCTCTTCTCTTGTTGATTGTGATCTTCTTGCCAGAAATCAAGTTCAGTAAAGCAATCAATTTTACTTCTCCTAAGGCTATTCTAGTCAATCTCAAATATTGAACAAGGTATTAAATCACTAACTTCTAAGTTAGCTGGAGGAGGGGAGAATTGTTGAAATGGCAATAGTATTACACGAATTGTGCTGGGTTTCTTCAAAGAACCTGAAATCATGTGAATTATATTTCAAGAATCCATATACACACAACTGCACTCACTTTTTAATATATTGTTGATGAACAAAAGTTAACAGTTGTCATGAACAACACAGGTCATGTCCAAATGTTATTACCATAACTTGTTAACTAAGCACCAGAAGCATGTCTTTTCAAGACCAAATGATCAACTTAATTATTATGAGAGCAAAGCTGTTTTAGAGTAGTCTTGCATGTTAATGAACTTTAAAACCATCTCAACAGACCAAGCACAGACATACTACATACCAAATAATGTGTACAAAAAGTTGTGAAGCAATTTTCTAAAGCATTTTTGCGTGAGGCTGCTTACTGAAGACTTAAAATGGGTTGAAATAAGTTCCATGAGATCTCAAGAGCAGCATCTCCAATCGAGAGAGGAAATATTTCTATTTCCTCTCTTAAGCATGCTCCTCCCCAAATCAACCATTAATCTTCTTTTCCTTTTTTTAAATTTTGCTAACAATTTATCTTTCCTTACTCTCAAAGCTACCAATTTCCTTCTACTTCAAAGAGAAACAAGATCATACCCACAGGCAAGTAATCTTTCTTGTATATATCCAAATTAAATGTTTTGGCAGGTTACTCTGAAATAGGAGCTTCCATAGCTGAGTTGGTATAAGTTGCTCCTTGGACGCTGACCAGTGCAGACATGTTTTCTTGTGCTCTGCATTGTTAGGGTCTACTGCTTTGTTAAGAGATTAAGTGCAGCGTAAGCCGATTACCAGTGCTGTCACCTGCGACCACTAAGTCCTTCCCATCTGAATGTCTACTTTTGCAGGAACATTAAATTCAAGTAATCCCAGTATGGCCAGTAATAAGGAGAAATCCAGTAAGGATATCGGATCGAAGAAAAATTCTTTGGAAAACTATTCAAGTCCTACGATGGAAACTAAACTAGATGTGATGTCGTCAATAAACCTGCCTGAAGAACTGGACTGGAGCAAAGCCTACATTCTACAGTGCGATCCGGCCGGTGCTCCCTTACACTGAAGAGGACATCATCAAAAGCCTCAAATCTAAAGACAAGAGGTTCAGATGTCTGGCACCTCGGTGTTCTTAAATTTAATTATATTTTCCTAATTTCTTTTAAGCATCTCTCTGTAAAGGAATCTTTTATAAAGCTAAAGGAAATCGATGTAAGGAAACTAAAATGTAAAATCATTCCTATATCTAAGTCCCATAAGACTGAAATTTTGATACGTTGGCTGCCCCCTCAAATACCAAACCGTCTTATTACACATTTGAAAAATTTGGTAAAATGAGGGCATAGAAAATGTCACAGGCAACACCAAGGATAAGGAATGGGTGCGTCCTAAGTAAAAAAAAAAAAGTTATCTATTACCCTCAATGAGGAAACAAAAATTGAAGATATTTCGTATGTTATTAAGGTGCAGAAGATGACTGGAATTGTTATAATTCCAGGACTCCCCCCCCCCCCCATGCTTCCAGTGCAAAAAGATTGGCCACCTTAGGAAGCAATGCACTGCTCCGAAATGTGAGCAGTGTAATAGAATAGGTCATAACCAGAAAGAATGTCCTGGGCAGACATACGTGTCGATGTTATCCAAACGGACAGCCATAGACAAACCAGGTACACACAATGAGCTCGAACAACAGATGATGTGCAAGAGTACAACATAGAAGAACCGCAACTAAAAAGGATAAATGAAGAAAATATCTCCGAAAACATCAAATCGAAAATATCACCAAAATCAGGTGAGCTGCAAGAAGGGGGAACAACCTGTGTAGTCCCTCAAGAAGACAGCTGTAGACAGAAAACTACAGAAGAAAAGGAAATATCAGAAAGGATGAATATGAGATGCAAGAAGAGGAAACACCCTGCAACCTCTCAAGAGGACAAATGTAGAGAGAATGTTGCAGAAGAAAATGAACATGTCAGAAAGGATGAAGAAGAAAAGCATACAAGTCCGGAAAAACTGGGGAAAAATGCCCAAATGCACTCACCCCAGTTAGAAGGAGCAAAATCAAATCTGCACTGAATGAAAAGGGGTAAAGTTAAACTGCAGAGAGGAAAGATCTGTTGAATCCAAAATTATGAAGAAACCAATTACTATAGTTAGCATTAATTGCAATGGGTTAAACAGCCAGCATTCACAAAAATTACTAAGAAACACCATACACCAGAACCACACAGACATTGTCATGCTGCAAGACACAAGATTATACAAAGACTCTGAAACCGAACAAAATCTTCACAGAAGCCTGTAGTGCCATTACTACATTGTTCACGAGCCAGTATAAGGTAATGGCATTGCAGGTTTAATAACACTCATAAGAAAAAGAAGTAACATACAGATATTGTCACACTGCGCCATGATAGAACACAGAGCACTCAAGGTTAAAATAGTCTGGAAAGATAAAATAGTGTCGCTAATCAACATTTAAGGCACAGCTGATCACAACAACAAAAAATATTTCTGAGAAACACTTGGAAAATAAAATGGTAAACGTAAAAAATATAATAGCGGCTGGGGATATGAACTTTATTGAAAACAACACTATAGACAGGGAAATGAAAAACACTTCAACAAAAAACAACTTCACACACAATACAAAGGTGTGACATCAAAGACACATTTCGCATATTATACCCTACAAGAAAAGAATACACACATTTTTTCCCAAGCAATGCTTCAAGGCTAGACAGGATATATATATATATAAGCCAACATCTAAAGTCCACTGTTAAGGAAGTTTGCCACACACCACTAACTTTTAGTGACCACTATTTGGTCAAGGCTAAACTGTCCCTTGAGACCTTCGATGGCAACACATATGCAAATAGAAATTACGCGCTATGGAAATAACAGCATTATTCACACAGATCAATTTACATTGGAAATAAAACAAATACTACACAACATAAGAGAAATACCAAACCCAGTAGAGGCCTGGAACAAATTTAAAACACAAGTAAAGAAAGCAGCCATAAGAATAGGGAGACACAAAAAATACACTACAAATAAAGAAAAACTAAACATAATTAAAGAACTAATGCAGAAGCATAACAAACAGAACACTCCAAGAAAATAAAATAGCCATTAATGCACTCAAAGCAAAACTAAGACAAATTGGAATAAATGAGGCTGAAGGGGCCTGGCCTCACGCCAAAATTAAAACAATGGAACAAGATGAAGGAAAGACTAAAGCTGCGTGGCTCTTTGAAGAACAAAGAAAACAGAAAGCCACATTTAACAAAATAAAACACGGGGGGAATAGAGGGAGATGCAAACCTCCTCCATTTCTTCCATTCACAATACACAAGTACCTTCTCCAAAAAAGAAAATGACAAAACAGAAACACAATAAACTTCTTCAAACAATTACCAAGACTTACAGACAAGGAAGCAGAGGACATAGACTCAACAATTACCTCAACCGAATGTAAGAAAAATATAAAATCTCTCCCCTTACACAAATCTCCAGGACCCTACGACCTCACCGCAGTTTTACAAAGCACACTATCCCCTGTTTGAGACACTATTTGTGAAAATGCTATCTGAAATACAGAATTCGGAGGGCATCCCAGAATACTTCAACCTCGGATACATAACTTTAATACTGAAAAAGAAAGACACAATGGAAAGGAATTACACTTCTCAACACAGATCTAAAAATTTTAACCAAAATAATGTCAGAAAGAGTACAGAGACATATAACCAAATTAATATCGGAATCCCAAACCTGCGGAATAAACGGCCGAAAAATAGAGGACAGCATTCTGCAAATCTGTTGTATATATGAGCATTACCAGGCAACTAAACAGCCATGTCAGCTATTAAGTCTCGATATAGAAAAGCCTTCGACTGAGTCAGTCATTACTACTTGAATGAAGTCATCAAAACTGCAGGTGTTGGGAAAAAATTCCAAAAGCTTATATCAAACATCTACATCACTGCAGAGTCATGCCTAATAATTAACAAGAAACTGTCTGCACCGGTCAAAATTGAATGTTCGGTCAGACAGGGAGACAGCCTCTCTATGATACTCTTTGGTCTCGCATTAGAGCCAGTGCTACGAGAAATATCAAAACATCCCGGCATAGCAGGCACTCACATAGGAGGTGAAGGAATAACAAAAGTGCTCGCCTATGTCGACGAAGTAACACTAACTGCAACAACAGCAGTCTTTCACGCTTGCATATGACATATTCAAAAAGTTTGAGAAAGCATCTGCACTTAAAGTAAACCTACACAAATGTCATGCAACGTTCGTCAGCAGGTGGATAAACAGGTCTACCATGCCGAACGACATAAAAGTAAACGAACACCTACCACTTCTGGGGATCATCATAGGGAAACAAACCCAACACAACACACAATGGGAACTTGCGCATAAAAAAAATAACCAAGAAAATTACACAGATGAGACACAGACAGTTATCACTAAGAAGTAAAGCGAAAATTTGCAACCAGTACTTACTATCCAAAATATGGTATCTCATAAACAACATTAACTAAAATGGGAAAAAAGTGGACAGAATACATAGAGAGTGCACGAAATTCATCTGGGGATCCAAATATGAACCATCAGGAGATCCACAATATTCCACGACGAGGACTTGGCTTGATAAACGTACCTAAAAACTCTAAGTGCGAGAGCAAAAATCATAGAGAGCTTGCACAGAGAAAAGGTCGTGGAGTGCATACGTAATACATTACATAAACAGGATAATGCCTGACAAAGTAGTTTGTTCCCTTCTGCATTTGAGTGGCAAAACACCAAGAATGTTCCATAAGATTGTGGAAGGTTAAAATTTCAATAACTGCATAATAGTAAATGAATTCCTAAAGATGAGACCTAAAGTAGCACACATCAAACTCACACGTGCAATTATACCACAACAACACCAGGAGACTGAAAGAGGGAAGTCAAGGCTCTCTAACGTACTTAAAAATGCCTTCACTTTGCCCATAAACCCAAAATTAAAAACTTTTTACTACAAAATACACAACGCTTGTTTTGCCCACCAAAATATGGTGTGCAGCGAAAGGGATTTCCCTCCAAGGCCCTGCCAGATGTTATTTCTGCCCCCAACCAGAAACACTTTACCACTTAATGCTGTACTGTCCACACACTTCCCAAATATGGAACTGTTCAAACAGTCATACAACACAAAGAACCTTTCACAGAACACACACTATACTGGTTAAACCAAGGTAACATAAACACTACAGCTCAGCTGGTATAGACGAAGCCCTTTGGCTGGAAAGGGCTTCGTCCTGTCCATGACATGTGGAACCTTTATCTGGTCTTTTTCAACTAAAGGTGAGTTAGCCAGCCTCTTATGGGGGTAGAGGGTTTTTTCACCCAGAAACTCATGTTTTTAGTCCCTCAGAACAGGAAAACCGGCTTCGTGAACACACACGCATCTACATACATAGGACACTCCTGAAATAAGGATTAACATATGTTTTTAAATACATCTAGCTTTCTGAAGTAGAAAGAAAGGCATAAAATACAGACAAAAAAAAAAAAGCATTTCCTTCTATTTTATGCTCTGATGTTATATCTATGTGCAAAATTAAATGCTTTCAACATTGATCAAAAAAGAAACCTGCTTATTATCAATTCACTGTCTGAAATCTTTATACTTCCTTCCTCTCTAAAATCTAGTCTTGTTACTACTGACTTAAAGGCAGTTATTACAAACCAGTCTATTTTACTGGGTCCAAATTTTTTTCCTTCTGAGTTTTTTTTTCCAGAAGGGAAAAACTTTAACTGAGATTTTTGATGAATTGACAAAGAAGAGTATGTTGCAGCTTCACATATCCTGCATTTGTATCATGGGCAGATATGTATTATGATCTGGAAATCCTGTTCTAGAGACCAAACATACATTTTATCAAGCCACTTCATCCAAATAAACAAGATAGTGTAATTCATCTCTACTTACATTCATAAACATCTATCCCACAGTAGCATTCATATCCAAAACTTGCTGTTGAACATTAAATCTGGTATAAATTCCACATAAAGTCTGTCTGTTGACAAATTATTTTATTGAGTTTAAACCTCTACTAGTTTGCACATGTTATAAAAATAAAATAAATAAAAAATACAGTGACTGAGTTAAAAAAGCAAATTAATGGAAGCAGTAGCACAGAATATTTGAAGGGGAAAAAAGATTAACAATAGGGCACATGTGATTCATGTTGTATTGAGATGAGTAGCAATGCACATTGAGTTTTGAGGGAAGATGACCAAACCTGATATAACATGGCACCTTGTTTTTTGTTGCACTGATATGGGTTTTCTAATATGACTGTGAATGTTCTGAATGAAGAAATTGCAGTCAACGTTGACCATTTAATAATTAACCAGCTCTGATATTAAAAATCAATGTTTCTCCAACATGTTTTGCTGTCTATATGGCTGACACCATCCTCAGGAAGATATTAACACAAACATTTCCTAACAGCCATTATTTCCTTAAATTGAAAAAAAATAAATAAAAAAATACTGGATTGATAGTTTAATCATGTATTTCCTAACAGCCATTCTTTCCTTAAATTGAAAAAAATAATGAATAATAAAAAAAAATACTGGATTGATAGTTTAATCATGTATATCATTAGCCACATCATGCACAGTCTATACATTACTGTGTAAACTGCCAGCCTGGTTGGCCAAGTGGTTAGTGTATCTGCTCTCCAGCCAAAAGGTTGTAGGTTCGAATCTTGCCGTGGGCATGGATGTTTATGATTGTCTGTGAAAATACTAGTGCTGGTGGGTAGTAGATGGTGTTGGTGTAGATGATGCAGTCCACTGTAGTTGGTGGACTGAGTGGTGGAGACGGAGAGTTGTAAAGTAGGTGCCCTCTCTTGATGAGTTTTTTGGACTCCTTGGAGGGGTCACATAATAATAATAACTCTGTGATTGCTGGCATAAGAGAGGTGGTGAATTCAACATACATTACTAATTCATGACTTTCAGATATCATGATCAGTCTTTGTGAGACTGATACTTTAAAAGGCCGCTTGAACAACCTGACAAAATTATTCTAATGCGATAGAAGCTTGCCAATTTTCCATGTGATCTTCTGTGAGGATGTGTGATGTGAGTGCATTTTTCTCATCTCCTGTTTTCAACATCACTTAGTCTGCATGGTTAGCCTAGTGGCTTTGCGCTTCGCAACCATATGCCTGGGGAAGGAGTGTCCTAGGTTCGATTCCCGTCAATGACGTGAGGAGCTGAAGGATCTTCCTCAGCCATAGCCAAGTTAGCCGGTCTTGGGCAGCAGGGTTTTTTCCACCAGTTTATCTGGTGTTTTTTCATCCTGCAAGCAGGCAAACCAGTCCGAGGACACATGGATTACAGTCAGGAATACTGACCCAGCCATAGGTCTGATTCATCAGCTTCTGCCGGTTCCCGGATAAATTTTTATTTTATTTATTTTTTTTTTTGGGGGGGGGGGGGGGGACTAGATGGTACCGTGAACTCCTGTAAAAAGGGAGAAACGCAGTATCATCACACGGAATTTATTTATTTATTTAACATCACTTACATGTTCTTTTTCATGAATTTTGAAACTTCTCCCAATTTAAAAGAGCTTTAAATGTACTTAAAAATTATGAAATTAAAAGAAAAGAAGAACTTCAAATCCTGTTTAGTCAGTTCCTCCAAAATGTCTACTCAAATTACTCAAGGAACTTTTATTTAAACAGTACTGACCATTCCATCTGCAGACCTTGCTGGGATCCTGTCCTGCATTTGATTTTGAGCATAATGCTATAGTTAATATAGTTAATAACAAGGATGCAATGAATTATTATAGCTTATTTCTTCTATTGATTATAAAAATAATTAATAAATGCATACCCAATTTTAAACATTGGTTTATTTTATATTTTGAGAATGGCTTTTTTTAATTAATCTGCACAAGAAGTTGCAAAAACCTACAAGCAGTTTTCTGTGTATGTGTGGGCTGTTACAAATGTTGATTGTTAATATCAAGCACACATTAGTTTTCATAGCTCAGTGCTATGAAAACTAATTATTATATATATAAACTCATTATTAATTATATATAAACTCATTGCTATGAAAACTGAAGGCAAGGCATTTAGTAACTTCATTTGTTGATGTATATCCTTAAGTGCTGAATCAGAATTTTGTTAATCAAAATGCTATATTGTTGTTATGAAATCTTAATTTTTATTATTATTAATTAACATTTGTAGCTTCATATCAACAACTCCCTTCTAAATTGGTCTAACATTCAGATTTGATTTGATTTGATCTCTAACATTCAGATATTCTAAAGCATTCCTGGGTCAACCTCACTTGTATCTGGAAGACAAGAAATATCCAACAAAATATTCGTGAAATTAAATAATAAGAAAGAGATATAACTCACTTTAATCACTAATCATTTTATGACCTAAATTTCTTAATAGAAAATAAGAATGAAGAAACCAATATAGATATAGAACCAGTTAGCTTGGAAGAACTAAAATATCAGATTCTTAAAGTGTTCAGGAAAATGTGAAGTACCTTGAGATTCATTTTAAGAAAGATAAAGGTGAATGCAAAAATTATGGAGGAATAGACTTCTGAATAAAACACTTAGAAAAATATTGGAAACAATCTACTCTCAGAAGAGGGCAGTTGTAGATATAATCTTGTACTGATAATTCTGGTCTTAAAACAAATTGTTGAAAAAAAGATGACATTATAGCCTTTATAGATTATGAGAAAGCTCTGATAAAATACAGAGACCAAAATTATGGTCTCTGTATATTATAATGAAAAGAACAAAGAACATCCATTTAGTATGATCTATACATAGTTTAGCAAAATAAAGGTACAATTAGGTAATAAATTAACAGAAGAGAGTGATATTAATCAAGATGTAATACAGGGATATAGTTTGTCTCCAACTATATATATATATATATTGATTAGATTATAAAAATATGGACACAGTATATCCAGTTATAAAAAGCGTTATTAACATAATGCTGTATGTAGATAATCAGATTATATTAAAGGCAATGAAGAAGATAACCTACAAAAATCACTTTATGAATTGAACAGAATACGTCAACAAGACAACTTAAAGATTTCACTAAAAGAAAACAAAAATCACAACATTTAAAGGCAAAGATTAATCAAAAACAATCAGAGGATGAAATATAGCAAATTACAGAGTTTGCATGATATCATATCTAAAAGACAAATATATAACACAAAAAAAAAGAAGTTAAGAAAATATGTGGAACAATTAAAAGAATACTGAAAAATGAGAAATCCAGCTTAAATTTTATAACAGTAATAGCCACATCTGCTTTTATTATATAGTTTAGAAATAAAGACTGTTAAAAAGATTAACATAAAATGCAGGCAGCCACAATGAGATTTTAAAGAACAGGATATACAGAATTATACTCTAAAAAATGAAGATATTAGAAGAGAATTACATATTTATAATTTAAATGAAACAATCAAGGAAGATAGGAGGAAAGGGTACTTATATAGGATGCAAAGATATTGACTATAAAAAAGAGTGGACAAATAAAGACCAAAAAAAAAAAGGGGGGGTGAGGAAGACCAACTGCAAGTTAGAACTAGTGAAGATAGAATAGACAAATATCTAATCCTTAATGAGAACTGAAAAAATAAACATGCTAGAAATTTTAATACCTGAAATGAAAGTTAAATTTGAAAACTCAGCTATCTAATAGCATTTGTTCTCAAAATGAAAGTAACTGCTTCATCTCTGATTTCATAAATGAAAATCAGCTGTTGACAGACAGCCAACTGTTCCTTATGAAATACAGAGTAGAGGGAGAGGTATGATTGGTTAAGTATTTGTCATGATGAAAGGGAAAATAAATTTGTGAAGTAAGGGACAGTTTGTAAGTATCCTGATTGCATTTCTTAAGATAAAAACTATCAAAATAGTGGTAATTAACCACGCTACCGACCAGGACATATATATATACGTCCACATTTCCATGGATGCAAAGTGCATATTAAAATTGTAATACCATTGATATTACATTGAAATTTATGATGGATACAAAGCTTTTGAGGGTGAGCATTTGATCTTTAATGGCCGGTAAGGTGGTTAATGAACACCTTGAACTGTGAGCTTGATATATGATATTTACTCAAGTTCTATTTCATCAAAACTGTTATATATTTCCAAGGGGCAGAAAATAAACTTTTGTATCTGAAAATTTGAATATTTTTTTTTTTGCTTTTCTCTTACCATTATTCATGCTCTTTGACTTTCATTTAGTGGAGTTGTGCATGCAATGTATTATAACAGAAGATAATTATCCAGAATGTCATGCCACAAAGCTAAGGCATTTTCTCAGAAAATCTGAATTTTCAAATAAAAAATAACAATGACATTTTGAAAGTCATTAAAACTAGTCTTCCTGTTCTGGATTTAAAAAAAAAAACATTGCTGAAAAAATCTTGCAATTAGTTTTTCTTAAGATTTCAAAATATAGTAGGATGGTTATTGTTACAGAATATGTAATTAATGTGGTTACAAAATTAACTATCTAATTTTCACAGCAAACTTTTTTGGTTCCCCTAATTATGAGATGGGGAGGGAATCAGAAGGCTGTCTATGACACTTCTCTTTGTGAAAGAGAAGTTGAGAGGAGAGTAATTCCAAAGTTAGGAAAATTTAATATTTTGCAAAAAATTTGTACTGTTTGATTAAACTTTATTAATTAAATAAATTAATGAAGTTAATGCTTCTGTGTCTAGCTTGCCCTGTTCCAAGCATTTCCATGCCAGATAACTTAAATTTATTATGTATGTGTATTAACAAGAAACTTTTAATTAATTAAATACAATCTCAAAGCTCATTATTTTTATAACAGAGGCACTCAGGCCATATAATATACAGTATGATACACAAATAAATCTTTTTTCACAATGTAAACAAAATTATGTTTCTGAATACTATCTTTTATTTACAACCGAATGTGAAATTAAAGGATTCTATAACATAAATCAATCAATAAATATAGGCGGTAGTTGTTTTTGATCTCTGCTGACTTTAGTTCTGTCAATGACCCCCCCCCCATCCTCATCACAATATCTAATTATACATCTCAGGACCAAGCTCTGGTCCCAAGATGACTGGATGTAACTCACTATATAATACTAATGAATTATACCAGTCAATATGACAAATATACAAACCACAAGTCTTGCACACACAAGAGACAAGATGACTAGTGTTTCAGATGTTAAAAATAAATTTGTTATATTTCTCTTATTAATAGTTTGTGCCTAGAAATGTATTAATAAGATGCACTCAGTATTCATAAACTTGTTCCACTTAAGGCAACATGCTGAGCTGAAATCGTCAAATGGTTTAGTTGGCTGTGGAGATTCCAAAACAACTAAAGCTATAAGTGAGTATATTATGTTTATAAACTGCATGTTTCTACAGATGGATGTATGCTTTGCAGGATAAAAGTCCAAGATTCTAGAAGGAAAAAATTTTACCTTTAAATAAGACTGTCTAACTTATTTTTAGATGAAAAGCCTTATAAATGGTCCTTTCATGCTCCAATGGAAAAACTGAAACCAGGTTTTTCAAACTAAAAACTGTCATTTACTATATAAAAGAATGTTGTAATGCAGATACTGAGAAATATTTCTGTTATTAGAAATCAAACTCAGAGAAGATTTTTTCTAAAGATAAAACCATCATTTGTTGATGTGCAATTTCTTGAAATGCTCTTGGAAAATGTTCTTGAATCCTGGAGAGGATTACAACCAAACTTTTTTTCACAAGGCATTACTGACTTCAAATTAGCATTCTATTTGGTAAAAAACCAACAACACTATCATGCTAGCATCACCGCTCTACTTTACTGCAATGTCCTGGTGGAACTGTTTATCCTACTCATTACTCACCTCTCCAAAACTTTCAGAAAAGAAGTTCAAGTAAGAATGATAAAGTGGGTCTTCATCTTTCAGTACTTTGTACTAAGTCAATCAAGCAGCTCTTTATAATTTTCATGTTTTATTTTGTTTCAAAACTGACAATATCCCTGAAACAATTTCCAGGCTTCTAGTTCTATTTTAATGAGATGCTTTTTGAATTATCTTTTTTAATACTTCCTAATTTGATGTTCAACAACATATACCTTCTGTAGGTTTGGCTTTTGAACATAATTATGATTTCCTACAAACATTGAAAGCAGAAGGCCATCATTCATAACTACAATATCTTGTTATGATGGTGGAGCAGGTGCTGGAAGATCTAACGAATGAGGTATCAATTTTATGGTAGATTCAAGCTTGAGTACAATTGGTACTCAACTGTTTGCTTTTCACATAAAATCCATATACATTAGTTAAGGAAATATAGCAATTTGTTACCTGATCTTTTGGTTCTCTCCAAATCGTTGTTATTCAAAAGCACCAACTTCTTCCATGAATTCATTCGGTCAAATAAATTTTATAAGATGTGCAAAAATAACCAGGAACTTAGCCCACTTTTTTTTTTTAGCAATTTTTGTCTTTTATTTCACATTCAAAGTAATGAAAGTGTGTAATGTGGCATCAGCAATACAGTCTTGTTGCTTATCACTGGGTAGACAAAGGGCAAAAGCAGCGTGTTTGTTTTAAAGCCTCTAACTTGGGAGTCAGCAACGTGTGGCTTGCAAGTCACACTAGGCTCTAGTCTTCCTGTATGGCATGAGCACACTGCAAATATTTCTCAGTTTGGTTTGTCTGTGAATCGTGAATAGAGTACTGCAAGGTGTCAAAGATTAATCATTGCAGAAGTGGCGAGTATAAAATTAGAAAGCAGAAAGAAAATAATATCCATGTGCATGTAGTGTTTTTGATAGATACATGAATTTATATAATAAATATTTCAATGCATATATATATTTTTTTAAATAAAATACCTTCCACTCTATTCCATTTCTTAAACCCTCCCAACAGCTGAGGCTCTTTGGATTTTATCTTTTATTAGATCAAAAATGGCTCTTCAACTGAAAAAAATATTGCTAACCCCCTGCTCTAACTTAAATGTGACATAAAAATAAAGGAACAGATTCAACGTCATTATCCACAAGTGAAAAACATAAGAGTGAATTTGTGTTGAAGTATTCCTCAATGTTAGATCGGTTCATCAAGCCATGCCTCCATTTTTAAATTGTGCCACATGCCTTGAAAGTGACATTAGCTACACAACGGCAGTTAAAGCAACAATAATTTAACAGATTATTACTTAACACATTATTTTAGGTGGGTGATGAATTTCATTGCCTTGTGTGAGACCACTGCTCCACTCATTGGAGGCCTGAAAAAGTTCTATGTTTGGTCTCTTAGAGTAGGGTTTTCAGACTACAAAAATAAATTTTAAAAAAAAATACAAAAGAAAAAAATCTTTAGCCCATCCCACAGTACAAAATGTAGAGTTTGCAAATAACCTTTTGTGGTGGGAGCAAAATTAATAATAAAATATTCCAAAAAACTTATGAAAAGCAAACATATATGTAAAAAGACTCCTTTATGTGATGAAATTTTTTGGTTTACAGATTTTGATTTATCACTTCAAATCACATTAGAATAATGTAAATTAACTTAGACTACAAAAAATAAAATAAATAAACATTTTATATATAGAAATGGCAAAGCTAATAACTGTAGACTGGTCAGACATGATGCAAGGCAAATGAGAACTCTGCATTAGATGCCACATCTCACAATTATAAAGGAGAATGGCCCACAAATAACATCTAGGACCTCTTCAATCTAAACTTCAAATCTATCACTGATGATTGTATCAATTTTCTTACCAACCCATTTTCAACCTCTCAATATTTTCATCACTATATAGTAGGTTTATTTGTAATTATTAATTTTATATTCTTTTTGATAAATTGTACTCTATATTATGATTTCCATGATTTTTCTGCAAAAAACCACCTAGTTTGTTTTTTTTTCCCAGAAAAAGCTAAATCAACTGACTTTGGATGCACAAGGGAGTGTTTTTTGACTCTCAGTAAACTCAATGTTTATTCTCCTGCAAAACATGCAAGCCAATTTATACGTGCACATATTTAACCATAGTTTAACTTAGACTATGGTATGTGTGAATTTACACTATGGGTAAATTAGATAGAATTAAGTAGACAAAATTAGATTTCAAAGTCATTTATGTTTGGCTGTAACAGTTCATAATCCTAATGACATAAATTTAGAGTGATAACTGCTTTTAATTTTTTAAATTCTATTTATTTTATCCTATTTAAATTTTATTTCTAATTTATTTGGAATTCTTTGGTTATCTTTTAGTAATCCTTAAATTTGAATTAAATCTTCTACATCAAAATAATTTGAAAAAAAAAGTCTTCTCTTCTGCTTTCATCCTTACCCAGGTGCGTAATGTTTCCAAAAACATACTTGATCTCTCTATCCTGGGATTTAGCAACTTTCTATATATTCTGTATATTTTTTATAGCACTCGATATTCCTTCTCCCACCATTTTATTCATACTAAATGCTTTTTTTTTGTGTTTCTTTGCTAAATTAATCATGTCACCAATTACTCAAACTAGTCAAACACTAACAATGACTAGTAAGCAGCATTATTCAAAATTATTCTGTTTTCCATTCAGAAGCAATTAGTGTACTTCATTTTGCAATCAGCATGTTGATTATTTCTAAAATATAATCTGCATTCAGAATATGTATGACTTTTGGCTACACTTAAAATTATATCTTTACTGAATGCAGAACACTCATTAAAATGATACAAAATACAGGAAATAAAATATGCAATGATGCATATTATGTTTCCAATAATACCTCAGAATAACCACCAATTTTTAATTTAGTTGAACTTCTACAAAACTATATAAAATATTCTTGAAACCTACAACTGTTAGCAATTTCTTTATCAGTTAAAACATGGAATGTTTAATTAAAACTGATAATACATATTGAAAGACTTAGGTATGTTGTTTATTATTATTATTATTAGCATTCCACAGTACAAACAACACCAAGAGATCAAAAAATAAATTTATTGAAAAATTTAATAGATTAATTTACTTTTTCATCTCTTGGTGTTGTTTGTTGTTTATACAGTGAAGCACTGATATGAAAACTGATAAGAGTACAATAATAAAAAATATGATAATGTAAAATATATATATATATATATATATATATATATATAAAAGTTGACTCATGAAGATAGTAAATGGACAGACTTTTTTTGGTAACGAACCGGCTTGGAATAAGGATTCGAGAAGAAAATTACCGAATACAAAAAAAAAAAGCAGAAATACACCTATTGGAATATAACCACCTGGAATGTGAGAAGTATCCACCACAAAATCACAGAACTGGACCAAGCACTAGAAGAAAGAAATGTAAAAATAGCAGTAATTACAGAATCTAAAAAAAAGCAGAGGAACAGATGAACTGAAAATTATATCTATATATACATTGAGGTAAAAGCAAAAGAGAGAGCTAAATCTGGTGT
The DNA here is from genome assembly GCF_054136105.1 of Typopeltis vanoorti. Lineage (NCBI taxonomy): Eukaryota > Metazoa > Arthropoda > Arachnida > Uropygi > Thelyphonidae > Typopeltis > Typopeltis vanoorti. The sequence continues at coordinate 76,949,406 of NC_143558.1, read as the reverse complement.
AATGATCTTTCTACATAAATCTCTTAGAAACAGTATAATCCATTACAACTTTTGGAGCGATAGAATAATAGAAATGAGAATTAAAATAGACAGAGGCTATATGACAGTAATTGGAACTTATTCACCTGAAGAAGGAAAAGAGGAGGGCTCAGAAAACTTCTACACCCAACTGCAGAACATATTAAAAAGACCAATCCTAAGGATCACATTTTGGTAATAGGAGATCTCAACGCAAGAATTGGCAATAAACCATATAAACCAAACATAGGACCTATCGGAGAACTTAACTGTAATAGAAATGGAAATAGATTCAGAGATTTTACTATTAGCAATAACCTTAAAATAATGAACGCCTTCTTCAAACATAAAGACATCCACAGATACACCTGGGAAGCAAGAGACACAAGAAGCATTATTGATTACTAATCTGCAATATCAGAATGTCAGAAATGATAATAGATACAAGAGTATATAGAGGATCTGAAATAGAATCAGATCATTACCTTTTAATTGGAAAAATAAAATGGGAACCAAGATGGAAAACAACAAAAAAGCATAAGGAAAATAGAAATTTTGAATCTTTCAAAGTTAGACTTTTGGATGACAGTAGTATTAAAGACTTGGTACCAAAAAAGAATAAAGAACTGGATGACAAGTATAAAACAAAATCAGAACATAGAAGAAGAATGGTCAAACCTAAAAACCATAATGACAAAAGCTGCAAGTTTAGGAACAAAGAAAAAGAGGCCTTAGGGACTGGGATGATGAAATTAAATGCATTATTGAAGAAAAGAAAAAAGTATATAAAAACTGGCTCAACCTAAAAACAAATAGAATCAAAAATTGAATACAGCAGAAAAAAAGCAATAGCAAAAGCAGCACACAGGAGAATAAACAGAAACAGATGGAACAATTTTGTAACAAAATTAGAGAGAGACTGTATGCTCAAAAGACTTAATGCATATAAAATCCTCAAAGAACTAAGCAATGAAACTAGAGAAAAAGCAGATATTAATACCATTAAAATAGAAACATGGCAAAATTACTACCAAGATCTATGGTATGATGAAAACATTCAAAACAGAAAACTACCCTTTGTAAACATCTCTGATAACTTGGAAAACATCACTCTAGAAGAATTAACAGAAGCATTAACCCAAAGCAAAACAGGAAATGCTCCAGGAGAAGACAATATAAACTTGGAACTTATCAAATATGCAGGACTTGAATTCTCACTCAGGTTACTTAACTTTTATAATATGATCTGGAAAGAAGGAAAATGCCCACAAGATTGGACGAAAGCAATAGTTATTCCCATCTACAAAAAAGGACACAAATCTGATTGTCATGGAATCAGCTTACTTAGTACCTGTTATGAAGTATATGCAGAAATGCCAAACCAACTCTTTAGAGCCTTATATAATATATATCAAGATAATAAAATATCTGTGAAGTACAATCATTCAACATCAAGCTGGAAACCAATAAATCGAGGAGTACGTCAGGGTTGGCCTCTCTCTCACCAGTTTTATTTAATATATACATAGATAAAATCATAAAAGAATGGAAGATAACTAATGAAGGAGGATTCAAGATAAACCGTAACACCAGATTAGCTACTCTTCTTTTTGCTGATGACCAAATAATCCTTGGAAATAATGAAGATGAACTACAAAAATCATTATGGAGTCTAAATAATCTGATAAAAACATATGGTATGGAAATATCAACAGACAAAACAAAAGTCATGGCCTTCAAAGGCGCTAATCCAATAAGAAGCAAAATAGTAATAAACAACAAAATAATAGAGCAAGTAAATACATTCAAATATTTAGGTTGCACAATGTCATATGAAAATGAAGCTGATATAGAACAAGATATCAAACTTTTTAAAAGTAACGGGCATTATAAATAAAAATTTTAAACCCAGTTATGTACAAAAACACACACGAATAAGAATCAACAATACGTAGCCAAACCAACCTTACTTTATGGCAGTGAGATATGGACCATAAAAAAAAAGCAGATGAAAGAAGAATTGAATCATCCGAAATGAAATTTCTGCGCAGAACTGAAGGAGTCACAATAATGGACAAAATGAAAAGCAGCGAAATCAGAAAAAAAAATTGGAATTACAACCTCCCTAAATGAAACAGTTATTTGCTATAGAGAAAAATGGAAAGAACACATACTAAGAATGAATAGAAGCAGAATACCTAAACAAATTCTAAATTACCACCTAAAAGGTACTCAATGCAGAGGAAGACTCTTAAAAAGATGGAATTGAGTCCGGAACAGGCCAGAAAGGAAGAAGAAGATAAAAGTTGACACCAATATTCACAATAATGTACTCAATGATATGTAATAATAGTTATTCATTCAATGACACCAATTTTCATTTTCTTAAACTATTAAAAGTGTAAATTAGATTTTGAAGCTATTTCAAAGGGTTATCATTCTGTAAATAAAACATCAAGGACAAACAAATCCAAAGTTTTTCAAACTTTTTTGATTGCAATCCGAACACACACACACATTGCATTCTGACCCAGTATGTATACACATATGTACATTTATATTAAACTGAAACAAATGTTTCACAAAATAATACTTGTCCTTACTATACATAATAATAAAGTAAAAACAAATATGTAACAAAGTTAACACCGAATATGATTTTATTAACATTTAAATACATGACAAAAAAATAAATTAATTAAAATAAAATAAACAATTTGACAATTTTTTTTTTAAAATACTTATGAAGACAGATGCCATGAGGGATCTTTAATGAAGGCAAATGTCAAGAACTTATTTCAAAGCTAGAAATCTGTGATTTACCCTGATATTTTCTGTTTTATTTTAAAAAATCTGGCCATGAATGACTAAACTGATTTCACAACCAACTAATAGGTTGTGACGTGCAGTTTGAAAAACACTGATCTAATCCTTAATAAAATCTATATGCAGTGGCGAGCTATGGAAATTTTACCAAAGGGCTTGCATCATTTTTATCATTTTTAAACCAATATTTCATGATCTAAACATGAAATATTTGCACACAATCAACTGTGTTAATTTATCTTACACAAGAAAAACATTTCTAAAACTATCAAAATATAATAACAATGAAATCTTTTATAAAACATTTGATTGGCTATGGTTGTACCATACAAATGGCTACCAGAAGGGAGAAGGGCATGATAGCGCATGAGCTTATTTTATTTTCAAACTTGGGCGCATTCGTTATAGAGGAGTTGAAACAATAATTCCAAATAATCTATACACTCCTGAATAGAATAATTTTTGTTAGGTTACCATATGAGTTTGTCGTTTAATATGTTTCAAAAAAAATTTTTTTTTTTTTTTTTTAAAAATAAAAGAGCAAACAAGAAGAACAAAGAGCTCGCAAATTTGAGAAAAATTTAACAAAGGGTTCGCACGAGCCCCTTACAGCTCACCACTGCCTATATGTAACAATCTGCTAACAAGGTAACTGTGTATGAATAAGCAAGTGAGTAGAACAATGATAAGACTGCTCATTTATGAATAGCTTAGAATAGATATAACAAGAACTTGTACAATAATTACTAACATTTTTTAATAAAAAATTATATTTTGCCAGAATATAGTTATTCCAAATCAATGCACATAATGATTAAGAGCACTACATCCATCTCAGTTATATGTATAATCAGAGATCTTGCTGTCACATCAGTTCTTTCCTAAATGCTGAATTAAATATCCTGAATAGCATGGTTTTCAACAACACTGACCCCCTACTCTGGTCCATCAAACAAACCCACCCTCATCCAAGAATGGTCTCCATTTCATATAAAAAGCATTTCAGAAAAATTAGGGTAACTGACATAAACATAACACTATCTATTCAGCTAGTAAATGCCTCATTAAGTTATTTTTCATGTCTCATCTGCCCTAAACAAATTTCAAATCTATCCAACCACTGAATACTGCTCTTATATTTGGGGTGGTTTTCCTAAGAGCTCCCTAAAAATTCTTGATTCAATACAGAAGAGAGCAATTAGGTTGATTAATAACCCATCTGTTAGCAATTCACTTTACCCACATTCTCCCAAGCATTTAGTTTAAACTGTATGCATCTTCTATAAATACTTCCATGGTAACTGTTCATCTTAACTACCATCAATAATTCCCGAACTCTCTAATCAATCCATTGAAACTTTTGCAGCAGCCACCCTAACTCCAAATGCACAGAACAATTTTCTCTTCCTCCTCTTTCATTCCTTTTACTGCTATCCTCGGCTATAGTCTCCCCTCTTATATGTTTCCCAAAAGGAATACAATACATAAATCTTCAAATCAAACATCAATAAATTTCTTCTTGCTCAACTTTCTGCCCATCATGCTAAGTTTAAAAAAAAAAAAATTTTTTTTTTTGAAAAAATAAAAGAGCAAACAAGAAGAACAAAGAGCTCGCAAATTTGAGAAAAATTTAACAAAGGGCTCACACAAGCCCCTCACAGCTCACCACTGCCTATATGTAACAATCTGCTAACAAGGTAACTATGTATGAATAAGCAAGTGAGTAGAACAATGATGACTATATTTGTATATACAAATGTATTGGTTTTGATTAATAATTTTTTTTTAATGTTCCTAATGATATTATTTTTATAAATATCCACATGGAAAGTATGACAAAATATATATATAGAGACAATGTATAGGGGCGCCTAAATTTTCTTTGCCTAGGGGCATCAGATACTCTCCCACCAGCCCTGCAGCTATAAGTGAATGAGTGTTTGACATCTGCTATAATAAGTGCCTGGTTAATCAGGAAATTTTGTGAGATCAAACTACAACAGACGACTTCATCAGTTTCAAATCAGCATGGCTAGTCAGATTTTCCTGAATGCTATTTCAATAAACTACAGAATTCTATGAAAAAAACAACAACAACAACTAGCATTTAATCTTCAAATTTATATATAAGACTCTTCAAGATGTCATACAAAAAATATAATAATAATAAATGGCCATCTTACTACTCCTAAATTTTGGGAATTTCCTAAGATGTAGTAACAACCACAATGAGACAACAGCCTCATTTGCATTCCATCTGTTCTTAAATTTGCACTTATTATTCATGAACCTGAACTGGTCACTGAAGATGCAGTGAACAAACTTATGAAACATTAGCATCCTTGGTAAAGAAATCATGACAACTATTTTGTTACATCTAATTTCAAAACACTAGGCAACATGTATGGTAGTTTTTATATGGCTTCACTTTAAAGGGGAGGGAATAAATCTTGTATTCTCTTTTTCTGTGTGTGAAGCTCATAAACAAAGTGTAATGCAAGATTTCCCATGATATAAAAGTCTGGTAACTTGTGAAGTGAAAACCCTTCATTTTAGAATAACATTAAACACAAAATACTCAGCCTTATCTTAATTAGGAATATCAATGATCACAAAAGAAATAATTGCTGAAACATTCATTAGCAGCATTTTCTTTGGTACTTGTTTTGTGGAAGTAAGTGAAAACATGCTTTTTTGCTTTAACTCTATAAAAAATGAAATTAATGAACTGAAAAAGGAAGATATGAATGAACCAACAAAACTATCTGTTAAACTTCAAGAATGCAGTGAGTATACCCTAATAATATTTCAAAGAGACACAACATTCATATGAATATTTTAGACACAGAAAATTAATAAAAGAAAGTCAGAGCATAATACTTCTCTAAAAACCGTTCTGCACATATGCAGAATACTGGAGTTTTTTTTCCTTTTCATAATACACATGAATGTCAGTTGTTTTATGATGATTAACTGAAACAAGTTTACTTAAGAATTTCATTACTCAATAAGTCATGATGAAATTAATGCTAACAGTAACTTGCTTATGTCTCATAAGCATTTCCAATAAATGAATCAAAACATTATCAAGTTTTGTTTCATTTAGCTAAAATGAAATAATGAAAATAAAATATAAGTGCAATAAAAATGCTTGTAGATAATGCACATATATTGGCACTACTACCAACAACTACTGTACCCATTATAAACATTAGTTTTTATTAATTTTTGCATTTTATTTTCCCATAAAATATGATTTTCTTAACAATTTTTAAGGTTACAACTCTTCAACAGTTTTCAACATACTTCAATAAAACATGATCATTTCAATAAAAACATTTAACAGTAACATTTAACAAGACAGTTTAAGTGAATACCCAACAGCTAACAGTATCAATTCTTAGAAAGATATACTAATCTTTAAAAAGTGATTAAATATATAAGATACTAATATAATTGCTAAATATACCACTAACAGCAGGTATTTTCCTTGTAATTAATGATGCTGTTGTCTATAACAATGTTGACAAAACTGACCATTAAAAGTACAGACAAACTTATCTAAATGACTTTCTGCATGCAGATAAACAGTAATAATCCAAAGATAGAAAATACTATACTAATGATACTACGACTTCCTGCATGCAGATAAATAGTAATAATTCAAAGACAATGAATCTACACTTAAACTAGCACTTTAACCTATATGGATATACATCAAACTACATATAATAGCAGATTAGTTCAACAGATTGCCACATAAATGCAGCTATTCACTAAAGCATACTGTTTGTACCAATGAAATTAGAAAAACACCTGAAAGATAAAATGAAACTGGTGTATATGAAGCATAATGAATTAAAGTCGCTTTTCTTTAATATGTATAAAAGTAATTATTGGTTCTTCAACATTCTTCACATATTAATATGTAAAAATCAATATATGCATTAATTAAGATTCCATCATTTTTCGAGTACAAATATTAAGGAAAATCTTTGCATTAAAAGAATGCAAATATAATTTCTACTATCCATGTAAATATATAAAAAAATTCAACACAGTATCATCAGGTAAAAATAAAAAGATAAGTGCCAAAACCTTTATGTAAACACATCTTGAACTAATATACAGTCATACCCCAAAGTTACGTGGTAGGTGGGACCAACAAAAAGCGCGTAAGCCGAATTCGCGTAACTCAGGGTATAATTTTGCATGTAATTTATATATACAACCGTACAAAATATTAATTAATTGGGACCAAAGGTTTACAAAAATACCTATATTTTTTAAGAAATATAATTGTAGTTTTTCGTACATAAAAAAAGAAAGTTATTTCGATGTCAATGGTTTCATACGATCTAACAGATTTGTCTGACGACATTGTCTTTTTCTTGTCACACAAAATTTCTTCATAGCAAGCTAATGATTTTTTTATTCCTTGCCTTGTGGCTACAATTCGTTCCTCGTTAGAATCTATGTTCTCCAAAGTCTGTAAACCTTTCTTTTATGATTGTTCTTACTGTGGATTCCTGTAGATCGAACTTCTTTGCTAGCTCACAAATTTTCATTCCGCCTTCAAAATCCTTACTAATGTTGAGTTTTGTTTCCAAAGTCAAGGTTTTTCTTTTCCTGCTAGCTGTAGAAGAATCAGACTTGTTTCTTTTGGACGACATTATTATTTTTTATGTGATAAAATATTTATCAAGAACATAACATTAAACAATCGCAAGGTTTGTAGCCTATAAAAATCGTGTATGAATGGAGACCATGCAAAACATATCAGTGCTTGTTCAGAGCATGTGCGACACTGGCGAATGCGGCCGGTGCCTGAAAGATACGACTAGTGGTGAGGCGCGAAGCAGGACGGGAATACATACATATAAGAAACCGCGTAACTCCGGATTCGCGTAAGTCAGGGTATGACTGTATATATATATATATATTCATATATTCAAGTGAACTTATGCAATCCTCCCCCTTATAAAAATCAGAATAGTACCATCGTAGTTAAGAGAAAAGAGTGCCATTCTCTAATAATAGGTGGTGAAAATTAATCTCTAGCATAATTTTTATTTTGTGTACCAATGGGATAGAAAAAAAAAATACAATCAAATAGTAAATACTGACAAAGTGAGTTTTATCATTGATGAACTAATGAAATTAGTGAAATATGATTCATTTAAAATGTTTGATTAAATAAATGAATATTTTGTTGAAAAAAATATCTTCTTTCCACATTTATAATGATTAATATATCTGGCCTGTATAAGATAACTTCAACTCAACTACAAAAATACACCCTAAAATCATCCTGCATATTTTATATTATTACACCCTCCATGAAGTCAATAGACTCGTTGTGGGAGGTTCATTCAACTGACAACATATTTATCGCACGGAATCTTAAAATCCTTAACACTCCTTGTGATTTACACAATGGTAAGAGATTTAAAAAAAATTTACTTTTAAGAATTAAGCAATTCTCTCCATTCATGAAATGCTAGAGAATAGACTAGGAGAGAATTAATTCCTTCCCCAATCCCCCCCCCCAGGAACATTCTAATACTAAGAATTTTAGCTAACTATCAACTTGCAATCTTCAGTGATTTTTCTATATAACATGTCCATCATTACATATATTTATCATATGTATATATTGTTATATATTTTCACTGTGTTATGATGAAAACCAGCAAAACATTTCAAATCTGATACACAATGCAAGCAAGAACTAAATAACTGATATTCTATTTAAAAATGTGCCTTATAAAATGTTTTATAAAACAAAAAATAATTAATTATGCTTAAAACAAATGACGTATAATTTCACTAAATAATCATGCGAAAAATGCTTGTTAAATGATCCAAGTACAGCTGACTCTTGTTGCAGGCATCTTTTAGGGATCTCAAGAATAGTTTGCTATAGTGAATTTTCTTTAGAATGTCACTACCAATGGGGGGGGGTCTTTAATTGGGGCTTTTCAGAGTTTATTATAGTGAGTCACTTTGATACAAGTGTTTGCTATAGTGAGAAATGAACTGTACAAAGAATGTCTTAGTTAAAAAATGGTGTTCAAACTACTTGCAAAAAAAAAAAAAAAAAAAAAAAAAAAAAAAAAAAAAAAAAAAAAAAAAATTCAAGATGCTATTTTGCACCCAGCTACTAACTATACAAATCCCAAACCTGCTCCTGTCTATCCTTAGAATACTGTTTACATGCTTTTTTGGGGGGGGAGGGGGGCAATTCAGCTCACAGATTATCCCTCCTTTACCAACTTGCTATCCTCTGTCAGATGCACTGTTTTATCTGTCTTTTCTACAGGTATCTCCATGGTTAATGCTCCAAAAGTATGAGCAATTATCATTCCTCCAATTTCTGTTGAGCCAGTAGAAACAAGAGCTGTTCACTATCCCTTTTCAGTACAACTGAAAGTACACCAAACTTGTTTCTCCTATTACTCTTTTCTCCACCTGCCTCTCCTCTGAAACAGCCTTCCTTGTGAAGTGTTCTCCCAAACAACTACAACCTCTAAATCATCGAAACTGTCAATAAACATCTCGCCCAATCCTCACCTGTACCCCACACACACACACATGGCACTGATATCATATGGGTCTTACCTCTCATGTATGGGGGATCAATATAAAAAAGAAAAGTGCCAAATTGCAGGTTCTAACAGATGTAGCTTTTAGACATCAGCCAAAATCACTGATTTGTAAATTTTAACAATTTATATCAAAGATAGTAAAAATCTATAGATTAACGAAAATAATATTCTGAATATCTGGAAATTATTTTCAAAAGTGATTAAATGGGATAACAAACAACTTTTTTTTGGTAGAAAATATTCAGGAAGAATGTAATCAGGAATACATATCAATACTTGATGTTAAAAAAAAGCATTAAAAAACAAATATGGAAAGAAAGCTGAAGTAGATGATATATGACTTGAAATGCTGACATGTATAGTATAAATGTTCTAAGAGCTATATTACATCATTCCTGAATATTTTCTACCACAAAGTTGCTATTTGTTATCCCATTGAATCACTTTTGAAAATAATTACCAGATATTCAGAATATCATTCAGATGGCCTGGTGAGAGGGGTGAATTCTGAATGAATTCTGTGGGAGAATTTTTATTCAGTCATTCAGGTATGCATCATAGTGGATTGCTTCCTCTCATCAAATTTACACTACTTCTGGACTATTCCCATGGGTTGATTGAATTAAGTGTGCTTTAGAAGATCCAAATATAAAAGATCCATATCAGGGTACAAACCAAGTGGGAAGAAAACTGTTGACCAGAAATAACTAAAGATATATTAAATATTAAGTAGAGAGTACAAAAACCCAGAAATTCATATTCAACCAGAAAATGATAAAAATGTTCATCTTCAAATTCTTGATATGTACCTTCAAGAGATGTGCAAGATATTACGATATTATCACATGAAAGTTGACATTATTATTAACTTCCTATTGACAATTTTTCTCCAAATGAGTCTGTTATATGCCAGGACTATGATCTTATGTTTGTCTTCTAAGGCATTTCTAACTGCATCAATCCACTTGGGTCTTGATAATTTCTGCTTTGCTAATCTTTCTGATTCTGTTTAAGAGACCATACCATCTGAGATTTGCTCTGCTCGTATTCCTGAATGCTAACATCAAGTTCCTCACCATCTTCATTTTTAATTATTCTACCACTGATGCCAACTGTTCACTTCCTTAATTTTTCTCAAAAACTCTCATATCTATAGTCTCTAGTCTTTGATAAATTGTTTTACTTCTAACCTAGCTCAAAAATTCAGAGTTAATACTGATTTGAACCTTATCTTGTATACAGTAAGTGTTTGAAATAATTTCTCTCTTATTCCACATACATTTATTCCTTTGAATCCCCACCATATCAGCTTTGTTATTCTTTTACATTTCCATATTTAATTTGCACTCTTCACTAAAATTTGTGCCAAAATAGCTGAAATGGTTACAAGTTACCGGGTATGCATCATAGTGGATGGCTTCCTCTCATCAAATTTATGCTACTTCTGGACTATTCCCATGGGTTGATGAATTAAGTGTGCTTTAGAAGATCCATATCAGGGATCATGCTTTGTCCTTGTTGATTTTCATGCCAAATTTTTACTGCAGTAATTCAATTTAGTTAAGGAATCTTGCATGCAGGCATGCTTGCACTGAAATTTATTTAGGAGTATATCTTTACATCATCTACATGAAGCAGAGTTGAGAAATTAGCATAACAAATTTTGATATCAGATTTCATGTCACTTTCCTTCATGACATAATCTATACAGATGAATAAGAGTGAATAAAGCAAGCATGCTCTTGTCTTACACCTGATTTTACATCACATCGCCTTCCAGTATCCCCTTTAATTTAAATGCTGAATTAAGACAAAGTCGATACAACAAAATGAAAAAAAAAAAAAAAAGCAATTTTACTAATAACCACCAGAAAGTTAATTATCTGACCTTCAAAATTAATGAATCTTCAATTAGGCAATTCTTGAATGGATTACTGTGTGAAATGACTTCTGGAACAGCATCATGTATGTCTACCTTCAGTTATTCAATCCTTCAAATATCCAAGTAGAAAATTGCTCTCCTGCTGTGCTTGAATAATTGAGGAGTTACTTAAGTTATATAATTCAACATCAGATTTTTATGAAATAAGGTTTTTTTTTTTTTTTGTACATCTTAATACTTGTTTAAAATGCATTATATATTTTTTTTTTGTACATCTTAATACTTGTTTAAAATGCATTATAATGCTTTTTAAAATTACAATTTTTTTTTGTACAATTTATTTAATTTTACAAATTTCATGAAAAGAGAGAAGGGAGCAGCAACCTCTACTACAGAAAGTCTAGAAACCATTGCTGTTTTCTCTACTTATGTTACAAAAACTAAACTGCTAAAAAAAAGTTTCCCTTCTATTTTGAGATGTGATTATATATAAAATTTTAAACTTTTCTTTACACATTACAACTGAACTTACTGTATGCTAATATTCATGTCTAAAAATCAAGATTATTAAATATTTTATTGTATAAAATTGTAAATATAAATATTTACCAGTTTGTGTAAATATTTATGCAAGAAAAGAGAAGACATTCAAACTTCATTTTCAAATTATAGCAAAAATTCTTCGTTGAAAAAAGGTTTAAGATTCTGATAATTTTCAAGCTATGAAACTTGTTTATGATTAAAAATTATTTTTTAATGTTTAGAGAACATATTTTAAAATGGCAGAATAAAAATGTGAATTTGTAATTTACGGAAAGAGTTAACAAAACATCTTAAGCTACAAGTGGTTAAATAATTTAAACTGGCATGAAAACTATAATTGAATTCTGTGTTCAATTCGTATAAAAGGTTTCATTATCCAGCTAAACTGTATTACTGACTCAAGGGAAACATATAGAATTGACACTATCCAACCATCTTTCTGTAACTGATCACTAAATGCCAATGATCTATCAGCTTGTAACTGAGTAACCAGTTAGCAGAGATGAATGATTTGTAATACATATAGAATAAGATTGCCTATCAAATGATCAGATATTTTATCGATAATTTAGTGGTGAACAAAGCACATTTTTAAATTGATATCTAGTTATGGACACAGTATTTTAGTAACAGCAAAATAATCTTAAAATTATTATATATATATATATATATATATATATAGGAACTTTTTTTTTCTATTTATAGTTTATTCATTTCAGTTTTACAGATAAGAACTGGCACTTTAGAGACTAACAAAAACAGTTCCATATACAGGTTTGACATTAGTCTTATTAACAAAAGTAAGAGTCATAATTCTTTAAACATATGCCTTCCTTCATTTAAATTTTATAATCCAGTTAAGTTCAATTTCTAAGTATAAAAGAGTTTTCTAGGTGTAAAAATTGATTTATATAACAGAATATGCAGGATTTTCCTAAGGTGCATGTATATGTGAGGGAAATAGGAAATAAGGGTCCACTCTGATTTTTTAAACAGGGAGAGGAGTTTTTTAAAAATATACTTTCATGTCTGTTTTTTGTGCTGAGCAATTCATCAATATGCTATTTAAAGTGAAAAATGCAGCAAAACTACTAAATTGAAGCACCATCTGCCAATCTGTGTACTGATCTTTTGGTAGAGGGGAGTAGAGGGAGATCCCTCGTACATAACCTCTCATATGTCAATGAAATACATAATAAATAGAATATATATTATGACATAAATAATCAATAATCAACATTTAATGAAATGACTTAACAGAATTTATAACAATCAGAACAACAACAATAAAAAGACATTTAAGAAAAGAATGAATGAATGACAAATTACAAATTGCTACAAACTGTCCAGCAGTAGTAGCTAATATAAATTAATTTGATGAAAAATAAAAATCCTAGTAGCTGAGCAAATGGCATTTTCTGAGTGTGACAAAGTCACACTGTTATATACTACAAGACACCTCTGCAATGACTTCTGATAACTTAGTTAACCCAAATTCTTCGAGAACTATCATGGAATTTTCCTTAATAGAGCGAAATTGATCAACTAGCATTTTACACTGCCAAGCTACTTCGGCAACTTGTGTTTCAATGCATTTTTCTTTTTGGGAGAGACTACATTCTCTCATACTTTCACAATTTTCTCGCATATTGTCATCATCCTCACTGTCAGTCTTTATAGCGCCATCAATGCTTTTCAGAGCAGCAACTGGCTTTCTTACATCATCAGAAGCTTCTTTTATTTTCTTTCCTTCGGCAATAGATTTCCTAATTTCAACAACTTTCTTTTCAAATTCTGCAAGATCATTGGTGATATCCCTAATCCTCCCATCATCAGGCATATCTTGCTTCTTTAAGTAACTTCTCAAAGCTCTGAAAAATATTTCAAATCAAAGCTTAGTTAAAGCATTAAGCAACTTCATAATAATTAAAAAATAAAAACAAAACTTTGGGCAAACTATAAAAATCCTATATACGATCATATCTGATGTATATGTTATGGTTAAAGTGATAAATCCAGTTATTATTAATAATTACCACAGGAGTCTGGTAAATGTAATAAAAACATGTTTATAGGTTTTGTATATAGATTTTCATTCTCAATAGAAATTATAACAGCTTAGGTTAGTTTATAATGAAAAAAGTAAGGAAAGTACTTCTTTTGCACTCAATGAAATCAGAAATCATTATAACCTAACCTAACCTGGATGTCGCATGTTGAACCAGAGTGTAGTGGTAGTTTGTCGTGGGCAGATTAATGGGGATAAAAGATAACGTTGTTGTGGGCCGAGCTTAATGATTGCGGGCAGATAAATAAGGATAACAAATAAAAGTTTTTGTGGGCCGAGCTTAATGATTGCGGGCAGATAAATGAGGATAACAAATAAAAGTTTTTGTGGGCAGATGAATGGGGATTATAGACAAATCAGAGAGGAACTGATCAGTGTTTTTCTCCATTGATGAGGAAAGAGGTACAGCAACGACGTTTATATATTATCCCCATTCATCTGTCCACAACAACTTTTATTTGTAATCTTCATTTATCTGCCCGCAATCATTAAGCTCGGCCCACAACAACGTTTACCTTTTATCCCCATTAATCTTCCCATGACAAACTACGACTACACTCTGGTTCGACATGGGACATCCAGGTTAGTTTATGTTAGGTTAGGTTAGTTTATAATGATTTCTGATATCACTGAGTGCAAAAGAAGTACTTTCCTTACTTTTTTTCATTATAACCTAAACTAACCTAACCAATAAAGGTTAGGTTAGGTTTATAATGATTTCTGGTTTCCGATTTCATTGAATGCAAAAGAAGTACTTTCCTTACTTTTTTCATTATAAACTAACCTAATCTGTCATAATTTCTATTGAGAATGAAAACCTATAAACATGTTTTTATTACATTTACCAGACTCCTGTAGGAATTATTCACTTTAACCGGTAATTATTAATAATAACGGGATTTATCACTTTAACCATAACATATATACAAGTAGTCTACTCGTGAAGATACTTCATGAAATTTTGTTTTGCTCACATTTAGATAAAGGATTAAACAAGAATATAATTTCTTGTCAAGTATAGTTTACTCTGTAACCAAATGAAAAAACTTAATGCAACTATCTCTGATCCAGAGTATTGTAATAATAAAGTGATATATCTTTTTATCACATGTATATAAAAAATATATGATTCCTGCATTAATTCAGCCTTGGTATCTTGGGCTCCCTGATATGTACATCTCTCTCTCTCTTCAAAAATATAAATCAGAATCTTAATTCTTGCAGAATCTTTATGAGATTTCTTTTTTCCAGGGTCTTTCCTGGGGTGACTGGAGGACAACTCATGGCAACTCAGGTGTAGATCATCCAGGTAGTGGTCACCCTTGGGTCCCACCTAACAAGAGTCTCATGGTACCAAGCACATAATGAAAGAGTGACAGATAGCTTTAGCTAATAAGATGAGCATTATGAACTGAGGCATTTTACCTACTTTTTCTCTTCCCATCTTTTTTTTTTCTTTCTTTGTCTCCTATTAATGGGCTCACTCACCCTCCTTAATTCATTCAGTCTGATTATGTGATTTCTGAACTTTTTCAAACCATTTGCATTTGTAAAGAGGGATATGATGCTTATAACATGTTTATTGAAGTATATTTATTTCCTGAAACAACTTTTAGTGTTAGACATTTCAACATAATGATAAAGTATAACAGAAGTGCAGCTAATTATTTGTTTTGTAGGTCATTCTATGGAATCAAGACTAAGCAGTGTACAGCATTCTTATAATTTCTATTTCTGAAGTATGTGGTGAGACTAAGTGTATGCTCATTTCATGGCTATATGTATACTGCCACAGTAAATTTTTGGTTTATATTAAACCATTGTTAATTAAATTTAAATTCTGATTCATGTTCGTTTTCTTGCATCTGTGTATATCCTAAATCTACAGTCAACATGAAAGATGACTTGCAGACAAACTGTGTATATGTGTGTTTTAATGCATCATTCCTCATAGGATGCAAAACAGTTGCAATCAGTTTTCATTAGTGTTTCAACTTCAGTGAGAAACACTGAATGTGTTCATTGCAGAATTTGTCCACGTATATAATTGTCCATTTGTATGTAACAAGTGATTTTAATCCTATTTTTAGTTGCCTGCTTTAGTATGTGCATATTCAATTAGATATTTCATTTAAGGCCTCCTCTGAAGGTAGATTGTAAATTTATTTTGTATTCCTTTTAACTTTACTTTTTATTCTTGAAAAACGGCTTTTAATTTATTTACTTTGATTCCTTCTTATATTTTATGTACTTATTTTTGGTTTATATTAAGCCATTGTTAATTAAATTTAAATTCTGGTTCATGTTCATTTTCTTGCATCCGAGTATATCCTAAATCTACAGTCAACATGAAAGATGACTTGCAGACAAATTGTGTGTGTGTGTGTTTTAATGCCTCATTCCTCATAGGATGTAAAAAGTTGCAATATGTTTTCATTGATCAAATTTTAACTACAAAGATATCTGAGAAGTCAGCTTTTGGCAGTGCCATAAGAATTTGGAGGGTGAAAGATATTGGTGGGGCTTGGGAGGTCATCAACAAGTGTTTGAAGAAAGCAGCATTAGAATGTATACCCAGTCAGAAAGATAAATCACTTAGCAGTTAAATGGATGATCAGCATCAGTAAGCAGAAAACACTGTGGAGGAAGTATAAAGAAAAAAGTAATCAGCAAGCTAATGAGTCGTACAAGGCACAAAAACAAGAACGACCTGTATGGTAAGGAAACTAGCTTATAAGGCCAAAAGAAATCCTAAAGAGTTCTTTTGCTATGTGGCAAGTAAAAGGAGGAATGACTATGGAAGGATAACTTTAAAAATAGCTGATGATGGGAGGTAACAGAAGCAAACCAAATAGTTGAGTTACTGAGTGATCATTTTATAAGAGTCATCTAGGTTGTGATAGTGCAATTCCAGATGTGACATCAACTGATGAGAAAACAAAGGTTGAAGAATTGAAGGTACTGAAGATATTAAGAACCTTAACATGACAATGGGATTAGATGGCATATTGGCCCATGTACTATGAGAATACGCAAGGGAATTATCTCCTCTGCCAAGCTTTTTAATTTAAGCCTCAGTAGCAGGAAGGTGCCAATGGAGCGGACAAAATGATTCCGCTATATAAAGGAAGCACAAGCAACAAATTATAGACCAATCAGTATAAGATAGAATTCAAGACTGGGTGATAGGAATATGATACTCTATAAACGGCAACATAGTTTTGTGAAGGGTAGGTCATACCATAGTGATTTGCTTACTTTTTATTATAAAGTGACAATGGAGTTGATAAAGAAACGGCTACTCAGCGATACTGCTTGATTTTCAAAGGGATCTGAAGGGAATACACATGGAACTTGGTTGTATAAATTGGAGCATATGGGGAGACCTAATCTGGTGATTTGGATTAGAGGATGGCTGATGGATAGATATCAAAGAGTGGTTTATGGAGAAGTTGAGTTCAGAAGGCAGGTGCTTAGTGGTGTACCACACTGCTCAGTACTTGGTCCTCTGTTATTTAATTTGTACATCAATGATTTGACAGGTAATATTCACTTGTTTCCTGAAGATGCAAAACTTGAAAGAGCGATAGTAAATGAAGGTGATGTAGAGAGCTTACAGGATGACTTAAAGAGCTTGGAAGTATGGGCAAAAGTAAATGTCTGGTAGTTTAATGTGGCTAAGCGTAAAGCGATGCACTTTATTATTATTGTATGGGCACCTCCAGGGAGTCAGGAGAAAAGTCGTGGAAGGCCCGATCTATCCACACAATCTATCATACCTCTCCTTGAACACATTGACAGACAAAGCACCCACAACTGACTCTGGCAACCCACTCCACTCATTCACCACTCTCCAAGCAAAAAATCTAGTCCTCACACTTATACTAACCACACCTTTATTCAATTTCCAGGGATGACCCCCTTGTTCTGATCCCTCTAGCCAAGTGCCGAAATATTTCCCCTGCATCTATCCTATGAAATCCTTTAAGCAATTTAAATGCTTCTATAATATTCTCCCTTTCTCTCCTATCAACCAACTTCTGCAATCCATACACCTTCAACCTATCCTCATAGTGAACATTCCATAGGCCACTCACCTCTGAATCTTCTCTACTGCTTCCTCATCCCCCAAGAAACTCAGAGGACTATACTCTCGAGCACAGTAATCCAGATGTGGGCATATCAAGGCCTTATAAAGCAGAATTATAACTTCCTTATCTCTACTTGTTAATGTGTTCATCATCATCATCATCAAATTCCTGCCATGTACCCTCAAGGGGTGTACAGGATATGATAGTACTACATGAAAAAAATTACATCATTATTAATTTCCTATCTACAATTTTCCTCCAAATCAGTCTGTTACTTGTCAAGACTCCAACATTATCAGATCTTATATTTCTATCGTCTAAAGCATTTTGTACCGTATCAATCCACCTATATCTTGGTCTTCCTCTGGGTCGTTTTGCTGCCAACCTGGCAGAGAACACTTGTTTTGCTAATCTTTCCTCGCCCATTCTGTTTAAGTGACCATACCACCTAAGATTAGCTCTGCTAACGCATTCCTGGATGCTGACAATGTCAAGTTCTTTCCTAATATCCTCGTTTTTAATATGATATTGCCATTGATGCCATCTGTTCATGCCTATAATCTTTCTCAGGAGTCTCATATCTGTGGTCTCTAGTCTTTGGTCAAGTGTTTTACTTCTGACCCAGTTCTCAGATCCATAAGTTAAAACTGGTTTGAACACTGTCTTGTACACAGCTAATTTAGTGTTCCGACTGATTTCTCTCTTATTCCATATGAATTTATTCAATTGACTCCCCACCATACCAGATTTGCTGATTCTGTTGTCTATTTCTATATTTAATTTACCATCTTCAGTAAAAATCGTTAAAAATGCCAAGCTAAGGACATCTTACATGTGAGGCAGATCAAAGATGCTGAAGGAAGAGTATTATGGAGGGATGTGGACATAAGAAACAGATGGAAAATATACTTTGAGGGACTTTTGAATGAGGAAAATGCAAGGACTCACAGAGGAGATGGGCAGCCTTCTGAGGGGATGGTGCAGAACATCAGTAGAATGGAAGTGACGGAGGCCATGAAGAGGATGAGGAATGGAAAAGCAGTGGGCCCCGACAGAATTCCAGTGGAGGCATGGAAGGCACTGGAGGAAGAGGGAATTGACCTGCTGTGGGACCTGTTCATGAAAGTTTGCCAACAGGAAAATATACCCGAGGAATGGAGGGAGAGTACTCTTGTTCCCATCTACAAGGGTAAAGGGGATGCACAAGACTGTAAAAATTAGAGAGGAATAAAGTTGATGTCCCACACAATGAAGATCCTAGAAAGGGTTCTTGATGGTAGATTGAGGGAGGAGGTGGAGATTGCAAAGGAACAATTTGGCTTCATGCCTGGTAGATCAACAACAGATGCTATCTTTGGGTTACGACAGATGATGGAAAAATATCGAGAGAAACAAAGGGAGCTACATCTGGTATTTATTGATCTGGAGAAAGCATACGATAGAGTGCCAAGGCAAGAAGTCTGGAGATGTCTGAGGGAGAAGAAGGTGCCGGAGAAATATGTCAGGTTGGTGCGGGAAATGTACAGAAATGTGAAGACAAATGTTCGGACCTGTTTGGGACAGACAGAAAGTTTTCAAGTAACAGTTGGCTTGCATCAAGGGTCAGCATTAAGTCCGTTTCTGTTTAATATTGTGATGGAGGTGGTAACAGAGGAGGTGAGAGAAGATGCACCTTGGACAATGTTGTATGCAGATGACATCTTGCTGTGTGTAGATTCAAGAGAAGAAGCGGAAACTAAACTGGAAAGATGGAGAAAAGTACTGGAAGAGAGAGGTATGAGATTGAGCAGAAGTAAGACAGAGTATACGTGTTGCGCAGTGGGCGGTGGCCAGGAGACAGATCTGGAACTGGAAGGAAATGTCATCAGGAAGGTGAGAGACTTTAGATACTTAGGTTCAACAGTGGAAGAAGATGGAGGAGCTGAGAAGGAAGTGGGATGCAGGATACAATCGGGTTGGAGGAACTGGAGGGAGATGGCTGGAGTGTTATGCGATAAGAGGGTGCCGATCAATCTGAAAGGCAAAATTTATAGGACAGTAGTGAGGCCAGCTATGACATATGCTATAGAAACTGTGGCCCTGAGGAAAAATAACATCAGCAGGATGGAAGTAGCAGAGATGAGAATGCTTAGGTGGATGTGCGGTGTGACCAGAAAGGATCATCTGAGAAATGACTATGTCAGGGGAACAGTGAAAGTTACGAACTTAGGAGTGAAAATACAGGAGGCAAGGTTGAGATGGTTTGGTCATGTGATGAGGAGGGAGGACGAATATGTGGGAAGAAGGGTCATGCAGATGGATGTGCTAGGAAGGCGGAAGCGTGGGCGGCCAAAGAAGAGATGGAGGGAGCTGGTAGAAGAGGACTTGAAAATGAAGAACTTGGATGTGGTGACAGCCCAAGACAGGAAGGTGTGGAGGAGACTCATAACAAACAGTGACCCCACTTAAGTGGGAGAAGCTGTAGAAGAAGAAGTAAAAATCGTCCCTAAATAGCTGAAATGTTTTACTTGTTCCACAGGTTCTCCATTCACAACACAGTTGACATTTTCAATGATTCTGCCTATTTTCATTGTCTTTGTCTTTTTATTGCTGACCTTCATACCATATCTATTACAACAGCTATTCAATTTAGTCAGAGAATCTTGCAGACTTGTAGCAGATTTATTTAGAAGTATAACATCATCTGCATAAAGCAAAGAGCTGACATTAACATCTCCAATTTTGATATCATGTTTAATGCCACTTTCCTTCATAATGTGATCCATATAGATAATGAATAACAGAGGGGATAATGTACATCCTTGTCTCACACCAGATTTAACATTAAACCATCTTCCTGTACTTCCTTCAATTCTAACTGCTGACTTACAACTCAAATAAAGACTAAGTATTGCTTGATATAATGCCCCATTGACACCATATAACTGCAGCGTATTGAATAGCTTCTCTCTTGGCACCTTGTCATATGCCTTTTCCAGATCGACAAAACTTAAATACAGATCTTTGTTATATTCCCATGCTTTCTCGACTATTTGTCGTAAAGTGAAGATCTGATCCTGACAGCCTCTATTTGGCCTGAATCCAGCTTGTTCTTCACCAAGCTTTTCTTCCACAATTCTTCTCAACCGTTTCTCAAGTATACTTGCATAGATCTTGCCAGGAACACTCAGTAGGGAAATACCTCTGTAATTCTCACATGCAGTTTTATTTCCCTTTTTATACATGGGTACTATGAGAGCTCTACTCCAATCATCAGGAATTCGTCCCTCTGTCCAGGCTTTCTGAACTATGCAGTGCAGCCACTGTAAGACTCTTATACCACCATACTTAAGCATTTCTGGTCGAATATCATCTACTCCTGCTGCCTTTCCACATTTCAAGCCTTTGATGGCTTTTTCTACTTCTAGTATGGATATGTATTCCTGACTGCATGCCTGGTCAGTGTTTTTTACCACTGTGCTGTCATCACTGCTTGTTTCATTTAGCAGTTTTTCAAAGTAATTACTCCAAACTTCAAGGATATCTTTTTCTCTCGTTTTCATGTCACCTTTATCATCTCTAATTCCTTTTACAGCACTCTTTCCTCCATTCTGAAGCTTCTTCAACAACCTCCAGAATATTTTGCCACCTTCTTGATATTTATTTTCTATATTCTTGCCAAAGTCCTCCCATGACTTTTGTTTAGCTAGTTTTATACAGTGTTTAGCATTCTTGCATTTGTCTCTATATTCTCTAAGAGCACAAGCTGACTTATTTGACAGGAACTTTTGGTATGCTTTCTTCTTTTCCTTCACTGCCGCTTTAACTTCCTGTGTCCACCAGGGAGTTCTGATTTTTTTATCCTTACAGATAACCTCACCACATGCCTCTCTGGCAGAATCAATCAATGTTTTCTTCAGAGTTTGCCACTGAATCTCCAAGGTTTGATTCCTGTTCTCAAACTCTTTCATTTTTTCTTCAATAATCTTTGTGTATTTTAGCCTACAGTTCACATCTGAGAGCTGCTCAACTTTTATTCGCTTTAAAACTTTCTTATATGTTATTCTTTTCAATATGAAATTCAATTTTATCCTGCTCAAGACTAAATAGTGATCACTTCCAATTTCAAATCCTCTATACACTCTGGTGTCCTGCACCAGGGAGAAAACATCACTATCAACAATAACATAGTCAATGAGACTTTTCTTATTCCTAGCCTCTTCTCTCCATGTGAATTTGTGCACATTTTTATGTTGGAACATGGTGTTAGTAATAACCAGTCCATGTCCTGAGCAGAAATCCAACAGATATTTGCCATTATTATTAGCTTTGCTCTTTTCTCCAAATTTTCCCAAAATATTTTTGTATGTCTCACAATCATTTCCTACTCTGCTATTTAGATCCCCAACAAGAACCAACTTTTCATTTTTCATTGTGTCAGTTGCTTTTTCTAAAGCCTCAAAAAATTCCTCCACTTCTACCTTAGTAGAACCTTCTGTGGGACCATAGGCACAAATAAGTCTCATTGTCCAGTTCCCCATTCTCATATTTGCCCACATTACTCTACTTGAAACTGACTGCCATTCAAGAAGATTAGCCTCGTATTTTGTGTTGAATACTATGGCTACTCCTTCTTTTCCTTGATTGTCATTGCCTGAATATAACATTTTGTATTTATTGCTCAGAAAGATCTCACCAGTTTTGGTCTTTTTTGTTTCAGTCACCCCTATTATGTCGATCTGGTACTTATCTAATTCCTCAGCTAGCTCCATTTCTTTGCCATTCAGGCTTCTTACGTTGATAGTACCGATCTTTAACTCTGGTGAAGTTGAGTTGGGGTGTGTGTGTTTTAGGATTTGTTCCAGTAGCTGACTTTTTGCTGTTCGCCCTGGTTCCCTGGCGAAAACAAAGGGGGCCTTGTTTAACCGGGCGACGCCCCAGCCGGCATGAAATTTTGTCATGTTGTACCATCATTCTATATTTTGGTTTAACCAATAAGAATACAATTTGGTCGGCTAAATCCCAAATTGCCAGCCCATCCTCGTCCATTCAGTATCCAAGTAGATACCCAACAGGGTGCACCACGAGAAGGTGAGGATTGGACATTAGGTCAGAAGCCCTGGTCGGTTCTCTGCATTCCTTTAAAGGCTATGTGGAGGTCTCCTCTCAGTTATACAGCTTTGATCTCTGGATCATAAGAACACAAGTTATGTGTTCTTCAATAGCTATGTAATCTTATGGGCTACTTAGCAATATATCCTCAAAACTTTAACTACCACCATCCTTAATCTCAAGCTTCATCCATTTACTGGAGTACAGTTCCATCGACGTGGTACATAGCTTGTAATCTATTTAACCCAAAATGCATAACTTTACATTTCTCGACATTAAACTGACACCCATTAACTTTTGACCATACTGACAGCCTGTTTATATCGTGCTGCAAACGCTCCACATCATTTGATTAACTATTACTTTACCTAATTTCACATCATCAGCAAACAACTGAATATTTCCTATATCATTTATGTACAAATTGAACAGCAATGGTCCCAGCACTGAACCGTATGGCACACCACTAGTCACCTATTTTAACCTCAATTTTGCCCTTCCATTTACCACTATTTCATATCTGTCCAGCAGGCCACCCTCTTATCAGCTTAACCACTGTCATGTATATATCTCCATTTGTTCTAATTTGCGTAACAGAGTTCCACATGGTATTCTGTCAAATGCCTTTGCAAAATCCAGCAAAATTGTCGTGTAGCCATTTCCTTTATCCAACTCAGCTATCATTCTATTACAAAAAGTTAGTAATTACTAAGGCAATCACTTTGGGAAGAAGAGATCACAAGCTATGCATTATATTGATGGAACCGAACTGCAGGAAACTGATGAGGCTAGGGACTTATGCATGTGATTGTGGACAGGAAGTTGAAGTTTAGAGGGCATATTGCAAAGGTAGCCAAAACAGCACATGTGGTTGTTGAAGAAGACACTAACAAGCAAGGATAGAGAGGTTATTTTCCCCCTATATTTGTGGCATTAATAAAGCCACATCCGGACTACTGTGTGCAGATATGGATTCTGTGGTGAAGAAGTAGTAGTGGAAGGATCCAGAGGCAAGTGACAAGCATTGTGACAGGGCTATGGAATTCTCACTATGAGAACAAATTGACAGTGTGAGCTTCAAAAGCTAGCTGACAAGCATAAAAGAAAAGGCATGATAGAAGCATATAAGTTACTAAAAGAATTTTATAGACCTGACAGTGAAGACATTTTTCAATACTTGGAAGGAAGGGGGGGGGAGTTACCCCCTGGAAATTGTGTATGAGTGTGGTTAGTAAGGATGTCAGGATTAGATTTTTTGCTTGGAGGATGGCAAATGGGTTGCTAGAGATAATTGTGAGTCCATTATGAAGAAGGGGTATGATAGGTATTGTGTGAATGATGGGTCTCAAGTGATGAGTCTTCAGCCTCTATGGAATTACCCATATAATATTGCAATAAACATGAAATTTTACACATTATTTAGAGTAAACACAAAAAAACTGTGCAAATTACACCAAATTTATATTAAATATACTCTAAGTATATGAAAGAAGCTAGATGTAGAAAGTTCTGCACTTGGTTGTAAAATAAATTTAAAATGCCTATAAATCATATTCTGGTTGAATCCTTTATCCAAGTACAAAAAACAAAGTTTGTACATGAAATTCCTAGTTGTGAAAAAATTTCATGCACAATCTTTTTTTTGCTTACACTTGGATAAAGGATTAAACAGGAATATAATTTGTTTGATTTCTGGTTTAATTATATGAAAGAAGTACCATAATTTTTCACAAAACAGGCATTCTCAAGTCAAGAGAGGAAGGAAATCTGCATTATCTTAGGATTTATAGAGATTATTTACATACCCCATAATTCCTCTCACCATGGCAATGGGAAAATTGTACTGATAACCATCTGCATAGCCAAGATTAAATCCATCCTGCAAATTTTTCTGTTTCCCTTCTGCAATACCATCCCTATATCCTTCCTATAACACATTGCATTTTATATAATAAAATAATTTGAACATTTCACAATTGCATATATACTCAGTTTATTTAAAAATAAGATGTAATGTAAAAGGAACAGTTACAATTAATACAGTAAATACTTTTGTGTTCAATGACCACAGAACTTATTATTATTGTTCCGGGCAACTCCAAGGAGTCGACAGACTCATCGAGGGAGGCCCTAATCATGTCAAGAACAACTATTCAACATTGACACAGTATCTATCATAACTCGCCTTGAACTCATTCATGGTCGTAGCACCCACAACAGACTCCGGAAGCTTATTCCACTCATTCACCACTCTCCAAGTAAAAAACCTAGCTCTAACTCCCTTGTCAACCACGCTCTTGCCCAGCTTCCATGCATGGCTCCTAGTCCTCCCACCACCAGTCATATTTTCAAAAATATCTTCTGGATCAATCTTACAGATACCCTTCAGTATTTTGAATGTCTCAATCATATCACCCCTCCTTTGTCTATCGTCCAATCTCTGCAACCCACAAATCTTCAACCTATTCCCATAAGGTTCATTCCACAGACCTTCTATCATCTTGGTCACTCGTCTCTGGATCTTCTCCACTTCCTCCAAATCACGAAGAAACCCTGGTGCCCATAACTGGGCACAGTAGTCCAGATGGGGTCTTATCAAGGCTCGATACAGAGGAACAACAACTTGTTTGTCTCTGCATGTTAAAGTATTTTTCAGAAGCCAAGTGATTTGATGAGCTGATTTAGTCACTTTTGCAATGTGCCCCCTAAACTTCAATTCCCTATCCACCAACACTCCCAAATCCCTGGCCTCATCAATCTCCTGGAGTACGGTTCCACCAATGCAATATACTGCTGCTATTCTTTTCACCCCAAAGTGCATAACCTTACACTTTGCCACATTAAAATGACATCCATTTTTCCTAGCCCAGTCCTCCAAACTATCCAAATCATCCTGTAAAATTTTGACATCCTGTGCACTCACAATTGCTCTACCCAACTTTGCATCATCAGCAAACAAGTGAACACTTCCTCTCAAATCCTTTCCTATATCATTGATGAACAAATTGAAAGCAATGGTCCAAGAACAGAGCCCTGCGGCACACCACTAGTCACAAGCTGTCTTTTAGAATCCACTCCTGCATAAACCACTCTCTGGTATCTCTCCTTCAACCACCCTCCTATCCATCTCACCAACCCTATATCTATCCCCATCTGCTCCAGTTTACTGATTAGGGTTCCATGTGGTATCCTGTCAAAGGCCTTGGCAAGGTCCAGTAGTATCACTGTAAATTCATTACCCATATCCAGTTCAGCCGTCACTGTGTTATAAAACGTGAGCAGGTTACTGAGGCATGATCTACCCTTCACAAAACCATGTTGTCCCCCGTACAATATCCCATTTTCATCTATCCAATCCTGTATTTTTTTCTTGACTAATTTTTCCAAGACCTTGACAACGATTTCCTGAT
This sequence comes from Typopeltis vanoorti, assembly GCF_054136105.1. Classification (NCBI taxonomy): domain Eukaryota; kingdom Metazoa; phylum Arthropoda; class Arachnida; order Uropygi; family Thelyphonidae; genus Typopeltis; species Typopeltis vanoorti. The sequence goes on along the minus strand of NC_143558.1, from coordinate 76,922,869 downwards.
ATGCTAATCGGTCGGTAATTTACAACAGCAGTCTTGGAACCACTTTTATGCAGTGGAACTATTTTCCCCTCTTTCCACCCCCTCGGGACTAACCCAGACCCTAGACTCAAATTAAACAAAATGGTCAAGGGTACTGACAATTCTTTAGCTGCTTCTCGTACGACACGAGCTGGTATACCATCCAATCCCACGGATGTATTGACATTGAGGTTACGCAATAGACTACTCACCTCCACTTCATTCACCACAATTCCCGTATAATCTACTGGTTTATTCGTTTCTGCAATGTCACCACCTGGATGATATATACTTGCAAAGTGCTCACTCAGTAACTCAACTATATCAACTGATTCAGTTACCTTTCTGCCATCGGCATTCTTTGAAATCATTCTGCCATGTACATTTTTCCTTTTACTTGCTACATATCTAAAAAACTGTTTAGGATTCTCTTTAGCCTGTATGGCCAATGTTCTTTCTCAATCCTTTTTTGCTTTTCTTACCACAATCGTTACCCTTCTGGCCTGCGCTTTATACCGTTCATGTGCCTGCCGGTCACCTTTATTATTATTCTATTATATATATTATTCTATTATTATTATATATATTTATATTTTTATATTATATTATATTATATTTATATATATATATATTATTCTTTACATTTTCCTTGTGAACTTTCATGATAATAAAATTAAAATATATTGCTAATTTCCTATGTATACATGGGAAACATTATTACATTCCTTATTTAGTATAAGGAATGTAATAAGGATTTTGTTCTTTGGTGCCAAAATACTTCACGAGCATGCTACCAGAAAGTATGTTTGACAAATGTACAATTTTTTTTTTTAAATGGTTTTTCTATATTTGTAATTTTAACGGACAGCTTCTTTTTAAACAAAGAATGGTTAGATGACATGCTTAAAAATACATCCACTAGTGAAATTCCTAATGTTCATCTGTTTTTTTCTCTCTCCCACCTGTCATTTCTGCTTGTGAAGAACTTCTTTTACTTCTCCCACTACTTTTACCACTTTTATTGTAAGAAGAGCACAGTTCTTTCTTAAAGCTGAACTCTTTCCTGAATATTTTTTTTTCTGGTGATTCACTGGCTATTGCAATATGGAAAGTTGAGAACTAAATTTCTATTAATTGTAGTTATTTAGCAACAAAATTTTATAAAAGATAAATTCTGATAAATATAAATTTACACTTTTCTCACCTCATCTTTTTAACATGTTAAGCTTAATGATCTGTCAGAGCAAAACAACTTAGCTTTAGAGACAAAAGAGTAACAGAGGAGAAGAAAAAAAATTAAACTCTGTCAATTAGGGATATTCTTGAGCCAGTAGACTTTTCAAAGAGAAAACCTTGATACTTCCCTATGAGACAGGCTATTTCATCTTCATTTGGAAAGCTCTTATAAATGTTCTAAGTGTCCTACTTTGGTTAGAATCTCAGCAATAATTTTTGGCCACTCGGTCTTAATCCATGCATCTGCAGATAAAAAATCAGCACTTTTTCCCTTCACCATGAATATGCTTGTACACAATATTCTCTTGCTTTTTCCACCTGTTAACACGTTCATTGCCAAGCTGAAAATTGGAATTTCGTGTGGTGGCCAAATTTTTTTTAATAGGTTGATAGCAACGTCCACGCAATAATGCGTGATCGGCCGTTTGGTGAGAACTCGCATCCCGCGATATAGCGTGATTGGCAATGAACGTGTTAAACCATCCATCAGTTGCAGTGAAAATTTCTTTGCCCATTGTTTTTGCAAATTCTACTGCTTTTTTGACACATCAAATGCCTATTAATCAAAGCATTCTTTTCATGAACATTACTGAACCAATTTTTAATGCTGATTCAACTTGAGTATCCTTACCAGATCGGGCTCTATTCTGATGCATGTTCTCACAGGAGTGGCTGTGAAATTTTTAAATGCCACCCTATGCCGATTCATTTTGGGCAACTTATCACAGCACTCCAAAATACTTTGCTTTTTATCGAAAAGATAAATCTTAATGTTTTTTACTTGCTTCGGCCATAATGCTAAGGACCGTATGAAAGAATAAGATTATAAGAACATTAAGATTATATAGAAGATAACCCACCTGCATTTGCCTGGAAGATATGATTTACAGCAGAATAAGATTAAAAGAAGATTAACACAAAAATCAGATTTCGACAAATGTTCTTTGTTAAATTTTCTCCTGAATAACCCTTAAAATTCTTAATTCTGAGATGCAAAAGGCTAAACATTAGAGAATTTTGATAACAATAACCGGAACTTTTATTATAATAGACAATTATTTTTAATTCAATTAAAATGGTGTGTTTTGGGACTGACTAATTTTGATAACAATAGCCGATTGATAATATTATCTGCAATTACAATAAGTGGATTCTACTGTATTCAGTTGTTTCAAATTTTCCAGCTTGCTAATATTCTCTCCCTTATGCTTTTATAGTACTTTGTGTAAAACAAGGATGTATGCACTTGAAATTCCAATAGAGTTGCATTCACAGCTCTTATTTGACAATTACCAGTGAAATAACAGATACTGGTGAGTTCAATAATCTGTAGTAAAACCAGTCTTTCTAGAAAGAAAGATTTTACTACAGACTGTCACAAACATGATCAAGATATGTGTGCACCACAAAAGTCAGCTATTTACTGTTTAAATTCTTTACTATTCAATACAAACAGGTTACTGATATTGAAACAAGTTTGCAGAAAAAAATTTCCTCCTCTAGAACATACTTTTAACCTTGCTTCTTTTAATTTATTCCAAGAAAGCTCTTCCAAATGATTCAAATCAGCTTCTTGATCAAAAATATCTTCAAGATCAGCACTCATTTTTTGCCTGTCCAAAAATAAATAAATAAAATTTTAAGATTTATGCATGCATGTAATGATATAAATATTAAGAAAAAAAATATTATCATGTACAATGAATTCTCTTATTTGTATATAATTCCCAGTGCACTTTGAAAAAATTAACTATCTTTACATACATTTCCAACTAAAGATCACTATATTGTATTTGACAAGAAACTGCATCATTTATTATTATACAAATACATCCTGGAATCAAAGACTTAACAAGAGAAATATTCAGAGAAGAAAGCGATCTAACAGGCAAAACACCTTGCCTAAAATTAATTCAAAGTCTGTGAACTTATCACTGCATTCAGTAATGAATTCCACTCATCCTCCCCATTTACATGCAAAAAAAAAAAAACTATACTCATATACATCACATTATGCAATTTATAGAACTGAACTCAACTATGTTCCGTCCCCAACCTCAACTCTGAAAAATATTTTGAGTATCTATTTGGTGATCTCTCTTAATTACTGATTTCTTAAATAGTATTGTCCCTTCTCCAATTATTTACAAAGCTATTAATATCAGCCAATATTCACCCATCATATGTTATTCATCAGACAGGAACTTGCTTGACTGTATATCATGTCCCTTCAACATCAGAGCACATTTTTACAAATAGGCCAATATATGTATGAATTCTTATGGCATCTTTGTGTAAAACTAGTATTTCTGAACTGTCTTATTGGTAAAGAAAATCTCAGTAATTAAGTAATGATATTTATTTGGCCACTATTATTCCTCCATTCTCCTCCAAAATCATTAAAACAAGAGCCACTTCTAACCAACACCGTTTTACAGTCCATCTTAAACTCACCAAACCAACTTACTTTACTGCCTCCTCTTTTATTTCATCTCCATCTGTCCTTCGGAACAGTCTCCCACACTCTACCTTCCCCAAAGATTATAACTCTGAGCTGTTCAAGCAAAAGGTGAACAGACTCCTCTTTTCTTCTTTATTAAATTAGTAGAAGAAACTGTCTTTCTCTGGTACAAAAATTAGTAATTTGTGCATCAAATTGAACTGCAAGAAGTAAGAATATTTATATTTTAGTGAGACAAGAGGAATAATATTGTATGCTACATAAGGGAGATAAAGGATCCCATGGAAAAGAAGAAGAAAATTTTATATTTTTGGAAAGGGACTAACAAAGAAACTGATTCTGATGAACATTTTGTTGTCGTGAAAACAAGATGTTTAGTTTGCATGATTAAGTATATGTTAAACAACCCAATAATAGAATGAGTCAGAGAATGAATGATTTTTATGTTTTTAGGATAAGAAAATCTCTAAAGTGTTGACTTTGTGTGAAGGCCTTGGATCCAGTTATTTTTGTAGTTATGTAATTTTATTTAAAATGTATATAACTTTTTATTTGGTACTTGAGTCAATAATCTGCCTGGCCTGGTTGGCTGAGTGGTTAGTATATCTGTCTCCAGCCAAAAGGTTGCCGGTTCGAATCCAAGCGTGGGCATGGATGTTTGTGAAAAATACTAGTGGTGGCGGGGTAGTAGATGCCACTGGCGTAGATGATGATAGTTGCGGTTCGTTGTAGTTGGTGGAGACAGAGTTGTGGAGTAGGTGTCTTCCCTTGGTGATTCTTTAGGCTCCTTGGAGGTGTCGCATGATGATAATAATAATTTTCTAATACTCGGTGTAAAACAATCTCTTTACAGAGAAATAAACACTGCCATTATTTGTCATGATTATCTCAATTCCAGCAATATGGCTTTTAAATTTCATGTACTTGCCAACCAACATCCCCAGGTCCAAAACTCCTCTGCCTTCAAGATATCAACAACTACACACTACATCCTATCCTTATACAATATTGAACTGGTAATCCCACTCCCATCCAGAGAACCAGTCTATCCAAATCTTCCTAGTAGAGCCACAAGATTTGCTTAACACTTCCCAATTATACATTATCTGCAAATTTAAATTGCATTTCCCTATTTAAACTACTTCTAATATCATTAACATGTCAACTGAAACAATAATGGTCCTAAAACAGTGACACACCACTAGTGCTTCCTCCTACGCAACTTGCTAAATACTCATGCATTTTTTTTTGTTGTTGTTGTTAATTGTTGTAAAGAGGTGCTGGTACTCATCACCACATAAAATCTATTGTTGCAATTTCTAACATATATATGCAGTACACTGCACTTTAGGTGTAATTTCAATATGAATTATACCTTTTTCATAGATACGTCTATGAAAAAAAAAAAAAAAGGGCATATATCAGTATGATATAGAAATGCATACCATCACAAAATAAGCAATTTCTCCCAAATTTCAAGTTGGTACTTGAACACCGAACTGTCGTATGACAATTTATCAATGACTATGGCAAAATCTAAATATAGAACCATACTAAATTCCCCACTATATCACCCTTTTGACACTCACTGCAAATCCCATTGTTACCAACTCAATTTTGGATCCTACCTATTTTAATACCTTGATTCAGAACATGTAATATACACAGACTCTTAATGCTCTAGAAACTTATCACACCTATAGTTAACCCCCTGAAACATATCCTTTAAACACAACATGTCAATGTGGCATGAAGTTAATGCCAAGAGTACTTATATACCTCCTACTCACTCACCACAAGATCCTCCTCTGTCATCAGTTCATTACTCATGACTCTATGATATTAAATGAGTCATGAGTAATGAACTGATGTCATACACAAGGATGAAATACTTCAATTACATCATGTGCAGTGGTTACCGGTCTACTGCTATTTTTATCAACTAATATAATCCACCAATAATTGTTCTTTCTTGTACTTTTTCCCCATACTAATCCCATCTGCAAAAAGTCATAAACAGAGCTTGAAAAGTTTGTGTTGGCTCACCAGCCAGGCAAATATATCACATCATCTGTCACCCTGGATGGAGTATCACAGTCACCTAAATATATCATACTGGCATATTCAATCCCAGACCTAGGTAATTTATAAGTTTTTATTAATGGTATAGCTCATTTTTAGCCTAAGGTAAAAATTAGCTATTGCAATGTGCAAATGGCCATGCATTATAAATAAAATGTATGAGTTTTTTCTTCATGTCTCACATACATAAACATGGTAATTTATACTAGTTCTGAGTGATCCAAAAATTCTGAGTGATCTATAAGGTCACTCTAAACCTCATTGAGTGGCCCTAAAGAATCACTACTAAACCTCATTACTCCTGACCTGAATCACTCCAGCACAGGAAACTCGACAATGGTTCTACCCAGCAACAAGGCAAAAAAACAGTCACCAAGCATAACCTCTTTACTCCCCAGGGAGTATGCAAACCCAATGACAAGCATTAATAAATGCTATCAGTGGGAGTCTAACCCAGAAGAGATACCAAGGTTGTAGTAATGCAGAAGTCATATTTCACATATCATCATCATGTGTCATCTGTCCAGGAGGTTGACTACCATAGTGTGACTCATGGTTGAGTATGGAGAATGGGGGTCAATTTGCCTGTTCTGAGGGATGAAAAACCTGAGTTTCCAGGTGAAGAAAACCCTTCTACCTCCATTGTGAGACTGGCTTACTCCCCTCTAGTTCGAAAGAGACCTAAATTTCCAAAAATACTGCAAAAGCTTGAATGGTTTCACAGCATGATTATATTTAACTTCATGACATAACATTGGATGCAGATGTTTTTTGGTAGATTCAGGCAAAAGAATAAAACCATATTTAAGATAATCATTCCTCACATTATGGACAGGAAGTGAACCCAGGTCTTTCTGACTAAAAGGCTTCGTCTATACCAATGTTTCTGAACAGCCGGTACACAGACTGGCACCGGTCTGCAAAAAATAGCCTGCGGCAGTCCTCTGAGCTCACCGATTTGTCTTTCCTACTTGTCAGGGAATCACAGCAATCTAGTACTGCACATGTGCTAAATGAGGGCTAGACACTCATATGTCTATTAATAGTCAGTATGCTTTTAGATCTTGTTGGGTGCATATCACTGTTTCGCTGCATTATTTTTGTTAAATAGGATGTTTAACAAAAATAATGCAGATATTTTTGTCGATTTAAAATAATGCAGCATTTAAATTGACATATTTTTGTCGATTTAATAATTCATGTGATTCATTTAGTTAGACATCTTAATAACAGCAGCTTGCTGAAATATGACATAAAGAATGTACGTTTATAGAAAATATCCAAATAAAATTTATACATTTTTAGGCCATATTATGAAATGAGTAAAAAGGAATCAAGGAACTTTATTACATTTTTTAAATGTGAAGAATCCAAGCTATTCAAAGTCAGGAAGAAGCAAGCACTGATCACAAAATCAAAATTATTCCTGAATCTCCACCAGCAAAAAAAGAAAAAAATTGTTTTACAAGACATTATAATGATGATTATCTTAAATATGGTTTTATTCTTTTGTCCAAATCCACCAAAAAACATCTGCGTCCAATGTGTGTATGTCATGAAGTTAAATATAATCATGCTATGAAACCATCCAAGCTTTTCAGCATTTTCAGATAAAACATCCTGAATTAGAAGAAAAACCTCTGGAATAATTCAAACGTAAGAAGCAAGAGTTTCAATCACCGAAGAAATCATTTAAACAAAATTTTATACAAAATAAATCCTTATTAAAATCTTCATATTTATTAGCACTCCTTATTGCTCAAACAAAAAAATATTTTACCACTGGAGAAGATTTGATAAAACCTCTTTTAATAGATGTGTGTTTTGAAATGTTCGGATCGACAGCTGCTGACAAAAACTTAAATCAATTCCTCTTTCTAATGATATAATAGGATGCCGAATTGTAACATTATCTGAGAATTCTAGTAGCGAGGCTTATACGTTGGTCATACATAACTGGTAATTAGTTTACGGAATTAACAACGCATATAAAGTATATTAATTAAAGGTAACTTTAATCACCCGCCAGCTTGATGGATCTTGGGTTTTCTGTACACACAGAAAACCCACCCATACTGGCATATACATTCACCAGCAATCCCCCCCCCCCTCACAACAATATGGGGTTATAAAAACACTATATAACAGGGCAAAATTAACCTGCTCAGATGGCAAGGCCCTAACTACTGAACTAAATCACATCCACAACACTTTCTTAGCCAATGGCTATAACCCCAAAAAAATCCAAAAAATACTCAAACCAGTAAACCACAACCCCCTCCCTCTCCACAATAAAGATTACACCAAATCTATCACCATCCCCTACATCCAGGGCACCTCTGAGAAAATAACCAATATCCTCAGAAAATATGATCTTACTTCCTATTACAGACCATATAAAAAGTTGGCGTCCCTTATCCGCTCTACCAAAGACCAACCACTTCCCCTAGACCTACCTGGTGTATACCAGGTCCCTTGCAGCTGCAAATTGTCCTACTTTGGCCAAACAGGCAGAACAACAAATATCAGGATTTCAGAACACAAAGACTACATCCGGTTTCACCAGTATGCAGCTGCTCTGGGCTGGCAGACCATGCCTTAGATACCCACCATAGAATTCGTTGGAAGAAAACAAAAATAATACACCGCAGCAAGTTTAAATACAAGAGATTATTCAAGGAATCTTCAGCAGCTCTAAAAAACGTTCCTAACCTCAACAAATTTGGGTGCATGAAACTACTCCAAATTTGGGAGACTTACATTTTGAGAACTTCAGCCCAACTGCCAAGTCAACCAAATTAGCCCACCAGAGGGCACCATTAGGACTTTAGGAACAATATTAGTTTCTTGCTTTCTTCCTCATTTGCTTTTGTTAGTGCCTGCGTGCATATACCATATCTTTATGTTCCTGAAGATGGCGTGACGTTGCCAAAATATAGAAGTTATTTATTAAAGTTACCTTTAATTAATATACTTTATATGCGTTGTTAATTCCATAAACTAATTACCAATTATCTGAGAATGTTAAACATCAGTTAATTATAAAAATAAAAAAATCATCAATGTTTGCAAAGAGGCAGGCCCAAACTCAGATGGAGGGATAAGGTGGTAGAGGATCTTAGGGAGAAAGGATGGAGTCGGGAAGATGCCCTGGACCGGAGAATCTGGAAGAAGAAGAAGATTAAAGATGGGAATGCCAACCCCGTTTAACACGGGATAAGGCATAGCAAAAGAAGAAGATCAATGTTTTTAATACAAATTGATGAATCAGGAGTAGTTTAAAAAAAAAAAGTCATTTTGCTTTGTTATGCTCGACACATAGATTATACTGCTGAGGACATAAAATAAGAGTTTTTATGTTGTTTAGAATTAGCTTCACATGCAACAAGTTCAGAAATTTTTAACGTGTTGAATGCATACATTTATAACCAAAATTTGAATAGAAAAAACTGTAACTTTTAATTTTAAGGAAAGAACAATGTATATTATATTAACTAAATAATTTTAATTAATACTTCCAATATTTCGGTAATGTTAAATTACCATCTTCAGGGAACATAAAAATTAATGAAATGTGCAAGTAGGCACTAACACTGAGCAAAAATGGCTGAAGAAAACAACTGAAGTCAGTCCTAGAGTCCTAAAGGGTGCAACCTAGTGGGCCAAATTGGGTATTAATCTTGGCTGATGTTCTAAGAATGCAAGCCTCCCATACTTGGGGCAGTCTCATGCATCCGAATTTATTGAGGTTTGGGGAGTTTTTTAAGGCTGAGACTCATTCTAAAAATAATCTCTCATATTTAAACTTACTGCAGTGTAGTAAGGAAGTTTTCTTCCAACGTATTTTATGGCAGGTGTCCAAGGCATGGTTAGCAAGTCCTGAGTGGCTATAACGGTGGAAACGGATATAATTCTTATGTTCAGATATCCTGATATTAGCAGTCCTGCCTGTTTGGCCATAATAAGACAGTTTACAACTACAAGGGACCTGGTAAACTCCAGGTAGGTCTAGAGCAGGGATGCACAAACTTGTTAAGACCGAGAGCCGCACAGTTCCACTGTTACTTATGGGAGGGCCGCCAAAAAAAACCTTAAAAGTTTTCTACCATATAGTTTATTTTATTTATACCTATCATGAGTGTTACAAAAAAGGTAATAAAAAGTAAGTGAATTTAATTTGATGCGTGACATTGCATTGATCTGACAATTGTTTTGATATCTGGTTCGAGTTTTGTAGCAGCCAACCGCAAAATTGATTCTAAATTTACATCAGTCAAGCGGTTCCTATTTTTCGATTTGTTAATATTCATGACTGAAAACGTTTGTTCACAAATATATGTTGAGCCAAAGAGGCTTGCACATTTTAATGCATTATCTAACAACCATTTATAATTGTTTTTATCGACACAAATAGAAGTTTAATAAATTGCCTTCGTTAAATTTATTTCGCAGGCTCTCATCATTTTGAATGTCGATGAGTTCAAGCTATGCTGATTTGGGTGCATTTTCAGGCAAAATGGCAAAAGGATTGCTAAATAAATCTAGCAACGGTGTCACTTTCTTAAAATCAGA